>NC_069081.1:57564495-58217813 GCF_025698485.1 Gossypium arboreum
GAAAGTATGATGGGAAATGTGTGATGACTAATTAAAGCATGCATGCAAAACAATGGATTTGCATGTCAAATTCCCCAATAGCTAGTGGCCGCCATGACAAGGAATTATGGGCAAAAATCATGTCATGAAACATGTTTGGTAAGTGGGTTATGTTGGAATAAATAAAATAAGGAGTATGGAATAAAAAAAATGTGTGTGTGAAGGCTTCTCCCTCCCCATTGCCGTGTAGGTAGGAAAGAAAACAAAAAATTTTGTTCATCCATTTTCACTCTCTTTTTGGCCGAAAATACTAAGGATAAGGAAGGAGTTTTGCTTCATGCTTGGTTTGGAAGAGGATTAGGAAGGGGTTTGGCTATACTTGCATCAAGAGTAAGGTATGTTTGATGTTGTGCCATGAGATTCATGCATGTTTTTGGTTGCTAACTTGATGTTCTTATTAGCCCATGGTTCAAATCTTCGTTATATCATGGGGATGGTATTTGACCAAGGTGGATTTTGAGTTAATGCCATTGCATGTTAAATATGAAGCTTGATGATGATACATGTGATGGTGGATTGAGGACTCTTAGATTTTCTTTAAGCATTTTTGAATGAGATACTAAGTTCTTTGTGTAATCATGACCAAAATTATGGTGTCATGATGTATTCGGCCATGGTACATCCATAAGTGTGATTTATGCTCATTGCATGGAAAGTAAGATTTGTGTTTCGAAATCATGTTCATGTTTAGTTACAATCAACTTGAGATTCGGATCTAACATATATATATGTATATATGTTTGAGCATGATGTATTGGTATGACTTATATATACTATCTCAAGGTATATACTTACTTATGATGATGTTTCGGTTATGAAGGAAATGATAGATGTGTATTGAGTTACAATATGGAATGCATTAGTTAGTAAAATGTATGCTGTTTTTTTTGTGTGGTAATAAGTGTATAATTGGCCTCAACATGGACATGCATATTCGGCCACATGAGGGGAAATTGGTGTGCATGCATTCGGTTAGAGGCAAGCATATTGATGCCTATTCTTGGCTTAGAAAATTCGGCTAAGAGGAATATTAACTAATGTGTTGAGTTCGATTCATGATTTCGTACATATGCGACTTTGATGCCTAATGAGTATATATATTGGCTAAGTACCTTGAATTCCTCTTTCGATGCTCAAATGATTAAATCAGTTTATTTGTCAAATTAAGCTCAAGAGCAAAGGGGAGCTAAATCCGATAAAGGAAAGGAAAAAGTAGTCGAGTAGCCGTCGAAATCGCTCGACAACATCCAAGGTAAGTTCTTGAGTAATAGAGCTTAAATTCTGAATTGATTAGATCATGTTTAAAGCAAATTAAAATCATGTTCTTTGTGTGTGGCTATTGAGCCGAAGTTGCAAGTGTGAAGAGTGCCTTGTGTTTGAGTGTTGCTAATGAAAATGAAATACGAATGTGTCATGATTTATTGATAATTGTGCTCGGTTATTGAATGATGTCCGGCTAAGTCCCAAGGCTTTGTGCTAAGTGACTATATCCGGACTAGGATCCGAAGGCATTCGTGCGAGATAATAAATCGGGCTAAGCCCAAGGCATTTGTGCAAGTTACTAAACCCGGTTAAGTCTCAAGGCATTCGTATGCGAGTCACTATAATCGGGCCATCGTCCGAAGGCATTTGAGCGAGTCGTTATATCCGGTTAAATTCAAGGTACGTGATTCGAGAATAAGCGATCTTTCGTAAAATTTCAGTTAATACGCTTGAAAAATTCCAGCAATGAGGTATGTTCGTATGTGCTTGAATTAGTTGATTCCTTGAATAATATTCGCCAATCGAGTAATGAGTTTCCGTATTTGGCTAAGATAATCCCTTATGTATGAATATAGGGGTTGAAATGTGAAATGAGTATGATATTGAGAATTTGTGCATATGAAATTATCCGTTAAGCTTTATGAATGCTATGCTTTTGTTGTCTGGAATCTCTTGCTCAAACTTACTAAGCATAAATTGCTTACTCCGCTTTTCTCTGTTTCTCTGCTTTATAGATTTTGCTCGTTAGCTATCGGATTCGGGATCATCGAAGTCGAAGTCATCCACACTATCAAAGCCCCGCTTTGGTACAATTTTGGTTGAACTTTGAAATGGCATGTATAGGACTACCCTTTTATTGTAGGTCATGTACCTTTTGGTTTGTGTAAACTTGGATAGCCATGCGAAAATGGCTCATATCGTTTTAGCATAGTACTATAATCGTTTGTATGTTGATCATTATGAGGTATGATATTGTTTTGAAACGGTTAGCCATTGGAATGGTTAATCATGATCACTCTTTGTGCTATGTATGCAAAAAGGGCCAATTGAATCATGAAATCATGAAATAGGTAAAGCCTACCTTAAAGGCAGATACTGACAGCAGCAGTGATGTGGATGTGAAAAATCACTAAAAATAGTAGGAATGGTATTAAATAGTGAATAAATTATGTAAATTAACTTGGATGAATCTACTTTCATATGGAAGAAACGAAACAGTCATATGAGTTATATGTTAAGAGATATTAAAGTTCTCGTGAAACAGGGCCAGAACAGTTTCTGGATCCCCTGTTCCGACTTTGGAAATTCTTTGTAAATTAAACAGAGATAATTAGGAGTCATTCCATATATGTATAGATTCCTCTCTGAGTCTAGTTTCTATAGAAACAAACGGCATCAGTATTGAAGCCCTGTACAGGGAGATATCCAATTCGTAATGCACGAAGGTCAGTGTAGTCGATCCCTGCAACAGGGGAGACTTTAACTAATAAACTGTACTAATTGGCTCGACCAAAAATTCTAGAAAAAAATATGTAGATGGAAATATGAGTCTAGTTTCAAGAAAAAATTACGAAACTAATTTTCGATCTTTGAAACTCAAGATATGATTTTTAAGGCGACAGTGATGCAGTAACCAGCTTGTCTGGAAATTTCTAAATGGACTGTGAAAATAGTTAAGTCTGTGTGCACCTTGTGTTCGATTCCGGTAACGGACTCAGGTACGGGGTGTTACACTTGATGACAAAGAATTAGAAAAGAAACCCGACTCTGTGCCGGTGGTTTGTGAATACCCGGATGTTTTTCCCGAAGAATTACCGGGTTTACCACCTGTTCGGGAAGTAGAGTTTGGTATTGAGCTTGTACCTGGGACTACGCCGATTTTGATAGCTCCGTATCGTATGGCACCAACCGAGTTAAAAGAGTTGAAAGCTCAGTTGCAAGAATTGACGGATAGAGGTTTCGCTCGACCAAGTTTCTCACCTTGGGGTGCACTAGTATTGTTTGTGAAAAAGGACGGAACCATGAGGTTGTGCATCGACTATCGTCAGCTGAATAAGGTGACAATAAAGAATAAATATCCGATGCCACGTATTGACGATTTGTTTGATCAACTAAAGGGAGCCTCAGTGTTTTCAAAGATAGATTTGAGATCGGGTTATTACCGATTCTGAATTCGAGATTCGGATATACCCAAACCGCTTTCGAACGAGATATCATCACTATGAGTTCTTAGTGATGCCGCTTGGGCTCACTAATGCCCTCACGGTATTTATGGATTTGATGAATCGGATCTTCAGACCGTATTTGGATCGGTTTGTAGTCATTTTTATCGATGATATTTTGGTTTATTCGAGAAATGAAACCGATCATGCTGAACACTTGGGATTAGTGTTGCAAATTTTACGGGATAAGCAGTTATATGCTAAGTTCAGTAAGTGTGAGTTCTGGTTAAGAGAGGTTAGCTTCTTGGGTCATGTGGTATCCGCATCGGGTATTCGAGTTGACCCGAGCAAAATCTCAACCATACTTAACTGGAAGCCTCCGAGAAATATTACTGAGGTTCGGAGCTTTTTGGGACTTGCCGATTACTACCGACGGTTTGTGAAAGGTTTCTCGATGATAGCCACACCAATGACGAAACTACTTCAGAAGGATGTTAAGTTTGAATGGACAGAAAAGTGTCAGAAAAGTTTCGAACAATTGAAAACTCACTTGACGGAAGCTCCAGTATTAGTGCAGCCCGAATCAGGCAAGGAGTTCGTCATTTATAGTGATGCATCCCTACATGGGTTGGATTGCGTATTGATGCAAGAAGGTCGAGTTGCGGCCTATGCATCGAGACAATTGAAGCCACACGAGAAAAATTACCCGACCCATGATCTCGAACTAGCTACCATCGTATTCGCTTTGAAAATATGGCTACACTACTTATTTGGTGAGAAGTGCTATGTATTTTTGGATCACAAAAGTCTCAAATATTTGATGACTCAAAGAGACTTGAATCTGCGACAAAGGCGTTGGCTTGAGTTGTTGAAAGATTACGAGCTTGTCATTGATTATCACCCGGGAAAGGCTAATGTGGTTGCGGACGCCTTAAGCCGGAAATCACTGTTTGCTTTACGAGCGATGAATGTACACTTGTCCATTCTATCCGACAATGTGTTAGTGGCAGAATTAAAGGCCAAACCATTGTTGATTCATCAAATTCGTGAAGCTCAGAAAGTTGACGATGAATTGGTTGCAAAACGGGCTGAATGTGTTTCGAATATGGAATCAGAGTTTCAAATTGATGAAGACGATTGTTTGAGGTTCAGAAGTTGTTTGTGTGTTCCAAGAAATTCAGAACTCATTTCGATGATTCTGAGCGAAGCTCATTGTAGCCGAATGTCAATTCACCCGGGGAGTACGAAAATGTACCACGACCTAAGACGTCAGTTTTGGTGGCATGATATGAAACGAGACATTTCCGATTTTGTCTCGAAGTGCTTAGTATGTCAACAAGTGAAGGCGGAACATCAAGTGCCTACGGGTTTACTCCAGCCGATCATGATACCCGAATGGAAATGGGATCGAGTCACGATGGATTTCGTATCTGGGTTGCCAGTATCGGCAAGTAAGAAAGATGCGATTTGGGTTGTTGTGGATAGACTGACTAAGTCGGCTCACTTTATCCCCGTACACACGGATTTTTCATTGGATAAACTAGCTGAATTGTATGTTTCTCAGATTGTGAGATTACACGGGGTACCGACTTCTATTGTGTCGGATAGAGATCCGAGATTCACCTCGCGATTTTGGAGGAAATTGCAAGAAGCTTTGGGTACCAAGCTGTATTTTGGCACCGCTTTTCATCTACAAACCGATGGTCAATCCGAGCGGAAAATTCAGATACTTGAGGATATGTTGAGATGTTGCATCATCGAGTTCAGTGGTTCGTGGGAGCAGTATTTACCTTTGATTGAATTCGCTTACAACAATAGTTTTCAATCAAGTATTAAGATGGCACCTTACGAGGCCTTGTACGGGCGTAAATGCCGTACACCATTGTTTTGGACCGAGCTCGGTGAAAGTAAAATTTTCGGAGTGGATTTGATTAAAGATGCTGAACAGAAAGTAAAAATAATTCGTGAAAGTTTGAAGGCAGCATCAGATCGTCAGAAGTCGTATGTGGATTTAAAACGAAGAGATATTGAGTGTCAGGTGGGAGACAAAGTGTTTCTTAAGGTCTCACCTTGGAAAAAGATACTCAGATTTGGCCGTAAGGGCAAACTGAGTCCGAGGTTCATAGGGCCATATGAAGTATCCGAACGAGTTGGTCCAGTTGCGTATAGATTGATTTTACCCCCTGAACTTGAAAAGATTCACGACGTCTTTCATGTTTCAATGCTTCGACGTTATAGATCTGATCCGTCACACGTAATTGATCCATCAGAGGTTGAAATTCAATCCGACATGAGTTATGAAGAAGAGCTGATTCGTATCCTAGCTCGTGAAGTGCAAGAGTTGCGAAACAAAAGGGTTCCGTTAGTAAAAGTGTTATGGCTCAAACACGGAATCGAAGAAGCTACTTGGGAAACCGAGAACTCTATGAAAGAACGATACCAAAACCTATTTACCGGTAAGATTTTCGGGGACGAAAATTTCTTAAGTGGGGGAGAGTTGTGACACTACAAGTGACCCTAGTCGGAAGCGATTTGGGACCGCTAAACCGAGTCACCAAATTATTTGAATATGATATTTATTGTCTAAAATATGTGAATATAAATGTGTGAAAGTTTTAAGCTTCGATTTCGTTAATTGCATGTGAATTTAGTTAATAGGACTTATGCGTGATACTTTTGAATTGTGATAGGGTAATCTATAAAGAGCTATTAGTGCATGTAATCAAAAGGGGGGGACTTGCATGTCAAATTTCCCCCCCTAATTAGTAGTGGCCGGCCATGAGCATGGGTGGACAAAATGTTATGGCTAAAAACATGTCATAAACATGTTGGGTTAATGCATTATGTAAGGAATAATAAAATAAAGAGTATGGACAATAAAATATTAGTGTTAGTAGGATGAGAAACAAAAAAAATAAAAGAGAAAGAATGTGTGTGATTGTTCCCCCCCCCCATTGCCGTGAGTTGAAGGAAAGAAAACAAAAAAAAAAGTGTTCATCCTTGAACATCTTTGGCCGAAAACTTTAAGGAGAAAGGAAGAAGAAAGGTTGAAGAGGTTCGGCCATGCATGTAACTAGGCTAAGGTATGTTTGATGTTGTGCCATGAGATTCATGCATGTTTTAGTTGTTAGCTTGAGTTCTAGCTAGCCCATGGTTCAAATCTTTGCTATGTCATGGAGATGGTATTCGGCTAAGGTGGATTGGTGTTGATGTCATTTACATGCTAAAAATGAAGCTTTGTAATGATGCATGTGATGGTGGATTGATAACTCTTGAATCTTCTTTTTAGCATTTTTTAGTGAGACATTAAGTTCTTTGTTTAACCATGACCAAAATTGAAAAGGTATGGTGTTGTGATGCATTCGGCCATGGTAGAAAGTAGAGGAGAAATATGGTTGTTATTCACGTTATTTGGATGAGAAATGGTAGTAAGGTGAAGAGCCAATGTTAATGTTTGATTTACTAGTGTGTATATGTGTATTAGCCGAGTTTTGAATTTGAAACAAAATGGTATGTAGTCAATACAAGCAACCATATTTGTAGGAAGTATTAAGCATATAATCGGCCTCAACCTAGACATGTATATTCGGCCACATGAAATAGATTTGTGTTGTATGTGTTCGGTTAGAGGCAAGCATATTGATGCTTTTATCTTGGCTTAGATAATCGGCTAAAAGAGAGTGTGGGCTAAAATGTTGAGTTTGATTCATGATTCCATATATATGTGACTCTAATGCCTAATGTATATATGGGCTAAGTACCTTGAGGTCCTCTTTTGATGTTGAAATGAATTGTGTTAAATTGCTTAATTTGATTAAAAATGCGCATGACCATTGTGTATTTGAGCTAAAGGGTGGCCATATGACCTATTAAACTCCTAGTCATATTCGGCCATAAGCTAGCATAATGAGACTTTAATAAGTTAAATTTGTTTGAATTAGCTCAAGAGCTTAGAGGACCACAGTTGGATAAGGGAAAGGAAAAAGTTATCGAATAGCCACCGAAATCGTTCGACCACATTCGAGGTAAGTTTTCGAGTAATGGAACTTAGATTATGATTTGATTAGATCATGTTTTAAGCAAATCAAAATCATGCTCTTTGTATGTGGCTCTTGAGCCGAAAATTGCAAGTGTGATAAGTGTCTTGTGTTTGAGCTTTGCTAATGAAAATGAAATACTGGATGTGTCATGATTTATTGATAAATGTGCATGGTTATTGAATGATGTCCGGCTAAGTCCCGAAGGCTTTGTCTTGAAGTGACTATATCCGGACTAAGATCCGAAGGCATTTGTGCGAGTTACTAATTCCGGGCTAAGCCCGAAGGCATTGGTGCGAGTTACTAAATCCGGGTTAAGTCCCGAAGGCATTTGTGCGGGTTACTATAACCGAGCTATGTCCCGAAGGCATTTGAACGAGTAGCTATATCCGGTTAAATTCTGAAGGTACGTGATTCGGGAATGAGCGATCTTGCTGTAAAAATTTCAGTGAATACGCTTGTAAAATCCCAACAATGAGGTATGTTTCGTATGTGCATTGGAATAGTTGATTCCTTGAATAATATTCGCCGATCGAGTAATAAGCTTCCTATTAGGCTAAGATGATCCCTTATGTATGAATATAGGGCTGGAATGTGAAGTAGGAATGATTTGAGAATATGTATATATGGAATTATCCGTTTTGTTATATGAATGCTATACTTGATTGTGCTTAAATTCTTTGCTCAAAACTTACTAAGCATTTAATGCTTACTCCGCTTTATTTAATTCTCTGCTTTATAGATTTTGGTTCTTCAGCTATCGGACTCGGGATTTTTGAAGTCGAAGTCGCCCACACTATCAAAGCTCCTTTTGGTATACTTTTGGTTGAACTTTGAAATGGCATGTATAGGACTACCCTTTTGTTGTTGGTCATGTACCCTTCGGTTTTGTGTAAATTTGGATAGCCATGCGAAAATGGCTTAAATATACTTTGATCATAGCATTATAATCGTTTTGTATGTTGTCCATCGAGAGGTATGGAAATGTTGGTAACGGTTAGCCATTGGAATGGTTAATCATGATCATATTTTGTGCTATATATGCTAAAGGGCTAGTTGAATCATGGAAACTATGTAATAGGTAAAGTCTACCTTAAAAATAGATTCTGGTAGCAGCAGTGACGTGAATGTGAAAAATCACTAAAAATAGTAGGAATGGAATTAAATAGTTAATAAATTATGTAATTGAACCTTGATGAATCTATTTTCATAAGAAAGTAACGAAATGATCATATGAACAGTATATTATGAGATATTTAAGTTTTCGCGAAACCGGGCCAGAACAGTTTCTGGATTCCCTGTTCCGACTTTTGAAATTCATTATTAATTAACCAGAGATAATTAGAAGTCATGCCATATATGTACAGTTTCCTTTTCGAGTCTAGTTTCTATAGAAACAAACGGCATCAGTATTGAAGCCCTGTAGAGGGAGATATCCAAGTCGTAATGCATGAAGGTCAGTGTAGTTGCACCCTGTAACAGGGGAGACTTTAACTAATAAACTGTACTAATTGGACCGATCAAAAAATTCTAGAAAAAAATATGTAGATGGACATATGAGTTTAGTTTCAGGAAACAATTACGAAACTGATTTTTGAGTTTTGGAACTCAAGATATGATTTTAAGGTGACAGTGACGCAGTTAGCCAACTGCTTGGAAATTTTTAAAATGGACTGTGAAAGTAAATGAATTAAGTCGGTTAGCACCTCGTATTCGACTCCGGCAACGGTCTCGGGTACGGGGTGTTACAATCATAGACTATAAAAATATAATAAAAATAAATTTTCTTACATCAAATTTGTGGTCTTGAAACCACTGTTCCGACTAGGCCCAAAATCGGGTTGTTACATTAACATACATTTATAATGAAATCATCACATACGAACTTAACTCATAATCGGAATTGACGGATCGGGTCGACTACTCGATAACCTTGCTTTCCCCCTGATATAAATCTGAATTCTTTCTTTCTTGATCTATATGAATTCAAAATTAACTTATTTATTCATCTACTCATTCAATTAATCCAAAAATACACATTTGGGCATTTTTACACATTAGCCTCTAAACTTTCGCATTTAATCAATTTATTCCCCATTTCACAAATATAAAAAATTCTCACAATTCAACAAAACCCATGCTTGGCCAAATTATATATAGGTCCCTAGCAGCCCAAAACTTTCATTTATTTCACATTTCAACCACACAATTTGCACATTTCACAATTTAATCCCTTTTTGACATTTTTGTCAAAAATCACTTTACAAAACTAGTTTAACTATCAACAACTATTCAAAATCCATCATCAACCATCAAATTAATAATTATTCAACAATGGCAACATGTTAAATCTTTAACAATTTTGAAGTCTAAGGTACGGGCTAGCTAGAATACGAAGCAATGATCTCAAAAACATAAAAATCATCAAAAATCGAGCTCAAAAAACTTACCAAATAAGCTAGGAGTTGGCCGAACCTTAAAACAACGAAAATGGAGTCTCCCTTTCTTATTTTCGGTGAACCATTGAAGAATATGAAAGCTTTTTCTTTTGTTTTTAGTATTTTATCATATTTTATAACTAATTTACTATATTAACCTTAAGTATATAACATTAAAATTCATTTATAAATGTCCATTAATGTCCACTTACCTTTCAAATGGCTTAATTACCATTTAAGGCCACCATAATTAAAAGGCAAAGCTATTTGACACTTTTAACTAATAGAACAACACTTTTGCATTTTATGCGATTTAGCTCACGAAATTTTCACACATATCAAATGACATGCTATAAATACTGAAAATAATTTTAAAATAATTTTTTGAAATTGGATTTGTGGTTCTGAAACCACTATTCTGATTTAGCCAAAATCGGACTGTTGCAACTTAAAATCGATCTAATGAATGAATTTGACTAAATAGTTATATAATAAAATGAGTTGAGAATGGTTAAATATATTCCTTGTAATATAGTATATGTTTAGCTCTTGGATTTTAATGAAATTTATTTGGTATTTGATTATTCCTCTACGCGTGGGTTTGGTATCTATTTTTGATTCTTGACTCAGCATCCAGCATTAATCCCGAACTCAACATTAGTGATGTATTATTTTTATGTCTTAGCATATACCTAGGCCATTATAAGTCTTAGAAATAGTCATTTTGTGTATTAGTTAGTTTTTGAGAAAGTTGTGTTTATAGGATGTTGGGTATTTGAATATGGATATGTTTGTATTAGTTGTAAATGCTTATGAATATAGTTGATGACATATGTGTATGAATGTGTATGAATGAAAATGATTTCCCTTGGAAGAATATGCTGTAAATTACCTTGGTTTGGCTCTTTTGGAAGTGAATGGTTTAAGTCACTATGCATGGTATGATATGGTAATTAAAATTCATGGTTCGTAATAGTTGGATAAGATGAACGTATGATTTGGTTGTGGTTGAATTGTGGTGTCAATGAGGACAACTTAGGTTGTATGGTATTGGCATGTTTTGACTTGCTTGAAGGTGTTTTTGATGATGTTTAAAGGTTGGTTTTAGGCTTGGCTTGATACCCAAGATAGGTGTAAAATAAGCCTTGTTTTGAAAGTAAATGTTGGTGTACACAACCTAAGACACGAGCTGTCACACGACCGTGTTTCACACATGGCCTATCCACATGGCCATGTGTCTTATTTGTTTTTAGTGCAGGCTGGTCCATACGAGCACAAAGAGTTACACGACTTGGAAATAAGACTGTGTGACCCTGAGTTACACGGTCACAGTGAGTTACATAGTTTGGTCACACGGTTGTGTGTTCTTATGTTACACAGGCACAGTAAGTTACACAGTCTGCATACATGGCCATGTTCTGAGCCACACGGTCTGGGCTTTGTCACATAGCCGTGTGATTGCTATTTTCAAAATTTTCCTAATTTGTCTATTTTGTTTCAAATTGATCCTAGAATACTCCCAAACAAATTTTAGGACCTCATAAACCTGATTTAAGGCCCATAAGTGTATGTTAATTATAAATTGAATGTTTTTTTTTCGTTTATAATTATTCTTGAATATTGTTTCTATGTAATACTAAAGGTTTAATATCTCATTGTAATACTTTGTAACCCTAATCTGTTACATGAAACATTTGATGAATTCAAAGATTTTGGTGCAAAAGTGGAGAAGCAACTAGGTTTACCCATAAAGACATTTCAGACTGATCGAGGTAGGGAATATTTATCTGATGAGTTCTTAGGGTACCTCATAAAGAATGAGATTCTATCCCAATTAACCACGTTGGGCACTCCACAGCAGAATAGTGTGGTAGAGAGAAGAAATCAAATGTTGTTAGACATGGAATGTAAGAAATCGAACGTTGTTAGACATGGTATGTTCAATGTTAAGTTATTTTAAGCTACCAATTTCTTTTTGGGGATATGATATTCAAATGACTTGCTATATTCAGAATGATGTGCCAACTAAGGCAACATAAAAAACCCCATACAAATTGTGGCATGGTAGGAAGCCAAATGTTAATCATTTTAGGATTTGGGGATGCCCGACCCACGTATTGGATAAAGATGTGAGGAAGTTGGACTCATGGATAGAATTGTGCATGTTTGTAAGATATCCAAATGGAACGAATGGTGGTTTGTTTTATAACTAGAAAAGGAAAATTGTTATAATCTCAACTTATGTTACTTTACTTGAAGAAAGTTACATGAATGACTTCAAGCCTTGAAGTAAAGAGGTACTCGAGGAGCTTTCAGGAAATACAAAAAAGCCTTACTTAAATGGTTCCAGAACCAGGTCCTAATACTAGACCTACAAACCATTTGTAGCATAGGAAACTTCGTCACACTGGAAAGGTCTCTCGGAGGCTTGAATTCATCTAATCTAGCAGAAGTGTTTTTAACATTGAGTCTACCAAATGGGAAGATGATGATCCATTCACATATGATGAAGCAAGTTAGAGTGTTGATTCCAAGCTCTGGGAAGTAGCTATGAAAGTTGAGATGGCATCTATGTATTCGAACTTAGTTTGAGAACTTGTAGACTTACTAGAAGGTATAAAACGCACAAGGTGTAAGTGGCCCTACAAGAGGAAAAGAAATAGAGATGGAAAAGTGGAAACTTATACGGCCAGATTTGTATAAAAAGGTTATACTTAGAAATAAGACATTAATTACAAAGAAACCTTTTTTTTGGTTGTCATGCTCAAGTCAATCTGTATACTACTATCCATTACGGTGACTCTTGATTACAAGATCTGACAAATGGATGTTAAGGCAATGTTTTTGAATGACTACATTGAAGAGAGAATCTACATGATGCAACCCACTAGATATATAGCTAAAGGAAATGAGTATAAAGTTTGCAAACTACTTAGATTCATATATGGACTTAAGCAAGCGTACCGCTCATGGAATCAAAGATTCGATCAAGTGATTAAGACTTTTAGATTTGACAATGTTGGATCACCGGTATGGCCTATGGCGCAGCAAAAAATTTATTCTGACAGTCACCAACCAAGGCTCCATGTACGAGGAATGAACCAGGTTGAAACAATATTGGAAATATACCTTTAGCAATCTGATTTCTTTCGGGGTGTTGATTCCAAGCCACAACATAATTGTCTTGGCCTCTATGTAGTCCACCTAGATAAGCACGAACAACAAAAACTCTTAAAACCTTTTTCAAAAAGATTCCAAAAATTGTTGCTAGACCTTCTCAATTTTTCTTACTACCTACCATATCATTAGGATCTTGTTCCTTTTATTAATCACTTATAATAAAACATAATTTCCTTATACTTTTAGAGAAAATCACGGACAATATTAAAATTTTATATTCTTTTAATCATGGAAAATATTAAAATTTTATATTCTTTCCAAAAGAATATCAACTTCCATAAATATTAACTCTGGAAAGTAGTTGTGAATCGTATTCACTAGGCGGTACTGTATGCTGGAAACACGAAATTTTACACATTTTTACAATCCATTTTCAACTTAAAATCATACAGTTTCGATAAAATTCTTGTCGAAAAATAATTAATTTTTATAAAATAATTAAAGTGCAATTAAAATATGAACACGTTGAATTTTAGTTAAGTTTATAATTATTTTTGATGAATTTTGGTTATTTTTGACAGATTTGCACAAAGGGCGAAAAATGGCTCGGCAAACACTGTTAGAAGCACAAACCCAAGAAGCAATTTGAAGTATCGAGGCGAACTAAATTTTAGCCTAAGACGGTCAAAAATTATAGGTATTAATTCATAGTATAATTAATTTTAATTTATATCGAATTTAATTTGGGTTAATAACTTATTATTGATTAATTATGAAAAAGTGGTCCAGTTGAACTGAATCGAGTGAACCAAACCGAGTGAACCGAACTGCCCAAGAAATGGACAGCCAAAAAATGTCCCAAGAGTTGACCCAAATCATCTTATTAGCTGATGATTTAAGCTTGCAAAAAGGCCCTCGAAGACATGTTCAAGTTGCATTCAAACTGTGACAGCCCTAAAGTGACCCTAGTCGGAAAGCGGTTTCTGGACCGCTAAACCGAGTCACCAAATTATTTGAATGTGATATTTATTGTCTAAAATATGTGAATATGAATGTGCGAAAATTTTAAGCTTCGATTTAGTTAATTGCATGTGAATGTAGTACATAGGACTTGTGTGACACTTTTGAAATGTGATAGGCTAATCTATAAGGATCTAATAGTGCATGTAATCAAAAGGGAGGACTTGCATGTCAATTTCCCCCCCTAATTACTAGTGGCCGGCCATGACAAAGGGTGATGGGCAAAACATGTCATAAAACATGTTGTGATAATGGTTTATGTTAGAAAAAAATAAAATAAGGAGTATGGGCAATAAAATAATAATGGGAAGGTAAATGATGACAAAAAAAATGTGTGTGTGGTTGCCCCCCCCATTGCCGTGAATTGAAAAAAAAAAGAAAGAAAGAAGTTCTCATGTTGTTCTTGGCCGAATGAGAGAAAGAGAAGAAGGGGGAAGAGCTTTGAGAAAATCGACTATGGTGGGTTGCTAGACTAAGGTATGTTTGATGTTGTGCCATGAGAATCATGCATGTTTTTAGTAGTTAGCTTGAGTTCTAACTAGCCCATGGTTCAAATCTTTACTATGTCATGGAGATGATATTCGGCTAAGGTGGATTGGTGTTGATGTCATTTGCATGCTAAAAGTGAAGCTTTGTAATGATGCATGTGATGGGGGATTGATGACTCTTGAATCTTCTTTTTAGCATTTTTGAGTGAGACATTAAGTTCTTTGTTTAACCATGACCAAAATTGAAATGGTACGGTGTTGTGATGCATTCGGCCATGGTAGGAAGTAGAAGAGAAATATGGTTGTTGTTCACGTTATTTGGATGAGAAATGGTAGTAAGGTGAAGTGCAAATGTTAGTGTTTGATTTACTAGTGTATATATGTGTATTGGCCAAGTTTTGAACTTGAAACAAAATGGTGTTTAGTCAATACAAGTGACCATACTTGTAGAATGTATTAAGTGTTGCAATCGGCCTCAACATAGACATGCATGTTCGGCCACATGAATGAGTACATAAGTTGATGTGTATGTTTGGCCACATGAATGAGTACATAAGTTGATGTGTATGTTCGGCCACATGAATGAGTACATAAGTTGATGTGTATGTTCGGCCATAGGTAAGCATATTGATGGCTTTATCTTGACTAAGAAAATTCGGCTAAGGGGAATATTAGCTAATATGTTGAATTCGATTCGTGATTTCGTACATATGTGACTCTAATGTCTAATGTATATATGGGCTAAGTACCTTGAGCTTCTCTTTGATGTTCGAATGAATTGTATTAAATTGCTTAATGTGATTAAAAATGCGTATGACCATTTTTTTTTGAGCTAAAGGTGGCCATATGACCCATCAAATTCATTGTCATGTTCGCCATAAGCTAGCATAATGAGACTTTAATAAGTTAAATTTGTTTGAATTAGCTCAAGAGCTTAGAGGACCAAAGTTGGATAAGGGAAAGGAAAAAGTGATCGAATAGTCACCAAATCGCTCGACAACATCCGAGGTAAGTTTTCGAGTAATGGAGCTTAGATTATGATTCGATTAGATTATGTCTTAAGTAAATCAAAATCATGCTCTTTGTATGTGGCTATTGAGCCAAATTTGTAAGTGTGATAAGTGTTTTGTGTTTGAGCTTTGGTAATGAAAATGAAATATGGATGTGTCATGATTTATTGATAAATGTGCATGGTTATTCGAATGATATCCGGCTAAGTCCCAAGGTTTTGTGCTAGGAGACTATAACCGGACTAAGATCCGAAGGCATTCGTGAGAGTTGCTATATCCGGCTAAGACCAAGGCATTTGTGCTAGCGATTATATCCAGCTAAGAACCGAAGGCATTTGTGCTAGCGACTATATCCTGCTAAGTCCCAAGGCATCTGTGCTAGTGACCATATCCTGCTAAGACCAAGGCCTTGTGCAAGTAGTTATATCCGCTAAATCAAGATTACTTGAGTTTGGGAATGAGCGATCTGCTGTAATAATTTCAATTAATACGCCAGTAAAATCTCAACAACGAGGTATGTGTCGTACATGCATTGGATTAATTGATCCCTCTTAAATAGCATTCGCTCAGTCATTAAGGAGCTTTCGCTTTTTGGCTAAGTTGATCCCTTATGTATGAATATAAGGGTTGGAAATGTGAAGTAGGACTGATTTTTGAGAATATATGTGTATATGAAATTATCCGTTTAGTTATATGAATGCTATACTTCATTGAGCCTAATTTCATTGCTCAAAACTTACTAAGCATTAAATGCTTACTCCGCTTCTTTGAATCTCTTTTTTATAGATTTTGGTTCGTCACCATCGAACTCGGAGTGTCAAGTCAAGTCGCCCACACTATCAAAGCCCTTTTGGTACACTTTTGGTTGAACTTTGAAATGGCATGTATAGGACTACCCTTTTTGTTGTTGGTCATGGACCCTTTGGTTTTGTATAAATTTGGATAGCCATGCGAAAATGGCTTATATACACTTTGACCTTAATATTATAATCGTCTTATATGATGTTCATTAAGAGGTATGGAAATGTTTGGGAACGATTAGCCATTGGAATGGTTAATCATGATCATATTTTGTGCTATATATGCTAAAGGGCTGGTTGAATCATGGAAACTATGTAATAGGTAAAGTCTACCTTAAAAATAGATGCTGATAGTAGCAGTGACGTGAATGTGAAAAATCAGTAAAAATAGTAGGAATGGAATTAAATAGTTAATAAATTATGTAATTGAACCTTGATGAATCTATTTTCATAGAAAAGTAACGAAATGATCATATGAACAGTATATTATGAGATATTTAAGTTTTCGTGAAACAGGGCCAGAACGGTTTCTTGATTATCTTTTCCGACTTTTGAAATTCATTATTAATTAACCAGAGATAATTAAAAGTCATTCCATATATGTACAGATTCCTTTTCGAGTCTAGTTTCCATAGAAACAAATAGTATCAGTATTGAAGCCCTGTACAGGGAGATATCGAAGTCGTAGTGCGCAAAGGTCAGTGTAGTCGAACCCTGAAAAAGGGGAGACTTTAACTAATAAACTGTACTAATTACCTTGACCAAAAATTGTAGAAAAATATTTGTAGATGAAAATATGAGTCTAGTTTCAGGAAAAATTTACGGAACTGGTTTTCGAGTTTTGGAACTCGAGATATGATTTTTAAAGTGACAAGGACGCAGTTAGCCACTCATCCGGAAATTTAAAATGGATCGTGCAAATAAGTGATTTAAGTCTGCGAACCCCTCGTGTCCGACTCGAGCAATGGCCTCGAGTGCACGGGTGTTACAAATTTATTGGTATCAGAGCTACGGTTTAGTCGATTCTAGGACTACCGTACTACGTTTGGGTCTAGCTATACATGCCATTTTGTGATTATTTGATAGTGTGGTGATTTCTGACATTTGCAAATGCGTGTATTTATAGTAATGGATCCCGATCCTGACCGAGCGGTAGCTGATGATCTTGAGAGTGTAGCGTCTGCTCCCGCACAAGGGATAGCGCCGACGGACTCTCAACCTATTACTAGTAATCCGAATGATGAAGCTAGAAAAGCTTTTTATAGCGTGATGAATGATTGGTTCAACCAATACATTCGAACTAATACGGCTGTTCCACAACCTCCATTCCCGACAAACACAACCCCCGCACCTACGATACCTCCGGTAGCCCCCAGTTGACAGAATCCGAAAGCATGGGGCTACTGAATTTAAAGCTACGGACAGCAATGATGCCGAGCAAGCTGAATTTTGGTTGGACAACACTATTCGGGTACTCGATGAGCTATCTTGCATACCCGATGAGTGCCTAAAGTGTACTATCTCCTTGCTATGTGATTCTGCCTACTATTGGTGGAATACGTTGACTTCTGTTGTGCCCAGAGAGCAAGTAACTTGGGAGTTTTTCCAAACCGAGTTTCGAAAAAAGTATATCAGTCAAAGATTTATGGATCAAAAACGGAAGGAATTTCTTGAAATTAAACAAGGTCCCATGTCGGTTACCGACTATGAATAAAAAATTGTGAGGCTTAGCCGGTACGCACAAGAATGCATTTCCTCAGAAGCCGTAATGTGTAAACGTTTCGAGGATGGACTAAATGATGAGATAAAGCTGTATGTTGGCATTTTAGAAATCCGAGAATTTGTGGTACTTGTCGAGCGAGCTTGCAAAGCCGAGGAGCTCAGTAAGGAGAAAAGGAAAGCCGATGTGGGAGCAAAGGAGTTTCGTAAGAGATCTTCAAAAAATCCCTTTCAACAGTCATCAAAGAAATTTAGAGATGACTTAGGCCGGTCTAGGGACACTTCGGGTTTTTCTAGACGAGACCGTGATCGACCCCCTGTGAGTGCACGAGTCACTTCGGTTGCCAGTGTTGGGAATGACCGTCGAGACAGAATGGAGTGTCAGTATTGTGGTAAATGGAACTCGGGGAGTTGTAGATTCCATGACCGCTCCTGTTACAAATGCGGATCAGTTAACCACTTCATTAAAGATTGCCCGAGGTTGTCTGAACAAAATGTAAATCAAAGTGGGAAATCGGGTGCTACCACTGCTCGAGGTAGACCATCTAGAAATACGGGCAATGCTAGTGGTGGTCAGAGAGGATCTAGAGATGCTACGACCAGATCTGAGGCTCGTGCTCTGCTAGGGCTTATGCTATACGCCACGCCGAGGATGCTTCCTCGCCGATGTTATTACCGGTACTTTTACTCTCTTTGATACTAATGTGATTGCTTTGATTGACCCTGGTACTACTCATTCTTATATATGTGAAACCTTAGCATCCAGTAAGACTTTACCTATTGAGTCTACTGAGTTCGTAATTCGGGTGTCAAATCCCTTGGGTCGTTACGTGCTTATCGACAAAGTGTGTAAGAAATGTCCCCTAGTAATTCGAGGTTCCTGTTTTCTGGCGGACTTGATGCTTTTGCCGTTTGATGAATTTGATGTTATCCTCAGTTTAGATTGGTTGACCGTGCATGATGCGGTTGTGAATTGCAAAAGCAAGACTATTGATTTGAGGTGCGCAAATAACGAGATAATCCGAGTTGAGTAATATCATCAATGTTGGCCCAGAAATATGTAAGAAAGGGGTGCGAAGCATACCTTGCGTATGTACTTGATGACAAAGAATTAGAAAAGAAACCCGAATATGTGCCGGTGGTTTGTGAATACCAGGATGTTTTTCCCGAAGAATTACCGGGTTTACCACCCGTTCGGGAGGTAGAGTTTGGTATTGAGCTTGTACCTGGGACTACGCCAATTTCGATAGCTCCGTATCATATGGCACCAACCGAGTTAAAAGAGTTGAAAGCTCAGTTGCAAGAGTTGATGGATAGAGGTTTCACTCGACCAAGTTTCTCACCTTGGGGTGCACCAGTATTGTTTGTGAAAAAGAAGGACAGAACCATGAGGTTGTGCATTGACTATCGTTAGCTGAATAAAGTGACGACAAAGAATAAATATCTGTTACCGCGTATTGATGATTCGTTTGATCAACTAAAGGGAGCCTCAGTGTTTTCAAAGATAGATTTGAGATCGGGTTATTATCAGTTGCGAATTCGAGATTCAGATATACCCAAAACTGCTTTTAGAACGAGATACGGCCACTACGAGTTCTTAGTGATGCCGTTTGGGCTCACTAATGCCCCTGCGGTATTTATGGATTTGATGAATCGGATCTTCAGACAGTATTTGGACCGATTCGTAGTTGTGTTTATTGATGACATTTTGGTTTATTCGAGAAAAAAAACCGATCATGCTGAACACCTGGGATTAGTGTTGCAAATTTTACGGGATAAGCAGTTATATGCTAAGTTCAGGAAGTGTGAGTTCGGTTAAGAGAGGCTAGCTTCTTGGGTCATGTGGTATCCGCGATCGGGTATTCGAGTTGACCGAGCAAAATTTCAGCCATACTTAACTAGAAGCCTCCGAGAAATATTACCGAGGTTCGAGCTTTTGGGACTTGCGGTTACTACCGATGGTTTGTGAAAGGTTTCTCGATGATAGCCACACCAATGACGAAACTACTTCGTAGGATGTTAAGTTTGAATGGACGTAAAAGTGTCGAAAAAGTTTCAACAATTGAAAACTCACTTGACGGAAGCTCCAAGATTAGTGCAAAATTAATCGTGCAAGGAGTTCGTCATTTATAGTGATGCATCCCTACTTGGGTTGGGCTGCGATTGATGCAAGAAGGTCGAGTTGTGGCCTATGCGTCGAGACAATTAAAGCCACATGAGAAAAATTATCCGACCCATGATCTCAAACTAGCTGCCATCGTATTCGCTTTGTAAATATGGCGGCACTACTTATTTGGTGAGAAGTGCCATGTATATTCGGATCACAAACGTCTCAAATATTTGATGACTCAAAGAGACTTGAATCTGCGACAAAGACGTTGGCTCGAGTTGTTAAAAGATTATGAGCTTGTCATTGACTATCACCCGAGAAAGGCTAATGTGGTTGCGGATGCCTTAAGTCATAAATCACTGTTTGCTTTACGAGCGATGAATGTACACTTGTCTGTTCTATCTGACAATGTGTTAGTGGCAGAATTAAAGGCCAAACCACTATTGATTCATCAAATTTGTGAAGCTCAGAAAGTCGATGATGAATTGGTTGCAAAACGGGCTGAATGTGTTCCGAATACGGAATCAGAGTTTCAAATTGATGATGACGATTGTTTGAGGTTCGAAGTCGTTTGTGTGTTCCAAGAAATTCGTAACTCATTTCGATGATTCGAACGAAGCTCATTGTAGCCGAATGTCAATTCACCGGGAGTACGAAAATGTACAACGATCCGAGACGCCGGTTTGGTGGCATGGTATGAAACGAGACATTTTCGATTTTGTTTGAAGTGTTTAATATGTCGCAAGTAAAGGCGGAACATCAAGTGCCTCTGTGTTTATCACGATCATGATACCGAATGGAAATGGGATCGAGTTACGATGGATTTTGTGTCTGGGTTGCTATTGTCGACAAGTAAGAAAGATGCGATTTGGGTTGTTGTTGATAGACTGACTAAGTCGGCTCACTTTATCCCCGTACGCACGGATTTTTCATTAGATAAACTAGCTGAATTGTATGTTTCTCAGATTGTGAGATTACACGGGGTACCTATTTCTATCGTGTCGGATAGAGATCCGAGATTCACCTCGCGATTTTGGAAGAAATTGCAAGAAGCGTTGGGTACCAAGTTGCATTTTAGCACCGCTTTTCATCCCTAAACCGATGGTCAATCCGAGCGGATAATTCAGATACTCGAGGATATGCTGAGATGTTGCATCCTTGAGTTTAGTGGTTCATGGGAACGGTACTTACCTTTGATTGAATTCGCTTACAACAATAGTTTTCAATCAGGTATTAAGATGGCACATTACGAGGCTTTGTACGGGCGTAAATGTCGCACACCATTGTTTTGGACCGAGCTCGGTGAAAGTAAAATTTTCGGAGTGGATTTGATTAAAGATGCTGAACAGAAAGTAAAAATAGTTTGTGAGAGTCTGAAGGCAGCATCAGATCGTCAGAAGTCGTACGCGGATTTAAAACGAAGAGATATTGAGTATCAGGTGGGAGAGAAAGTGTTTCTTAAGGTATCGCCTTGGAAAAAGATACTCAAATTTGGCCGTAAGGGCAAATTGAGTCCGAGATTCATTGGGCCGTATGACATCTCCGAACGAGTTGGCCCAGTTGCATATAGGTTGCTTTTACCCCCTGAACTCGAAAGGATCCACAACGTTTTTCATGTTTCGATGCTTCGACGTTACAGATCCGATCCTTCGCACGTAATAAACCCCTCCGAGGTCGAAATTCAAGCCGATATGAGTTATGAAGAAGAACCGATTCGTATCCTAGCTCGTGAAGTGAAAGAGTTGCGAAACAAAAGGGTTCCGTTAGTGAAAGTGTTATGGCTCAAACACGGGATCGAAGAAGCTACTTGGGAACCCAAGAACTCTATGAAAGAGCGATACCCAAACCTATTTACCAGTAAGATTTTCGGGGACGAAAATTTCTTAAGTGGGGGAGAGTTGTGACAGCCCTAAAGTGACCCTAGTCGGAAAGCGGTTTCGGGACCGCTAAACTGAGTCACCAAATTATTTGAATGTGATATTTATTGTCTAAAATATGTGAATATGAATGTGCGAAAATTTTAAGCTTCGATTTAGTTTATTGCATGTGAATGTAGTACATAGGACTTGTGTGACACTTTTGAAATGTGATAGGCTAATCTATAAGGACCTAATAGTGAATGTAATCAAAAGGGAGGACTTGCATGTCAATTTCCCCCCCTAATTACTAGTGGCCGGCCATGATAAAGGGTGATGGGCAAAACATGTCATAAAACATGTTGTGATAATGGTTTATGTTAGAAAAAAATAAAATAAGGAGTATGGGCAATAAAATAATAATGGGAAGGTAAACGATGACAAAAAAAATGTGTGTGTGGTTGCCCCCCCATTGCCGTGAATTGAAAAAAAAAAAAGAAAGAAAGAAGTTCTCATGTTGTTCTTGGCTGAATGGGAGAAAGAGAAGAAGGGGGAAGAGCTTTGAGAAAATCGGCTATGGTGGGTTGCTAGACTAAGGTATGTTTGATGTTGTGCCATGAGAATCATGCATGTTTTTAGTAGTTAGCTTGAGTTCTAACTAGCCCATGGTTCAAATCTTTACTATGTCATTGAGATGATATTCGACTAAGGTGGATTTGTGTTTATGTCATTTGCATGCTAAAAGTGAAGCTTTGTAATGATGCATGTGATGGTGGATTGATGACTCTTGAATCTTCTTTTTAGCATTTTTGAGTGAGACATTAAGTTCTTTGTTTAACCATGACCAAAATTGAAATGGTACGGTGTTGTGATGCATTCAGCCATGGTAGGAAGTAGAAGAGAAATATGGTTGTTGTTCACGTTATTTGGATGAGAAATGGTAGTAAGGTGAAGTGCAAATGTTAGTGTTTGATTTACTAGTGTATATATGTGTATTGGCCAAGTTTTGAACTTGAAACAAAATGGTGTTTAGTCAATACAAGTGACCATACTTGTAGTGTTGCAATTGGCCTCAACATAGACATGCATGTTCGGCCACATGAATGAGTACATAAGTTGATGTGTATGTTTGGCCACATGAATGAGTACATAAGTTGATGTGTATGTTCGGCCACATGAATGAGTACATAAGTTGATGTGTATGTTCGGCCATAGGTAAGCATATTGATGGCTTTATCTTGACTAAGAAAATTCGGCTATGGGGAATATTAGCTAATATGTTGAATTCGATTCGTGATTTCGTACATATGTGACTCTAATGTCTAATGTATATATGGGCAAGTACCTTGAGCTTCTCTTTTGATGTTCGAATGAATTGTATTAAATTGCTTAATGTGATTAAAAATGCGTATGACCATTTTGTATTTGAGCTAAAGGTGGCCATATGACCCATCAAATTCATTGTCATGTTCGGCCATAAGCTAGCATAATGAGACTTTAATAAGTTAAATTTGTTTGAATTAGCTCAAGAGCTTAGAGGACCAAAGTTGGATAAGGAAAGGAAAAGTGATCGAATAGCCACCAAATCGCTCGACAACATCCGAGGTAAGTTTTCGAGTAATGGAACTTAGATTATGATTCGATTAGATTATGTCTTAAGTAAATCAAAATCATGCTCTTTGTATGTGGCTATTGAGCCGAAATTTGTAAGTGTGATAAGTGTTTTGTGTTTGAGCTTTGGTAATGAAAATGAAATATGGATGTGTCATGATTTATTGATATATGTGCATGGTTATTCAATGATATCCGGCTAAATCAAGGCTTTTGTGCTAGGTGACTATAACCGACTAAGATCCGAAGGCATTCGTATGAAGTTGCTATATCCTGGGCTAAGACCAAGGCATTTGTGCTAGCGATTATATCCGGCTAAGACCAAGGCATTTGTGCTAGCGACTATATCCTGCTAAGTTCAAGGCATCTGTGCTAGTGACCATATCCGGCTAAGACCAAGGCCTTGTGCAAGTAGTTATATCCGCTAAACTCAAGATTACTTGAGTTTGGGAATGAGCGATCTGCTGTAATAATTTCAATTAATACGCCAGTAAAATCTCAACAACGAGGTATGTGTTGTACATGCATTGGATTAATTGATCCTCTTAAATAGCATTCGCTCATCGATTAAGGAGCTTCGGTTTTTGGCTAAGTTGATCCCTTATGTATGAATATAAGGGTTGGAAATGTGAAGTAGGACTGATTTTTGAGAATATATGTGTATATGAAATTATCCGCTTAGTTATATGAATGCTATACTTGATTGAGCCTAATTTCATTGCTCAAAACTTACTAAGCATTAAATGCTTACTCCGCTTTCTTTGAATCTCTTTTTATAGATTTTGGTTCGTCACCATCGAACTCGGGAGTGTCGAACTCAAGTCGCCCACACTATCAAAGCCCTTTTGGTACACTTTTGGTTGAACTTTGAAATGGCATGTATAGGACTACCCTTTTGTTGTTGGTCATGGACCCTTTGGTTTTGTATAAATTTGGATAGCCATGCGAAAATGGCTTATATACACTTTGAGCTTAATATTATAATCGTCTTGTATGATGTTCATTAAGAGGTATGGAAATGTTTGGGAACGATTAGCCATTGGAATGGTTAATCATGATCATATTTTGTGCTATATATGCTAAAGGGCTAGTTGAATCATGGAAACTATGTAATAGGTAAAGTCTACCTTAAAAATAGATGCTGATAGCAGCAGTGATGTGAATGTGAAAAATCACTAAAAATAGTAGGAATGGAATTAAATAGTTAATAAATTATATAATCGAACCTTGATGAATCTATTTTCATAGGAAAGTAACGAAATGATCATATGAACAGTATATTATGAGATATTTAAGTTTTCGCGAAACAGGGCTAGAACGGTTTCTGGATTCCCTGTTCCGACTTTGGAAATTCATTATTAATTAACCAGAGATAATTAGAAGTCATGCCATATATGTACAGATTCCTTTTCGAGTCTAGTTTCCATAGAAACAAACGGCATCAGTATTGAAGCCCTGTACAGGGAGATATCGAAGTCGTAGTGTGCAAAGGTCAGTGTAGTCGAACCCTGAAACAGGGGAGACTTTAACTAATAAACTGTACTAATTGGCTTGAACAAAAATTCTAGAAACAAATTTGTAGATGAATTTATGAGTCTAGTTTCAGGAAAAATTTACGGAACTGGTTTTCGAGTTTTGGAACTCGAGATATGATTTTTAAAGTGACAGTGACGCAGTTAGCCAGCTCGTCTGGAAATTTAAAATGGACTGTGCAAATAAGTGATTTAAGTCTGCGAACCCCTCGTGTCTGACTCCGGAAACGGTCTCGGGTACGGGGTGTTACACAAACCCGTCCACAATTGGTGGCTTTTTAGATATGCCCCAAGCCAAATTTAGCAAAGTTGAAATCGTCAACCTTGCCACATGTGTGGCCGGCCAAGGGATGGCCCTTTGCCTGCTATTTTTAGCTAATTTTAGCAGCCATCTTTAGCTATAAAAACCCCCTCTGGCTAATCATTCAACACACCTCAATTTGGAGCAACATTGAAGTGTTCATAGCAACTTTGATCAACAAGGACAACAGAGAACGAAGAACGGAGCAAGCTAGTCAAGCCACGAAAAAACATCGGATTTGATTCTTGTTCCCTATATCTTTAATTTTTGTTGTTGTTATGATGAAAATTGTAACACCCCAAACCCGGCCTAGACATTATGGCCGAATCTGGCGATGTCACATTGGGTGTTTTTCATAAAGTGTTATATCCACGAAAACTGTTACTATATATTTAACTTCTTTGTATGTTTCCGAGTTATGTCCTTCATTTCAAAACTTGCGTCACTAACCAAAAAGTATTTACTTTAAAATCGTTATTCATTTCCAAAAATATCATTTTGTAGCAGAAGTTTTTAAAAACAGTTGTGTACTTGCGTTTACTTTGTAAAAACATTGTTTCTTTTGAAAACTCGAGTTTTCCTATCACTAGTAGTTATAAACCAACGAAAATAAAAATCCCCAATTAAAAATAAAATCCAAAGAGGCCTTATTACAATAAAAATATCCCCAAAATAAAATTATTTATAATTTAAGAATTAAATACAGAATTACACGCGATTGTGTGGCCACCTTAGAGTCCCTCGCAGCACCGAATAGCCTAAGCCTGGGGATTACCTGTACAGATGAACAGGTGGGTGAGCTTACAAAAACTCAGTTTGTAATCCCATATAAGCAAACAGTCAAAAAAACAAGCACAGTCTGGGCCTAAGCCCTTTTAGTAATAGTGAAAATATCAGTTTGGGTTTTAGCCCATCTCAAAACAGAAACAGTCATGTGCTTGGGCCTTGGCCCATTACAGTAACAATAATCAGTGCAGTAACAGCATACAAGTCCTACCCATCCAGCCTCTGCACTCCATCTCCAGCCAACCCTACACTCCATGTGGGGATATAATCAACCCACCCATCCCTACACTCCAGAATTAGCATCGGTTGTGACACTAAGTAGAAATGTGACAGCCCTAAATTGACCCTAGTCGGAAAGTGGTTTCGGGACCACTAAACCGAGTCATAAAAATAATTAACTGTCATAGTTGATGCTCATTATATGTACATATGCATGTGTGAAAATTTCAAGTTTGGATTTTGTCAATTGTAAGTGAATTTTATCAAATAGGACTTATGTGAGAAAATTTAGAAATGTGCTAGGCAAATGTAGGGTGGCCTATAAGTGCATGTTGTGAAAATGGTAGGTTTGCATGTCAATTTACCAAAATTTAAGCATGATGGCCGGCCATGCTATGGGTGGAAACATGTTGCAAACATGTTGGGTTAGTGGTTATGTTAGAAAGAATAAAATAATGAAAAAAAAAAGGAAAGTATGATGAAAACAAAGGAAAAAAAAAGTGTCCATCCTTTCACATTTTCTTTGCTTGGCCGAATGTTCTAAGAAGAAGGGGGGGAAGAGCTTGAGAAAATCAGCCATGGGAGTTTGCTAGACTAAGGTATGTTTGATGTTGTCCATGAGATTCATGCATGTTTTAGTTGTTAGTTTGAGTTCTACTTAGCCCATGGTTTAAATCTTTGCTATGAGATGGAGATGATATTCGGCCATGGGTGTTGTCTTCTTGTTTGATGTTTGATGTTTGATGTTGTGGTGATGAGGCATGAAGATGAGTTAAGTTTCGGCTAAGGTAGGTTTGTGTTGATGTCATTTGCATGCTAAGTGTGAAGCTTTGTAATGATGCACGTGTATGGTGCTCTTGATGTTGTGAAGGGAAGTAGAGGAAAGGTAAAAGAAAATTTAGGTAGAAATGTGGATTTATAGGATGTTACAAGTATATGTAAAGCCATGCTAGGTTAGGAAAAATTCGGTCAAGTGTTCATGAGATGAAATTTTGTGTTAGGTGAATTAAAGATGATAGTATAGTGATATCATATATATATATATGTATGCATATTCGGCTATCAATTAAGAGCATAGGTGATGATGAGTCTAAGCTTTGTACACTCGGCCATATACATATATGCATGTGTGATTGGATTATTGATAGTAGGGCGATAGCATATGGCTATTAGCCTAATAGATAAAAGCACGAGGCAAGAAGATAAAAATTTTATCATGCCGTTCTGTATGTCATAAAATCATTAAAATGTGAATACCAATATATGTAGCAAAGGGGTTGAATGAGTTAATTTATTTGTTTAAGGTCAAGATCCTAAAGGAGAGCGTCCAACAAGGGAAATCAAGGTCATCGAGTAGCCGACTTGGAATTAATTCACCCAACACAAGTAAGTCACTAAGCGTATATTTTGTATCGATTTAAATAGACATGATGTCTATGTAATTATGCCGAATGGAATGATAAATTTATATACATGTATGTATGTGGTGATGAAAGTATTGAATGAAAAGAAAAGAGGTGAGATGTATTGAGTTGTGGATTTCGGCACTAAGTGTGCGGGTATAAACATTTATGATCATGAGATTGCACTAAGTGTGCGGGTTTTAAATTTGTACAGCACTAAGTGTGCGAGTTTGATTATATAGCACTAGGTGTGCGAGTTGGCCCAGTAGCATATAGGTTGCTTTTACCCCCTGAACTCGAAAGGATCCACAACGTTTTTCATGTTTCGATGCTTCGACGTTATCGATCCGATCCTTCGCATGTAATAAACCCCTCCGAAATTGAAATTCAAGCCGATATGAGTTATGAAGAAGAACCGATCCGTATTCTAGCTCGTGAAGTGAAAGAGTTGCGAAACAAAAGGGTTCCGTTAGTGAAAGTGTTATGGCTCAAACACGGAATGGAAGAAGCTACTTGGGAACCTGAGAACTCTACGAAAGAACGATACCCAAACCTATTTACCGGTAAGATTTTCGGGGACGAAAATTTCTTAAGTGGGGGAGATTTGTGACAGCCCTAAATTGACCCTAGTCGGAAAGTGGTTTCGGGACCACTAAATCGAGTCATAAAAATAATTAACTGTCATAGTTGATGCTCATTATATGTACATATGCATGTGTGAAAATTTCATGTTTGGATTTTGTTAATTGTAAGTGAATTTTATCAAATAGGACTTATGTGAGAAAATTTAGAAATGTGCTAGGCAAATGTAGGGTGGCCTATAAGTGCATGTTGTGAAAATGGTGGGTTTGCATGTCAATTTACCAAAATTTAAGCATGATGGCCGGCCATGCTATGGGTGGAAACATGTTGCAAACATGTTGGGTTAGTAGTTATGTTAGAAAGAATAAAATAATGAAAAAAAAAAAGGAAAGTATGATGAAAACAAAGGAAAAAAAAAAGTGTCCATCCTTTCACATTTTCTTTGCTTGGCCGAATGTTCTAAGAAGAAAGGGGGGAAGAGCTTGAGAAAATCAGCCATGGGAGTTTGCTAGACTAAGGTATGTTTGATGTTGTCCATGAGATTCATGCATGTTTTAGTTGTTAGTTTGAGTTCTACTTAGCCCATGGTTTAAATCTTTGCTATGAGATGGAGATGATATTCGGCCATGGGTGTTGTCTTCTTGTTTGATGTTGTGGTGATGCGGCATGAAGATGAGTTAAGTTTCGGCTAAGGTAGGTTTGTGTTGATGTCATTTGCATGCTAAGTGTGAAGCTTTGTAATGATGCACGTGTATGGTGCTCTTGATGTTGTGAATGGAAGTAGAGGAAAGGTAAAAGAAAATTTAGGTAGAAATGTGGATTTATAGGATGTTACAAGTATATGTAAAGCCATGCTAGGTTAGGAAAAATTCGGTCAAGTGTTCATGAGATGAAATTTTGTGTTAGGTGAATTAAAGATGATAGTATAGTGATATCATATATATATATATATGTATGCATATTCGCTATCAATTAAGAGCATAGGTGATGATGAGTCTAAGCTTTGTACATTCGCCATATACATATATGCATGTGTGATTGGATTATTGATAGTAGGGCGATAGCATATGGCTATTAGTGAATAGATAAAAGCACGAGGCAGACAAGATAAAAATTTTATCATTCTGTTCGTATGTCATAAAATCATTAAAATGTGAATACCAATATATGTAGCAAAGGGGTTGAATGAGTTAATTTATTTGTTTAAGGTCAAGATCCTAAAGGAGAGGCGTCCAACAAGGGAAATCAAGGTCATCGAGTAGCCGACTTGGAATTAATTCACCCAACACAAGTAAGTCACTAAGCGTATATTTTGTATCGATTTAAATAGACATGATGTCTATGTAATTATGCCGAATGGAATGATAAATTTATATACATGTATGTATGTGGTGATGAAAGTATTGAATGAAAAGAAAAGAGGTGAGATGTATTGAGTTGTGGATTTCGGCACTAAGTGTGCGGGTATAAACATTTATGATCATGAGATTGCACTAAGTGTGCGGGTTTTAAATTTGTACAGCACTAAGTGTGCGAGTTTGATTATATAGCACTAGGTGTGCGAGTTGATTTTATAGCACTAAGTGTGCGGACTCACTATATGTTTTTTAATCACTATTGACACTGAGTGTGCGACATTATTAAGTTGATCACGGACAGCGGATCGGGTAAGTACCTTGAGTTCATGGCTAATAGGCGCCATATTTATATTTGGAGTTGAGCTTGGTAAGTTTTGAACCTATGTGACAATTTTAATTGAAGTCACGTACATGAGAATTATCGTGGAATAAGTGAAAGGCCATTTAGTTGTATGATTGTAACGAAAACAAAATGATGTATAAAAACGCTTCAAATATCCTATTGATTAGTATATGGAATGTGAATGTGTAACTTGGTGTGAGATTGAACCGAAAGGTCTAAGGAACTATGGTATAGTTCGGTTTGGATGAAGTAATTAGCATCGCTCCATTTTGTTTCCTCTTATGATAATGTTATTAATGGATGGTAGTGCATTGCTTATGACTTCTTGAGTTATGTACTCATTTGGTGCTTATTGTTGCTTATTTAGGTTCTTGATCCATTTTGCGTGCTCGGGACCGTCGTCAAGTCATCACACCGGCTAGCAACTTTTGGTATTTTCTTCTTAGATGGTCTAAGAGAACATTTCGCATGTATAGGCTATTATGTTTTGTTTGAACTTGGTATGTAAAACTTTGGATGGCCATGCGAAAATGGCTTATATATGCTTTGAGCATAATGTTATAGTCATCTTGAATGTATATGTTCATTAAGAAGCATGGAAATGTTGGTAACGGCTAGCCATGGGAATGGTCATTCATGATCACTTTTGGTATATGTATGACAAACTCTAGTTGATCCATGGAGGATCATGAAATAGGTAAAGTTTCCTTAAAAATAGATGCTGACAGCAGCAGTGATGTAGATTTGAAAAATCACTAAAAATAGTAGGAATGGAATTAAATAGCGAATAAATTATTTCAATGAACCTTGATGAATATATTTTCATAGGAAAGCAAGAAAATGATCATGTGAATAGTATGTTAAGAGAAATTTAAGTTTTTGTGAGACAGGGCCAGAACGGTTTCTGGATCCCTTGTTCCAACTTTGGAAATTCATTTTAAATTAACCAGAGGTAATTAGAAGTCATGCCATATATGCATAGATTCCTTTTTGAGTCTAGTTTCTATAGAAACAAACGGCACCAGTATTGAAGCCCTGTACAGGGAGATATCCAAGTCGTAATGCACAAAGGTCTGGGTAGTCGAGCCCTGAAACAGGGGAGACTTTAACTAATAAACTTTACTAATTGGCCCGACCAAAAATTCTAGAAAAAAAATTGTAGATGCAAATATGAGTCTAGTTTTAGGGAAAAATCACGAAACTGATTTTCGAGTTGTGGAACGCAAGATATGATTTTTAGGGTGTCAGTGACGCAGCTTGCCAGCCTGCCTAGAAAATTTTAAATGGACTGTGAGATTAATTATGTTAAGTCTATATGCACCTTGTGTTCGACTCCGGCAACGGTCTCGGGCACGGGGTGTTACAAGAAATATGCAGCTGGGCTGCAGTAATTTGGGCTCGAATCCTGTTAGTACACTTCCTCTGATCAGTATAAACCCATCCCCATACAATGCATCATACAGTCATGTCATGTCATATCATAGAATCATACATGTATCCATTACAGTTTAAATAAGATGCTAAAATACAGTCATGCATGCACATATATTCATATATCACATAAGGGCAAAACAATCATCTTACCATATAAGGGCAAAATAGTCATTTTACCATATAAGGGAAAAATAGTCATTTTACCACATAAGGGCAAAATAGTCATTTTATCAATATGGTATCTAGGTATACTTACCGACACAACAGTAGGTCCACAGTCATCTCAGGCAACCCGTGCAACCTTAACAGTCAAAAATTACAAATGGGCCCAAGGCCAATAATGCGGGCCATGTGCGTGGCCCACATAGCCCAGGAATAGCCTTGGCCTTGTGGATTACAGAACCTGGCCCAACGTTCTCTACACGTCTGTGTGGTTTACCCGTGTGGGGCACACGTGCCTGTGGGGCCTACACGGCCCATTTCGGTCTAAAATGGCCCAAAATGGCCTTGACCCATGAAATTGCTCATGGATGGCCTCAACGTTCATACGCCCATGTTTAGGCATTCGAACTACCATACCAGAGGGCACACACTCGCGAAGCATTAACGGTCACTTATTTTGACTTTTGCTGATTTACGATTAGCGGCAGTGTTATTATGCACCTGAAATATTCTTTTATGATAACTCCACCCTAAAGATTTCAAGCTAGAATTTAGTTAAGGTTTATTCATGATCGAAATGCTGTAGTGAAACTGGCAACAATAACAATTATTCAAAGTTCACTTACCCTAAACACTTCAACGATCCAGCAACCAAAATGGTGTTATAACAGCCCAGTTTCACCCAAAATTCCTTACTGTCAGACAGAGATTAACCCTCTAGTTAGTCACCTTTAATAGATAATTACCCAAAATTTGATGGGGTAAAACCAATTATAATCACAAAAATCTTTTACCTTCAGTCGATCAATAGAGATCCTATATACTCAAAACATTGAAGACCTCTGGTCAACCTCTCGATTAACATCTAACATCAAATGAACACTTTCTTTAATACTTGATCAAAACACAACTATAGGTTAACTGAAATTGAACTTACCGTGCGTGCAAGACTCAAAGTTGCACTGGAAGACTATACGAATAAAGAGAACGAAAGAAAGGGCGGTGTAACAAGAACCAAAATTCGACAGCAAGGTGGGAGAGAAAACAATAGAGAAAAAGTAAAATGAAAAGGAAAAGAAAAGATGGTGTAACGCCCCGAATTTGGGCCCAGAAGTATTGGGCCTTAGTATGGGTCCGTAAGGAGGTTGTATATAAGTATTTAATTGTGCAAGGAAATGACACAATTAAATGTCTGCTTAAGTGGTTAAGGGTCTTGAGAGGAGTTGGAAAAGTATTGGGTTCAAACTTGGGCTTTAGCTAAAATTTTGGTTTTAAGTGAATAAAACCCTGGATGCTTGGATGATGGCCTTTTAAATTATTGTGTTAAGTAAATGACACAAGGAAGCATGTTGTCTAGTGGTTGTGGTGTCATTAAGGTTGCAAGGGAGCCTGGGTTCAAATCTTGGCTCTTACAATTTATTTTGGTTTTACATTTAAAGGAACCTAGACTTTGGCCTATAGACCTTATAATTAATTGAGGATATTTTGTGACACAGAAAGAGCCTGTGGTGGAGTGGTAAAGTGGCGTGTTGTGTAACTGTGAGGTCTCAGGTTCAAGTCCTGGGATGCGCAATGGAGTATTTATTTTGTTGTTTGAGCTGTGTAGGAGGTGGAGTTGGACTGGAACTCTGTGGTTGAAGTGGTCATAAAAAAAATAAAAAAAAGGAATTTTCCTAATGGTTGAAAGTAATCCCACATCGGGAAGCTAACATGAGAATTGGTGAGAAGCTGGCTTTTAATAGAGTGAACCAGATGAGTTGGTAAGAGGGGAAGTGGTTAAGACTCAATGCAGAATGTGCCAAAGTTGGTGATCGTGGACTTTGGCGCTTTCTCCTAAACAGGTGTGTATTCACGCCTTTCTTTATTGGAAATCAACAAAAGTCGAAAAGTCAAAACTTTGACATTTGAGGCCACGAGCGTGCGATCGCTCGTGGGGTAAACTGAGTGCACAAACCATAGGCGATAGACTATAGAGGCCACCACGAGCGTTTTCGTGTACTGGGCCTCAATAGGCCTTGATGGGCCAGATGGGCCAAATAGGCCCCATGAGTCCGCTTGTGTAAATCTGACTGATAGGTGGGAAGTAGTTAGGCTTGTCATGTCATGTGCATGTCATAGGCCGTTAAGGACCTCGATGGGCCAAAATGGGCCGTGTGGGCCTAATGGGCTCGTGGGCTCCACACGGATTAAATTCGCGGTAAGTGATGAATGTTGGACTATGCTATGTAGGTCACATAGCTGTAATTGAATTTGGGCTAATTGGGCCACACGAGTGTATGGGTGCACTTGGGCTAAGTAATGGGCCTTGGGCCTATTTACACTGTTATTATGGTTTAGGTTATCTGTGTCGTTGAGGTAACTGTAGACCTTCGGAGAGGTCATTATCTGAGCTGAGACCCCAATATTGGTAAAATTACTGAAATACCCTTGTAGTGTAAAAGTATGGTAGAATGACGATTATACCCTCATATTTCGTATGATTGATGTGCTTATGATTTACATACATGATTGTACTGAGTATGACTTTGCATACATGTAATATTTATGACATGAAATATTGCATGGGGTTGGGTTATTATGGACGGAGGAAGTGTACGGCCTGTAGTCGTTCTGTACAAGGCTTTCAGCCTTTCTGTAATACTGATGGCTTTTAGCCGTTTTGTTAACTGGCAGCGTTGTTGTGATATTTACGGCTTTTAGCCATTCTATCTACGGCGTTAAGCTGTTCTGTTGACTTAGTACCGCAACCGGTGCTAAGCTTGGTGTGTTGGCTGGGTGGGTCGATTTTATCCCCATATGGTGTGTTGGTCGGTACGGGTGGTGTGTTGGTTGGACGGGGCTGGGAATCTATCTACATATCTGCATCTGATACTGATTCTGTCTTTGGCTTAGGCCCACTTGATTTTGTTATTGGGATAAAGCCCACCTGATACTGTTTTTGTGATGGGCTCAAGCCCAGACTGTTTCTGTAGACCATATATCTGACTGTTTTTTTTAGGGAATAACACACTGAGTTTTCTCAAACTTACCCTTTCTGCCTAACTGTGCAGGTAATACGCAGACTTAGACGATTTGGAGCTGCGAGGGACTTGGAGGTGGCCACACGATTGTAGTGGATCTGCAACTTGACTTTATTTATTGTAAATTTCATATTAGGTTTTGGATTATGTAATAAAGCCATAGTGGGCTTAAAAGTGGGCTTTTGATTTCTTATAATAAATTGCTAGCCTAGGAAAACTCGAGTTTTCAAAATATTCATGGTTTTCAAAAAGCTTCTGCGATTTAAGTTGAATTAATATTCCAGAGAAAAATATTTTGGCAAACGTTTGTGATGAGATGATTTGCTAACCCTGTACAAAAGGTTTTAATTTTAGAAATAAACTTTTAACGGCAACTCGATTCTTGAACGATGCTTTGATGCAACACGTCAGATTCAACCATAACATCTAGGCCGAAATTGGGGTGTTACATTTAGTGGTATCAGAGCTAAGTTACAAAACTCAACTGTGGAATGGGTTTTCAAAATTTTGTATTTCATGAGGTTGTTTCCAAATATGTAAAGTGTTTTGAGGTATTTTCTAAAAAGTATGGCACACTGAGTCTCCGGCACCAAATCTGTAAGTCTCTGACTCTGTTTACTATTATAGACTGAAATGTTATACTGAAAAACTACTATAGATAGTTGCACTACACTGAAAGTCCATAGATAGAGTAAACTAAAAAACTGTAGTGAGCTTGCGAATGCGAAAGCAAACCCTACACCACTGTTTCTCATAAGACATCTTCTTAATCACTGAAATTGTAACTAAATTGCATAAAATTTCTAAAACAGATAATACGCATAGTGTAAATGAGCATTAGAAGGGGTACAATAGCAATGGCAGAGGCCGTGGAGATGCTAGAACTGGATCATCGGCATCAGGGCACATGCCAGACGTTGAGGCGAGGGAAGTACTAGCTTCACCGGTGGCTGAGACAGGGTCGTTTGATCAAGCGGCTAGGGACGACGCATTGTCTCAAGTAATGTTGAGGATTCTAGAAAGGGAAGCGGGTACTGCTGGGTCGAATATTGTTACTGCGGGCCGTGGGTTGGTTACAGAATGACTCCTGTCAAATGGAGCAGAGATCTTTAGGGGAGTTTCTGGGATGGCCCTGAGTGTGGCAGAATACTGGTTGGAGGCCACCAAAAGAATTCTGGATGACCTCGACTGTACATCGGAACAAAAGTTGAAGGGTGCTGTGTCCCTACTGAGAGATAAAGCCTATCAGTGGTGGCTTACGGTAAAAGAGGGTACCTCGTCTGATCGATTGACCTGGGAGTTCTTCAAGTTCACGTTTCAGGGTACCAGCTATGTGGGTGCCTGTAGAAAGGAATTTTTAAATTTGGTTCAAGGTGACAGATCCGTGGAGTACGAGGTAGAATTTTTGTGACTTAGTCGGTATACCCAAGGAATAGTAGCAACGAAATACGAGCGCTGTGTTCTGTTTGAGGATGGCCTCAGAGACAGCCTCCGAGTGTTGATAGCTCTACAGAGGGAGCGAGACTTTTCCGTGTTAGTGGAGAAAGCTAAGATTGCTGAGGAGGTAAAGCGCATCGAGCGTCAAAACCAGGAAAAGGAAAGGAGCAGGAATAAGAGGGATTTAGAACCCTTCCACTCGAATCGAAGGCCTAAGAAGAATGCCAGAATGGAAGGGCCAGTTTGTGTTAGGGCCTCTGCTGCTGTTACTGGATTACAGCTGTGTGCGGATTGTGGGAATTATCATCGGGGTGGGTGTTAGAAAAGAAATGGGACATGCTTCAGGTGTGGATCAGTGGGGCACTTTGTAAGAGATTGTACATAAAGGCCTGAACAGATGCAAGCTGCAGGGCAGGGTGTTGCTCAGCTAGCGAGAGGTGATCAGCAGCTACCAGGAGGTCGTGGTAAGGCTAGGGGTGGAAATGAAGTTGGCCATGGAGCACAGGCAGAGGTGCTGGTCAAGCTAAGTTGAAGCAACCAGCTTTGGTCTATGCAGTACCTCGCCGAGAGGTCAAAGACGCTCCAGATGCAGATACTGGTACGTACTTAAACCATAGTGTACTACATTTAGTTTGGAACTTGAATGTGCAGTGGGAGTGTAGTGTTGTAGATTGAACTAAATGCTTGTTCAGATTGTTGGAAATTTCGAGGACGAAATTTCTTTAAGGGGGTAGAATTGTAACACCCCAAATTTGGGCCTAGAAGTATTAGGCATTGAGTATTGGTCCGTAAGGAGGTTGTATATAAGTATATAATTATGCAAGAAAATGACACAATTAAATGTCTGCGCAAGTTGTTAAGGGTCCTGAGAGGAGTTGGAAAAGTCCTAGGTTCAAACCTGGGCTTTAGCAAAAATTTTGGTTTTAAGTGAATAAAACCCTGGATGCTTGAATAATGGCCTTTTAAATTATTGTGTTAAGTAAATGGCACAAGGAAGCATGTGGTCTAGTGGTTGTGGCGTCATGCAAGGGAGCCTGGGTTCAAGTCTTGGCTCTTGCAATTTATTTTGGCTTTTCTTTTAAAGGAACCTGGACTTTGGCCTATAGACCTTATAATTAATTGAGGATATTTTGTGACACAGAAAGAGCATGTGGTGGAGTGGCAATGTGGCATGTTTTGTAACTGTGAGGTCTCAGGTTCAAGTCTTGGGATACGCAATGGAGTATTTATTTTGCTGTTTGAGCTGTGTAGGAGGTGGAGTTGGATTGGAACTCAATGGTTGAATTGGTCATAAAAAAAAGAAAAATACAGTCATACATCACATAAGGGCAAAACAGTCATCTTGCCATATAAGGGCAAAATAGTTATTTTACCACATAAGGGCAAAACAGTCATTTGATCAATCTGGGGTCTAGGTATACTTACCGACACAAAAATTGGTCGACAGTCGTCTCGGGCGACTCGTGCAACTTTAATAGTCAAACAGTACAAATGGGCCAAAGGCCCAAGATGCGGGCCCATGTGAGCCCACACACCCTTGTGGCCCACATAGCCTAGAAATGGCCTTAGCCGTGTGGATTACACAACCTGGCCCAACATTTTCCACACGTCCGTATAGTTTACCCGTGTGGGCCCTACATGCCCGTGGGGCCCACACGGCCCATTTCAGCCAAAAATGTCCCAAAACAGCCTCGGCCCATAAAATCGCTCATGGATGGCCTCAATGTTCATTCGCCCATATTTAGGCATTCAGACTACCACACGAGCGAGCGTACGCCCGTGAAGCGTCAACGGTCACTTATTTTGGCTTTTGCCGGTTTACGATTAGGGGTAATGTTACTATACACCTAAAATATTCTTTTATGCTAACACCACCACGCTCACTCCGGAACCCTACAAATGTCAAGCTAGAGTTTAGTTCAGCTTTATTCATGATCGAAATGTGGTAGTGAAACTGGCAACAACAACAATTATTCAAAGTTCATTTACCCTAAACACTTCAACGATCCAAGAACCAAAATGGTGTTATAATAGCCCCGTTTCACCCAAAATTCCTTACTGTCAAACTGAGATTAACCCTCTAGTTAGTCACCTTTAACAGATAATTACCCAAAATTCGATGGGGTAAAACCAATTATAATCACAAAAATCTTTTACCTTCAGTCAATCAATAGAGATCCTATAAACTCAAAATGTTGAAGACCTTTCGTTAGCCTGTCGATTGACATCTAACATCAAACAAACACTTTCTTTAATACTTGGTGAAAACAAAACTATAGATCAACTGAAATTAAACTTACCGCGTGCACAAGACTCAAAGTTGCACTGAAAGACTATACGAATAAAGAGAATGAAAGGAAGGGTGGTGTGCCAAGAACCGAGATTCGGCAGCAAGGTGGGACAGAAAACAATAGAGAAAAAGTAAAACAAAAAGGAAAAGAAAGATGGAGAGAGGACGAACAATCAGTAGAGAAAAAATACTACTTAAAAAAATGAACAACACAATCGGCATCAACAAGCTAGGAATAGTCGCCAAAACAAAAGAAAGGAGAAACGGATGCTAAAGAGGAGATTCGGTCGAGAGAATGATTTCCAAAACGTCAAAAATTAGGAACAACTAAACTTTGTGTGAATAAAATAAGAAATGCCTAAAATTGTGGTGAATTTTCTCCTTAAAACTCTCCTTAACCTCCCACAACAACTCCACCTCATGAAGTTTCAATTTAACTAGGACCCCACCACACCACACGGCCAAACAGAAAAATAAAACACACTCATACACGCCCAAGGACTCGAACCCAAGACCACTTGGGTTTTGACACCCCATTTAACCACTAGACTAGCAGGACCATTTTGATATGAAATACTCACATTTATTTAAAAGCCTACTAACTAGAGACAGGGTTTATTCATATAAAAACAAAATTTTTGCACAAGCCAAGGCTTGAACCCAAGACTTCTTATACACTTCCCAAGACACTTAACCACTGAAGCAGCCTCCTAACTGTTCCCATGCTTAAGACCTAATACTTCCAAGCCCAAAATTCGGGGCATTACAAACATACTTATGAATATTTATGTCGTTGGAATGGTTAATTTAATCAATTTAGCTTGAATTTAATTCGTGTTATGTTGATTGCATTTCGTCTTCTTAAATTGTTGAAATTGTATTTATGTTGTTATAGGCCTCGGTAAGATGCTTGATTAAGTAAAATCATGACTAAGTTATTCTTGCATTACAATTGTTAGGTAACTAATGAATTAATTATTTAAACGGATTGAAATTGTAATTAATGGACACAATACTTAATCAGTGCATAACTTGCATAACTTGCAAGATTATTATGATTAAACTATTTCAAGGTAAGGATACTTCGTTACCTCACATAGTCTTTCATGTGCCTATTAAATCGAGTTAATTGTTTGAATTGACATAGGGATATGTTTAAGAGATTATTTCAATTTAATAAGTATGTATGTGCTATAACATATTTTCCTATTAAGATTTGTTTAATTGATTGAATCGACACAGAGATATGTCCAAGAGATGAATGGATTTTGGTAGGTGAGTATGTTAATAAGTTAGCAAATTACTGAGTTTCCGTGAATTTATTCGTATCAATATAAACATGAGTTTAATAATTCTAAGATAAGAAATGTAATTACTCTAACACAATTATGTCATCTTGATTAAACATGTATTTTGAAATCGTGCATTTGAGATTTATTTATTTAGTTTAAAATCTTAGTTTTTAATCACCCTCTTCAAGCAAAATATTTTTTTAACGAAAGTGTTTTAAATAGCATTCATAAATAATTATTTTCACAGTCCCTGTAGGTACTATAACTTGTCATTTACTTGTCACTTTATTACTTGTTACAATTGTGTACACTTGCACATTTCATCATTCAATCTGCCAAGTGATACCATCTGCCAGATGATATAATTCACATGGTGATACTACCCGTTAAGTGATACAGTTCACTAGATGATACAATTCGCCAGGCAATACTACCCGTCAGACGATACAGTCTGCCAAAGATGTATGTTGAAGGGTATACGCACAATGTATTTGCGTGAAGTTTGTTTGCTTTAACCATATGGTATGGCCCTATAGGTTCTTGTAACATTAGTAGTAATACTAGAACATCTCTAATTTTACAAGGAATGAGTGGCATCTAACAAGGCATCATTACTACCCAAGTTACAAGAAGTCGTGATTTGACATAACCTTTTTGTGATAAACTTTTCAAATATTATATCATTTTGTCATTTATATCTATATTGGACATTAGTCATGGTATAATCACACTTGTATAGTCCAATCTCGTATTTCTTGATATTTTAAGTAGACAACAATAAACAAATAAGTGTGATATCTCATATCAATCTATTTGAGCATGACCATGCATTTATAGTAGACTGTCAAGCCAAGGCATCTTGGCCTCTGAACATGTCTTCTAGCTTATCCAGAACCACTTTGGCAGTCTTACAACTCTCCAGTTGCTTATATAGGGAGTCGGTCATGCTTGCCAGCTTATAACAATGAGCTATCTCATCAGACTCCTCCCATTATTTTCTAGCCTCAACTTCAGTGGTCGATGGGCACTTATAATCAAGAACTATTTTAAATTTCTCACAACTAAGACAATCATCATGTTCCTTTTCCATTCCATTTGTTTTTAGAGAGTATGTTCATTAAAGGAGTTGGTGTCATTTTCTAACTAAAAATAAAACATTCATATATTAATATCTTTGTATTAGGAAAATGTTTGAAAACATTTTTGCAATAGTACGATATGCATTAAGATGATGCATGTGTCTTACTAATCTACCATAATTCGGTATAGCAAATTAAACTAGTTTTCGTACTTGAGGACCTTGAATACAAGCACTTTTATTATGTTTTAGTTAAGTTTTTATATTTTAGTTTAAATTCAATAAAAAGTGTATTTTGAGTCTTTTATTAACCTTAGGGGTTGAATAAGGCGTAAAGGCTAGCTAACGTACTTAGTAAGTGTTCATGAGACCATTCAAGGGCGTAGAAACTTAATACTAGTCACTATGTCGCAACACGGGAAGTTTGGTGTTGCAATAAAGGGAGCAGAATGCCAGAATTGCTATACTTCCTTTGATGTTGTGACACACCCTTGAACGATGCATACTATCTTCGATGTTGTGACATAGGGACTTGGGACTCGCGACATCGGCCTTGTATAAGAAATACTTACGAGCCAGGGGCATTTTGGTCCATACAATGTAAATTAAACACGAGAACATCAACTGACATTGGGTTGAGGACGATGAGAACCCTAACTCTATAAATAGGCTCTTAAAATGCTTGTGGAAGATAGCTTTTCATACTTTAAGTTTTCTTTGTAAGCTTAGTTTTCAATTTTTCTTTCCTTTAGGCTTTTATATGTGTTCTTCGGAGACATGGTTTGTAAACATTATGAAACGCTACTGGATTTTCTGCGCTTCATCTATCAAATACAGACAAGATTCTCTGAACTCTACTTTTTATTTTTTATTTATGTTTATGCTTAGATTCAATTTTATTGTGTTCATAAGATGATCCATAAGGAACTAATCCTCTTATGGGGGGTTAGCGAGTGGAGGTGTGATTAATTGATTACTAAGTGGGGTTCTCTTAATGAATCAGATATTGGGAGACAAAGAACTTAAACCCTAGGCTTGATGACCCTAAGAAGTTATTTAGGTGAGAATTCACCCAAAATTGGTACAGCCTATCTGTAAACACCTTAGCCCTAAACCGATCTGGACTGTAAGGTCGAGATATAAGTAGTTCATGTTGACACATTAGTCTAGTGGAAGATCAAGAGATCTTACTAGAGTAATGACTAGTTGATTGAGTAGAAATCTAAAATAGGAATTAGTTATGACCAACGAAAAGAGTTAATCACCCATGCCTAGAATTGATTAAGTTTATAAATTAGTTTTCTGAAGTCCTTTTTATTTAGGGTTTTGCTTTTTTTTATTTCCTTATTTATAAAAACCAAGAAAATCTTTCTTTTATGCTTTATCATAATATAATTTTTTTAAAATACTAATTAGATCTATTTTCTTTTAGGTTAGAATTAATTTAGTACTCGCCTCTCTTAGGTACGATCCTCAGAATACTCACTTATCCCACTGTAAAACTATATTACAACCTGATCAATATACTTGTGGACACCGCCTCTATTTCATATCTTTTAGTTGCAGTATTCACACTCTAGATGTTATTATGTCTGGAGGCAATCAAGTTGTTTGCACCGTTGGCGGGGAGGCAACGCATCTAAATTGATTTTAATTTTTGCATTTAGTAGAATAATTAGGAAATTAATAAATTATAGATACAAATTTTATCTTTATTTTTACTAACATCTTTTATTTTCTTTTTGGTTTTAGTATATGACTCGTAGTAGGGGAACACCTATAAAGCCAGCTATTGGTTTGGAAGACTAATTCGCCAAAATCATTGATAGCAACAACAACAACAACAACAGATGCAGAATCAACCACCTGCTATAGGTAATTTACCACGCGATAATCCACTATTTGACGAGATTAACGATAATAACCCACAGGACTTACCTCCACCACCCGTGCAGCTACCCGCAAACATACAAATGGCACGCAATGAAAGAAATCTAAGGGGTTATGCACTACCGAATGGCCAACCACCATGGCTAACAATTTTTAAATAAATCGGCCATGATCTAGATGATCCAGAATAGTTTGCAGTTCAAGGGCACAATCACGGAAGACCTAAATCAGCATTTAAAGTGGTTTCTTCAGCTTTATGATACATTTAAATACAACAGGGTCACTAAATACACATCTTTGGTTGTTTCCTTCTCTTTAACTGATAACACCTTTTCTTTGTTAGATTCGCAGGCGCCAAGATCCATCACGACATGGGATAAACTTGTAGGAAAATTTCTACAAAAGTTCTTTCCCTTTAGAAAGATGGTTCAACTGAGGAGAGAGATCACAACAATCAAACAGTTAGAAGGAGAAAGCTTTCATGAAGCTTGGGAGTATTTTAAAACACTACTACACAGATGCCAACATTATGAATTACCTGTGTGGCTAAGACTGAAATGTTCTATAATGGGTTGGATGTGCACGTACATTTAGGACTAGATAGAGCCCTAATGAACAAAACATACAAAGATGAGTATGAATTGATAGAAAATATGGTGATAAATTCCTGCCAGTGGCCAACCGAACACTATACATATGGACAGAAACCATTTACAGTAAAAGTTGTCTTGGAAAATGATAGATATCAACAAATTATTGACAAACTCAACCGATAAAGTCCTAATCTAGTGTGTCATCTATATATGGAGGAGACGAACCTCTCTTCCATTACATTAATAATCCAACCGGGGATGTCAACTACGTTGGGAATAGGGGTGGAAACCTTTATTCAAACACTTAAAATCCCAATTGGAGAGATTACCCAAACCCAAGATGGGGCAGAAATCAAGGAGAAGGTAACAGTACGCAACTAAATAAAAATACTAACTATCAACCTCTTTACTTATAGAAGCCTATGGAAATGGCCAACTCAAATAACCATATTGTATGTGGTCAACACTTGGATCAGATTGTGAGGGAGATGCAGTCGATGAGAACTAAAGTAAAACATGTGTAGTCTGAGTGCACAAATACCGTAAAAATAATGACTAAATTGGAAGATAAAATGAGCCAATTGATTATTATGATGGGAGATATGAAAAGGCAAATGGCATGGGAATCTCGAGCAATAGAGAAAATAATCCTTTGAGAGAAGGAAAGGAGCATGTAAAAGCAATTGTGCTCCATTCGGGCAAAGTATTGAGTAACCTAGAAAACCCAAGACTAGAAAAAGTAACCAAGCCAATAGTTGAGCTAGAAGGTAAGCCAATAGGTGTATCTGCATTGACAAGGGTACCATTCTCTTCACAATTAGAATACAAATATAGATGGGATGAAGAAGAATTTGAACTTATTTAAATCTTTGAATGTTAACTTACCCTGAATAGATCTAATTGAGAAAGTTCTTAAGTATTCCAAGTATTTAAAAGAATTTATGTCTAGGCGTAGGAAAATAGAAACAGGAGAGCAAGTTAGCATAAAGGCCTCATGTAGTGCGATTATTTCAAAATAAAAACTCCCAAAACTAAAAGACCTGGGGAGTTTCACAATGCCCATAGAAATAGGGAACATCCATTTCAACAAGGCTCTATGTGATTTAGGAGCCAGTATTAATTTAATGCCCTTACCTATTTCTGAAAAAATCGAGTTAGGGGAGCTTAAAAATGCCTAGATTACACTACAGTTAGCTGACAAGTCCTCACTACAACTGATGGGGGTGCTTGAAGATGTGTTGGTTAAAATGAGGAGTTGTATCATCCCAACTGTTTTTATAATCTTAGATTTAAAGGAAGACTGTGAAATACCCATTCTATTAGGTGGGCCATTTTTAGCAACACCTAGGTCCACCATTGACCTAGAAAATAATGAGTTAAAAATGAGGATCAATGGTGAGACAAAAATCTTTAAATTTAGTCATCGGCACAATGAGGAAAACATGAGAAAATTAGGGAGAGAATGTTTTGGAATATATGTAAAAATCCCTAACTACCCTGAACAAGGGAAAGTGTTCTTTGTGATAAGTGCAGGTCGAAAAAGTAAGTTCAGAGAGTGGGATAAGCAATGAATGTGGAGTGGTATGACAAACGTTGGACCAATTCTGGTAGAACCACAACTAAAAGAGGGTCCACGTATACATTAATCGAGCTGATGAATGAATCTGACAACAAGACTTAACATTCTTAATTGAATTTCAACTTTATATATATTATTGTATTTTTAACTAACCGGTGGTTTATATCTTAATTTTTATTAATTTTTTGTTAAAATAGAAATCGAGACACTTAGAAAATGGGAAATTTAGGCTAAAACAATGCCAGTGTTGCAACATGGCACCTCTGTGTCGCAACATTGTGTCCAGAATCAAAAGAATCAAGAAAATCATCTTGATGTTGTGACACAAAGGACAATTTACCTAGGATTCCAAAATTTTAGAGTGCGTCACAATATCGAACCCTGATGTCACAACATCAGCATCCTGCTAAAGTCGCAACACATAACCCTTGTGTCGCAACATCGCTACATTTTTTGTAGGGTAAACCCAACCCGATTGCGCAACCCGTCACTTTTAACTTAATTTTACTCTATTTTTAACCTTAAAAAATACCTTTTTTAAAAGTAAAACCCCTTTTAACTTAAACCTAAAATCCCTTTAACTTTTAAACTCTTTCAAATCATCTCAAAATTCTCCAAACCCTAACCTTCCCTTCTTTTTCCCTTCTATTTTATTTTGCTGTAATCTTTTCTTCTTTATTTTGGTGTAAGTTATACATCAAGCATTCATACGAAAGGTTACAACAACATCTTTAAAGGAAGCAAACGAGACTTCAAGGACAATATTAAGAGTTCTAAACCTCAAATTTTACTATTCCACTGACAATTTTGAATCCTTTAAAATTTTGAAACCAAAATGCTAAAATGTATTTCCTTGAGCTTTAAGGCAATTACTTTATTCAGGAAAGAGGATTCGAACCATTGATGGTTCTTTGCAATGAAATTTGGCCTGTAGTACGGTATTATAGATGGTAGCGTTTCTACACTATCCCAAAAGAAAATGATATCGTTCCTCTTGTGAGAATTTTATGCTACTTTTAGGGATAAGAAAACCCGAAGACCACATGGTGTCATGTGAAAAATAATGATCGTGAGAGGTAAGGATGTGTCATTCTCCCTAAAAAAAGATTTGTAAATATTACGATACTCCATTTTATGACTTTGATTATTTAGAAAACACTTATCTAACGAGATTTCAAAATGTCGATATGGAAAGCATCGTTAAATACTTAATTGAAAATCAAGATGAATGGAACCTCCGGCCAGATACTAGAGTACTAACCAATTTCAATCAAGCCATAATGTTTCCAATAGCTAAAGTGTGGATGTAATTTATTTTCACTAGATTTACACCTACTCCTAATATTTCTAATGTCAATACATTTCGAGCTATTTTGTTATATGGCATTTTATAGAAGAAACATATATGCAGAGGGCAATGGATCCATCAAAGTACGAAGTGTTGCATTAGTGGCCAGAAGATTAGGGTTTTCTTTCCCCATATCATGATGACACTTTGTAAGAGTGTAGAGGTTCCAATGGAAGAGAATGAGTAGTTCATTTTCCCAACAAAAAGCTTAATAGGCGATTCTATGTACATTATATACGTAGAACTCAACCGAAAGAAAATTATAGATTGGAACCAAAGGATAAAAGAAAATATGGATGTCCCAACGTTGTTTAAAAGAAAAGTAAAATTAACATCTAGTCAAGAAAGAAGCGAGAGCAGTAGTGCAAAAATTGACGGAATGATAAGATGGATGCAAGAAATAGACCTTATTCTTCAAGAATTTATGAAGTTAAACAACATGAGAATACCTAATTATCTGCCTGATATGTTCGAAAGACACATCCAGAGCATGAAGAAGAGGAGTAAGAGAGTCAGCAGTAGGAAGAAAGTGAGGATGAGGAAGGAGAAATGGAATGAGGAGATGGACTTTGATGATGAGGACAACTAAATTTTTAATTTTTATTTTGAGATTGTATTAAATTTTGGGATAATTTTTATTTTATCATTTTAGGAGTAGGATTAATCGTAAACTTTTATATTTTTTTCTGCTTTAACTTTTCTGTATAGGAACCCTGCATGATAGAAGCATCGGATTTTCGAGCTAACAACGAAAAAGGAAGGAAGAGTCCACCAGTAGATTAAAGTAATGTTAAGATTAGCTTCTTTCCTTATCTTTTTAGGGCTACACATGGAGGACAAAGTGTAGAGGGGTAACATAGGAAATTTGTTTTTGTGCTTGTCTTTTAATTTTTACTATCAAATGTGTGCTTGAGCGAGTAGAAATATAAGTCATTGGTTATAAGCATGTATATAGGTTGATTGTATTTACTATAAATTTGACATGATAGTGAATGATTTTAATTCTTTTATTACAAGACTACTAAGTTCTATATATTACACTGTAAATAGATAGTAAGTAATTGAATATACTAAATGATACAGAGAATACAGGGAAACGAGAATGCTAGTATCTATGATAGATAGTCGAATTCGTGATTATTTGATCAACTAAATTTGTGAATATTGATATACCTAAGGATGACTTAAGGCATTGTTTGGTGTACACCTAGATCCAAATTGTTTGGTGTACACCTAGATCCAAAAAGCTAACCCTTTTTATTCATCCTTAGTACCTATTAAGAGCCAAAAAACACTTCGCGATGAACCTTCATACAAAACCCGAGTCAAAAATGTTAATTTGTACTTACCCTTTTTGCTTTGGTCCTAAATTAAATGACAATAAACGTATGGCAGATTTTGTAGAAACAGAGTGAAATAGGAAGAATCAGTGTGATATAGTGATTATAGGTGTCACGCGTGAATATGATGTGCAAATTATGCAACTATAGATGTTGAATCAAGTATTCTTTGTCTAAATTATCTCAATTGAGTAGAAAAGATAAATGAATTGAATGATATTTTGAGAAATAACAATACAATACACTAAAAATGACAGTAATAAAATGTACTATCATAGGTTACAATTACAACAGATCAAATAAAAGCACTAAGGATTCTAGCAAGATTGGAATATTAATTGTAAAGGCTGGAGTTACTAATGAATTAGTTATAACCAAAGAATAATGCCATGGCAAAAATATGGTAACCTACTGCTCGATTGGGTACTAACGTGGTTTACCTCTGTCGAAAGCAAGACTTAAAGCTACTTACTCCTAAGACATTATACATCTATAGGCTAAGAATTAGCAACCATGGCTGAAGCACAATCCTCTAAATCGTATAAGGAAAAGCTTTATGTCTAGAGTTTACACGAGCATTTCACTCAATGCTCTCTTGTATTACCCAATTTTGGTCCAAGCAACCTAACTCTATCAATATTAAGCTACTTTCAGACTTATGAAGAATTTATCAATACTCTAATAAACATATAAACAAAAACAAATATTGGGTAAGGAAGTAAACTGAACCATATTCATCCATAAACATTCATCAGAGTTAAAGCATCATCAAATGTAATACCTAACTATGCTAAATTTGCTCATGACTGGGCTACACAATTTTAAGTATTTTAATATCATCAACATTCCAAACTAAAAGTTTAAATCAATCGATTTAGAACAAATTACAAAGGAAGAATGCTGGGTTTAGAACACGAATTTCCCCAACTTGGTGTCTGGTGTGCGTCTTCACCCAAGCTCTCAATTGTGCAAATTACCCTCCTTGTCACAAAGAAACCTCTGTCGAAGCTCCGTGTTTGCAATCAGTCCTACCTTCCACTCTCTTTTTGGCAAACCTCTCTCATTTTTCTTTTATACTTAGGTCCTCCTCTTAGGTAAAAGCCGTCAGCCAATCATTGGTTTTTCCCTAATTTTGATGTGGACATTTTCAATTACATGTGCTTGTGAGGGGGCCAAGTACTGAATGCTCTAATTGATGAGTAGGTATTTATCATTTTCTTCCTCAGTATTGCTATGGCAATCTTCATAATGCCTTGACAAATCTCCATTTTTTGCTATATTTCTTCCTCAAACCTGTCATTCAACCACCATAAAGCCTTTCCATTAACAATTAAAAATATACATGCACAAGTAATCACCATCCCAATTCTTTACATGCATTACTCAATTAACTAAAAATAATCATGCAATTACCTAAAATGAAATTAATTTTACTTAAGTACAAGCAGTTAACTAAGTCTAAAAGTATGAATTATAACTCTTTTAAAGAGTTATCACACCCCAAAGCTAAATCATTACTTGCCCTCAAGCAAATATGCATGAATGCATGAATGCAAAAATTGGCATTCCACATAACCACCTTGTATTGCCAGTCCATTTAGAGAATAATTTTATACATTAGTTATCAGCAATCTTCTATGTTTAAAAACTTGTTCAAGTTTCAAAGGTTTGCTTAGAAAAGGTAGTGCAGTGAATCTCACCCTAAAAACAAAATTCCTAATTGTTGATGTGTGCATTTCGGCTATAGCTAGTATGTCCTAATTTACTTAGCTCGTCATTTATCTAAACTCAATTTTTTTTCCTTTTTTAAAGCACTAACAGGGACTCATCTCATCAGACAATTCTTTGACTCAACAATCATAATAGAGCATACATTGAATTACTAAGTACTCAATCATGACACAATTTAAATGGAATTCACTCATGAAGCTAAGGCTTTTAACTTAGAAGATGGATGGAGCAAACAACTACCTCCTTAGCTACTCATCATGTTACTACAGTGGAGTGCCCCTAATTGTCATTTTTCTTTATTACAAACTCTTGCTTAAGCTCGCTTTTCTACTCAGCAGCATGATGGAGCAAACAAAGTGTTGCTGACCTATTTGGCAATTCTAAGCATTAGATTGTCCACTAGTAATTCTTTAAGTAATGCTTTGGCAATTTTACTGAGTTTAACTTCAAGAATCTTTAAATTCATTAAAAGAAACTTGCTATAGTCCAATTTTAATTTAGGTTAAGATACCTCGTTTTTAGGATTTGATTCTCAAGCAACCTAACCTAAACTAAATACACTATAATAGCCCGGTTTAGACCCTAGTAGGAACAGTGGTTTTGGGACCACAAATCTGAGGTCTTAAAATTATTTTAATATTATTTTTGGTGTTTACAGTATGTGAATTTATGTGTTTGAAAATTTCGTGAGATAATTTTATCGTTTAATAGCTCAAATTGAGAAAAAGGACTAAATCGCGTATAACGCAAAAATTGCATTCTATATGATAAAGTGTCTATTTGTCATGGCTTATTAAATGGGAGGTCCTCATGTTGAAAATACACCATTGATAGTGGAATTTGACATAAATGGCCTTGAATTATGTGATTTTTAAAGTTTTAATTAAAGGTTAAAAGGGTAAATTGATTAATTAAGGTTAATAAAATAAAACAAAACAAAATGGTGTCCATATTTTCCCATTTCTTCAACTGAATATTAGAAAGAAAGATAGGGTTTGAAACTTTAGTAATTTCAACACTTTGGAAGCTTTATTAAGGTATGATTTTTGATCGATTTTTGATGATTTCTACGTTTTCGTGATCGTTTCTTTGAGTTCTAGTTAGCCCATGCTTCAATTTTTGAAAGTGTTGATGATTTTCAAAGTTTCCATTGATGAATGCTTGAGCTTTATGATGTTTGATGATGAAAAATGAAAGCTTGGTGCTTGAGATACATGTTTTATAAAGTGATTTTTGACAAAAATGAAAATTAGGGATTTATTTGAGAAAAGTGTAAAATGAGGGGTTAAATTATGAAATAAGTGAAAGTTTTGGGTTGCTAGGGTTCCTAGGAAATTCGGCTAGGCTTGGGTGAAATTAAATTTTGTGTAAATTGTGTTTTTGTGAAATAGGGACTAAATTGAATAAATGTGTAACTTTAGGGGCTAAAATGAAAAAAATGCCAAAATATGTGTTTGTGGATTAAATTGAATGAATTGGTGATTAAATGGGTTAATTTTGAGTACATATAGATGAAGAAAGAAAGAATTCAGATTTAGATCGAGGAAAATCGAAGGTTATTGAGCAATTGATCCGATTCGTCCATTCTGAGTACGAGGTAAGTTCGTACGTGATAAAATTTGTTACAATTATGTTTTTAATGCTTCGATAATCCATAAATTGTATATTTGTGACTACGACTGTGTACAACGACAAGTCTACTATGTTTGGTAGTTAGTTTGTGTTTCGAGATAGCTTCGGCTATATATAACACTTAGTGTGTGAATTGAAATAGCTTCAGTTTATGTGGCACTAAGTGTGCGATGCCAAGATAGCTTCAGTTTTTGATAAAGAATTAATAAATGTATGTGAATGGGATGTGTTATTTGATAATGTCTCGTAACCCTATTCTGGTGTCAGATAGGGGTTAGGGGTGTTACATTTTATTGGTATTAGAGCTACGATTTAGTCGATTCTTGGACTAACGTAGCGTGTGAGAGTCTAGCTATACATGCCACATATATGAACTGTGATAGTGTTATGATTCCTGACAGTTAAAATGTGTTTTTTCGTGTAGCAAATGGATCCCGATCGAGTTGTAGCTGACGATGTGGAAAGTAATGCACCCGCTCTCGCTCAAGGGGCAGCGACGGCCGATTAAAGGCCTATGTTATGTAGCCAAGGAGGAGAGGCTAAGCAAGCCTTCTTCCAAATGATGAGTGAGTGGTTCACAGAATTTGTTCGAGCGAATTCAGCTACTCAACAGCCTCCTCCCCCACTTGTTCCTTAACAAATTCCAGTTGTGCCACAAGTGATTGATCAGATTAGATTGAGTAAGCCTCCAATGGATAAGATACATAAACATGGGGCTGAAGAGTTTTTTGCTACAGTTGAAGATGATGCTGAGAGAGATGAATTTTGGCTTGAAAATACAATCCGAGTATTCGAGGAATTATCTTTTACTCTAAAAGATTGTATCAAATGTGTGGTATATTTACTTAGGAATAATGCATATGATAGGTGGAAAACATTAACATCTGTGGTTCCTAGAGCACGAGTCACCTGGGAACTTTTCCAAACAGAATTCTGAAAGAAATACATAAGTCAACGATTTCTCAATCAAAAACATAAAGAGTTTCTAGAGTTGAAACAGGGTCAAATGACTGTGACAGAATATGAAAAAGAATTTGTACGTTTGAGGAAGTACGCTTGGGAATATGTTTCCATTGAAGAGATCATGTGTAAACGATTCATTGATGGATTGAACAGAGATATAAAGCTATTAATTGGAATTCTAGGAATCAAGGAATTTGTTGTTTTAGTTGAAAGGGCTTGTAAAGCCGAGGATCTCAGCAAAGATAAGAGAAAGGTTGATTCAGAGGCAAGAGATTCGAGGAAGAGGTCGATGAATAAATCTTATCATTCCTCATTTAAGAAATCTAGAGACTAATTTAACCGATCGACAGTTTCAACGGGATATCAGAATAGAGATTGCGGGAAATCATACACTAACCCTAAAGCTCAAGCCACATCGGTATCGAGTGTTGGTAACGTAAAAGATGTTAAACCTGAGTGCCAACAGTGTGGAAGACGGTATTTTGGAGATTTTTGAATGAAATATAATAATAGAACTTGTTACAGTTGTGGTTCAAGATATCACTTTATTAAAGATTGCCCAGGGGTAGCTGAAAAAGATAATGCTCAGAACACAAGACCGAGTAACACTGCAGTTAGAGGGAGACCATCTTGTAATGTTGGAAATGTGAGTGGTGGTAAAAGTGTGACACGAGACACTGCGGCGAGATTTGACGCTAGAGCACCTGAACGAGCTTACACTATTCGCACTCCCAAAGAAGCATCATCTCCAAATGTTATCACCGGTATTTTTATTCTCTATGATACTAAAGTTATTGCATTGATAGATCTAGGATCAACTCATTCATATATATGTATGAACTTAGTATCCAGTAAGATTTTACCTGTAGAGTCTACTGAATTTTTAATTAGAGTATTGAACCCCTTAGGCAGGTGTGTTTTTGTTGATAAACTGTGCAAGAATTGTCCGTTGATAATTTGGGATAATTGCTTTTCAGCCAATTTGATGTTGTTTCGATTTGACGAGTTTGATATAATCCTGTGCATGGATTGGCTAACGTTGCATGATGCTATTGTGAATTGCAAACGAAAGACGATTGATTTGAGATGTTAAAATAATGAGATTATTCGAATTGAGTCAGATGATTTGAATGGCTTGCCATTAATAATTTCGTCAATGTTAGCTCAAAAATATGTGAGAAAGGGTTACGAAGCTTATTTAGCTTTTCTGCTTGATAAGAAAATGGCTGAAAAGAATATTGAATCGATGCCAATTGTGTGTGAGTATACGGATGTGTTTCCTGAAGAGTTATCGGGTTTACCACCAATTCGAGAGGTTGAATTTGGTATTGAGTTAATTTCTAGTACAACGCCAATATCGATAGCTCCGTATAGAATGGCTCCGACAGAGTTAAAAGAATTAAAAGCTGAGTTGCAAGAATTAACTGGTAGAGGATTTGCACAGCTGAATTTCTCGCCCTGGGTGCTCCTGTGTTGTTTGTGAAAAAGAAAGATGGCAAGATGAGAATGTGTATAGACTACCGATAGCTTAATAAAGTGACGATCAAGAACAAATATCCTTTACCCAGAATTGATGATTTGTTTGATCAATTCAAAGGAGCTATAGTGTTTTCAAAGAAAGATTTGAGATCGGGTTATTACCAGTTGCGAGTTAGAGATTCTGATGCGCCAAAGACTACATTTAGAACGACGTATAGTCATTATGAATTTTTAGTTATGCCTTTCGGACTAACGGATGCACCTGCTATTTTTATGGATTTAATAAATCAAATCTTTAGATTAGATCGATTTGTGGTTGTGTTTATAGAGGACATATTGATTTACTCTCATGATGAATCCGATCATGCTGAGCATCAGAGAATACTGCTACAGACTTTGCATGATAAGCAGTTGGTTGCAAAGTTCAATAAATGTGAATTTTGGTTGTGTGAAGTTGGTTTTCTGGGGCATATTGTGTCAGCATCGGGTATCCTAGTTGATCCGAGCAAGATATCTGCGATTATGGATTTGAAGCCCCCGAGAAATGTAGCCAAAGTTCAAAGTTTTTGGGGACTCGCTGGTTATTATAAATGGTTCGTAAAGGGTTTCTCTATGATTGCAACCCCAATGACGAGACTACTTCAGAAAGATGTTAAGTTCGAGTGGACAGAAATTTTCAAAAACGTTTTGTTTAGTTGAAGGCTCTTTTGACTGAAACTCCAGTGTTAGTACAACCAGAATCGGGTAAGTAATTTGTGACTTTTAGTGATGCATCGTTGAATGGCATGGGTTATGTTTTATTACAGAAAGGGAAAGTCAAAGCTTATGCCTCGAGACAGTTGAAGCCACATGAAAAGAATTACCCAACATATGATTTAGTGTTAGCAGCCTTTGTGTTTGCGTTAAAGATTTGGCGTCATTATCTATTTGGAGAGAAATGCCATGTTTACTCATATCGTAATAGTTTGAAATATTTGATGACTCAGAAAGATTTGAACTTGTGAGAGAAGAGATGGCTAGAATTACTAAAGGATTACGAATTAATGATCAATTATCATCTAGGAAGGGCTAATGTTGTTGCTCATGCCTTAACCCGAAAATCCTTATTTTCTCTCCGTGCAATGAATACTCAGTTAGCTCTATATGATGACAGCTCGATTGTAGCTGAGTTGAAAGCGAGATTGTTGTTTGTACAGCAGATTTATGAATCTCAAAAATATGATAATGAAATGTTTCCTAAAAGGGCTCAATGTGATTCTAACAATGATTCAGAGTTTCAAGTTGATTCTGATGATTGTTTGAGATTCAAAGGTCGAATATGTGTTCCAAGGAATTCAGAGTTAATTCAATTGATTTTAAATGAAGCACAAAGTATTTATTTATCTGCTCATCCGAGAAGTACAAATTGTATAACAACCTAAAACAACTCTATTGGTGGCATGGTATGAAACTTGATATTTCAGAATTTGTTTCGAAATGTTTGATTTGTCAACAAGTCAAAGCTGAGCATCAAGTGCCATCAGGTTTATTACAGCCGATTATGATTCCTAAGTGGAAATGGGATAAAATAACCATGGATTTTATTTCGGGTTTACCCTTATCCCAGAGTAAGAAAGATGCAATTTGGGTTTTGTTGACTGGTTCACAAAATCAACTTATTTCATTCCTGTACGAACAAATTATTCACTTGATAAGCTTGCTGAGTTTTACATCTCTGAGGTTGTGAGATTACATGGAGTACCTATTTTTATTATTTTGGAAAGAGATACGAGGTTCACGTCAAGGTTCTGGAAGAAATTGCAAGATGCACTGGGAACAAAACCACATTTTAGTATTATTTTTCACCCATAGACGGATGGTCAATCTGAATGGGTTATACAAATACTCAAGGATATGTTGAGATGTTATGTTCTTGGGTTTGAAAGTACATGGGCAATTTTTTTGCTGTTGATTGAATTTGCATATAATAATAGCTTTCAATCTAGTATAAAAATGGCACCTTACGAAGCATTGTATGGTCGCAAATTTCGAACTCCTTTGTATTGGACTGAGCTCAACAAGAATAAGATTCACGGGGTTGATTTGATCAAAGAAACTGAACAGAAAGTGAAAGTGATTCGTGATAGTTTGAAAGTAGTGCCAGATCGTAAGAAATCGTATGCAGACTTGAAACAGAAAGATATTGAGTTTCAGATCGGGGATAGAGTGTTTTTGAAAGTGCCACCATGGAAGAAAATACTTTGATTCAGTCGTAAAGCAAATTGAGTACGAGGTTCATCGTGTGACTGCCCCAAATTGACCCTAGTCGGAAAGTGGATTCGAGACCACTAAACCGAGTCATAAAAATAATTAACCGTCATAGTTGATGCTCATTATATGTACATATGCATGTGTGAAAATTTCATGTTTGAATTTTGTTAATTGTAAGTGAATTTTATCAAATAGGACTTATGTGAGAAAATTTAGAAATGTGCTAGGCAAATGTAAAGTGGCCTAATAATGCATGTTGTGAAACTGATGGGTTTGCATGTCAAATTACCCAAAATTAAAGCATAGTGGCCGGCCATGCTATGGGTGGAAACATGTTGTAAACATGTTGTGTTAGTGTGTTATGTTAGAAAGAATAAAAAAAAGGGGTTAGGATTAAAGTAATGCAAAAGGAGGAGTGATGAAAAAAAAAATTGTCTCACCCATGGCCCCCCATTGCCGTGAATTGAAGAAAGAAAACAAAAAAAAAAGTGTTCATCCTTGAACATCTTTGGCCGAAAATTTTAAGGAGAAAGGAAGAAGAAAGGATTTTCTTGCTTCTTGTTCGGTTGGTTGGTGTTTAGGAGGAGGTATGTTTGGTGTTGTTCCATGAGATTCATGCATGTTTTTATTTTATTTTATTTTATTTATTTGTTAGCTTGAGTTCTATCTAGCCCATGGTTTAGATCTTTGCTATGTGATGGAGATGATATTCGGCCATGGGTGTTGTCTTCTTGGTTGATGTTTGATGTTGTGGTGATGAGGCATGAAGATGGGTTAAGTTTCAGCTAAGGAGGATTTGTGATTGATGGCATTTGCATGCTAAATGTGAAGCTTTGTAATGATACATGTGGTGGTGGATTTTCTCTTTAGCATTCTTGAGTTAGGCCTTAAGTTCTTTGTTTAACCCATGACCAAAATTTAAGTGGTATGGTGTCTTGATGCATTCGGCCATGTTAGGAAGTAGAAGAGAAGCATGGTTGTTGATCATGTTATTTGGATGAAAATGGTAGTAAGGTGAAGTGCAAATGTTAGTATTTGATCTCTAGAGTATATATGTGTATTAGCCGAGTTTTGAACTTAAAACGAATTGGTATTTAGTCAATACAAGTAACCATAATTGTAGAATGTATTAAGTGTTGCAATCGGCCACAACATAGACATGCATATTCGGCCATAGAAAGAAGATTGGTGTTGCATGTATTCGGTTAGAGGCAAGCATATTGATGCTTTTATTTTGGCTTAGACAATCGGCTAAAAGGGAGTGTGGGTTAATATGTTGAGTTGATTCATGACTTCATATGTATGTGACTTTAATGTCTAATGTATATATATGGGCTAAGTACTTTGAGTTCCTCTTTTCGATGCTCAAATGATTAAATCAATTTATTTGTTAAATTAAGCTCAAGAGCAAAGGGAACTAAATCCGATAAAGGGAAGGAAAAAGTGGTCGAATAGCCATCGGAATCGTTTGACAACATCCGAGGTAAGTTTTGATAACGAGACTTAGTTTACGATTTGATTAAGTCATGACGTATGAGCATAACAAATATATGGTGATATGATGATTCTACTTGAATTATATGTTGAGTTAATTAGTCTATACGTATGACGGGTAGCTGTATGTGCATAGAGATCGTGTCATAAAACAAACTAAACCATGCTGTTTGTATGTGGCTAGTGAGCCGAAAATGGGATTGCTTAATACGTGACTTGTGTTTGAACTCTAATTATGAAAATGAAATATAGATGTGTCATGATTTATTGATATGTGCATGATTATTTGGATGATAACCGGGCTAAGTCCTGAAGGCATTTTGCTCTAGTGACTAGTTTCGGGCTAAGTCCCAAAGGCATTTTGCGCTAGTGACTAGTTCCGGGCTAAGTCCCGAAGGCATTTGTGCGAGTTACTATATCCGGGCTAAGTCCCAAAGGCATTTGTGCGAGTTACTATATCCGGCTAAGTCCCAAGGCATTGGTGCGAGTTACTATATCCGGCTATGTCCCAAAGGCATTGAGCGAGTAGCTATATCCGGTTAAATCCCGAAGGTACTTGGCTTGGGAATGAGCGACCTTGCTATAATAGTTTCAATTAATATGCTCGTAAAATCCCAGCAATGAGGTATGTCTCGTATATGCATTGATTTAGTTGATCCCTTACAATTAGTATTCGCTCAGTCGATAAATGAGCCACCGGCCTTTGGCTAAGTTGATCTTTTGTGTATGAATATAAGAGTTGGTAATGTGACGTAAGTATGATATTGAGAATTTGTGCATATGAAATTATCTGTTTAACCATATGAATGGTACACTTTAGTTGTGTCTAATTTTATGGCTCAAACTTACTAAGCATTAAATGCTTACTCGTTCTTTGAATCTCTGCTTTTATAGATTTTGGTTCGTCACCATCGGACTCGGGATTATTGAAGTCAAAGTCGCCCACACTATCAAAGCCCCTTTGGTACACTTTTGGTTGAACTTTGAAATGGCATGTATAGGACTACCCGCTTTGTTGTTGGTCATGGACCCTTTGGTTTTGTATAAATTTGGATAGCCATGCGAAAATGGCTTATATACACTTTGAGCTTAGTATTATAATCGTCTTGTATGATGTTCGTTAAGAGGTATGGAAATGTTTGGGAACGATTAGCCATTGGAATGGTTAATCATGATCATATTTTGTGCTATATATGCTAAAGGGCTAGTTGAATCATGGAAACTATGTAATAGGTAAAGTCTACCTTAAAAATAGATGCTGATAGCAGCAGTGACGTGAATGTGAAAAATCACTAAAAATAGTAGAAATGGAATTAAATAGTGAATAAATTATTTAATTGAACCTTGATGAATCTATTTTCATAGGAAAGTAACGAAACGATCATATGAATAGTATATTATGAGATATTTAAGTTTTCGCGAAATAGGGCCAGAATGGTTTCTGGATTCCCTGTTCCGACTTTGGAAATTCATTATAAATTAACCAGAGATAATTAGAAGTCATGCCATATATGTATAGATTCCTTTTCGAGACTAGTTTCTATAGAAACAAACGGTATCAGTATTGAAGCCCTGTACAGGGAGATATCCAAGTCGTAATGAACAGAGGTCAGTGTAGTCGAACCCTAAAATAGGGGAGACTTGAACTAATAAACTGTACTAATTGGTTCGGCCAAAAATTCTAGAAAAAAAATTGTAGATGGACATATGAGTCTAGTTTCAGGAAAATTTTACAGAACTGGTTTTCGAGTTTTTGAACTCGAGATATGATTTCTAAGGTGACAGTGACGCAGTTAGCTAGCTCGTCTGGAAATTTAAAATGGCCTGTGCAAATAAGTGATTTAAGTCTGCAAACCCCTTGTGTCCGACTCCGGAAACGGTCTCGGGTACAGGGTGTTACAATTAAATTGGTATCAGAGCTACGGTTTAGTCGATTCTAGGACTACCGTAATACGTTTGGGTCTAGCTATACATGCCATTATGTGATTATTTGATAGTGTGGTGATTTCTGACATTTGCAAATGTGTTTACTTATAGTAATGGATCCCGATCCAGACCGAGAGGTAGCTGACGATCTTGAGAGTGTAGCGCCTGCTCCCGCACAAGGGACAGCACCGACGGGCTCTCAACCTATTGCTAGTAATCCGAATGATGAAGCTAGACAAACTTTTTATAGCGTGATGAATGATTGGTTCAACCAATACATTCGGACTAATACTGGCTATTCCACAACCTCCATTCCCGACAAACACAACCCGCACCTCGATACCTCGGTAGTGACCAAATAAGGTCAAATAAGCCCCAGTTGATGAATCCAAAGCATGGGGCTCTTGAATTTAAAGCTACGGACAGCGATGATGCCGAGCAAGCTGAATTTTGGTTGGGCAACACTATTCGGGTACTCGACGAGCTATCTTGCACACTCGATGAGTGCCTAAAGTGTTCTATCTCCTTGCTACGTGATTCTGCCTACTATTGGTGGAATACGTTGACTTCATTGTGCCCAGAGAGCAAGTAACTTGGGAGTTTTTCCAAACCGAGTTTGAAAGAAGTATATCGATCGAGATTCATTGACCAAAAGCGGAAAGAATTTCTTGAACTCAAACAAGGTTCCATGTCGGTTACCGACTATGAATGAAAATTTGTGAGGCTTAGCCGGTACGTGCGAGAATGCATTTCTTCAGAAGCTATGATGTGTAAACGTTTCGAAGATGGACTGAATGATGATATAAAGCTGTATGTTGGCATTTTAGAAATCCGAGAATTTGTGGTACTTGTCGAGCGAGCTTGCAAAGCCGAGGAGCCCAGTAAGGAGAAAAGGAAAGTCGATGTGGGAGCAAAGGAGTTTCGTAAGAGATCTTCAGGAAAGCCCTTTCAACAGTCATTGAAGAAATTTAGAGATGACTTAGGCCGGTCTAGGGACACTTCGGGTTTTTCTAGACGAGATCGCGATTGACCCCTTGTGAGCACACGCGTCACTTCGATCGCCAGTGTTGGAAATGATCGTCGAGACAGAACGGAGTGCCAGTATTGTGGTAAATGGCATTCGGGGAGTTGTAGATTTCATGACCGCTCCTGTTTCAAGTGCGGATCAGTTGACCATTTCATTAAAGATTGCCCGAGGTTGTCTAAACAGAATGTAAATCAGAGTGGGAAACAGGGTGCTACCACTACTCGAGGTAGACCATCTAGAAATACAGGCAATGCTAGTGGTGGCCAGAGAGGATCTAGAGATGCTACGACCAGATCTGAGGCTCGTGCTCCTGCTAGGGCTGATGCTATACGCGCATGCGAGGATACTTCCTCGCCAGATGTTATTACCCGTACTTTTACTCTCTTTGATACTAATGTGATTGCTTTGATTGACCCTAGTTCTACTCATTCTTATATATGTGAAACCTTAGCATCCAGTAAGACTTTACCTATTGAGTCTACTGAGTTCGTAATTTGGGTGTCAAATCCCTTGGGTCGTTACGTGCTTGTCGACAAGGTGTGTAAGAAATGTCCCCTAGTAATTCGAGGTTCCTGTTTTCCGGCGGACTTGATGCTTTTGCCGTTTGATGAATTTGATGTTATCCTCGGTTTAGATTGGTTGACCGTGCATGATGCGGTTGTGAATTGCAAAAGCAAGACTATTAATTTGAGGTGCGCAAATAACGAGATAATCCGAGTTGAGTCTACGGACTTAAAGGGGTTGCCAGCTGTAATATCATCAATGTTGGCCCAAAAATATGTAAGAAAGGGGTGCGAAGCATACCTTGCGTATGTACTTGATGACAAAGAGTTAGAAAAGAAACCCGAATCTGTGCCGGTGGTTTGTGAATACCCGGATGTTTTTCCCGAGGAATTACCGGGTTTACCACCTGTTCGGGAGGTAGAGTTTGGTATTGAGCTTGTACCTGGGACTACGCCGATTTCGATAGCTCCGTATCGTATGGCACCAACCGAGTTAAAAGAGTTGAAAGCTCAGTTGCAAGAATTGACGGATAGAGGTTTCGCTCGACCAAGTTTCTCACCTTGGGGTGCACTAGTATTGTTTGTGAAAAAGAAGGACGGAACCATGAGGTTGTGCATCGACTATCGTCAGCTGAATAAGGTGACAATAAAGAATAAATATCCGATGCCACGTATTGACGATTTGTTTGATCAACTAAAGGGAGCCTCAGTGTTTTCAAAGATAGATTTGAGATCGGGTTATTACCAGTTGCAAATTCGAGATTCGGATATACCCAAAACTGCTTTCAGAACGAGATACGGTCACTATGAGTTCTTAGTGATGCCGTTTGGGCTCACTAATGCCCCTGCGATATTTATGGATTTGATGAATCGGATCTTCAGACCGTATTTGGATCAGTTTGTAGTCGTGTTTATCGGTGATATTTTGGTTTATTCGAGAAATGAAACCAATCATGCTGAACACCTGGGATTAGTGTTGCAAATTTTACGGGATAAGCAGTTATATGCTAAGTTCAGTAAGTGTGAGTTCTAGTTAAGAGAGGTTAGCTTCTTGGGTCATGTGGTATCCGCATCGGGTATTCGAGTTGACCCGAGCAAAATTTCAGCCATACTTAACTAGAAGCCTCAGAAATATTACGAGGTTCGAGCTTTTGGGACTTGCGGTTACTTACCGACGGTTTGTGAAAGGTTTCTCGATGATAGCCACACCAATGACGAAACTACTTGAGAAGGATGTTAAGTTTGAATGGACGAAAAGTGTCGAAAAGTTTCGAACAATTGAAAACTCACTTGACGGAAGCTCCAAGATTAGTGCAGCCGAATCGTGCAAGGAGTTCGTCATTTATAGTGATGCATCCCTACTTGGGTTGGGTTGCGTATTGATGCAAGAAGGTCAAGTTGTGGCCTATGCGTCGAGACAATTAAAGCCACATGAGAAAAATTATCCGACCCATGATCTCGAACTAGCTGCCATCGTATTCGCTTTGAAAATATGGCGACACTACTTATTTGGTGAGAAGTGCCATGTATATTCGGATCACAAAAGTCTCAAATATTTGATGACTGAAAGAGACTTGAATCTGCGACAAAGACATTGGCTCAAGTTGTTAAAAGATTATGAGCTTGTCATTGACTATCACCCGGGAAAGGCTAATGTGGTTGCAGATGCCTTAAGTCGTAAATCACTTTTTTGCTTCTGACGATGAATGTACACTTGTCTGTTCTATCCGACAATGTGTTAGTGGCAGAATTAAAGGCCAAACCATTATTGATTCATCAAATTCGTGAAGCCCAGAAAGTCGATGATGACGATATTTTGAGGTTCAGAAGTCGGTTGTGTGTTCCAAGAAATTTAGGACTCATTTCGATGATTCTGAATGAAGCTCATTGTAGCCGAAAATCAATTCACCCGGGGAGTACGAAAATGTACAACGATCTGAGACGTCAGTTTTGGTGGCATGGTATGGAACGAGACATTTCCGATTTTGTTTTGAAGTGTTTAATATGTCAGCAAGTGAAGGCGGAACATCAAGTGCCTACGGGTTTACTTCAGCCGATCATGATACCTGAATGGAAATTGGATCAAGTCACGATGGATTTTGTATCTGGGTTGCCATTGTCGGCAAGTAAGAACGATGCGATTTGGGTTGTCATGGATAGACAGACTAAGTCGACTCACTTTATCCCCGTACGCACAGACTTTTCATTGGAAAAACTAGCTGAGTTGTATGTTTCTCAGATTGTGAGATTACACGGGGTACCGATTTCTATTGTGTCGGATAGAGATCCGAGATTCACCTCGCGATTTTGGAAGAAATTGCAAGAAGCTTTGGGTACCAAGCTGCATTTTAGCACCGCTTTTCATCCACAAACCGATGGTCAATCCAAGCGGATAATTCAGATACTTGAGGATATGTTGAGATGTTGCATCCTCGAGTTTAGTGGTTCATGGGGCGGTATTTACCTTTGATTGAATTCGCACAACAATAGTTTTCAATCAAGTATTAAGATGGCACCTTACGAGGCTTTGTGCGAGGCGTAAATGTCGTACACCATTGTTTTGGACCGAGCTCGATGAAAGTAAAATTTTGGAATTGATTTGATTAAAGATGCCAAGCAGAAAGTAAAAGTAATCCGTGAAAGTCCGAGGCGACAACGGATCGTCGAAAATCATATGCGGATTTGAAACGAAAGGACATTGAATATCGGTGGGAGATAAAGTGTTTCTTAAAGTTTCACCTTGGAAAAGATACTCGATTTGGGCGTAAGGGCAAATTGAGTCCGAGGTTCATCGGGCCATATGAAATATCCGAACGAGTCGGTCCATTCGTGTCGATTGATTTTGCCCCGAACTTGAAAAGATTCACGACGTCTTTCATGTTTCGATGCTTCGACGTTATAGATCTGATCCATCGCACATAATTAGTCCATCAGAGGTTGAAATTCAAGCCAATATGAGTTATGAAGAAGAACCGATTCGTATCCTAGTTCGTGAAGTGAAAGAGTTAAGAAACAAAAAGGTTCCTTTAGTAAAAGTGTTATGGCTCAAACACGGGATGGAAGGAGCTACTTGGGAACCTGCGAACTCTATGAAAGAGCGATACCCAAACCTATTTACCGGTAAGATTTTCGGGGATGAAAATTTCTTAAGTGGGGGAGAGTTGTGACAGCCCCAAATTGACCCTAGTCGGAAAGTGGATTCGGGACCACTAAACCGAGTCATAAAAATAATTAACTGTCATAGTTGATGCTCATTATATGTACATATGCATGTGTGAAAATTTCATGTTTGAATTTTGTTAATTGTAAGTGAATTTTATCAAATAGGGCTTATGTGAGAAAATTTAGAAATGTGCTAGGCAAATGTAAAGTGGCCTAATAATGCATGTTGTGAAAATGATGGGTTTGCATGTCAAATTACCGAAAATTAAAGCATAGTGGCTGTAACACCCCGTACCCGAGTCCGTTACCGGAGTCGAATACAAGGTGCACACAGACTTAATTGTTTTCACAGTCCATAAAAAAAAATTTCCAGACAAGCTGGTTACTACATCACTGTCGCCTTAAAAATCATATCTGGAGTTTCAAAACTCAAAAATCAGTTCCGTAATTTTTCCCTAAAACTAGACTCATATGTTCATCTACAGATTTTTTTCTAGAATTTTTGGTTGAGCCAATTAGTACAGTTTATTAGTTAAAGTTTCCCATGTTACAGGGGTCGACTACACTGACCTTCGTGGGTTACAACTTGAATATCTCCCTGTGAAGGGCTTCAATACTGATGCCGTTTATTTCTATAGAAACTAGACTCAAAGAGGAATCTATAAATATATGGTATGACTCTTAATTATCTCTGGTTAATTTATAATGAATTTCCAAAGTCGGAACAGGGAATCCAGAAACTGTTCTGCCCCTGTTTCACGAGTACTTAAATATCTCTCAATATACAACTCATATGACCATTTCGTTTCTTCCATATGAAAGTAGATCCATCAAGGCTCATTTACATAATTTATTCACTATTTAATTCCACTCCTGTTATTTTTAGTGATTTTTCACATCCACACCACTGCTGCTGTCAGCATCTATTACTAAAACAAACCATGCCTATTTCATGACTTTCCCTTAATTTAACTAATAATTCATCATGCATGTCCCAAATTATAACCATGATTTGTGTCCAAACATCACAAAACCAATTCCAACCGAACATTTACGCCATTTTCACATGGCTAAAAGTTTACATACCAAATTTCAACAAAGCATAACAGCCTATACATGTCGAAATGTGCTCCTAGACCAACTACGAAGAAAATACCAAAAGTTGTTAGCCAGTGTGATGACTTCGATGACGGTCCCGAATACGCAAAAAGTCGAGTCCAAGAAACCTAAAATAGGTGACAAGCAAACACCGAATGAGTATATAACTCAGTAAGTCATAAGCAATGCACTACCAACCATTAATAGCATTATCGCAAGAGGAAACAAAATGGAACGAGGCTAATTACTCCATTCAAACCGAACTATACCATAGTTCCTTAGACCTTTCGATTCAATCTCATACCAAGTTACACATTCACATTCCACATACTAATCAATAGGATATTTGAAGCATTTTTATACACCATTTTGTTTTCGTTACATTCATACATCTTCATGGCTTTTCACTTATTCCACGATAATTCTTATGTACGTGACTTCAATTTAAATTGTCACATAGGTTCGAAACTTACCAAGCTCAACTCGAAATATAAACATAGCGCCTATTAGTCATGAACTCAAGGTACTTACCCGATCCGCTGTCCGTGATCGACTCAATAATGTCGCACACTCAGTGTCAATAGTGATTCAAAAGCATATAGTGAGTCCGCACACTTAGTGCTATATAATCAACTCGCACACTTAGTGCTATATGATCAAACTCGCACACTTAGTGTCATTCTCATGATCACAAATGTTTATACCCGCACACTTAGTGCCGAAATCAACAACTCAATACATCTCACCTCTTTTCTTTTCATTCAATACTTTCATCACCACATACATACATGTATATAAATTTATCATTCCTTTCGGCATAATTACATAGACATTATGTCTATTTAAATCAATACAAAATATATGCTTAGTGACCTACCTTGTGTGGTGTAAAATAATTCCAAGTCGGCTACTCGATGACCTTCGATTTCCCCTTGTTGGACGCCTCTCCTTTAGGATCTTGAGCTTAAACAAATAAATTAACTCATTCAACCGCTTTGCTACACATATTGATATTCACAATTTAATGATTTTATGACATACGGAACGGCATGGTAAAATTTTTTATCTTGCTACCTCATGCTCTTAGCTATTCGGCTCATAACCATATGCTATAGCCCTACTATCAATAATCCAATCACACATGCATATATATATATATGGCGAATGTACAAAGCATAGACTCATCATCACTTATGCTCTTAATTTGATGGCGAATATGCATACATGTATATACACTATTAATCAATCACTAACATTGCACTTCACCTTAATAGCTAGCTTAGCAACCTCGATTTAACACATAGTTGTTCATAACACAACTTAAGCATACTCTCCATTCCATCAATTCCAAAACTTAATGTCTTACTCAAAAATGCTAAAAAGAAAATCCAAGAGTCATCAATCCACCATTACATATATCATTAACAAGCTTTATATTTAGCATGCAATGACATTAACACAAAATCTACCTTGGCCGAATATCATCCCCATGATATAGCAAAGTTTTGAACCATGGACTAATTAGAACTCAAGCTAGCAACTAAGAACATGCATGAATCTCATGGCACAACCTCAAACATACCTTAATCTAGACACAAGTATGGCCAAACCTCCTCCTAATCCTCTTCCAAACCAAGCATGAAGCAAGAATCCCTTCCATCTTCCTTAGAATTTCAGCTCAAAGAAATGAAAAAAAGATGAACAACAAATTTTTTTCTTCTCTTTTCTTCAACTCACGGCAAAGGGGGGGGAACACTCACCATTCTCTTTTTTTTGTTCCTTTCATTATTAAATTCCCATGCTCATTATTTTATTTTTTTCTTACATACACCATTGTCCCAACATGTTTTATGACATGTTTTACCCATAATCCTTGTCATGGCGGCCACTAGCTATTAGGGGGAAATTTGACATGCAAGTCCCCCTTTGTTTACATGCACTATTAGGTCCTTATAGATTAGCCTATCACATTTCAAAAGTGTCACACAAGTCCTAATAACTGAATTCACATGCAATCGACTAAATCGAAGCTTGAAATTTTCACACATTCATAAATACATATTCTAGACAATAAATATTACGTTCAAACATTTCGGTGACTCGGTTTAGCGGTCCCGAAACCACTTCCCGACTAGGGTCAATTTTGGGCTGTCACAACTCTCCCCCACTTAAGAAATTTTCGTCCCCGAAAATCTTACCGGTTCTCGGGTTCCCAAGTAGCTTCTTCCATCCCGTGTTTGAGCCATAACACTTTTACTAACAGAACCCTTTTGTTTCGCAACTCCTTCACTTCACGAGCTAGGATACGAATCGGTTCTTCTTCATAACTCATTTCGGCTTGAATTTCAACCTCTGATGGTCCAATTACGTGTGACGGATCAGATCTATAACGTCGAAGCATCGAAACATGGAAGACGTTGTGAATCTTTTCAAGTTCAGGGGGCAAAATCAAACGATACGCAACTAGACCGACTCGTTCGGATATCTCATATGGCCCGATGAACCTCGGACTCAATTTGCCTTCTGCCAAATCGAGTATCTTTTCCAAGGTGAAACTTTAAGAAACACTTTGTCTCCCACGATACTCAATGTCTTTTCGTTTCAGATCCGCGTCGACTTCGACGATCGGAGGCTATCTTCAGATTTTCACGGATTACCTTTACTTTCTGCTCAGCATCTTTAATCAAATCCACCCGAAAATTTTGCTTTCACGAGCTCGGTCCAAAACAATAGTGTACGGCATTTACGCTCGTACAAGGCCTCGTAAAGCGCCATCTTAATACTTGATTGAAAACTATTGTTGTAAGCGAATTCAATCAAAGGTAAATACCGTTCCCATGAACCACTAAACTCGAGGATGCAACATCTCAACATATCCTCAAGTATCTGAATTATCTGCTCGGATTGACCATCGGTTTGGGGGTGAAAGGCGGTGCTGAAATGCAACTTGGTACCCAAAGCTTCTTGCAATTTCTTCCAAAATCGTGAGGTAAATCTCAGATCTCTATCCGACACGATAGAAATAGGTACCCCGTGTAATCTCACAATCTGAGAAACATACAATTAAGCTAATTTATCCATTGAAAAATCCGTACGCATGGGGATAAAGTGAGCCGACTTAGTCAATCTATCAACAACGACCCAAATCGCATCTTTCTTACTTGCCGACACTGGCAACCCAGATACAAAATCCATCGTTACTCGATCCCATTTCCATTCAGGTATCATGATCGGTTGGAGTAGACCCGTAGGCACTTGATGTTCCGCCTTCACTTGCTGACATATTAAACACTTCGAAACAAAATCAAAAATGTCTCGTTTCATACCATACCACCAAAACTGACGTCTTAGGTCGTTGTACATTTTCGTACTCCCCGGATGGACTGACATTCGGCTACAATGAGCTTCGTTCAGAATTATCGAAATAAGTTCTGAATTTCTTGGAATACACAAACGATCTCTAAACCTCAAACAATCGTCATCATCAACTTGAAATTCTGATTCCACATTCGGCACACATTCAGCCCGTCTTGCAACCAACTCATCGTCGACTTTTTGAGCTTCACGAATTTGATGAATCAATGATGGTTTGGCCTTTAATTCGGCTACTAACACATTGTCGGGTAGAATAGACAAGTGTACATTCATCGCTCGTAAAGCAAACAGTGATTTTCGGCTTAAGGCGTCCGCAACCACATTAGCCTTTCCCGGGTGATAATCAATAACAAGCTCATAATCTTTTAACAACTTGAGCCAACGTCTTTGTCGCAGATTTAAGTCTCTTTGAGTCATCAAATATTTGAGACTTTTGTGATCCGAATACACATGACACTTTTCACCAAATAAGTAATGTCGCCATATTTTCAAGGCGAATACGATGGCAGCTAATTCGAGATCATGGGTCGGATAATTTTTCTCATGTGGCTTTAATTGTCTCGACGCATAGGCCACAACTCGACCTTCTTGCATCAATATGCAACCCAATCCAAGTAGGAGGCGTCACTATAGATGACAAACTCTTTGCCTGATTCGGGCTGCACTAAAATTGGAGCTTCCGTCAAATAAGTTTTCAGTTGATCAAAACTTTTCTGACATTTTTCCGTCCATTCAAACTTAACATCTTTTTGAAGTAGCTTCGTCATGGGTGTGGCTATCATCGAGAAACCTTTCACAAACCATCGGTAGTAACCGGCAAGTCCCAAAAAGCTTCGGACCTCAGTAATATTTCTCGGAGGCTTCCAGTTAAGTATGGCTGAAATTTTGCTCGGGTCGACTCGAATACCCGATGCTGATACCACATGACCCAAGAAGCTAACCTCTCTTAACCAGAACTCACACTTGCTGAACTTAGCATATAACTGCTTATCCCGTAAAATTTACAACACTAGTCTCAGGTGTTCAGCATGTTCGGTCTCATTTCTTGAATAGACCAAGATGTCATCAACAAACACAACTACGAACCGGTCCAAATACTGTCTGAAGATCCGATTCATCAAATCCATAAATACCGCAGGGGTATTAGTGAGCCCAAACGGTATCACTAAGAACTCGTAGTGACCGTACCTCGTTCTAAAAGCAGTTTTGGGTACGTCCGAATCTCGAATCCGCAACTGATAATAACCCGATCTCAAATCTATCTTCGAAAACACCGAGGCTCCTTTAGTTGATCAAACAAATCATCAATACGCAGTAGCGGATATTTATTCTTTATCGTCACTTTGTTCAGCTGACGATAGTCAATACACAATCTCATAGTTCCGTCCTTCTTTTTTACAAACAATACTGGTGCACCCCAAGGTGAGAAACTTGGTCGAGCGAAACCTCTATCCGTTAATTCTTGCAACTGAGCTTTCAACTCCTTTAACTCGGTTGGTGCCATACGATACGGAGCTATCGAAATTGGCGTAGTCCTAGGTACAAGCTCAATACCAAACTCTATCTCCCGAACAGGTGGCAAACTCGATAATTCTTCGGGAAAAACGTCCGGGTATTCGCTAACCACCGGCACAGATTCGGGTGTCTTTTCTAACTCTTTGTCACCAAGTACATACGCAAGGTACGCTTCGCACCCCTTTCTTACATATTTCTGAGCCAACATTGACGATATTACAGCTGGCAACCCCTTTAAGTCCAGACTCAACTCGGATTATCTCGTTATTTGCGCACCTCAAATCAATGGTTTTTCTTTTGCAACTCACCACTGCGTCATATACGGTCAACCAGTCCATACCAAGAATAACATCGAATTCATCAAATGGTAAAAGCATCAAATTGGCCGGAAAACAGGATTCTCGGATCATCAGAGGGCATCTCTTACACACTTTGTCAACAAGCGCATATTGACCCAAGGGATTTGACACTCGAATTACGAACTCAGTAGACTCAATAGGCAAAGTCTTATTGGATGCTAAAGTCTCACATACATAAGAATGAATAGAGCCAGGGTCGATTAATGCAATTACATTAGTATCAAAAAGAGTGAAAGTACCAGTGATAACATCAGGGGAGGATGCTTCCTCTCATGCACGGATGGCATATGCCCTAGCAGGAGTACGGGTCTCAGATCGAACAGCCATATCAGTGGCCTCTCTCTGACTACCACCCCTACCTCCTGAAATTCTCGGTGGTCTACCTCTAGCTGTCATTCCACTAGGTCTTGCACCTTGCATCCTATTCTTCTCTTCAAGCTCCGTGCAATCTCTAATGAAGTGGTCCTTCGAACCGCATCCGTAACAGGCCTTGTTAGTAGACTTACCCCAACATTCACCTATGTGTCTTCTTCCACATTGGGGGCATTCAGGTTTCTCTTGACGGTTATTGCCTACACTAGCTACCGAAGTAGCTCAGGAGTCCGTCGATGGTCGTGCTCTAATGGAAATTCCCGCAGTCGTCCTCGATTTATTAGTGTCCTCCCTGAACTTCTTTACAGTCGAGAACGGAGCTTTACCCGTCGATCTCTTACGATAGTCTTTAGCTTCAAATTCAGCCTTCTTCTTCTCCTTTCCAAGTTCTTCCGCCTTGCAGGCTTGTTCGACTAGTGTTACGAACTCCTTTATCTCCAAAATACCCACTAGTAGCTTTAAATCTTCATTCAATCCTTCTTCAAATCTTTTGCACATAGCAACCTCATCGACCACACACTCCGAGCATCTTGACCGAGTCTTACGAAATCATGTTCATATTCGACATCTTGTCATACGGCCTTGCTTGAGTTCCAAGAATTCCTTACGTTTTTGATCGATGAACCGTTGACTAATATACTTCTTTCAAATTCGTTTGAAAGAAATCCCAAGTAACTCGTTCGTTTGGGACTATGGAAATCAAGGTCCTCCACCAATAGTAGGTGAGTCCCGCAACAAGGATATAGCACACTTTAGACATTCATCGGTGTGCATGATAGTTCATCAAACACCGAATGGTGTTATCAAGCGAAACTCGGCCCTTTCGGCATCATCAAGAACTATGGCCTGAACTCCTCAGCCCCGCTTCCTAATCAAGTCTACAGTGGCTTACTCACCTCACGGTCGATGGCGATGGCATTACGGGCTCTTGGGTGGATTATTCAAATTCGGAATTGTTGGACAGCCAGATTGGTTCGGGCATATTATGCGACCCACTCATTCATCATGGTAAAGAAGGCTTGTTTAGCCCCTCACCTTGATTATTCGCAGATGACCGAGGTTCAACAGCGGCGTCCCTTGTGCAGAGTAGCCGCTACACTTTCAACGTCATCCGCCAAGGTTCTCTCTACACCGGATCCATTTACTAATCAAAACAAAAATTTTAACCGTCGAAGTCTTCACACATTTAAACATTAACATTAAGGCATGTATAGCTAGACTCATACGTGCTATGGTAGTCCTAGAACCGACTAAACCATAGCTCGATACCAATAAAATTGTAACACCCGTGCACTCCGTCCGCTAATGAGTCGAATACAAGGTGCACACAGACTTAACTTAATTGTTTTCACAGTCCATAAAAAAAATTTCCAGACAAGCTGGTTACTGCATCACTGTCTCCTGAAAAATCATATCTGGAGTTTCAAAACTTGAAAATCAGTTCCGTAATTTTTCCCTGAAACTAGACTCATATGTCCATCTACAGATTTTTTTCTAGAATTTTTGGTCGAGCCAATTAGTACAGTATATTAGTTAAAGTCTCCCATGTTACAGGGGTCGACTACACTGACCTTCGTGCATTACAACTTGAATATCTCCCTGTGCAGGGCTTCAATACTGATGCCGTTTATTTCTGTAGAAATTAGACTGAAAGAGGAATCTATACATATATGGTATGACTCCTAATTATCTCTGGTTAATTTATAATGAATTTCCAAAGTCGGAACAGGGAATCCAGAAACTGTTCTACCCCTGTTTCACGAGTACTTAAATATCTCTCAATATACAACTCATATGACCGTTTCGTTTCTTCCATATGAAAGTAGATCCATCAAGGCTCATTTAAATAATTTATTCACTATTTAATTCCACTGCTGCTATTTTTAGTGATTTTTCACATCCACACCACTGCTGCTGTCAGCATCTATTACTAAAACAAACCATGCCTATTTCATGACTTTCCCTTAATTTAACTAATAATTCATCATGCATGTCCCAAATTATAACCATGATTTGTGTCCAAACATCACAAAACCAATTCCAACCGAACATTTACGCCATTTTCGCATGGCTAAAAGTTTACATACCAAATTTCAACAAAGCATAACAGCCTATACATGCCGAAATGTACTCCTAGACCAACTACGAAGAAAATACCAAAAGTTGTTAGCCTGTAACACTCCGAACCCGAGACCATCGCCGGTGTCAGACACGAGGGGTTAACAAACCAAGTTCACTTGTTTTGCCCACCAATTTGACATTTCCAGTCAGGCTGGAAAACTGCGTCACCGTCGCCTTAAAAATCATATCTCGAGTTTCAAAACTCGGAAACTGGTTTCGTAAATTTTCCCTGAATTTAGACTCATGTATCCATCCATGGATTTATTTCTAGAATTTTTGGTCGGGCCAATTGGTACAGTTTATTAGTTAAAGTCACCCATGTTACAGGGATCGACTGCTCTGACCTTCGCGCGTTACAACTTGAATATCCCACTGTACAGAACTTTAATACTGGTGCCGTTTGTTTCTAATGAAACTAGACTCAAAATGGAATCTGTACATATAAGGCATGACTCCTAATTCTTTCTGGATAATTTATAGCAAATTTTTAAAGTTGCAACAGGGGACCCAGAAACCGTTCTGGCCCTGTCTCACAATAGCTTTAATATCTCTTAACATGTAACTCCTATGACCATTTCGTTTCTTCCATATGAAAATAGACTCATCAAGGTTCATTTACATAGCTTATTCACTATTTTATACCATTCCTACAAATTTTGGTGATTTTTCACATTCACGTCACTGCAGCTGGCAGCATCTGTTTTTAAGGTAGGTCTTACCTATTTGGTAGTCTCCATGAACCAACTAGTCTTGCCATACATAGGTTCATATATGATCATTTTAACCATGCCAATGGCTGATCATGTGACCAACATTCCCATTTCCAATCCATGGTCACATCATGACACCAAATATATACATATACAAACCGCAAATAGTCTAAGTCGATACTTCACTTTTACGAGCCATTTTCGCATGGCCGTACACAAATACATCACAACATATTTAACCAACAAGGGTAGTCCTATACATGCCATTTCAAAGTTCAACCAAAATTTATACCAAAATAGAGACGTTGATAGTGTGGATGACTTGACTTTATTGACCCCGAATCCGATTGCTATCGAGCGAAATCTATAAAACAGAGAGCCAAAGTAACGGGGTAAGCATTTTTATGCTTAGTAAGTCTCAAGGAATATAATCAACTCTAATTACAGCAATACATTCACATAGCCAAATGCGTCATTTCATTAATACACATTCTTACTTCACACTTCATCATTATATACTTTCACAAAGTATCAATCAATTCAATAACTGAAATTCATTAGTCGATTGAGCGAATGTTGCTCAAACATGTCGACTTTCAATGCACATATAAACGTACCTTATTCTTTGGGCTTCTCGAGTGTACTAATTGAATTTATTACAGCAACCAACACTCACCTCCAGCCCAAGATTCTTGAATATAACCGGATATAAGCATGTGCACAAATGCCTTCGGTCTTAGCCGGATAGAATGACTTCATACGAATGCCTTGGTCTTAGCCCGGATATAGCCGCTAGCACAATTGCCTTGGTCTTAACCGGATATAATTTCCAGCATAATTGTCTTGGGCTTAGCCCGGATATCATTCAATTTCTCATGCACACATACATCAATAATCATTGGACATACATATTTCATTTTCGTTACTAAGGCTCAAACACAATTATAATCATTAGCATAATCGCCGGGACTTAGCCTGGGTAGAATTGAATACTCATACACACATAAATCAATAATCAATACATCCATATTTCATTCCACATAATTCAATTAAGGTCACTTCTTGAGGACTTACCTCGGATGTTGTTGAACGGCTTTTACGGCTATTCGATCACTTTTTCCTTCCCCTTGTCCAATTGTGGCCCTCTTAGCTCTTGAGCTAATTCAAACAAATTCAATCTATTAAAACCTCATTGTGCTAGCTTATGGCCGAATATGACAAGGAGTTTAAATGGTCATATGGCCACTCTTTAGCTTGAATACACAATGGTCATGCACATTTTATACTACATCAAGCAATTCAATACAATTTATTCGAGCATCAAGGAAAAGCTAAGGCCTTCAATAGGCTACCCAAGGTCGAATATTCATGTACATGTTGAGGCCAATTATGCACTTAATACCTCACAAAAACAGCATGCATTTTACTAGTTAATGCTTTGCATATTGTTGCTCAAAACTTATAATATAGCATCGAGCACTCATATGTGTGCTAGGCCGAATGTGCTTGCAATTTCACATTCATTCTTCAACATCTTCTTCTTTAAACAAACATATTCATCACTTAGTTCATAACCAAACATCATGTGCAAACATATATATACATATATGAGCATGGTCAATTTCAAGGTGTCCATAGCCATCCAAAACACAAATTTTAACTAACATGCAAGAAGCATGAACCATGCTTATGAATGCATCATGGCGAATATGACAATCATGCTCCTTTTCAACTTCAATCATGATTAAACAAAAGAAAACTCAAAATCTTACTCAAGAGTAGACAATCCATCATTGCATGCATCATCATCAAGCTTTACACTTAGCATGCAATGGCTTTATCACCATAACAACTTTGGCCAAATACCATTTCCATGGCATAACAAGGATTTGAGCCATGGCTAACATGCACATCAAGTTAGCAACCAAAACATGCATGAAACTCCTAACACAACCTCATACATACCTTAATCTTGATGCAAACTTAGCCAAATCTCCTTCTAGATCTCTTCCAACCCAAGCATGAAGCAAAAGTCCTCCCCCTTTTTCCTTAGTATTTTCGGCCAAGAAGTGAAAATGGATGAACACAACAAAAAAAATTTTCTTCCTTCTTTCTCAACTCACGGCAAGGGGGCATCCAAGCTCATCTTTCTCTTTTTTTTTCATTTTTATGCTTATTTTATTATAATACTTCCTACATGACTCACTAGCCAAACATGTTGGAAACATGTTTTCCTTGCCCATCATGCCCACCTTGGCGGCCATTATAGTCAAATTTGGGGAATTTGACATGCAAGGACAACATTTTCCTAGTGTGCATCAATAGGCCTCTTCAACATTTGCCTATCTCATTTCTAAGTTTTCTCACACAAGTCCTTTCTAGTGAAATTCACCTTTATAACACTAAATCAATCATCATAAAATGTCATACATGAGCACGCACATATTATAGGTATCAAAATAAATTTTTAATTATTTTTATGCTTCGGTTTTGTGGTCCCGAAACCACATTCCGACTAGGGTCAATTTTGGGCTGTCACATAGCCGGTGTGATGACTTCGATGACGGTCCCGAATACGCAAAAAGTCGAGTCCAAGAAACCTAAAATAGGTGACAAGCAAACACCGAATGAGTATATAACTCAGTAAGTCATAAGCAATGCACTACCAACCATTAATAGCATTATCGCAAGAGGAAACAAAATGGAACGAGGCTAATTACTCCATTCAAACCGAACTATACCATAGTTCCTTAGACCTTTCGATTCAATCTCATACCAAGTTACACATTCACATTCCACATACTAATCAACAGGATATTTGAAGCATTTTTATACACCATTTTGTTTTCGTTACATTCATACATCTTCATGGCTTTTCACTTATTCCACGATAATTCTTATGTACGTGACTTCAATTTAAATTGTCACATAGGTTCAAAACTTACCAAGCTCAACTCCAAATATAAACATAGTGCCTATTAGTCATGAAATCAAGGTACTTACCCGATCCGCTGTCCGTGATCGACTCAATAATGTCGCACACTCAGTGTCAATAGTGATTCAAAAGCATATAGTGAGTCCGCACACTTAGTGCTATATAATCAACTCGCACACTTAGTGCTATATGATCAAACTCGCACACTTAGTGTCATTCTCATGATCACAAATGTTTATACCCGCACACTTAGTGCCGAAATCAACAACTCAATACATCTCACCTCTTTTCTTTTCATTCAATACTTTCATCACCACATACATACATGTATATAAATTTATCATTCCTTTCGGCATAATTACATAGACATTATGTCTATTTAAATCAATACAAAATATATGCTTAGTGACCTACCTTGTGTGGTGTAAAATAATTCCAAGTCGGCTACTCGATGACCTTGATTTCCCTTGTTGGACGCCTCTCCTTTAGGATCTTGAGCTTAAACAAATAAATTAACTCATTCAACCGCTTTGCTACACATATTGATATTCACAATTTAATGATTTTATGACATACGGAACGGCATGGTAAAATTTTTATCTTGCTACCTCATGCTCTTAGCTATTCGGCTCATAACCATATGCTATAGCCCTACTATCAATAATCCAATCACACATGCATATATATATATATGGTCGAATGTACAAAGCATAGACTCATCATCACCTATGCTCTTAATTTGATGGCGAATATGCATACATGTATATACACTATTAATCAATCACTAACATTGCACTTCACCTTAATAGCTAGCTTAGCAACCCTCGATTTAACACATAGTTGTTCATAACACAACTTAAGCATACTCTCCATTCCATCAATTCCAAAACTTAATGTCTTACTCAAAAATGCTAAAAAGAAAATCCAAGAGTCATCAATCCACCATTACATGTATCATTAACAAGCTTCATATTTAGCATGCAATGGCATTAACACAAAATCTACCTTGGCCGAATATCATCCCCATGATATAGCAAAGTTTTGAACCATGGACTAATTAGAACTCAAGCTAGCAACTAAGAACATGCATGAATCTCATGGCACAACCTCAAACATACCTTAATCTAGACACAATATGGCCAAACCTCCTCCTAATCCTCTTCCAAACCAAGCATGAAGCAAGAACCCCTTCCATCTTCCTTAGAATTTCAACTCAAAGAAATGAAAAAAAAGATGAACAACAAATTTTTTTCTTCTCTTTTCTTCAACTCACGGCAAAGGGGGGGGAACACTCACCATTCTCTTTTTTTTTTGTTCCCTTTCATTATTAAATTCCCATGCTCATTATTTTATTTTTTTCTTACATACACCATTGTCCCAACATGTTTTATGACATGTTTTTACCCATAATCCCTTGTCATGGCTGGCCACTAGCTATTAGGGGGGAAATTTGACATGCAAGTCCCCCCTTTTGTTTACATGCACTATTAGGTCCTTATAGATTAACCTATCACATTTCAAAAGTGTCACACAAGTCCTAATAACTGAATTCACATGCAATCAACTAAATCGAAGCTTGAAATTTTCACACATTCATAAATACATATTCTAGACAATAAATATTACGTTCAAACATTTCGATGACTCGGTTTAGTGGTCCCGAAACCACTTCCCGACTAGGGTCAATTTTGGGTTGTCACAGTGGCTGGTCATGCTATGGGTGGAAACATGTTGTAAACATGTTGTGTTAGTGTGTTATGTTAGAAAGAATAAAAAAAAAGGTTAGGATTAAAGTAATGCAAAGGGAGGAGTGATGAAAAAAAAAATTGTCTCACCCATGCCCCCCTTATTGCCATGAATTGAAAAAAGAAAACAAAAAAAAAAAGTGTTCATCCTTGAACATCTTTGGCCGAAAATTTTAAGGAGAAAGGAAGAAGAAAGGATTTTCTTGCTTCTTGTTCGGTTGGTTGGTGTTTAGGAGGAGGTATGTTTGGTGTTGTTCCATGAGATTCATGCATGTTTTTTTTTTATTTTATTTTATTTATTTGTTAGCTTGAGTTCTATCTAGCCCATGGTTTAGATCTTTGCTATGTGATGGAGATGATATTCGGCCATGGGTGTTGTCTTCTTGGTTGATGTTTGATGTTGTGGTGATGAGGCATGAAGATGGGTTAAGTTTCGGCTAAGGAGGATTTGTGATTGATGCCATTTACATGCTAAATGTGAAGCTTTGTAATGATACATGTGGTGGTGGATTTTCTTTTCATCATTCTTGAGTTAGGCCTTAAGTTCTTTGTTTAACCCATGACCAAAATTTAAGTGGTATGGTGTCTTGATGCATTCGGCCATGTTAGGAAGTAGAAGAGAAGCATGGTTGTTGATCATGTTATTTGGATGAAAATGGTAGTAAGGTGAAGTGCAAATGTTAGTATTTGATCTCTAGAGTATATATGTGTATTAGCCGAGTTTTGAACTTAAAACGAATTGGTATTTAGTCAATACAAGTAACCATAATTGTAGAATGTCTTAAGTGTTGCAATCGGCCTCAACATAGACATGCATATTCGGCCATAGAAAGAAGATTGGTGTTGCTTGTATTCGGTTAGAGGCAAGCATATTGATGCTTTTATTTTGGCTTAGACAATCGGCTAAAAGGGAGTGTGGGTTAATATGTTGAGTTGATTCATGATTTCATATGTATGTGACTTTAATGTCTAATGTATATATATGGGCTAAGTACTTTGAGTTCCTCTTTTCGATGCTCAAATGATTAAATCAATTTATTTGTTAAATTAAGCTCAAGAGCAAGGGAACTAAATCCGATAAAGGGAAGGAAAAAGTGGTCGAATAGCCATCGAAATTGTTCGACAACATCCGAGGTAAGTTTTCGAATGTGAGACTTAGTTTACGATTTGATTAAGTCATGACGTATGAGCATAACAAATATACGATGATATGATGATTCTACTTGAATTATATGTTGAGTTAATTAGTCTATACGTATGACGGGTAGCCGTATGTGCATAGAGATCGTGTCATAAAGCAAACTAAACCATCTTGTTTGTATGTGGCTAGTGAGCCAAAATGGGATTGCTTATCGTGACTTGTGTTTGAACTCTAATTATGAAAATGAAATATAGATGTGTCATGATTTATTGATATGTGCATGAATATTTGGATGATAACCGGGCTAAGTCCCAAGGCATTTTATATAGTGACTAGTTCCGGCTAAGTCCCAAGGCATTTGTGCGAGTTATTACATCCGGGCTAAGTCCCAAGGCATTTGTGCGAGTTACTATATCCGGCTAAGTCCCAAGGCATTTGTGTGAGTTACTATATCCGGGCTAAGTCCCAAGGCATTGGTGCGAGTTACTATATCCGGCTATGTCCCAAGGCATTGACGAGTAGCTATATCCGGTTAAATCCAAGGTACTTGGCTTGGGAATGAGCGACCTTGCTGTAATAGTTTCAATTAATATGCTCTTAAAATCCCAGCAATGAGGTATGTCTCGTATATGCATTGATTTAGTTGATCCCTTACAATTAGTATTCGCCCAGTCGATAAATGAGCTACCGGCCTTTGGCTAAGTTGATCTTTTGTGTATGAATATAAGAGTTGGTAATGTGAAGTAAGTATGATATTGAGAATTTGTGCATATGAAATTATCTGTTTAACCATATGAATGCTACACTTTAGTTGTGTCTAATTTTATGGCTCAAACTTACTAAGCATTAAATGCTTACTCCGTTCTTTGAATCTCTGTTTTATAGATTTTGGTTCGTCAGCTATTGGACTAGGGATTATTGAAGTCAAAGTCGCCCACACTATCAAAGCCCCCTTTGGTACACTTTTGGTTGAACTTTGAAATGGCATGTATAGGACTACCCGTTTTGTTATTGGTCACGGACCCTTTGGTTTTGTATAAATTTGGATAGCCATGCGAAAATGGCTTATATACACTTTGAGCTTAGTATTATAATCGTCTTGTATGATGTTCATTAAGAGGTATGGAAATGTTTGGGAACGATTAGCCATTGGAATGGTTAATCATGATCATATTTTGTGCTATATATGCTAAAGGGCTAGTTGAATCATGGAAACTATGTAATAGGTAAAGTCTACCTTAAAATAGATCTTGATAGCAGAAGGACGTGAATGTGAAAAATCACTAAAAATAGTAGGAATGGAATTAAATAGTGAATAAATTATGTAATCGAACCTTGATGAATCTATTTCATAGATTAACAGTATGAACAGTATATTATGAGATATTTTATGAGATATTTAAGTTTTTGCGAAACAGGGCCAGAACGGTTTCTGGATTCCCTGTTCCGACTTTGGAAATTCATTATAAATTAACCAGAGATAATTATAAGTCATGCCATATATGTATAGATTCCTTTTCGAGACTAGTTTCTATAGAAACAAACGGCATCAGTATTGAAGCCCTGTACAGGGAGATATCCAAGTCGTAATGCGCAAAGGTTAGTGTAGTTGAACCCTGAAACAGGGGAGACTTTAACTAATAAACTATACTAATTGGTTGGACCAAAAATTATAGAAAAAAATTTGTATATGGAAATATGAGTTTAGTTTCAGGAAAAATTTACGGAACTGGTTTTCGAGTTTTGGAACTTGGGATATGATTTCTAAGGTGACAGTGACGTAGTTAGCCAGCTCGTCTGGAAATTTAAAATGGACTGTGCAAATAAGTGATTTAAGTCTGCAAACCCCTCGTGTCCGACTCCGGCAACAGTCTCGGGTACGGGGTGTTACACATCGGTCCGTATGAAATTATTAAGCGAGTTGGACCATTGGCTTACCGGCCAGCATTGTCGTCTGAGTTAGAAAAGATTCATAATGTATTTCATATATCAATACTTAGACGATACAGATCTTATTAGAAAATATTCATAGTGTATTTCATATATCAATGCTTAGACGATATAGATCAGATCCTTCACATGTTATTTCCCCGACCAAAGTTGAGATTTAGTCAAATTTATTGTACAGTGAAAAACCGATCCGAATTCTAGCTCGTGAGAAGAAAGAGCTGAGAAATAAGAAAATCGCATTAGTAAAAGTGTTTTGGCATCGACACAGAGTAGAAGAAGCTATGTGGGAAATCGAGGATGCTATGAGAAAGTTTTATCCAAACCTATTTGCTGGTAAGAGTTGCAACGGGCCAATTTAGACACTAGTCGGAGCAGTGGTTTCGCGACCACAAATCTGAGGTCGTAAAATTATTTTAATATTATTTTTGGTGTTTACAGTATGTGAATTTATGTGTGTGAAAATTTCCTGAGCTAATTTTATCGTTTAATAGCTGAAATTGAGAAAAAGGACTAAATCGCGTATAATGCAAAAGTTGCATTCTATATGATAAAGGTATCTATTTGTCATGGCTTATTAAACGGGAGGTCCTTATGTTGAAAATAGACCATCGATAGTGGAATTTTACATAATGGCCTTGAATTATGTGATTTTTAAAGTTTTAATTAAAGGTTAAAAGGGTAAATTGGTTAACTAAGGTTAATAAAATAAAACAAAACAAATTGGTGTCCATCTTTTCCCATTTCTTCAACCGAATATTAGAAAGAAAGATAGGGTTTGAAACTTTAGTAATTTCGACACTTTGGAAGCTTGATTAAAGTATGATTTTTGATCGGTTTTTGATGATTTCTACGTTTTTGTGATCATTTCTTTGAGTTCTAGTTAGCCCATGCTTCAATTTTTGAAAGTGTTGATGATTTTCAAAGTTTCCATTGATGAATGCTTGAGCTTTATGATGTTTGATGATGAAAAATGAAAGCTTGGTGCTTGATATACATGTTTTATAAAGTGATTTTTGACAAAAATGCAAATTAGGGATTAATTTGAGAAAAGTGAAAATTGACGGGTTAAATTGTGAAATAAATGAAAGTTTTGGGCTGCTAAGGTCCCTAGGAAATTCGACTAGGCTTGGGTGAAATTAAATTTAGTGTAAATTGTGTTTTTTGTGAAATATGGACTAAATTGAATAAATGTGTAACTTTAGGGGCTAAAATGCAAAAATGCCAAAATATGTGTTTGTGGATTAAATTGAATGAATTGGTGATTAAATGGGTTAATTTTGAGTACCTATAGATCAAGAAAGAAAGAATTCAGATTTAGATCGAGGAAAATCGAAGGTTATCGAGTAATTGATCCGATTCGTCCATTCTGAGTATGAGGTAAGTTCGTGCGTGATAAAATTTGTTACAATTATGTTTTTAATGCTTCGATAATCCATAAATTGTATATTTGTGACTACGACTGTGTACAACGACAAGTCTACTATGTTTGGTAGTTAGTTTGTGTTTCGAGATAGCTTTGGCTATATATAACACTTAGTGTGAAAATTGAAATAGCTTCAGTTTATGTGGCACTAAGTGTGCGATGTCAAGATGACTTCAATTCAATGTGATGGCACTAAGTGTGTGATATCGTTATAGCTATGGCTAAACATTTATGCACTAAGTGTGCGAGTTCTTGAAGCATTGAAAAATTCCCGAACAATTTAATGTATTGAACAAAGAGGTGAGGATGAAATAAATGAATACGAGAAATTACAGGTACGTACGATACCTAATTTGTACTTGATACTATGTGTAAGAAGCTTGATGAAATGGTATATACATGATAAATGGTTATGGGTTAGAACTGAGTGATGATATGAGAACTACTAAGTGTCTATTAGTTGATGATTTAGATAATATGAACTGTTGAGTATTTTTGGTACTACCTTACTAAGCTGTGAAGCTTAGTGTGTGTTATTTATCTATGTTTTATAGATCATCAAAGCTAGCTTGGATTCGGGGATCATCATGAAATGTCATCACACTATCGATCATCTTGTTGGAACTTTTGAAGCTTGTATATATGGTATATGGCATGTATAGGCTAGTGATATTTTGGTATGTTTTGAGTCTTGATATTAGCCATGAGATTTGTCTTGTAAATGTAGTATGTATAACCATTTAAGTTGGTTTGAATTAAGTGTTTGGTAAGTGTTATATGTTTGGTTTAAGATGATGATATGATGAGTTTTGTGATATGAAATGGATGATATTATGATGAATTAGTGAATAGGGAATATATGCAAGTTTTGATGATTTTGAAATAATGATTTGGTGTAATTTGAATAAGAAAATGATTAGTTAAAATGGTTGATTATATATGGTATTCTATGTGTATGTTTTGGTGGATTTTGGTTGCTTATAAATGACTTGAAATGGTACCAAATAGGTTGATTTATATGCATGATTGTAGGGTGACAAATTGGCTTTTCAAATGGCCTATTTTTCTCCAGACTGGTAGAGACAAGGACGTGTGTCTCGGCTATGTGCGACACCCGGCTATGTTACAAGGCCACTGTAGTAGCCCTACAAATTTAAGTTAGTCTCGAGCATGGGCTAGACACACGGGCGTGTGGTTGGCTGTGTGACCCAAGTCAATAAACCCTCCAGGTTTCCCACGATCAAGGCACACGGACGTGTCTCCGGCTGTCTAGTGCAAGTCAGTATGTATGTGTTGTTTTCCTACGGTCTATGACACGGGAGTGTCGGGTAACCGTGTAAGGCACAAGGCTTGTTCACACGTGCGTGTGGCCCTATAATTAAAGAAAATTTTCTAAGTTTCTTAAATTTTGTTAATGTTATCGGTTTAGTCCCGAACCACTTTTAAGCATGTTTTAAGGTTCGTAGAACCTTATAAGGGACGATGTGAACTTTTTGTGAATGGTTTTTGATAATAAATTAATAAATGTATGTGAATGGGATGTGTTATTCGATAATGCCTCGAAACCCTATTCTGGTGTCAAATAGGGGTTAGGGGTGTTACATTTTATTGGTATCAGAGCTACGGTTTAGTCAATTCTTGGACTAACGTAGCGTGTGAGAGTCTAGCTATACATGCCATATATATAAACTGTGATAGTGTTATGATTCCTGACAGTTAAAATGTGTTTTTTCGTATAGAAAATCAATCCCGATCGAGTTGTAGCTGACGATGTGGAAAGTAATGCACCCGCTCTCCCTCAAGGGGCAGCGACAACCGATTCAAGGCCTATGTTAAGTAGCCAAGGAGGAGAGGCTAAGCAAGCCTTCTTCCAAATGATGAGTGAGTGGTTCACGGAATTCATTTGAGCGAATTCGGCTACTCAACAGCCTCCCCCCCACTTGTTCTTCAACAAATTCTGATTGTGCCACAAGTGATTGATCAGATTAGATTGAGTAAGCCTCTAGTGGATAAGATACATAAACATGGGGCTGAAGAGTTTCGAGCTATAGTTGAGGATGATGCTGAGAGAGCTGAATTTTGGCTCGAAAATACAATCCGAGTATTCGAGGAATTGTCTTGTACTCCAGAAGAATGTATCAAATGTATGGTATCTTTGCTTAAGATAATGCATATCATAGGTGGAAAATGTTAACATCTGTGGTTCTTAGAGCACGAGTCACCTGAGAGCTTCTCCTAACAGAATTCTGAAAGTAATACATAAGTCAACGATTTCTCGATCAGAACCATAAAGAGTTTCTAGAGTTTAAACTGGGTCGAATGACTGTGACAGAATATGAAAAAGAATTTGTACGTTTGAGCAAGTATGCTCGGGAATATGTTTCCACTGAAGAGATTTTGTGTCTATTAATTGGGATTCTAGAAATCAAGGAATTCAATGTTTTAGTTTAAAGGGCTTGTAAAGCCGAGGATCTCAACAAAGAAAAGAGAAAGGTGGATTCAGAGGCAAGAGATTCGAGGAAGAGGTCGATGAATAAATCTTATCATTCCTCATTCAAGAAATCTAGAGACTATTTTAACCGATCGACAGCTTCAACGGGATATCAGAATAGAGATTGCAGGAAATCATACACCAACCCTAAAGCTCAAGCCACATCGGTATCGAGTGTTGGTAACGTAAAAGATGTTAAACCTGAGTGCCAATAGTGTGGAAGTCGGTATTTTGGAGATTTTTGAATGAAATATAATAATAGAACTTGTTACAGTTGTGGTTCACGAGATCACTTTATTAAAGATTGCCCAGGGGTAGCTGAAAAAGATAATGCTCAGAACACGAGACCGAGTAACACTGCAGTTAGAGGGAGACCATCTTGTAATGTTGGAAATGTGAGTGGTGGTAAAGGTGTGACACGAGACACTGCGGCGAGATTTGACGCTAGAGCACCTGTACGAGCTTACGCTATTCGCGCTGGTGAAGAAGAATCATCTCCAAATGTTATCACCGGTACTTTTATTCTCTATGATACTAAAGTTATTGCATTGATAGATCCAGGATCAACTAATTCATATATATGTGTGAACTTAGTATCCAGTAAGACTTTACCTTTAGAGTCTACTGAATTTGTAATTAGAGTATTGAACCCCTTAGGCAGGTGTGTTTTTGTTGATAAAGTGCGCAAGAATTGTCAATTGATGATTTGGGATAATTGCTTTCCGGCCAATTTGATGTTACGATTGACGAGTTTGATATAATCCTGGGTATGGATTGGCTAACGTTGCATGATGCTGTTGTGAATTGCAAACGAAAGATGATTGATTTGAGATGTCAAAATAATGAGATTATTCGAATTGAGTCAGATGATTTGAATGGCTTGCCATCAGTAATTTCGTCAATGTTAGCTTAGAAATATATGAGAAAGGGTTACGAAGCTTATTTAGCTTATCTTCTTGATAAGAAAATGGCTGAAAGGAAGATTGAATCGATGCCAGTTGTATGTGAGTATACAGATGTGTTTCCTGAAGAGTTATCGGGTTTACCACTGATTCAAAAGGTTGAATTTTATATTGAGTTAATGCCGGGTACAACGCCAATATCGATAGCTCCGTATAGAATGGCTCCGATAGAGTTAAAAGAATTAAAAGCTCAGTTGCAAGAATTAACTGATAGAGGATTTGCTCGACTGAGTTTCTCGCCCTGGGTGCTCTTGTGTTGTTCGTGAAAAAGAAAGATGGCACAATGAGAATGTGTATAGACTACCGATAGCTTAATAAAGTGACGATCAAGAACAAATATCCTCTACCCAGAATTGATGATTTGTTTAATCAATTCAGAGGAGCTATAGTGTTTTCAAAGATAGATTTGAGATCGGGTTATTACCAGTTATGAGTTAGAGATTCTGATGCGCCAAAGACTACATTTAGAATGAGGTATAGTCATTATGAATTTTTAGTTATGCATTTCGGGCTAACGAATGCACTTGCTATTTTTATGGATTTAATGAATCGAATCTTTAGATTAGATCAATTTGTGGTTGTGTTCATAGAGGACATATTGATTTACTCTCGTGATGAATCCGAGCGTGCTGAGCATCTGAGAATAGTGCTACAGACTTTGCATGATAAGTAGTTGTTTGCAAAGTTCAATAAATGTGAATTTTGGTTGTGTGAAGTTGGTTTTCTGGGGCATATTGTGTCAGCATCGGGTATCCTAGTTGATCCGAGCAAGATATCTGCGATTATGGATTTGAAGCCCCCGAGAAATGTATCCAAAGTTCAAAGTTTTCTGGGACTCGCTGGTTATTACAAACGGTTCATAAAGGGTTTCTCTATGATTGCAACCCCAATGATGAGACTACTTCAGAAAGATGTTAAGTTCAAGTGGATAGAAAAGTGCCAGAAGCTTTTTGTTCAGTTGAAAGCTCTTTTGACTGAAGCTCCAGTGTTAGTACAACCAGAATCGGGTAAGTAATTTGTGACTTATAGTGATGCATCGTTGAATGGCATGGGTTATGTTTTGATACAGGAAGGCAAAGTCATAGCTTATGCCTTGAGACAGTTGAAGCCACATGAAAAGAATTACCCAACACATGATTTAGAGTTAGCAGCCTTTATGTTTGCGTTAAAGATTTGGCGTCATTATCTATTTGGAGAGAAATGCCATGTTTACTCAGATCGCAATAGTTTGAAATATTTGATGACTCAGAAAGATTTGAACTTGTGACAGTGGAGATGGCTAGAATTACTAAAAGATTACGAATTAATGATTAATTATCATCCAGGAGGGGCTAATGTTGTTGCTGATGCCTTAAGTAAAAAATCATTATTTTCTCTACGTGCAATGAATACTCAGTTAGCTTTATTTGATGACGACTCGATTGTAGCTGAGTTGAAAGCGAGACCGTTGTTTGTACAACAAATTTATGAAGCTAAGAAAGCTGATAATGAAATGTTTGCTAAAAGGGTTGAATGTGATTCTAACCTTGATTCAAAGTTTCAAGTTGATTCTGATGATTGTTTGAGATTCAAAGGTCAAATATGTGTTCTAAGGAATTCAGAGTTAATTTAGTTGATTTTAAATGAAGCACGTAGTAGTTATTTATCTTTTCATCCGAGAAGTACAAAATTGTATAACAACTTGAAACAACTCTATTAGTGGCATGGTATGAAGCGTGATATTTTAGAATTTGTTTCGAAATGTTTGATTTGTCAACAAGTCAAAGCTGAGCATCAAATGCCATCAGGTTTATCACAGCCAATTATGATTCCTAAGTGGAAATAGGATAGAATAACTATGGATTTTGTTTCGGGTTTACCCCTATCTCCGAGTAAGAAAGATGCAATTTGGGTTATTGTTCACTGGTTCACAAAATCAACTTATTTTATTCCTGTACGAACAAATTATTCACTTGATAAGCTTGCTAAGTTTTACATCTCTGAGGTTGTTAGATTACACAGAGTACCTATTTTTATTATTTCGAAAAGAGATCCGAGGTTCATGTCGAGGTTCTGGAAGAAATTGCAAGATGCACTGGGAACAAAACTATATTTTAGTACTGTGTTTCACCCATAGACGGATGGTCAATCTAAATAGGTTATACAAATACTCGAGGATATGTTGAGATGTTGTGTTCTTGGGTTTGAAGGTATATGGGAAAATTTTTTGCTATTGATTGAATTTGCATATAATAATAGCTTTCAATCTAGTATAAAAATGGCACCTTACGAAGCATTGTATGGTCATAAATTTCGAACTCCTTTGTATTGGACTGAGCTCAACAAGAATAAGATTCACGGGGTTGATTTGATCAAAGAAACTGAACAGAAAGTGAAAGTGATTCGTGATAGTTTGAAAGCAGCGCCAGATCATCAAAAATCGTATGCAGACTTGAAACAGAAAGATATTGAGTTTCATATCGGAGATAGAGTGTTTTTGAAAGTGTCACCGTGGAAGAAATACTTTGATTCAGTCATAAAGCAAATTGAGTCCGAGTTTCATCGGGCGGTATGAAATTATTGAGCGAGTTGGACCAGTGGCTTACCAGCTAGCATTGTCGTCTGAGTTAGAAAAGATTCATAATGTATTTCATATATCAATACTTAGACGATACATATCTGATTAGAAAATATTCATAGTGTATTTCATATATCAATGCTTAGACGATACAGATCTGATCTTTCACATGTTATTTCCTCGACCAAAGTTGAGATTCAGTCAGATTTATTATACAGTGAAAAATCGATCCGAATTCTAGCTCGTGAGATCAAAGAGCTGAGAAATAAGAAAATCGCGTTAGTAAAATTGTTATGGCATCGACACAGAGTAGAGGAAGCTATGTGGATGATCGCGTGATTTCGTGATAAGATTTAAATATTTATAATTACTCATTCTTGAACTAACTATTATCGCGATGTAGGCAAGTGTACCTATCGAACAATAGTATAGTTTTAGCAAGACCGGATTGTCGAACCCAAAGGAACTAAAAGTACTAGTAATGACTATCTTTTTATTATATAGCCTAAGAATAAAGAGGTTTTTCTTTTAACTAACTAATTATTTAAACTAAGAATGCACAGACAATGGAATTGGGGAATTGCTTTTGGAAAAATCGACTGAATGAAGACAATACCTAAGGAAAAATCCACCTAGACTATACTTGTTATTCTGGCTCCGAATCGGATGATTTATTCATTTAACGTGTTCCATAGAGATCCCTAAGTAATGTTATTATCCCTATTCAAGACTAATAACGTCTAATCCCTAGATTGAATAACTGAGACTTTTCTCTAATTAACACTCTAGGGTTGCATTAACTCGATCTATGGATCCCCTTATTAGGTTTCACCCTAATTCGGAAAAATCCTGTCACCCTATGTCTAGGAGTGCAATCAACTTCGCTTAATTATGACAAATGTACTCTTAAACAAGGTCTATTCCTCCTCTGAATAAGAGCTTATATTGAATCGGTATCCTGGGATATCAAAACAAGAATTAAGAACACATAATTAAGAACAAGTCAAATGTTTATCATACAATTCAGAAAATAATAACAAGATTTGTCTTAGGATTCATTCCCTTTAGGTATTTAGGGGATTTAGTTCATAACTTAATAAGAAAACATCTCAGAATAATAAATAATACAAAACATAAAGAAAACCCAAAACTCCTAAAGGGGAATTGAGGAGAGATTTTCAGTCTTGATGATGAATCCGGCTTTTGAGATGAATCAATCAGCTTTCTTGGAGTAATTCCTTACCCCCTACTCTATCCTTCCGTTTTCTTCCTCCGCTAGGGTGTATTTATAGGCTTTGGAATGCCTAAAAACCCTTAAAATTTGCCTTTTACAAATTGGACTCAACTTGGGCTCGGCAGAGACATGCCCGTGTGAATCGTGCTTCGAAACTGCCAAATTGACACGACCGTGTGGTTTGCCCGTGTGAAGAAGTCCAGGCCGTGTTGATTTCATACTTTGGCCCATTTTTTCCGTTTTTGGCCCATTTCTCGTCCCTTTTGCTCTCATATGCTCTCCTAAGTATAAAACATGAAATTAAAGCATTAGGAGCATCGAATTCACCAATTCTAATGGAAAATCATCCATAAAATGTGTTAAGCATGGGGTAAAAATATGTATAAATTACGGTTTATCAGTGGGAAATCGAGGATGCTATGAGAAAGCATTATCCAAACCTATTCGCTAGTAAGAGTTGTAACAGGCCAATTTAGACCCTAGTCGAAACAGTGGTTTTGGGACCACAAATTCGAGGTTGTAAAATTATTTTAATATTATTTTTGGTGTTTAAAATATTTCAATTAATGTGTGAAAATTTCGCGAGCTCATTTCATCGTTTAATAACTCAAATTGAGAAAAAGGACTAAATCGCGTATAATGCAAAAATTGCATTGTATATGATAAAGGTCTCTATTTTTCATGGCTTATTATATGGGAGGTCCTTATGTTGAAAATAGACCATTGATAGTGGAATTTGACATAAATGGCCTTGAATTATGTGATTTTTAAAGTTTTAATTAAAGGTTAAAAGGGTAAATTAATTAATTAAGGTTAATAAAAAAAAAAACGAATTGGTGTCCATATTTTCCCATTTCTTCAACTGAATATTAGAAAGAAATATAGGGTTTGAAACTTTAGTAATTTCGACACTTTGGAAGCTTGATTAAGGTATGATTTTTGATCGATTTTTGATGATTTCTACGTTTTTGTGATCGTTTCTTTGAGTTCTAGTTAGCCCATGCTTCAATTTTTGAAAGTGTTGATATTTTCAAAGTTTCCATTGATGAATGCTTGAGCTTTATGATGTTTGATGATGAAAAATGAAAGCTTGGTGCTTGAGATACATGTTTTATAAAGTGATTTTTGACAAAAATGAAAATTAGGGATTTATTTGAGAAAAGTGTAAATTGAGGGGTTAAATTATGAAATAAGTGAAATTTTTGGGCTTCTAGGGTCCCTAGGAAATTCGGCTAGGCTTGGGTGAAATTAAATTTTGTGTAAATTGTGTTTTTGTGAATAGGGACTAAATTGAATAAATGTGTAACTTTAGGGGCTAAAATGAAAAAAATGCCAAAATATGTGTTTGTGGATTAAATTGAATGAATTGGTGATTAAATGGGTTAATTTTGAGTACATATAGATCAAGAAAGAAAGAATTCAGATTTAGATCGAGGAAAATCGAAGGTTATTAAGTAATTGATCCGATTCGTCCATTCTGAGTACGAGGTAAGTTCGTACGTGATAAAATTTGTTACAATTATGTTTTTAATGCTTCGATAATCCATAAATTGTATATTTGTGACTACGACTGTGTACAACGACAAGTCTACTATGTTTGGTAGTTAGTTTGTGTTTCGAGATAGCTTCGGCTATATATAACACTAAGTGTGTGAATTGAAATAGCTTCACTTTATGTGGCACTAAGTGTGCGATGCCAAGATGACTTCAATTCAATGTGATGGCACTAAGTGTGTGATATCGTTATAGCTATGGCTAAACATTTATGCACTAAGTGTGCGAGTTCTTGAAGCATTGAAAAATTCCCGAACAATTTAATGTATTGAACAAAGAGGTGAGGATGAAGTAAATGAATATGAGAAAGTACAAGTACGTACGATGCCTAATTTGTACTTGATACTATGTGTAAGAAGCTTGATGAAATGGTATATACATGATAAATGGTTATGGGTTAGAATTGAGTGATGATATGAGAACTACTAAGTGTCTATTAGTTGATGATTTAGATAATATGAACTGTTGAGTATTTTTGGTACGGCCTTACTAAGCTGTGAAGCTTACTGTGTGTTATTTGTCTATGTTTTATAGATCATCAAAGCTAGCTTGGATTCGGGGATCATCATGAAATGTCATCACACTATTGATCATCTTGTTGGAACTTTTGAAGCTTGTATATATGGTATATGACATGTATAGGCTAGTGATATTTTGGTATGTTTTGAGTCTTGATATTAGCCATGAGATTTGTCTTGTAAATGTAGTATGTATAACCATTTAAGTTGGTTTAAATTAAGTGTTTGGTAAGTGTTATATGTGATGAATATAATGCTTAATGAATTGATTTGGTTTGAGATGATGATATGATGAGTTTTGTGATATGAAATGGATGATATTATGATGAATTAGTGAATAGGGAATATATGCAAGTTGTGATGATTTTGGCATAATGATTTGGTATAAATTGAATACAGAAATGATTAGTTAAAATGGTTGATTATATATGGTATGTTATGTATATGTTTTGGTGGGTTTTGGTTGCTTATAAATGACTTGAGATGGTACCAAATAGGCTGATTTATATGCATGATTGTAGGGTGGCAAATTGTCTTTTCAAATGGCTTATTTTTGTCCCCTGGGGTAGCCCTACGAATTTAAGTCAGTCTTGAGCACGGGCTAGGCACACGGGCGTGTGGTTGGCCATGTGACCCAAGTCAGTAAACCTTCCAATTTTCCCAAGGCCAAGGCACACAGGCATGCCTCCGGCCTTATAGTGTAAGTCAGTATGTATGCCCTGTTTTCACATGGTCTATGACACAGGCCTGTCTGGTAATCGTGTGAGGCACACGGCCTGTTCACACAGGCTTGTGACCCTGTAATTAAAGAAAATTTTCTAAGTTTCTTAAATTTTGTAAATGTTATCAGTTTAGTCTCGAACCATTTTTAAGCTTGTTTTAAGGTCTTGTAGAACCTTATCAAGGACGAAATGAACTTTTTGTGAACTTTTTGTGAATGGTTTTTGATAATGAATGAATAAATGTATTTGAATGGGATGTGTTATTTGGTAATGCGTCGTAACCCTTTTCTGGTGTTAGATATGGGTTAGGGGTGTTACATTCACCTAATCCACTATCACATGCTCTATGTTTATCGAAGAATTAAGCTTATCATCGAACATCACAAGTAAAAATTGTACTCATCATAGTTTAACCAGTTCTTGGTAGTTACGTGGAAAAAAAATCGCTACAATCGAATGCTTATACTAGAATGAGCATGCTTACTAAATACATGATGCATCCTAAATGCTCGATACACCCCCAAACCTAAGGGATGCACTATCTTCAATGCATGAACATCTATGTAACATGACTGCAGGAATTTATATATACAGAAAATGTCATAGTAAAAAAAATATTAACGCATGAATATATGCAAGGAAGAGAACTCCCCTGACTTGGATGTTGGTGATTGTTTCGTTATTGTCCGTAGGTGGATTTGCATGCACTATGCTTATAACGCAACTTCCTTTTCATTGAATGGAGTGGCACATCCTCCCCTTCTTTATCAGACTTAGTGACCTCATTAATGATGTGATAAATTTCACAATCTTGGGTAGTCATGGCTTCGAGTGGTGTGGGTAGAACAATTTCTTTGCCCTTTTTGGTGGCTTTAGCAGCATGTATAGGTTCATTTTGCTCATCTTCGTCACTCTTATATTCAGAGATTTTGTTTTCTTAGGCTCTTCTTAAACTACTTTCACTATGTCATGAGTAGCTTTTATGTTTGCAAATTTGACCTTGTTAGAGTGGATTTCAACTGATTCCTCATTAGCCTTGGAAAATGGTAGCAAAGCTCTGCAGAAATTAGGGAAGTCAAGCGTAGGCTTGGTGAAGTTCTTCTGCAAGGACTATTTTAGAGCTACATCTCTGTCCTTCACATAGGACCAGTAGCACGTCTACTGTTCCTGGGCCTTTGTCATCTCTTCAGTAAGTTGAAATTACTGAATCTCAAACAGGGACATTCTGTACTCCAGTTACTCTAATGATTGCAACACTTGTTTTTCAAAGGAGCTCTGAGATGGTGAGCCTTCTGCCGTGGGAAAGTACTTGGCAGAGGTTATGGGTGCCTTACTGTGCTAAGGTTGTTTTGATGTGTTTGCTCCTTGGATTTTGGCGAATATAGCCTTGGATATTCCTCCCTTCTTTTGTGTGATGTACTCATTGGCATTTAAAGGTGCTTGAGCTTTTCTACAAAGAGTAGTGATAAGGGAAAGAAAATTGAGGCTTCCAGCATTCTTCTCTGCACATCAATGCATTTCATGGAAAATGACCTGGCCAATGTTAAAATTTTGACCACAATGATTGAATGCAATAATAGCATTCACTACTTTGATATTATGGTGTTGTGGGTGGATGACATTAGTTAACTTTTAAGGAAGTGGTACCAAACTTTACCTATGGGCTTTAGGGAATCCCTCTCAATTGTATGGCATTCTTAGCTAGAGATGGTCCATCGAGTGCCTGCAATACACAAATCCTTTAATACTTGATTTACGCCATCAGCGGTCATGGTTTCGATGAATGGAGTATGTTCGTCTCAGTTAACCCAAATTGGGCATTAATGTTGTCTTTATTAAATGGGACTGAGGTTTTGCAAACATAGATAAATGGATTGTCAGGAGAAGTGATGTACGTATAGAAATTGTGAACAACTTTCCCTAAAACATCATCCAGATGTAAGCAGAAAATTTTCCATCCATGCTTCTCAACAATGGAGGAAATGACTCATCATATCCCATATAAGGCTCGCCTTTAAACAGAAAACCTTGTTTGAAGCAAAATGGTCACTTGGAGATGTTGTTGTTGTACTTCGTAACAATAGCGCTGTTGAAGAAGATTTTAGGTTGGGTAGCACCTACTTGTGAAGATTCAACACCTTTGGAAGTGGTTTTTACTCTTGCCATTGAAGAATGTTGACAAATCTTTGAGAATATGGTCTAGGTTAGACAAGAAAATACCACTACTTAAGAGAAGTTAAAGGAAGTTGAAAGTGCAAGAGGAGAGGCCAGAAAAGTTTAGGAAAAAGAAATGGTAAACATAAAGGAATTATGGAAAATGAAAGAGATGTGGTAGTTGAAGAGAAATAAATGGGGGTAATGGTGTTGACGGTTCAAAACAGCTTGCAGAGTAAGTTTTCTAGAATGAAGGAGGAAAAATAAAAATGTTTTAGAGGGAGCCCTAGAATGACCTAGCCTTAAAGCAACATGTTTGGCATTTTCGTCATGGGCTACCTAATTAGCAGAATGGGCCCAGCTATCCAAAATCTCTTCCTTGACCCGTTCTTTCTTATAAAACCTCATTTTCTCTTGCTTTAATATCCAATAACCTAGTTTGGCGTGGCATAATTCTCTTTTGAAATGTTGGGGCAAACACCCATTGGTACTATATCTAACAAGCTTACACTTTCATTCTTTCCCTGCAAATCTTGCTAAAGTTGTACATTAATAAAAAAAAATATAACCAAAAATGAAAATAACATTAATTGATTAAATAGAAAAACTGTAAAAGAAATGAAATTAAAGTAAAGTAATTAAAGAAAATAAAGATGGAAAATATTTTGAGCTCAAACATTTCGAAGGTCAATTGTTTATCTCGATCCACATGAGCATCCCAGTAGTGCTTTAAACGTTGACCATTAACTTTAAAAATTACCCTAGTCTTGATATCTTTGATGTCCACTATGCCATAAGGATAGGCCTTCATCACATCAAAAGGCCATGACCATCACGATTTCAACTTACCAGGGAATAGTTTCAATCTTGAGATAAATAGCAACACTCATTGCCCTTGTTCAAATTGCCTTTGCATGATCCTCTTCTCGTTCCATTGCTTGGTCTTTTCTTTATAGAGCTTAACATTCTCATAAGCTTGGGCTCTGAATTCTTCCATTTCATTCAACTTGAATAGTCTTTTATGTCCAATGGTTATCCAATCCATATTCAACTTTTTAATGGCCTAAAATGCCTTGTACTCTAACTCAGTAGGCAGGTGACATGGCTTACCATAAACAAGCTTAAAAGGCGACATTCCTAACAGTGTTTTGAAGGTAATACAATAAGCCCACAAGGCTTCATTCAATCTCAAGGACCAATATTTTTGAGTTGGTTTCACCACCTTTTCAAGAATCTGCTTAATCTCCCTGTTAGAAATCTCAGCTTATCTATTTGTTTGTGGGTGATATGTTGTGGCAAGTTTGTCCTTCACCCCATACCTATGCAAAACATTAGAGACAAGTTTGCAATAAAAATAAGACCCTCATCATTGATGATGGCTCAAGGCGTACCAAATCTGGTGAGGATGTTCTTGTGCAAGAATTTCATCACCAACTTGGCATTATTGGTAGGAAGGGCTATAGCTTCACCCACTTGGAGATGTAGTTGACTACTACTAGTATGTATAGGTTGCCACATGAGGGTGGAAATGGACCCATAAAGTCTATTCCCCATACATCAAACAACTCAACCTCTAGAATGTTTTGCAATGGCATTTTATGTCTTCTTGAAACATTACTAGTTCTTTGACATCGATCACATGCTTTATAAAAGATATGGGCATCCTTGAATAGACTTGGCCAATAAAACCCTAATTGAAGTACTTTGGCAGCAGTTCTCATTCCTCCAAAGTGTCCTCCATAAAGGGCTGAATGACAATGTTGCAAAATGTTGTGTATTTCATCATCGGGGACACACTTCCTAATTATCTTATCAGAACACAGCTTGAATACGAAAGGCTCATCCCAGTAATAATATATTGCACCATGAAGGAATTTCCTTTTTTTTTGGTTGTTAAGATCAAGTGGTAGCAAACTGCTTACTAAGAAGTTCACTATATCAGCATACCAAGGTAATGCCCTGGCAGCCAATAGTTGCTTGTCTGGGAAGTCTTCCTTAATGAGCTTGACATTGCCATCCTCACTTCTAACCTCTAACCTGGATAGATGGTTTGTTACTTGATTCTCTATTCCTTTTCTGTCTCAAATTTCTAGATTGAATTCTTGTAGTAAAAGAATCCACCTGATCAGTCTTGGCTTTACGTCTTTCTTAGCTACGAAGTATTTAATTGTAGAGTGATCGGTATAAAATATGACCCTAATTCCTACTAGATATGATCTAAACTTATCAAATGCAAAAACAACAACCAATAATTCCATATCAGTGGTAGTGTAATTTAGTTGTGCTTCTGTTATAGTGCGGCTAGCATAGTAAATAATGAGAAAAATCTACATGTCTTTGCCCCCGTACCCGAGACCATCGCCGGAGTCAAGCACGAGGTGTTAACGGACTTAATTCATTAATTAAATAGCTCAAACAATTTATTTTTAAAATTTCCAGACAGGCTAGCTAACTGCATCACAGTCTCTTAAAAATTCATATCTCGAGTTCCAAAAATCGAAATTATGATCCGTAAATTTTCCCTGAAACTTCACTCATATATCTATCTATAATTTTTTCTAGAATTTTTGGTGAAGCAAATTAGTACAATTTATTAGTTAAAGTCTCCCCTGTTTCAGGGTTCGGCTACTCTGACCCCTGTGCACTACGAATCAAATTTCTTTTTATACAGAAATCCAATGACTATGCCATTTGTTTCACTTAAAAATATACTCAATAAGGAATCCATACATATAAATCGTGAGTCATAATTATTGTTACACAAATTATGGTGAATTTCTAAAGTCAAAACAGGGAATCCAGAAATTTCTCTGACCCTATTTAACCTAAACGTAAATATCTCATAAAATACAACTCTTTTACCTATTTTGTTTCCTCCACATGAAAATACATTCATTAAGCTTCAATTCCATATTTTATTCATCATCTAATTCTATCTCTAATATTGTTAGTGATTTTTCAAACTCACGTCACTGTTGCTGTGTGATTCTGTTTTATAGCCAATTTCACCATTTTATAGACTTCCATAGATTAGTTAGCCATAAAGCATACGTGTTATCAAATATAATCTTGATTAGCCACTCCAATAGCTAATCATTCTCAAACATTTCCATGCCATCCATGAGCTATATTATAAGATTATATACACAAAAGGATTATAATGCTATACATGCCATATTCCCAAAATATGCAAGCCACCATACCAAGATGGTCCGTTGATAGTGTGAGCGTGCCTCCGACCGTCCTGATCTCCAAACTGGCTTGTCAAAACTACAAGGAATGGAAGGGAAGGAGTAAGCATAAATTCTTAGTAAGTTCACATGCAAATAACAAATAACTTAACAAAGTAATTATACCAACCAACATTAGCATAATATCACCAAAACATATGTCACATTTCTATTCATCATTCATTGTCTTACTACATTATTGTTGTCGTATCAAGTCTCAACCCGAGGGTTAAGTACATACCTGTCCAAAGTGCCCATTCCACAACACTTACCAATACGTCACTTGCATCTTAAGTATTCTTCCATTTCACTAGAATTTTACCCGTTGAACACATCGGAATATAACTCGGATACATGGAAAGTTTGCCCATAAGTGCCACATATGTAGCCAAGCTACCATGTAACCCACCCATAAGCGAACTCGGACTCAACTCAACGTGTTCAGATGCCTAGTTACATCTCACGAACTTGGACTCAACTCAACGAGTTCGGACGTTTGCATCCATAAGTAAACTCAAACTCAACTCAACGAGTTCGGATGCCTAGTTACATCTCAGGAACTCGGACTCAACTCAACAAGCTCGGAACTCAAATATCCTAGTGACATGTCACTTGTATCCTAATCTATTCCCAAGGTTCAAACGGGCTTTTTCCTCAATTACGCATCTTTGCCCTCTTCCACGGAATGTCGAAACCGATACTCGGTAGCAATTCATATTTAACAAGTAGCACACATAATTTGCATATTACTCAATGTTAGGATTTTAACCTGATTAAGTAACGAACAAGAAAATAGCAGAATAAATTGAGAAATTGAACTCACAAATTTAACGTGGAAAAATCCCTCCAAAGAGGATAAAAAAACACAGGAAAAGATCATTTTACTATAATGGCAAAAGAACGAAGAGTACAAAAGATAGAGATAAAAACTAAACTCAAAAAACCCAAAAACAAAGAACCCACAAAATGTAAACACAAATTCTCTAAATGTGTTATGAGTTCTAATCTCTAATGGGTGTATTTTCTAAGGTTGTAAAAGAGCCTATTTATAGGCTAAATTCATAGATCAAATAATAATAAAATAATCTAAACTAATCAGTGTTTGATTGAAACAAGTAAACAGAGTTTAACTGAAAGACTATTTTTCAAATTTGACTGAAAATAGGAGTCATATTTAACAAATCTCCGCCTTCACTCATATTTCTACAACGCCATCTTTGTCAAAGCCCGCCACGAGCCTATCTTGAACTATGCAGGGAATTAACTGAGTCAAATTTGTTCTTAGAAACTGGAAGACTTCTAGCCTTCGACTTGTGCACTGCCAAATCAAAACTAACACGGGTCTGATTTTCACGAACACAGTGCCTTAACTTTTCAAAACCTGCATCTAAAAGAGAACCTCTCTTCAATGAAACTGTGACAACCCGAATTAGGGCCTAATCGGAATAGTGGTTTCGTGACCACAAATCCGAGATAGAAATAATTGGTTTATAATTATTTTGGGGTTTATGATATGATTGCATGATTGTGTGAAAATTTCGTGATGAAATTCTATGCCTAAAGTGCTTAAATTGAAAGTAGGGACTAAATCGAATAAGTTGCAAAATTTGCATCCCAGAAGTTTTTAGTATGAAATTGTTTTGGAATATTAATTAGGAGGTCTTAAATAGCAATTTGACCAATTTTAAGTTCATGGACAAAATTAGGACATGGAAGGAATTTTTGAAAGTTTAGTAAGGAGGGGCATTTTGGTCATTTGGATATTAAATGAAATAAAATGGGAAAAATAACACAAAATTGGTCATCATCCTCCTTAGTTTCTGCCGAATTCTCCCTCTCTCCATAGCTAGGGTTTCTTCAATTTTCAAGCTCCATAATCAAGAAAGACGCGGAATTGATCTCGAACGGGGGAAGGAAAAAGTTTTGGATTAAATTGCAAAATTTCCACATTTTGCACCAAGGTAAGTTTGTATGTAAATATTACAATAATTTCATGTACATTCTTATATTTCAGCCTATTATATGTATATACTAGCTGATGTTGAAGTATAAATCGACTATTGGAAGAATGGAAATAAATAATAGAGAGAGAGATCCCGGTTGAACATTCGGAAAAATCGAATAAAATAGATGGAGTGTAGCTAGGTCACATGTATGATGCCGAGTGCACATCATGTGTACAAGAAAGCTACGAGACACCCTGTAGTAGCTAGGTCACATGTGTGATACGAGATGTATCCCATGTAGACAAGAGAGCTACGTGAAAGATAAATGTAGCTAGGTCACATGTGTGATACGAGATGTATCCCATGTAGACAAGAGAGCTACGTGAAAGATAAATGTAGCTAGGTCGCATGCGTGATTCCAAGTGACGGACACCATGTAGACAAGAGAGCTACGAGACAAATCGGCTAGGTCGCATGAGTGGTACTAAGTGTTCACCATGTGTACAAGAGAGCCGAACTAAACGAAGTATGATGGTGGGGTGTGTCTTGAAACCATTAAATATCGAGGATTGATCCGAATTGTTCAACGGGATGGTTTTGTGGTGATATTGTGGTTTGGACCTACACTTATGGTGAATGAAATGTGGTGAAAATGATTTGTGGTATATACATATATAAGATAAAATGAGGTTAGCATAAAGAATTTGTGAAAGAGTGAAATTAGCATTAAAACTGTTTTTAGATGGTAGCAGTGACGTGATTTTGAAAAATCACCAAAATGGGAGGAATATAATTAGAGGTTGAATGAGATGTGAAATTAAAGTTTAATGAGTCTACTTTCATATAAAAGAAACAGAGCAAGCAAAGGAATTCTATATTTTGAGATATTTACAATTGTATGTGACTTGCTCAGGATGAATACGTGATCCCTGTTCCAACTTTGAAAAATCATTAAAATTGTACAAAGCAAATTAAGAAATATAGTTTACATGCCTAAATTCCTTATTGAGACTATTTTTAAATGAAACATACTTCAGGGTTGTTTGAATTGTGTACTGAGAGAAATTCAATTTGTAGTGAACAGAGGTCAGATCAGTCGAGCTGTGTAACAGGGGAAACTTTAACTAATAAACTGTACTAATCGGATGAACCAAAAAATTATAGAAAAAAATTAGCAAAAAGCTTTATGAGTCTAGATTCAGGAAAATTTTACAGATTTGAATTTCGAGTTTGGTAACTCGAGTTATGATTTATTTAGTGAATATGACGCAGCAGAGACAAATTAATCAAAGTGGAATGAATAGTGAAGTTAAAGTAGATGTACTTGAATTGTTGTGTAAACATGTTAGATTTTTTTTAGTATTTACATACTTACTTACTAAGCTATAAGCTTACTTTGTTTCTCTCTTTTGTCTTATAGTGCTCTCCGCTTGCTCAAGAGTTAAGGATCGTGAAGATCTATCCGCACTATCCTACTTTAGGGTATTTGAACTAAACGCTTTTGAATTATGGCATGTATAGTAGGCTTAATTATTTTGTTACGTGTCATATTTGTCTAGGTTTAAAATATTAGTTACTGATTTCGACCAGCTAATTTGTACAAGCCATTAAAGTTGGCTAATATTGTTCAAGACATATTTATATTTCGATTATGTTTAATGGTAGGTATTATGTTCGGTAATACCTTGTATCTGCTCCTGACAGTAACGGGTAAGGGGTGTTACATTTAGTGGTATCAAAGCTATGGTTTAGTCGGTTCTCGGACTAATAAAGTGTGTGTAAAAGTCTAGCTATACATGCCATAAAAATATTGTGATAGTGTGGTGACTCCTGATTATTCTAAACGTGTTTTGTTTTAATATAGTAATGGATCCCAAGGAACTGCGGCTGATGATGCTGCTAGTAATGCGCCGGCTCCCGCACAAGGGACCGCGCCTGTGGAAAGTAGACCTGAGACATTGAGACAAGGAGATGAGGCTCGGGATGCCTTTCTCCAAATGATGAACAATTGGTATACTGAATTTATTCGAGCAAATCCAAATGCTCAACCTCCTCCACCCCCTCCTATACCTCAGACGATTCCTGTAGCTTCTCAAGGTATAGATTTGGTAAGAATGAACAAGCCTCCGGTTGACAAGATTCGAAAACAAGGGGCTGAAGAGTTTAGAGCAAAGATCGATGATGATCCTGAGAAAGCGGAATTCTGGCTTGAAAATTCTACCCGTGTATTTGATGAGCTCTCATGTACACCGAGGAATGCTTAAAGTGTGTCAGATCACTTTTGAGAGATTCGACTTACCACCGGTGGAAGACTTTGGTTGCAGTGGTGCCAAAAGAAAAGTTACTTGGGATTTCTTCCAGAAGAATTTAGAAAGAAATACATAAGTCAATGATTCATTGATCAAAAATGAAGGAGTTCCTTGAATTGAAGCAAGGAAAATGTCTCAGCAGAGTATGAAAGCGAATTTGTAAGACTCAAAGAAGTATGCCCAGAATGTGTGTCGACCGAGGCCATTATGTGTAGAAGATTTGAAGATGGGCTGAATGAGGACATTAAAGTGCTTGTAGGAATTTTGGAGTTGAAAGAATTTGTAGTATTGGTTGATCGAGCTCTTAAAGTCAAGAATTGAACAAAGAAAGAAGAAAAGTCGCTATTGAGGCCCGAGATGTCGAAAAAGACAGATAAGCAAGCCATTTCAATCTCAACCAAAGAGGTCCAAAGAGACAAACCCTCGAATGACAGTTTCAATTGGGGATTCACACGAGATCGTGGTAGAGCATATTCGGGTCTAAAGCTCAAGCTACTTGGTGGCAAGTGTGGGTAATGTGCGACCTAGAAAGCTCGAGTGTCGACAATGTGGCGAGCAACATTATGGTGAGTGTTGGGGACCGAGCGAGCTTGTTTCAAAGTGTTCTCATGAGCATTTTATTAGAGATTGTCTAGAGAAAGTTAAAGAAGAAAGATTTCAGAGTGCTAGATGAATACCACCGCTAGTAGAGGTAGACCACCGAGAAATCTTGGAGGTGGGACTAGTAGTAAAACTGTGATAAAAGATTTAACGGCAAGATCGAAGCTAGAGCACTGCTAGAGCTTATGCTATACGTGCTCGAGAAGATGCATCATCTCCGATGTTATTATCGGTACATTTTCTCTATGATACTATTGTTATTGCATTGATTGATCCCGGTCCACTCATTCCTATATTTGCATGAATTTAGTATCCAATAAAAAGTTGCTGTTGAATTTATCGAGTTTACGATTAAAGTGTCGAACCCTTAGGCCAATATGTGCTAGTTGACAAGGTTTGCAAGAATTGCCCATTAATGATTCAAGGTCACTGCTTTTCCGCCAACTTGATGTTGTTACCATTTGGTGAGTTTGACGTTATCTTGGGAATGGACCGGTTAACATTGTATGATGCTAAGGTAGATTGTAAACAAAAGACACTAGAATTGAAATGTGAAAATGGAGAAATTCGTGGGTTGAAACAGATGAATCAAATAAATTGCCTATGGTGATTTCGCACATGTCTGCATGCGTAAATACATGAGAAAAGGGTGTGAAGCTTATCCGCTTATGTAATGAATATTGAGTTGCCCCAACTGAAATTTGAATCGATCTTAGATAGTCCGTGAGTTTCAGATGTATTTCGGAGGAATTGCCTGGTTGCCTCCGAATAGAGATAGATTTTGCTATTGATTTGTTGCCGCACCGCACCGATCTCGATTGCTCCATATAGAATGGCTCCGGTGAATTAAAAGAATTGAAGGCTCGATTCAGCGGAGTTAACAGACAAGGGATTTGTAAGACCGAAGTTTCTCTCCCTGGGTGCTCTGTATTATTCAGAAGAAGAAGGATGGTTCAATGAGACTTTGCATTGATTACCGTCGACAATAAGGTGACTATAAAGAACAAGTACCCATTGCCGAGGATTGATGATTTATTCGATCGCTTAAAGGGGCCACAGTGTTTTCAAAGATTGATTTGAGGTCCGGTTACTACCACCGAGAGTTAAGGAGTCGATGTGCTAAAACGCCTTTAGGACAAGGTATGGACATTATGAGTTTCTTGTGATGCCTTTCGCTTAACAAATGCTCCACTATATTTATGGACTTAATGAATCGGATCTTCCGCCATATTTGGATAAGTTTGTAGTAGTGTTTATAGATGACATTTTAATTTATTCTCGAGATGAGTCTCGAACATGCCGAACACTTGAGAACTATATTGCAAATCTTGAGAGAAAAGAAACTGCTTGCCAAGTTTAGTAAAAGTGAGTTCGCTTCGTGAAGTCGATTTTTGGGGCATATAGTCTCGGTGATGGTATTCGGTGGATCCAAGTAAGATTTCTGCGATCGTCGATTGAAACCGCCAAGAATGTATCCGAGGTTAGAAGCTTTTAGGCTTAGCCGGGTATTATAGACGTTTTGTTGAAGGATTTTCGATGATTGCCTCTCCTATGACTAAGTTGTTGCAAAAGAATGTTAAATTTGAATGGACTGATAAATGTCAACAAAGTTTTGAAAAATTGAAAGCACGATTGATGAAGCACCAATTTTAGTACAGCCCGAGTCGGGAAAGGAGTTCGTAATTTATAGTGATGCATCATTGATGTGCCTTGGATGTGTGTTGATGCAAGAGGGTAAAGTGGTAGCTTATGCTTGAGACGTTAAAACCGCATGAGAAGAACTATCCTACACATGATTTGGAATCGTCATTGTTGTTTTTGCCTTAAAGATTTGGCGACATTATTTGTACGGTGAAAAATGTCGAATTTTACCGATCACAAAAGTTTGAAGTACTTGATGAATCAAAAGGATCTGAATCTGCTGACAATAAGATGGCTTGAATTATTAAAGGATTATGATCTAGTGATTGATTATCATCCGGAAAAGCAAATGTAAGTTCTTGACGCCTTGAGCGTAAAATTTCTTTTTACTTTGAGAGCCATGAACACGGGTTAGCATTGTCCGATGATGGGTCAATCTTAGCGAAATGAGAGCTAAACCGTTATTTCTCCGATTAATTTGTGATGCTCAAAAGAATGATAGTGAGTTGCGGATCAAGAGAACTCAATGCGAATCAAGTTACGACTCGATTTTGAGTTGGACCAGATGATTGTTTGATGTTTGAGACAGGATATGTGTGCTTAAAAACGATAAATTGATTCGAAAATATTACATGAGGCGCACAATGGTTGTTTATCGGTTCACCCCGGTAGCACAAAAATGTATAATGATTTAAAGAAGTCAGATTGGTGGCGGTATGAAAAGGACATTTCAATTTGTAACCAAGTGTTTGATCTGTCAACAAGTAAAAGTTGAACATCAAGTGCCTTGAGGATTACTTCAACCAAGAATGGTGCCCGAGTGGAAATGGGACAAGATTACCATGGATTTTGTAACCGGTTTGCCTTTAACTCCTAAAAAGAAGGATGCTGTTTGGGTAGTGGTTGATAGATTAAAAAGTCAGCCCACTTTATACCAAGACGTACCGATTACTCACTTGATAAATTAGCGAATTATATGTTGCTGAAATTGTGAAGTTGCACGGAGTACCTATGTCTATAATATCGATAGAGATCCAAGATTTACCTCGAGATTTTGGAAAAAGTTACAAGAAGCTTTGGGTACAAAATTGAACTTTAGTACCGCATTTCATCCGCAAACAGATGGTCAAACGAAAGAGTAATCCGGTACTCGAAGATATGCTTAGATCTTGTGTTTTAGAATTTGGAGGTAGTTGGGAGAAATATCTATCTTTGATTGAGTTTGCCTACAATAATGCTTATCAATCAAGTATACAAATGGCACCGTCTTTAAGCCTTGTATGGTCGTAAGTGTCGGACTCCTTTATATTGGATCGAGCTTAGTGAGAAACAGATTCATGGAGTTGATCTAGTTAAAGAAACCAAGAGAAAATAAAAGTAATTCGGATTGCTTGAAAGTCGCTTCAGATCGACAAAAGTCATATGCGATTTAAAAAGAAAAGAGATTGAATTTCGGTGGGTGATAAAGTGTTCTTGAAGGTGTCACCATGGAAAAAGATTCGAGATTTAGTCGAAAAGGCAAGTTGAGTCCGCGTTTTATTGGGCCGTCTGAGATTCTTGAGAATTGGACCATGGCATATCGGTTGGCCTTACCGCAGAGAGTTAGAAAGAATTCATAACGTGTTTCATGTATCAATGTTGCGACGTTATCGTTCGATCCTTCACATGTGATTTCTCCAACGAAATTGAGATTCGATCGGATATGACCTATGAGGAGGAACCAATAAAGATTTTGGCTCGAGAGGTTAAACAGTTAAGAAATAAAAGTATAGCTTTAGTGAAAGTATTGTGGCACGACATGGGATAGAAGAGGCTACGTGGGAATCAAGAAGCTATGAGGAAACAAAGACCCAAACCTCTTTACGGTAAGATTTTCGGGACGAAAATCTCAAAAGGGGGAGAATTGTGACAACCCGAATTAGGGCCTAATCGGAATAGTGGTTTCGTGACCGAAATCCGAGATAGAAATAATTGTTTTATAATTATTTTGGGGTTTATGATATGATTGCATGATTGTGTGAAAATTTCGTGATGAAATTCTATGCCTAAAGTGCTTAAATTGAAAGTAGGGACTAAATCGAATAAGTTGCAAAATTTGCATCCCGAAGTTTTAGTATGAAATTGTTTTGGAATATTAATTAGGAGGTCTTAAATAGAAATTTGACCAATTTTAAGTTCATGGACAAAATTAGGACATGGAAGGAATTTTTGAAAGTTTAGTAAGGAGGGCATTTTGGTCATTTGGATATTAAATGAAATAAAATGGGAAAAATAACACAAAATTGGTCATCATCCTCCTTAGTTGCTGCCAATTCTCCTCTCTCCATAGCTAGGGTTTCTTCAATTTTCAAGCTCCATAATCAAGAAAGACGCGGAATTGATCTCGAACGGGGGAAGGAAAAAGTTTTGGATTAAATTGCAAAATTTCCACATTTTACCAAGGTAAGTTTGTATGTAAATATTACAATAATTTCATGTACATTCTTATATTTCAGCCTATTATATGTATATACTAGCTGATGTTGAAGTATAAATCGACTATTGGAAGAATGGAAATAAATAATAGAGAGAGATCCCGGTTGAACATTCGGAAAAATCGAATAAAATAGATGGAGTGTAGCTAGGTCACATGTATGATGCCGAGTGCACATCATGTGTACAAGAAAGCTACGAGACACCCTGTAGTAGCTAGGTCACATGTGTGATACGAGATGTATCCCATGTAGACAAGAGAGCTACGTGAAAGATAAATGTAGCTAGGTCACATGTGTGATACGAGATGTATCCCATGTAGACAAGAGAGCTACGTGAAAGATAAATGTAGCTAGGTCGCATGCGTGATTCCAAGTGACGGACACCATGTAGACAAGAGAGCTACGAGACAAATCGGCTAGGTCGCATGAGTGGTACTAAGTGTTCACCATGTGTACAAGAGAGCCGAACTAAACGAAGTATGATGGTGGGGCTGTGTGCTGAAACCATTAAATATCGAGGATTGATCCGAATTGTTCAACGGGATGGTTTTGTGGTGATATTGTGGTTTGGTCCTACACTTATGGTGAATGAAATGTGGTGAAAATGATTTGTGGTATATACATATATAAGATAAAATGAGGTTAGCATAAAGAATTTGTGAAAGAGTGAAATTAGCATTAAAACTGTTTTTAGATGGTAGCAGTGACGTGATTTTGAAAAATCACCAAAAATGGGAGGAATATAATTAGAGGTTGAATGAGATGTGAAATTAAAGTTTAATGAGTCTACTTTCATATAAAAGAAACAGAGCAAGCAAAGGAATCCTATATTTTGAGATATTTACAATTGTATGTGACTTGCTCAGGATGAATACGTGATCCCCTGTTCCAACTTTGAAAAATCATTAAAATTGTACAAAGAAAATTAAGAAATATAGTTTACATGCCTAAATTCCTTATTGAGACTATTTTTAAATGAAACAGACTTCAGGGTTGTTTGAATTGTGTACTGAGAGAAATTCAATTTGTAGTGAACAGAGGTCAGATCAGTCGAGCTGTGTAACAGGGAAACTTTAACTAATAAACTGTACTAATCGGCTGAACCAAAAATTATAGAAAAAATCAACAAAAAGCTTTATGAGTCTAGATTCAGGAAATTTTACGGATTTGAATTTCGAGTTTGGTAACTCGAGTTATGATTTATTTAGTGAATATGACGCAGCAGAGACAAATTAATCAAAGTGGAATGAATAGTGAAGTTAAAGTAGATGTACTTGAATTGTTGTGTAAACATGTTAGATTTTTTTTAGTATTTACATACTTACTTACTAAGCTATAAGCTTACTTTGTTTCTCTCTTTTGTCTTATAGTGTTCTCCGGCTTGCTCAGGGAGTTAAGGATCGTGAAGATCTATCCGCACTATCCTACTTTAGGGTATTTGAACTAAACGTTTTGAATTATGGCATGTATAGTAGGCTTAATTATTTTGTTACGTGTCATATTTGTCTAGGTTTAAAATATTAGTTACAGATACTCGACCAGCTAATTTGTACAAGCCATTAAAGTTGGCTAATATTGTTCAAGACATATTTATATTTCGATTATGTTTAATGGTAGGTATTATGTTCGGTAATACCTTGTATCTGCTCCTACGACGATAGAACGGGTAAGGGTGTTCTGAAAACAGTCATACCTTTTTCCCTCCTATGACCAAGTTGCCTCCGCTCCAAACAAGTTGACTTCAACTCCGTAATGGACGAGGGACGTCCAATTTCACCGGTCACTATATAACCTTCCAGAATATAAAGACTGTTGGTTCTTTTACCTTTTAACAAAACAAGAACTCCACGAGATACTTTAATGCTGCTCGGCTCGATGTTGATTTTGCATCCTTTCAAGTCTAAAATACTTAAAGAGATGAGATTCTTTCGTAAATCAGGTACATATTTGACATCTGAGAGTGTCCTAATTGTCCCATCGTGCATCTTAATTTTAACAGTACGAATCCCAATTACCTTACTAGATGAATCGTTTCCCATGCGCACAACTCCACCTTCAATCGAACTGTATGTGGAGAACCATTCTCTATTGGGACACATGTAGAAAGAACATCCTAAATCTAGGATCCACTCGGACGTGAGCTTGGTGTTATCACTTGTTGACACTAACAAGAAATCATCCCCATTTTCATCGGCCAAATTAGCACCAGCTACATCTTCCTTGTTAATCTTAGCAGCCTTTTTATTTCGCAGTTTATAACAATCTGCTTTGACGTAACCTAACTTTTTACAATAGCGACACCTTTTATCTCATTTCTTTAATGCTACCAAAACGGAAGCTTGCCTATCTGTCTTGCTATCCAAATGAAGCTCATTGTCAAGTTTGTCTCTACTCAACAAATGACCCTTCACATCTTCGAACGAGAGTTTGTCTCTGCCATAAATCAGGGTCTCCCTGAAAGACTTGTATGAAGGGGTAAAGAGCACAATAATAGCATAGCCTGATCTTCATCATCAATATGAACCTCAACATTCTTTAAATCATTTAAAATAGTAATGAATTGACTGATGTGATCTCTAAGAAGCTCACCTTCGTTCATGCGAAACGTAAATAGACGTTGTTTCAACACTAAACGGTTAGCCAGAGACTTAGTCGCATAAAGAGTTTCTAACCTTTTCCACAAGGCAGATGAGGTCTTCTCCATCAATACCTCCTGCAATACCGTATTCGTGAGGCACAACTGGATTGCAGATAAAGCCTTTTCATCAAGCTCTTCCCATTCTGTTTTATTTAGATTCTCAGGCTTTTTCCCGATAACAACCTTTTTCAAGACTGATTTAACTAGAATTGCCATCATCCGAACTTGCCACAGATTGAAATTTGTCTCACCATCGAACTTTTCAATTTCAAACCTTGTTGTTGCCATCTCTGAATAGGCTGATCTATGAAAATTGAACTAGCTCTGTTACCACTTGTTAGGATTTTAACTTGATTAAGTAACGAACAAGAAAATAGCAGAATAAATTGAGAAATTGAACTCACAAGTTTAACGTGGAAAACCCCTCCAAAGAGGATAAAAAACCACGGGCAAAGATAATTTTACTATAATGGCAAAAGAACGAAGAGTACAAAAGATGGAGATAAAAACTAAACCCAGAAAACCCGAAAACAAAGAACCCACAAAACGTAAACACAAATTCTCTAAATGTGCTATGAGTTCTAATCTCTAATGGGTGTATTTTTTAAGGTTGTAAAAGAGCCTATTTATAGGCTAAATTCATAGATAAAATAATAATAAAATAATATAAACTAATTAGTGTTTGATTGAAACAAGTAAACAGAGTTTAACTGAAAGACTATTTTTCAAATTTGACTGAAAATAGGAGTCATATTTAACACTCAATAATAACCACAAAGCATAATATTTCATGATATTAATTATCATATCATATAAATAACATTAAATTACTTAAAATAACAATTATGTTACTACATTTACACATGAACTTACCTCGTATGCGAAAATGGTCATTTTTACCATTTTGTCCACAACTTGGTATTTTACTGATTTTAGCCCAAAGTTTGATTTTCTTTGCTCTATAATTTCAAATATAGCCTAATTAGAACTCATATTATTCAAATCAACCCAAAATCATATTTTGTAAAAATTATAATTTTGCCCCTAAACTTTCACATATTTACACTTTTTCCCCAAATCTCATAAATTAAAATTCACCCTATTTTCTTATGTTTTGTGGCATGCTGATCATTTTTCCCTTCTATAGCAATATCCAATTCTCACTCTAACATGTATTTCTGAACATTAGGTATTTTTATCAATTATGTCATTTTAGTCATTTTTACGTAAAATCACTTACCAAAAGTTGTTTAACACAATCTCAAGCTTCATATTCTACCATAAAACATCAAAATTCATGCATATCATTCATTCATTCATGGGTAAATTTTTAAATATAAACCCTAGCTCAAAATATTGGTAGAAACAGGTAAACCGAGCTACGAGGATTTTAAAAATGTAAAGAACATTAAAAACGAGCATAGAAATCACTTACAATCAAGGCTTAAGAGTGTTGAAACCCTAGCTATGGTGGAGAGAAAAATTTGGTAGCAACTTATGAAGAAGATGATCTTTTTTGTGTTTTTTTTCCCATTTTATTTCATTTAATATCCAAATGACCAAAATGCCCTTCCTTACTAAACTTTCAAAAATTTCATCCATGTCCAATTTTTGTCCATAAAGTTAGAAATTGGTAAAATTTCTATTTAAGACCTTCTAATTAATATTTCAAAGCAATTTCATACTATAAACTTCTAGAATGCAAGTTTTGCAACTTATTCAATTTAGTCCCAAATTTCAAATTAAGCACTTTATGCATAGAATTTCTTCACGAAATTTTCACACAATCATGAAATCATATAATAGACCTCAAAATAATCATAAAATAATTGTTTCTATCTTGGATTTGTGGTCCCAAAACCACTATTCCGATTAGGCCCTAATTCGGGATATCACACAAGCACTGCTCCAACAACAAAATCACTCGCGTCCCACATGAGCTCAAATGACAGTGACCAATCTGAGGCCACTACTACTGGAGCAACCACCAATCACTTTTTCAACTCCTCAAAAGAAGATAGACAAGCATCATAAAAAAAGAAAGGTTTATTTTATTCCAACAAGGTACACAAGGTCTTAGAGATCTTAGAGAAGTCTTTGATAAATCTCCTATAGAATCCAACATGCCCTAAAAAGCTCCTAATCCCCTTAACATTCGTTGGAGGTGGCAGCTTCTTAAGGACTTTGATTTTCTCCTTGTCAACTTTGATTCCTTTATGAGAGACCTTATGCCCTAGGACAATGCCTTCTTGTACTATGAACTAACACTTTTCCCATTTTAAAACGAGGTTAGTCTCCTTACAGCATTGAAGTACCAACTCTCAGTTGTGAAAAAACCTTCGAAGTTATTCCCAAATACAGAGAAATCATCCATAAACACTTTGAGGAACTTTTCAACCATATCCGAGAATATTGACACCGTGCACCATTGGAATGTTGTTGTTGCATTACATAGACTAAAGGGCACTCTTCTGAAGGTAAATGTACCATATGGACATCTGAATGTTGTTTTTTCTTGATCCTCTAGGGCGATTATAATCTAATTGTCCCCAGATTATCCATCTAAGAAGTAGTAGAAATCCTTACCAGCTTATCGATCTAACATTTAATTAATGAAGGGTACTGAAAAATGGTATTTCCTTTTGGCTTTGTTGAGCTTGCGATAGTCCATACAAACTCGCCATCTTGTGACAGTTCCTGTAGGTATAAGCTTATTATTATCATTACTGACCACGGTGACACCTCCCTTCTTTGGGACACATTGGACTGGACATACCTAAGAGCTATCTGAAATTGGGTAGATAATGCCAGCATCCAACCATTTGATTACCTCCTTTTTCACCACCTCCTTTATAATGGGGTTCAATGTCCTTTGCTGCTCAATAGAACTACCATGGTAATTTTCTAGCAAAATTTTGTAATTGCATATTGTGCGATTGATTCCTTTAATATCTACGGTTGTCCATCCTAATGCTTTTTCAAATTTCCCAACTACAATTAACAATTGAACCTCTTGCTGATAAGTCAACTAAGCAAATGCAACCATAGGCAGGGTGTTATCCTTCCCCAAATAAGTGTATTTTAACTGTAAAAGTAAAGGGTTCAACTCTGACATGGGTGGTTCTTCTATGGACAGTTTGATAGTGCTGAAGCAGATAAATCTATTGTGAAAACCTTTTTCCAAGTCTATCAGTAATTAGTTTGGATGTCAGCAACAGCTTTTGGTGTCCTGATGGCCCTTCGTCATCAATATCAACTGAATCCAATTCACTATGCTCTTTGTCATGGTATTTTTTTAAAAAAATTCCTCTTCTACAATAGAGTTTAACAAATTGACAGCATGATACTCTTTTATATCATCAGCACATTTCAGAGCCTGGAAAACAACATTAAAAGTTATTTGTTGATCATTTACCCTCATAGTTAACTCACCCTTTTGAACATCAATCACAATCCTACCTGTTGCAAGAAAAGGTCTACCCAGAATAATATACACATCTTTCTCATCTTCACATTATAATACAATGAAATCAAAAGGGAAATTGAATTTATCTACCCTTACCTTGACATCTTCGATTTTACCTTTTGGGTGTGCATATGATCAATCTGCCAATTGCAAGGTCACAGTGGTAGGTCTTGCTTCACAATTTCTAGCTTTTTGAACACAGACATGGGTATAAGGTTTATGCTCACTCCAAAATCGCACAAGGCCTTCCCAACATATTAGTTTCCAATTGAACAAGCTATTGTAAAGCTTCCAGGGTCCTTCAACTTTGAAGGTAATTTATTTATTAGTACAGTAATGCACCTTTGTAACATCCCGTTTTTAGTGAAATCGAAACAGTGGTTTTGAGACCACAAATCTGAAGTCAAAAAATTTAGTTTGATATTATTTTATGGTCTACAGTATGATAGAAATATTGTATAAAAGTTTTGTTAAGAAATTTTATCGTTTACCTACCTAATTTGATAAAAAGGACTAAATTGCATTAAGTGCAAAGGTTCTGTTCTAATAGCTAAAGGTATTAAATAGCTATAGAATTTTAAATTGGAGGTCCTTATATAGTAAATAGGCCATTAAAGTGCTTAGTGGATAAGTATGAATAGTCATCATTGGAAATTGAAGGAAATATTAAGGTTAATTTTGGAAATTAGTGATTAAAGTTATAATAAATAAAATAAAATAATCTATTTTCATCATCATCCACCCAAAAAAACATAAAAAAAAAAGAGAGAAAGAAACCTAGCCATGGAAGCTTGAATTTGGAAAAGCTTATTTTGCTCAATTAGGTATGAATCTTTGTCCCATTTTTGATGATTTCTATGTTTCTGAGATCGTAGTAGCTTAATTTAGTTGGTTTAGGGGTCAATTTGCAAAATTGTTAAAGTATTAGGGTTTTTCCATTGATGAATATGCTGAATTTTGAAGTTTGATGATAGAAAATGAATGGTTTTTGTTAGATAAATAACTTTTGTAAAGAGAATTTTGATGAAATTATTAATTAGGGATTAAATTGAAAATGATGATAAATTTATGGTAAAATTTGTGAATTTTGTGAAATATATGGGCTACTATTAATATGTCTAAAATCGGCTAGGCTTGATAAGGATTAAATTGTATAAAATTTTTTTTCGAGCCTTGGGACTAAATTACAAAAGAATTAAAAGTGTAGGGCAAAATGGTAATTTTGCCAAAATCAAATGGACAGTTTTCATGTAATATTCAGACAACAAAAACCCCATCGTTCATCTCATAAACTCAAGCTAAAAATCAATAATCATGCATGGAGTTTGCATGCTAGTAAAAAGAATAGCAACGAACAAAGAAGAAAATGAAGTGAACTTATTCGACCAACGCTATTTCTACACAATGTAGACAACCTTCATATATATATAAAGTTTACAGCATTAATATACAAGTTTTGAGCAACATAACCATTAAAGATAAGCATTTGAAACCACTTAAAACAACAACAAATCACCAATGTTTGAACCATTTTAGACAACCAGGAACCTTCTCAATTCGTATCGTAGCAAATGTTCTTAGTTCGGTCAGCATTCATACTTAAAGGAAACAACTGCCAATCGAATTAACGATTCAATTCTAATTATTTCCATACAAATCAAACATGTAAAATCTTTCGGCTATAGTTGTAAAGAGAATTTAAAGACTAACAAGCTTACCAAATTTTTCCTGCAAGTCCTAACTTCTATCGTTCAATTCTTTTTTTTTTCCTTTTTTTTGTAGCCTCCTCCTTCTCTTTTAAGGAGTACTTGAAAATTTTAACTTCCAAACTAATTAAAACCATATTTTTCTTCCCTCCTTGCATTCAGCACCAAGCTTCCTTCAATTGTTTTTTTTTAGTAAAACAAGAAAAGAATAAGCTAAGTTCTCTCCCTGTTTCTTCTTTCTCTTTTCTTTTTCTTTTTAATTAATTAATTTCCCTTAAGCCAACCAATCATTTTTCATGCAACCACTATCCTTTCTTAAGTCCATCATTAGCCATCATCATTCTTCCAATATCAATAACATAATGACTTAACTGCTAATTAAGTCCCTTGTCCATGTTTTAATTACAAATTACTATAACAATTGTATTTTTACTAATTTTACAAATTAGTCATTGTACCTTAATTAATTACTAATTTAGTAAAATTACCTATCCAAAATTCAATTCACTTCTAATATAACATTTGTAAATATTTAATAAAATAATTATGAGTCCAATTTATGAAAACAGGATCATGAAACCACATTTTCTAATATCACCGATTTTAGGATCATTACACTTGTACTTCAATTAACTATCAGGTTGAAAAAAATTAGAGGGCCGAACTTTAATTAAACTTTATACTAATCTTGTAAATATTAAATAATTAATATTTACTGACTCAAATATTTGAAATGGGGTTTCAAAACCACTATTTCTGACACAACTGACTTCCGGATTGTTACATTTACAAAAAACAAAAAATTGGCTGAAGAAAGAGGGGATGTAAAAGCCCAATTTTAGTGAAATTGGAACAGTGGTCTCAGGACCAAAAATCCAAGCCGAAAATGAAATTTATTTTTATTTTATTACATGGTCCGTAACTTGATAGAAATGTCATATGAAAATTTTGATAAGAAAATTTTACCGATTATGTGTTTAATTGCGGAAAGGACCAATCACATAAAATGCAAAGGTTGAATTCTAGTATCTAGAAGGATTAAATAGCTATGGAATTCAAAACTTGAGGTCCTTATATGGTAATTAGACCATTAATAAAAGTTAGTAGATATTTTTAGATGATTCATCCACGGAAAATGAGAAAAAGGCTAAGTACTAAATTGGAAATCAAAATTATTAAAAGATGATAAATTATTAAATAGAAATAAAAATAATTTTTATCATCTTCTTCCCCAAAATATTCCATGGAAACCCTAGGAGAGAGAGAAGAAACTTTCTTGGCCAAATTGGATCCGGGTAGACCAAATTCGGAGTTAGAACAAGGAAAGAGGAAAATGTCAGATTAGTAGATTTTACATACACGAACATTGTCGAGGTAAGTTCATGTAATTAAATTGTATATTTATATGCTTCAATTAGATTTTGTGTATGTAATTTATATAAATATTACATATATATATGACATTGAAAATATAACCGAAAAAGTCTGATCAATGATAATGCCCTATAAATGATAAATGATAAAAAGGTTACTTTTATGCTTGAAATGAATATGGAATGTGTTTACTTGAATGATATGAATGTTATGGATGTATGAAATAATCACATGCCCGATAATGCTTGAAAAATTTTTAAATCCCAATTGAATAAATGGAAAATTGATCGATATGTGATTTCCTGAAATGAATGAGGTCCTGCATTTGTTGCTGACGGGATTTAGCTCGGATGAGTAATCCTATTGACCTTATCAAAGAAAAGATTTAGCCAAGATGGGTAGTCTTGATAATAGTCCACCCGAGCATATATTATGGATTCGATTTAGCCCGGACAGGTAATCCAGATCAAGCTCCTTAGAGCATATGTCATAAAAAGGATATAGCCTGAACTAGTAATCCTGTTGTATACATGTGTGGCTCAAGAGTGTACTCTCTGATATAGTACCTTATGGGTACCATTGGACATAAATTGACAGATCCTGATTCGTAAACCTCGAGTGTACTGCCTGTATATCCATCGATATTCTGAATAAATTCAACGGGTGACAATTCCAGACATGGGAAGATATGAATAATAAAATGAGTTATTACACGTATTCATCTAGAATACAAGAAACTGATGATACATGACAAGTAATATATGAAAGTATGGGATGATGATAATTGTACATGGAAATTATTTGATCAGAATGTTCATCCTTGATTATAGATTTGTACACCTTGAGTGTACTACTACTCGTGTGAACTTAATGTTTCGAATGATATGAGTAAAGTTTTGACATGAAATAATCTAAACTCGAGATGAACTATTATGAAATTATACTTGTAATATAAGAGATGATTTACACATGTTAAATGAATGCATGTTGTGGAAAGCATATGTGCATGGAAACTTGATTGTTGTTGAGCCCATATATATTTTGATGTTATTATGGAATATATGACTAACAAGGGCGTTGAGGATGTGTGTAGGGCTTGAGGTCAAATTGATTAAATATGCCTTACATAGTTACCTCAAAATAGAATGAATGGGAAGTTTAGAATGAATGGTAAGTTAAGTACCATGTTATACGAACTTACTAAGCATTTTATGCTTACTTAGTTTTATTTCCCTATTTTAGAGTAAATCAGATGCTCGTTGGATTGGAAGCTTGGCGGCGATCACTCACACTATCCATCAGCCTATGTTGGTATATATATGGGGTAAATCAATTATGGTTGTAGTGGCATGTATAGGTTATGTTGGCCATATTGGCACGAAAATGTAAATGATTATTATAATCTAGCCATTGGAATGGCTAGTGATGATTATGTATTGGTACATGTATATATATATATATATGTATTTAAGTTTATGTTATGGTGTTAACATAGGTACCGTATATTATTTGATTTAGAAAGGGGAGACAAGTATACTTATTTTAGAGTAAGATTGTAAACATGAATGCTTGTGATGATATATCATGTTGAATGATAGAGTTTTCTTATCTTGAATGCTTGAAATGGTTGGTATTTATATGTGTGATTAAGGTACAGGTTATGAGTGAAATTTTGGGTGAGAAATAAAGCTAGAAATAGCTTTATTTTTCCATACGGGCAGACACACGGGCGTGTGTTTAGACCGTGTGTGACACACGGCCTGGTAACACGGGCATGTGGTTAGGCCGTGTGTCCTTTGCACCTAAATTTTGAGAAATAGGATGCTCAGAATTAAGTACATGGGTAGAGACAAGGGCATGTGTCTCAGTCGTGTGTGCCACACAGCCTAGGACATGGGTGTGTGTTTTAGTTGTGTGAAACCTGCACCTAATTTTGAATTGAATTAATTAACCACATGGCCTAGCACGCGGGTGTGTGGCATGGCCATGTGCATAAGTCAGAGAGTTACACAGGGTCGAACACGGCCTGCAGCACGGCGTGTCCCTTAGACCACACGGACGTGTGAGCCCTGTAACTTAGAATTTTTTTGTAATTTCGTAAAATATTCTTAGAGGTCCCAATTAAGTCCTGACTCGATTCTAATGCTCGTATTGGACCTCGAGGGTCCACTTAAAGGACGTTACGAATGATTTTGGAATTTGAATAGTAACTTGCATGATTTATTTGTAAATGCTTCTGAAAGTATTTCTAATGCTCTGTAACCCTGTTCTGACGACAAATACAGGTTAGGGGTGTTATAGGGGAGGAATTAAACACAATTTTAGTTCATCTTCTTAGTTTTCTATCATTTTGAGGGTTTTAGTTCTTCTCCTCCGTAGCTTAGAATTTTATTTTATTTTTTTGCAATTTCTTTGTTCTTTCCTTTCATTCTTAGTACAAGTAAGTTAGTTAACACTATAGCTTAGGTTTATTTACATGTTTAGTGCCTTAAACTTGGTTGTAATCACATTTTAATCTTTAGTTTAATGATATTTCAATTTGCCTTCTTTTCATCTGTCAAAAATCTTACCTTTAGTGTTTTTGGTGATTTATTTTGTTTCTAGTTGTTTGCCTTTGTATTTTTCCCAGTAAAAATAAAAAATTTCATCTTCTTATTAAGTTTTATGTTAATGACTTTCTTGGTTGCTTCTTTGATGGTTGATAGCTTTAATATGGTAATGGTAACTAAACCCTAAGGGGTTGGTTGATGGTGATATGGGTAAACCAATTTTTGGGTCAGAGACCAAGTTACAATAAATTGGACTAAATTGAATGAACCTCAAAACTTAAGATTTACTCCCTTAAAGGAAAATAAAGATAGGGGATGCTGAGAGGTATCTTATTAGGCATTGATTCTTTAGTTTCAGGTTAGTCAGATGAGATCTAGAGGTAAACCGGACTAACTTGTCTAATTTGGTAAAATTGAGACTGAAAGGTAAAATGAAGCCACTTTAGGATTTTAAACAATTTAAATCCCTAATTTGAGAATTAATGAACCACATCAAAGTCAAACAACTACCATTCATTATTGATTGGATAGTTTTACAAATTTGCATGCTTGACGATTTAGTCCTTTTGTTGATTAGTTAGCTAATTAGTTTAATTAAACTGAAATTTACGGTTTGTCATACTATGCTATTTAACAAGTAGTTAGTTAGACTCTTGATTTGCATGTTTTTAGCTAGAATTCACTTAATCGTCGACTCTTGTGGGTTTGATCCTCGGAGTACTCCCGTACCCCATTGTACAAATTATATAACAACTAACCTATCACACGTCCAAACACCACACGTAATTATTTAGATATGATTGTTTTATTAGTGTTGATTCTCTTTGCCCTGGTGTTCAAACACCGATGGCGAAAGTGGTCAACTGGTTTTACTTAATAGGATACCCTCTCGATCTCACCTATCTAGATCTTCTACTAGGGGCGTCACTCCTTAGAATACCAAGCATTCTTGAATAAATTTTCAATTTCAAGTTATTATTTACTGAATCAATTAATTAATGAAACAATCAAATCATGTGAGATAAGTATAGAACACAAATGATATTCAATTATTTATACGAACATTCAATTAATAAATTAAAAAATGAAATGTAAATAATAGAATAAGGGAAAGAGATGCTAATGGATTAGAAGATAAAGGGGAAGCTCCAAAATAACCTCCACTTACAATAGTCTAACATCGTAATAGGATATCCCAATTAAGTGAACATAAAAATAAAACTAAGAACACAAAAAAAAAAAAAATCTAAAATATGAAAAACTACTCTCTAGACAGCTTCCTTTAGTTCAATCTAAGCCTTGCTATTTATAGGCAATACTAGCTTCCCTAATTAGGTAAAATACAAGCCTTAAAACTAATAAATATTTATTATGCAGACAAAAACACCCTTGCTTAATTTTTGGCCCTCGTCACAACTGTGTTGCGACACACAATTTCAAACCTAAACTTTGTAGCTCATTATGTTGTGTTGACCTGAAAAGCTCATGTTGTGACCCAATTGCCATTCCTAATGCTTCTAGGCTTGAAAACAAGTGTCTTGCACACTCAATTAAGCTTGTTAAAACTATCTTATATACTTATTTTGCTAATAATTAAATCTAAACTACTGAAATAGAAAATGCATTAAAATAACATAAAAAGGCTAGAAAACAAACTCATTAAGTGCCAGAAAGTACCTAATTTGCCACAACAAATTGTGGCAAGCTAGTTCAATCCTTGGAATACTTAGGAGTTCCATTGTAACATTACAAATATTATAACTGACCTATCACACTTGCAAATACCACATTATATTTTATTGTTTAGTATTGATTCCCTTCCCTGGTGTTCATGTGCCGATGGAGGAAATAGTTAATCTATTTGCTTGATGAAAAATCTCAATCAATAAATGCTCTTAAGATATATGTTAATGAGGTTGAAAGGAAACTAGATAGAAAAGTGAAAATAGTTAGATCTGATAGAGTGGTAAATTTTATGGAAACTTTACTAAACCAAGACACTTTTAGGTCTATTTGCAAAATTCCTCGAGAGTCATGGCATATATGCATAGTATACTATGCCAAGCACACCTCAACAAAATGGCGTGGAGAAAAGGCATAATCGGACCTTATTGGAAATGGTTAGGAGTATGATGAGTAACTCCTCATTACCTATATCATTGTGGATGCATGCACTTAAACTGATGTGTACTTATTAAATAAAGGTTCAAGTAAGGCAATTCCAAAAGCTTCTTTCGAGTTATGGATTGGAAGGAAACCTAGCCTAAGGCACTTACATGTTTGGGGTTGCCAAACGAGAGCAAGAATATACAATCCACATAAAAGAAAATTAGATTATCATACAATAAGTGGGTACTTATTGATTATCTAGATAAACCAAATCATAGTACAAGAATTGTAGAAATTGGTAATGGTAGATTCCTTAAGAATGGCAAAGTTAGTGGGACTATTTCAAAAGAAGTTGTGGATATAAAAGAAATTAGATTAGAATTTCCTACACCTATAAATGTTCCTTTATCCAGAACCATTGCAAATGTTGTTCCAACAATTGATGAATGCCCTAATAATGTAGAATAACATTTAAATGATGAAACACTCATAGAAGAAACTAACTCACAAAGATCTGATGAAAATGAATCACAAATAATGGCATTAAGAAGATCTAAAGGAGAGAGAAAATATATCATTCCTGATGATTATGTGCTTTATTTACAAGAATCATATTTTGATATTTGAATTAATAAAAATCCAATTTCATTTTCACAAGCCATAAATAGTGATGAGTTTGATAAATGGCTAAGTGCCATAGAAGATGAGATGAAATCTATGCAACAATACAAAGTCCGAGACATTACCGAATTGCCAAAAGGTTCAAAACAAGTTGGATTTAAATGAATTTTTAAAACTAAACATGAATATAATGACAATATTGAACGATATAAAGCTAGACTTGTTGCCAAAGATTAGGTTACACTTAGAAGGACAACGTTGATTATAAAGAGACTTTCTCACTGATCTTTAAGAAAGATTCCTTAAGAATTATTATGGCATTTGTGACTTATTATGATTTAATATTGCACCAAATAGATGTGAAAACAACTTTCTAAATGGAAATCTTGAGGAAGAAGTTTATATGGACCAACCTAAAGGTTTTACAATTGAAGGAAACTGTCATAGTGTGTGTAAACTTAGGAAGTCAATATATGGCCTTAAGCAAGCTTTACGACAATGGTGCATCAAGTTTAATGACACCATAAAGTTTTCTAGTTTTCAAGTAGAATCATTAATTAGTGTATATACCAAAAGATCAAATGGGGCAAGTTTATTTTCTTAATTCTATATGCTGATGATATTTTGCTTGCTGCAAATTATTTTTATATATTGCGTGAGACGAAAGATTTTCTCTCAAACAACTTTGAAATGAAGGATATGGGAGAATCATCCTCTATGATAGAAATTGAAATATTCCATGATAGATAACAGGGATTGTTAGGATTGTCTCGAAAAAACTATATTGAAAGAGTTCTAGATAGATTTAATATGCATAATTGTTTAGTAGGAATTGTTTTTATACAAATTATGGACAAATTTAATGTAACGCCCCAAACTTGACTCGATTCACCTAGTCTAGATCTTGGGTGTTCTTAAACGATACAAAACATTTAACAAAAATTAGTTTGCAATTTCTCATTTATTTAAAACCTATTATTTGAAGTTCCAAAAGAAGAACTTAACATTTGGAAATTTCAAAATAAAATATATGATAAATAATTTATTACATCAGATTTGATATAGATTTTTACAAATTAGAAATTATTTTAAAGATAGACCTAAAAAGCATATTCAAGATTGCGCCACAAATCCAATGTATGCATAATAGCCCACTCTGCCACTAACTTGGTGTACTCTTGGCATTTCTTATCATACCTAAAAAGTAATAACAAACTTTGTAAGTAAAAGAGTACTTAGTAAACCCACTATAACCATACATTTATGAATACTTTGCAATCTTGTATGAATTGCTATGAGTCAACCATATTCTGCGTCATTTACTTCAACTGATACCAACATAGTGTTATCATTCCCTTATATGCCAGTTATCAGGCCTTTATCATACTTAATCTTCCATACCTTGTTATCTAAGAAATCTTTCCCAATCATTTTACAGATCTCTTATCCCATAAATTTTACTTAATAGAATGTACCCTTAGAAACCACTTCCAACAATCCATACCTTAACCTATACTCTTATTTCAAACAATTTGCTTACTGACATTATCTTCGGCGGATACATTTATATGGCGGATACTTAAGCAAAATTTCATGCTATTGGTTCACACTTAGACATACCCTGATCCAATTTTGTACACAGATCCATAGTGATATTTCACTGCATATAACATCCATATGGACTTCTTAATATGTTATATCATAATCTCATAATTCAAAATAGTAGAACTCAATTCAGAATAATTTTAGAAGAATATCAAATACCACTTACTTTCCATATTTACATTTAATTAAGACAGATACCCTTCTCAACATACTGATACATATTTCTTTTTCATGGAAAACCCTTAAGATTTAGTCCCTCATAACCCAGAACACATAAATACTTCACCTTAGCTTTACTTATTATAGAACTAAAAGAATTTACTCATACCTTACAATAGAGATAGACATTCATATTCAAATCTTACCAAACATCCCTAATAATTTGGACCACAAAGGCATAGCATAACACACAACACAGGCAATCATATAATGTACATCACCAAGGCTTTCAATTCAGATTTTTCCATAAAGGCATTTCTTTTAGAGTTCACCACAAAGGATATTCCTAGCTGTCATGTTTACGATAAGGATTTCCCTAAACTCACATTAAGTGAGGTTTCCCATCATTGTCCTGGGACACGCAGAGAACCCCATTGGGTAATCATCATTCTTTAGTTTTTTTTTTTCAGATGGTGCCATGGCCATGAACTTTCCTTCAAAATTTCATATCAGAGTTTGCATTTTTTGTATCGACGGACTTCATTAGATACTACCATGGTGACCAAACACAGACTCAGTTTATACACTCTTTATGCATTGACACACTTTAAGCCCAACATTTTAATTTACTAACATACACCAAACAGAACACACATCTCATAGTATACATTCTAGACATATATATAAAACCATACTTCAACGTTTCGATATCCATACACCAATCATCACATACTTAAAATTATTAAATTCACTACCCATATACATACTATACTTTTTTATTGTAACACCCCGAACCCGAGACCATCGCTGGTGTCGGACACGAGGGGTTAACAAACCAAGTTCACTTGTTTTGCCCACCAATTTGACATTTCGGTCGAAGTGGAAAAGCTGCGTCACCGTCGCCTTAAAATCATATCTCGAGTTTCAAAACTCGGAAACTGGTTTCAGAAATTTCCTGAATTTAGACTCATGTATCCATCCATGGATTTATTTCTAGAATTTTGGTCGGGCCAATTGGTACAGTTTATTAGTTAAAGTCACCCATGTTACAGGGATCGACTGCTCTGACCTTCGCGCGTTACAACTTGAATATCTCACCGTAAAGAACTTTAATACTGGTGCTGTTTGTTTCTAATGAAACTAGACTCAAAATGGAATCTGTACATATAAGGCATGACTCCTAATTCTTTCTGGATAATTTATAGAAAATTTTTAAAGTTGCGACAGGGGACCCAGAAACCGTTCTGGCCCTGTCTCACAATAGCTTTAATATCTCTTAACATGTAACTCCTATGACCATTTCGTTTCTTCCATATGAAAATAGACTCATCAAGGTTCATTTACATAGCTTATTCACTATTTAATACCATTCCTAAAAATTTTGGTGATTTTTCACATTCACGTCACTGCAGCTGGCAGCATCTGTTTTAAGGTAGGTCTTACCTATTTGGTAGTCTCCATGAACCAACTAGTCTTGCCATACATAGGTTCATATATGATCATTTTAACCACGCCAATGGCTGATCATGTGACCAACATTCCCATTTCCAATCCATGGTCACATCATGACACCAAATATATACATATACAAACCGCAAATAGTCTAAGTCGATACTTCACTTTTACGAGCCATTTTCGCATGGCCGTACACAAATACATCACAACATATTTAACCAACAAGGGTAGTCCTATACATGCCATTTCAAAGTTCAACCAAAATTTATACCAAAATAGAGACGTTGATAGTGTGGATGACTTTGACTTTATTGATCCCGAATCCGATTGCTATCGGCGAAATCTATAAAACAGAGAGCCAAAGTAACGGGTAAGCATTTTTATGCTTAGTAAGTCTCAAGGAATATAATCAACTCTAATTACAGCAATACATTCACATAGCCAAATGCGTCATTTCATTGATACACATTCTTACTTCACACTTCATCATTATATACTTTCACAAAGTATCAATCAATTCAAGAATCGAAATTCATTAGTCGATTGAGCGAATGTTGCTCAAACATGTCGACTTTCCAATGCACATATAAACGTACCTTATTCTTTGGGCTTCTCGAGTGTACTAATTGAATTTATTACAGCAACCAACACTCACCTCCAGCCCAAGATTCTTGAATATAACCGGATATAAGCATGTGCACAAATGCCTTGGTCTTAGCCCGGATAGAATGACTCGCATACGAATGCCTTGGTCTTAGCCGGATATAGCCGCTAGCACAATTGCCTTGGTCTTAACCGGATATAATTTCAGAATAATTGTCTTGGGCTTAGCCGGATATCATTCAATTTCTCATGCACACATACATCAATAATCATTGGACATACATATTTCATTTTCGTTACTAAGGCTCAAACACAATTATAATCATTAGCATAATCGCCTTGGGACTTAGCCCGGGTAGAATTGAATACCCATACACACATAAATCAAAAATCAATACATCCATATTTCATTCCACATAATTCAATTAAGGTCACTTCTTGAGGACTTACCTCGGATGTTGTCAAACGGCTTTTACGGCTATTCGATCACTTTTCCTTCCCTTGTCCAATTGTGGCCCTCTTAGCTCTTGAGCTAATTCAAACAAATTCAATCTATTAAAACCTCATTGTGCTAGCTTATGGCGAATATGACAAGGAGTTTAAATGGTCATATGGCCACTCTTTAGCTTGAATACACAATGGTCATGCACATTTTATACTACATCAAGCAATTCAATACAATTTATTCGAGCATCAAGGAAAAGCTAAGGCCTTCAATAGGCTACCCAAGGCCGAATATTCATGTACATGTTGAGGCCAATTATGCACTTAATACCTCACAAAAACAGCATGCATTTTACTAGTTAATGCTTTGCATATTGTTGCTCAAAACTTATAATATAGCATCGAGCACTCATATGTGTGCTAGGCAGAATGTGCTTGCAATTTCACATTCATTCTTCAACATCTTCTTCTTTAAACAAACATATTCATCACTTAGTTCATAACCAAACATCATGTGCAAACATATATATACATATATGAGCATGGCGAATTTCAAGGTGTCCATAGCCATCCAAAACACAAATTTTAACTAACATGCAAGAAGCATGAACCATGCTTATGAATGCATCATGGCGAATATGACAATCATGCTCCTTTTCAACTTCAATCATGATTAAACAAAAGAAAACTCAAAATCTTACTCAAGAGTAGACAATCCATCATTGCATGCATCATCATCAAGCTTTACACTTAGCATGCAATGGCTTTATCACCATAACAACTTTGGCCAAATACCATTTCCATGGCATAACAAGGATTTGAGCCATGGCTAACATGCACATCAAGTTAGCAACCAAAACATGCATGAAACTCCTAACACAACCTCATACATACCTTAATCTTGATGCAAACTTAGCCAAATCTCCTTCTAGATCTCTTCTTAGCCAAATCTCCTTCTAGATTTCTTCCAACCCAAGCATGAAGCAAAAGTCCTCCCCCTTTTTCCTTAGTATTTTCGGCCAAGAAGTGAAAATGGATGAACACAACAAAAAATTTTTTCTTCCTTCTTTCTCAACTCACGGCAAGGGGCATCCAAGCTCATCTTTCTCTTTTTTTTTCATTTTTTATGCTTATTTTTATTATAATACTTCCTACATGACTCACTAGCCAAACATGTTGGAAACATGTTTTCCTTGCCCATCATGCCCACCTTGGCGGCCATTATAGTCAAATTTGGGGAATTTGACATGCAAGGACAACATTTTCCTAGTGTGCATCAATAGGCCTCTTCAACATTTGCCTATCTCATTTCTAAGTTTTCTCACACAAGTCCTTTCTAGTGAAATTCACCTTTACAACACTAAATCAATCATCATAAAATGTCATACATGAGCACGCACATATTATAGGTATCAAAATAAATTTTAATTATTTTTATGCTTCGGTTTTGTGGTCCCGAAACCACATTCGACTAGGGTCAATTTTGGGCTGTCACAACTCTCCCCCACTTAAGAAATTTTCGTCCCCGAAAATCTTACCTGTAAATAGGTTTGGATATCGCTCTTTCATAGAGTTCTCGGTCTCCCAAGTAGCTTCTTCTATCCTGTGCTTGAGCCATAACACTTTCACTAGCGGAACCCGTTTGTTTCGCAACTCTTTCACTTCTCGTGATAGGATACGAATCGGTTCTTCCTCATAACTCATATTAGCTTGAATTTCAATTTCTGATGGACTAATCACGTGCGATGGATCGGATCTATAGCGTCAAGCATCGAAACATGAAAGACATCGTGAACCTTTTTGAGTTCGGGGGCAAAATCAAACGATATGCCATGGACCGATTCGCCGGATATCTCATATGGCCCAATGAACCTCGGGCTCACTTGCCCTTACTGGCGATCTCGAGTATCTTTTTCCAAGGCGATACCTTGAGAAACACTTTATCACCCACGATACTCGATATCCTTACGCTTCAGATCCGCGTCGACTTACGACGATCGGAGGCTATCTTGAGACTTTCACGGATTACTTTCACTTTTGTTCAGCATCCTAATCAAATCCACCGAAAATCTTGCTTTCACCAAGCTCGGTCCAAAATAATGGTGTACGGCATTTACGACCGTACAAAGCCTCGTAGGGTGCCATCTTAATACTTGATTGAAAGTTTGTTGTTGTAAGCGAATTCAATCAACGGCAAATACCGTTCCCATGAACCACTAAACTCGAGGACGCAACATCTTAACATATCCTCAAGTATCTGAATTATCCGCCGGATTGACCATCGGTTTAGGGGTGAAAGGCGGTCTTGAAATGCAACTTGGTACCCAAAGCTTCTTGCAACTTTTTCCAAAATCGCGAGGTAAATCTCGGATCTCTATCCGACCACGATGGAAATAGGCACCCGTGTAATTTCACAATCGAGAAACGTACAATTCGGCTAATTTGTCCATTGAAAAATCCGTACGTACGGGGACAAAGTGGGCCGACTTAGTCAATCGATCTACCACGACCCAAACCGTATCCTTCTTACTTGCTGACAATGGCAGTCCGGATACAAAGTCCATTGTGACTCGATCCCATTTCCACTCGGGTATCGTGATTGGCTGAAGTAATCCTGAAGGCACCTGATGTTCCGCTTTCACTTGTTGACATATTAAACATCTCGAAACAAAGTCGAGATGTCTCGCTTCATACCATGCCACCAAAACCGACGTTTCAAATCATTGTACATCTTCGTACTCCCGGGTGGATTGCCATTCGGCTACAATGGGCTTCATTCAAATTATCGAAATGAGTTCAATTCTTTGGAACACACGGACGACTTTTGAACCTCAAACAATCGTCATCATCGATTTGAAATTCGAGTCCTTGTTCGCACACACTCGGCCGTTTTGCACCAACTCGTCGTCGACTTTCGAGCTTCTCGAATTTGATGTATCAACAGTGGTTTGGCTTTCAATTCAGCTACTAATACACTATCGGATCGAATGACAAGTGCACGTTCATCGCTCGTAAAGCAAATAATGATTTACGACTCAAGGCATCCGCAACCACATTCGCCTTTCCCGGTGATAGTCAATGATCACTCATAATCCTTTAACAGCTCGAGCCAACGTCTTTGTCGCAGATTTAAGTCTCTTTGGGTCATCAAATATTTGAGACTTTTGTGATCCGAGTACACATGGCACCTTTCACCAAATAAGTAATGTCGCCATATCTTTAAGGCGAACATAATGGCAGCCAATTCGAGATCATGGGTCGGATAATTTTTCTCGTGTGGCTTTAATTGCCTAGACGCATAGGCCACAACTCGACCTTCTTGCATCAATACGCAACCTAACCCAAGGAGGGAGGCGTCACTATAGATGACAAACTCTTTGCCAGATTCGGGTTGCACTAAAATTGGGGCTTCAGTTAAATAAGTTTTCATTGATCGAAACTTTTTGGCATTTCTCCGTCCATTCGAACTTAACATCCTTTTGGAGTAAGCCGTCATCGGCGTATATCGTTGAGAAGCCTTTACAAATCGTCGGTAATAACAGCAAGCCCCAAAAAGCTTGAACCTCGATAATATTTCTGAGGCTTCCAATTAAGTATGGCTGAAATTTTATTCGGTCGACTCGAATACCCGATCAGAATACCACATGACCCAAGAAGCTAACCTCTCTAACCGAACTCACACTTGTTGAACTTAGCATATAATTGCTTAACCCGTAAGATTTGCAAACTAACCGCAGGTGTTCAAAGATGTTCGGTCTCATTTCTTGAATAGACCAAGATGTCATCAATGAACACGACTACGAATCGATCCAAATATGGTCTGAAGATCCGATTCATTAAATCCATAAATACCGCGAGGGCATTAGTGAGCCCAAACGGCATCACTAAGAACTCATAGTGACCATATCTCGCTCAAGGCGGTCTTGGGTACGTCCAATCTCGGATTCGCAATTGATAATAGCCCGATCTCAAATCTATTTTCGAGAACACCGAGGCTCCCTTCATTGATCGAATAAGTCATCAATACGTGGCAACGGATATTTGTTCTTTATCGTCGCTTTATTAAGTCGACGATAGTCGATCTACAACCGCATGGTTCCATCCTTTTCTTCACGAACAACACCGGCGCACCCCAAGGCGAAAAACTCGGCGAGCAAAACCTCTATCCACCAATTCTTGCAATCGAGCTTTCAACTCCTTTAATTCCGTTGGTGCCATACGATGCGGAGCTATCGAAATTGGAGTGGTACCGGTACCAATTCGATGCCAAATTCTATTTCCGAGCAGTGGTAAACCCGCAATTCTTCTGGGAAAACATCCGGGTATTCACAAACCACGGGCATAGATTCGGGTTTCTTTTCTGATTCCTTGTCATCGAGCATGTACGCAAGGTACGCTTCGCACCCTTTTCTTACATATTTCTGGGCCACCATTGCTGATATTACCGCTGGCAACCCCTTTAAGTCCGTAGACTCAACCCGAATTATTTCATTATTCGCGCACCTCAAATCGATAGTCTTGCTCTTGCAATTTACAACCGCATCGTGCATGGTCAACCAATCCAAGCCAAGAATAACGTCGAACTCATCGAACGGCAAAAGCATCAAGTCCGCAGGAAAACAAGAACCTCGGAACACTAGGGACTTTTCTTGCACACTTTGTTGACAAGCACGTAATGACCCAAGGGTTTGACACCGAATTACAAACTCGATGAGACTCAATAGGCGAGTCTTCTTGGATGCTAAGGTTTCACATATATATGAATGAGGAGAACCAGGGGTCAATCAAAGCAATCACATTTGTATTGAAAAGAGTGAAAGTACCGGTAATGACATTTGGAGAGGCAGCATCCTCACGTGCGGCGTATGGCATAAGTCCTTGCGAGAGCACGAGCCTCGGATCGATGGTAGCATCTCTAGATCCTCTCGACCGCCAATCGACATTGCCCATATTTCTAGGTGGCCTACCTCGGCGATGGTAGCACCGGGTTTCCACTCGACTTACATTCTGTTCATGCATCCTCGGGCAATCCTTCATAAAGTGGTCGGCCGACCCACACTTATAGCAGAGCGATCACGAAACCAACAGCTCCCGAATGGCATTTGCCACAATGTGGACACTCCGCCTCTCTCGTGATCATTTCCACCATCAGCGATCGAAGTGACTCGTGTGGTCACGGGGTCGATCGCGTCCTCGTCTAGAAAAGCCCAAACGCCTCTAGACCGGCTCGCATCATCTCGAAATCTCTTCGATGCTTGTTGAAGAGACTTTCCGAGGACCTCTTCGAATTCTCCGGTTCCCACATCACTTTTTGTTTCTCCTTTCTAAGCTCTTGACTTTACAAGCTCGCTCAACAAGTACTACGAACTCTCGTATCTCGAGAATGCCAACGAACATCCTTATATCATCATTCAGCCCATCCTCGAGCGTTTACACATAATGGCTTGGACGAAATGCATTCTCGCGTCTGGCTAAGCCTCACAAATTTTCGTTCGTGGTCGATGGCGACATAGAACCTTGCTTAAGGTCAAGGAATTCCCTTCGCTTTTGGTCAATGAATCTCTGGCTGATATACTTTTTTCGGAACTCGGTTTGAAAGAATTCCCAAGTCACTTGCTCTCTAGGTACCACAAGTCGAGTACTCCACCAATAGTAGGCGGACTCACGTAGCAAGGAGATGGTACACTTTAAGCACTCATCGGTGTACAGGATAGCTCATCGAGCACCGGATAGTGTTATCCAACCAAAATTCAGCTCGCTTCGGCATCATCCTCATCCTTAGCCTTAAATTCAGTGGCCCCATGTTTTCGAATCCTGTCGATTGGGGCTTACTTGACCTTATTTGGTCATCAACGGAGGTATTGTAGGTGCGGGGGTTGCATTTGTCGGGAATGGAGGTTGTGGAACAGTAGTGTTAGTTCGAATGTATTGATTAAACCATTCGTTCATCACACTATAAAAGGCTTGACTAGCCTCATCATTCGGATTGCTGGCCATAGGTTGAGAGTCCGGCGCCGTCCCTTCTTGCGCGAGCAGCGCCACACTCTCCACATCATCAGCTATCGCTTCGGTTGGGATCGGGATCCATTGCTATAAACAAACACAAAGTCAAATTGTCGAAATCACCACACTATCGATTCATCATTTAATGGCATGTATAGCTAGACCCCAAACACATCACGGTAGTCCTAGAATCGACTAAACCGTGGCTCGATACCAATAAAATTGTAACACCCGAACCGAGACCATCGCGGTGTCGGACACGAGGGGTTAACAAACCAAGTTCACTTGTTTTGCCCACCAATTTGACATTTCCAGTCAGGCTGGAAAACTGCGTCACTGTCGCCTTAAAAATCATATCTCGAGTTTCAAAACTCGGAAACTGGTTTCGTAAATTTTCCCTGAATTTAGACTCATGTATCCATCCATGGATTTATTTCTAGAATTTTTGGTCGGGCCAATTGGTACAGTTTATTAGTTAAAGTCACCCATGTTACAGGGATCAACTGCTCTGACCTTCGCGCGTTACAACTTGAATATCTCACCGTAAAGAACTTTAATACTGGTGCTGTTTGTTTCTAATGAAACTAGACTCAAAATGGAATCTGTACATATAAGGCATGACTCCTAATTCTTTCTGGATAATTTATAGAAAATTTTTAAAGTTGCGACAGGGGACCCAGAAACCGTTCTGGCCCTGTCTCACAATAGCTTTAATATCTCTTAACATGTAACTCCTATGACCATTTCGTTTCTTCCATATGAAAATAGACTCATCAAGGTTCATTTACATAGCTTATTCACTATTTAATACCATTCCTAAAAATTTTGGTGATTTTTCACATTCACGTCACTGCAGCTGGCAGCATCTGTTTTAAGGTAGGTCTTACCTATTTGGTAGTCTCCATGAACCAACTAGTCTTGCCATACATAGGTTCATATATGATCATTTTAACCATGCCAATGGCTGATCATGTGACCAACATTCCCATTTCAATCCATGGTCACATCATGACACCAAATATATACATATACAAACCGCAAATAGTCTAAGTCGATACTTCACTTTTACGAGCCATTTTCGCATGGCCGTACACAAATACATCACAGCATATTTAACCAACAAGGGTAGTCCTATACATGCCATTTCAAAGTTCAACCAAAAATTTATACCAAAATAGAGACGTTGATAGTGTGGATGACTTGACTTTATTGATCCCGAATCCGATTGCTATCGGCGAAATCTATAAAACAGAGAGCCAAAGTAACGGGTAAGCATTTTTATGCTTAGTAAGTCTCAAGGAATATAATCAACTCTAATTACAGCAATACATTCACATAGCCAAATCGTCATTTCATTGATACACATTCTTACTTCACACTTCATCATTATATACTTTCACAAAGTATCAATCAATTCAAGAACTGAAATTCATTAGTCGATTAAGCGAATGTTGCTCAAACATGTCGACTTTCCAATGCACATATAAACGTACCTTATTCTTTGGGCTTCTCGAGTGTACTAATTGAATTTATTACAGCAACCAACACTCACCTCCAGCCCAAGATTCTTCAGAATATAACCGGATATAAGCATGTGCACAAATGCCTTGGTCTTAGCCCGGATAGAATGACTTCATACGAATGCCTTGGTCTTAGCCGGATATAGCCGCTAGCACAATTACCTTGGTCTTAACCCGGATATAATTTCAGCATAATTGTCTTGGGCTTAGCCGGATATCATTCAATTTCTCATGCACACATACATCAATAATCATTGGACATACATATTTCATTTTCGTTACTAAGGCTCAAACACAATTATAATCATTAGCATAATCGCCTTGGGACTTAGCCGGGTAGAATTCGAATACTCATACACACATAAATCAATAATCAATACATCCATATTTCATTCCACATAATTCAATTAAGGTCACTTCTTGAGGACTTACCTCGGATGTTGTCGAACAGCTTTTACGGCTATTCGATCACTTTTCCTTCCCTTGTCCAATTGTGGCCCTCTTAGCTCTTGAGCTAATTCAAACAAATTCAATCTATTAAAACCTCATTGTGCTAGCTTATGGCCGAATATGACAAGGAGTTTAAATGGTCATATGGCCACTCTTTAGCTTGAATACACAATGGTCATGCACATTTTATACTACATCAAGCAATTCAATACAATTTATTCGAGCATCAAGGAAAAGCTAAGGCCTTCAATAGGCTACCCAAGGCCGAATATTCATGTACATGTTGAGGCCAATTATGCACTTAATACCTCACAAAAACAGCATGCATTTTACTAGTTAATGCTTTGCATATTGTTGCTCAAAACTTATAATATAGCATCAAGCACTCATATGTGTGCTAGGCGAATGTGCTTGCAATTTCACATTCATTCTTCAACATCTTCTTCTTTAAACAAACATATTCATCACTTAGTTCATAGCCAAACATCATGTGCAAACATATATATACATATATGAGCATGGCGAATTTCAAGGTGTCCATAGCCATCCAAAACACAAATTTTAACTAACATGCAAGAAGCATGAACCATGCTTATGAATGCATCATGGCTGAATATGACAATCATGCTCCTTTTCAACTTCAATCATGATTAAACAAAAAGAAAACTCAAAATCTTACTCAAGAGTAGACAATCCATCATTGCATGCATCATCATCAAGCTTTACACTTAGCATGCAATGGCTTTATCACCATAACAACTTTGGCCAAATACCATTTCCATGGCATAACAAGGATTTGAGCCATGGCTAACATGCACATCAAGTTAGCAACCAAAATATGCATGAAACTCCTAACACAACCTCATACATACCTTAATCTTGATGCAAACTTAGCCAAATCTCCTTCTAGATCTCTTCCAACCCAAGCATGAAGCAAAAGTCCTCCCCCTTTTTCCTTAGTATTTTCGGTCAAGAAGTGAAAATGGATGAACACAACAAAAAATTTTTTCTTCCTTCTTTCTCAACTCACGGCAAGGGGCATCCAAGCTCATCTTTCTCTTTTTTTTTCATTTTTTATGCTTATTTTTATTATAATACTTCCTACATGACTCACTAGCCAAACATGTTGGAAACATGTTTTCCTTGCCCATCATGCCCACCTTGGCGGCCATTATAGTCAAATTTGGGGAATTTGACATGCAAGGACAACATTTTCCTAGTGTGCATCAATAGGCCTCTTCAACATTTGCCTATCTCATTTCTAAGTTTTCTCACACAAGTCCTTTCTAGTGAAATTCACCTTTACAACACTAAATCAATCATCATAAAATGTCATACATGAGCACGTACATATTATAGGTATCAAAATAAATTTTTAATTATTTTTATGCTTCGATTTTGTGGTCCCGAAACCACATTCCGACTAGGGTCAATTTTGGGCTGTCACATTTATAGTTTCAAATTCATAGTTCAATTAATTTCCTACAAGTATCTCTCAATATGAACAGTATACATGTAGGAGTTATGATAAACCATAATTTATACATTTTTTACCCCATGCCTAACGCATTTATGGATGGTTTCTCCTTAGATTCGGTGAATTAGATGCTCCTAATCCTTTAATTTCATGTTTTATACTTAGGAGAGCATAGGAGAGTAAAAAGAGCAAGAAACAGGCCAAAAAAGGAGAAAATGGACCCACATAAGAAAACAACACGGCCTGGAGTTCCTCACACGGGCGTGTTACACGATCGTGTCAATTTTGTAGGATCGAAGATTGACTTACACAGGTGGATCACACGCCCGTTCCCATTTAACAGCCTTGACCATGGCCTTTAGTAATCGCACACGGGCGTGTCCCTGCCGAACCCATGTTTAGTCCAATTTGGAAAAGGCCAATTTTGAAGGCTCTTAGGTATGCCAAAGCCTATTTAAACACTTGAGGAGGCATTTAGGAAGGGGGATACAGAGTAGGAAGCAAGGAATTACTCAAAGAAAGCCGATTGATCCATCTCAAGAGCCGGATTCATCATCAAGACTGGAGATCTCCCTTCAAGTTCCTTCAGGAGTTTTGGGTTTTCTTATGTTTTGTTATCTTTATGCTTTTGAGATGTTTTCTTTCATAACTATGAACTAAACCCCTAAATACCTAAGAGGAATGAAACCTAAGATAGATCTTTTTAATATTATCTGAATTGTATGATAAATATTTGACTTGTTCTTATTTATGTGTTCTTATTTCTTGTCTTAATATTCCAGGATATTGATTCAAGTTAATGTGCTTATTCAGAGGAGCAAAAGTCCCTGTCTAAGAGTAAATTTATCATAATTAAGTGCAGTTGATTACATGCCTAGAGATAGGGTGACAAGATTTTGCGAGATTAGGGTGAAACCTAATAAGGGAATCCATAGATCGAGTTAATGCAATTCTAGGGTGTTAATTAGAAAGAGATTTCAATTATTCAACCTAGGGTTAGACGTTATTAGTTTCGAGAGAGATAATAATATAACTTAAGGATTTCTACGGATCAAGTAAAATGAATAAATCGTCTGATTCAGAGTCAAATAACAAGTGAAGTCTAGGTGGATTTGTCCTTAGGTATTGTTTCAATTAATCGAATTTTCCCAAAAGTATTTTCCCAAGTTTTTCTTTCTGTGAATTCTTAGTTAGTAATTAGTTTAGACAACCAAACCTCTTAAATTTTAGGCTAGAAAATAAAAAGGAAGTAAATACTAGTACTCGTAGTTCCTTTGGGTTCGAAAATTCGGTCTTGCTGAACTATACTACTGTTCGATAGGTACATTTGCCTTAATCGTGATAATAAGTTAGTCTCAAGAATGTTACATTTATAAATCTTTAAAACCTGCTACAAATATCATGCATCAAGTTTTTGGCGCCGTTGCCGGGGAACTAGGATATTAGGAAAACTCGATTTTTATTCTTTTAGCCACTTTACTTTTATTACAATTTAAATTTTTATTTTCTTTTCTAATTTTTCTCTTATTTCCTTCTGACAGGTTTTTCTAGTTTATGACCAAAAGAAACCTGTCAGGACCACTATTTTTTGATGGTGAGATCGACTACACAGTTCACAGAAACTAGAGAGAAATAAGACGAAGCCTAAGATACACAGAGGACGAGCAAGAGGACGATACTTCAACCACATCCGAGGAGATGGCTAAAAACCAAGAAAATCTGCTACCTCTTGCGATTATTGTTAATCAGAATCCTGTTCCATACACTATGTATGATTATGCTAAACCTTCTTTAATAGGAACTAAATCGAGCATAGTTAGACCGACTGTAGCTGCAAATACTTTGGAACTGAAACCTAGCACAATTCAAATGATACAACAGTTTGTTCAGTTTGATGGTTTGCAGGACGAGGATCCCAACGCTCATTTGGAAAACTTTTTGGAACTATGTGATACATTTAAAATTAATGGCATTTCTGATGATGCCATTCGCCTTCGGTTGTTTCCCTTTTCGTTAAGGAATAAGGCTAAACAATGGTTGAACTCGTTACCATAGGGCAAATCACTACTTGGGAACAAATGACCGAAAAGTTTTTATTAAAATATTTTTCGCCGACTAAAACGGCTAAATTACGTAATGATATTTCTTCCTTTGTGCAGATGGATTTCGAAACACTCTACAATACATGGGAGAGATACAAGGACCTCTTGAGAAGATGCCCTCACCATGGGTTACTACTTTGGCTACAGGTTCAAACCTTTCATAATGGCCTGAATCCTTCGACTCGACAAATGGTTGACGTAGCTGTTGGCGGAACCATCAATAATAAGACACCTGAAGATGCCTATGAATTTATAGAGGAGATGTCACTGAATAAATATCAGTGGCATGTCATGAGGACAAAGCCAATAAAAACAGTCAGCATTTATAACATCGATACGGTCACCATGCTCTCTAATCAGGTAGAACTCTTGAATAAGAAAATTGATGGTTTCCTTAGTTCTTTACAGGTTAACCCAGTAATGCAATGTGAAACAAGTGGAGGAGGATCAAGCAGTTCAGAATACCCACCTTATGGCCACAACATGGAGAACGAACAGTTAAATTACATGGGTAACAATCCTCGATCTCAAAATAATCCCTATATCAATACTTACAATGTAGGTTGGAGGAACCACCCTAATCTTTCATGGGGAGGCCAAGGGAATTAGAGACCACCATCTCCAGGCTTCCAACAACCACCCTACCAACAAGAGAAAAAACCGAACCTTGAAGAGATGCTAACAAAATTCATCTCAGTGTCAGAAACTCATTTTTAGAATACCGAGATCGTATTCAAAAATCAACAAGCATCATTTTAGGGGCTTGAAACTCAGATTGGATAGCTCGCCAAGTTGATTTCCGAATGACCACAAGGTAGCCTGCCAAGCAACACTGAATCTAACCCAAGGGAGCAACTCAACGCAATTTCCGTTCAAGATGAGGAAGGGCTAGTTGCAGAACTAAGGCCAGAAACGGTGGTAAGCATAGGTAAGGATGAGGTAGGCCACAATGAGCCAAAGCCGGTGATTACAGAATATAAACCTCGTATGCCATACCCCAATACGACAAGGAAAGACCGCTCAGACGAACAATTTGATAAATTCCATAAACTTCTAAAGAAACTACATATTAACTTACCGTTTATTGAAGCCCTTTCGCAGATGCCAAACACAGTCAAGTTTTTAAAGGAGCTTTTAGCAAATAAACGAAAATTAGATGAAGCATCGCATGTGGAGCTGAACACGGTCTGCTCAGCCATTCTATAGAATAAGCTGACTAACAAACTAAAAGATCCAGGGAGTTCTACAATTACTTGTTTAATTGGTAGTTTAGATGTTAATAATACGTTGGCTAATTTAGGGGCTAGTAACAATGTTATGCCTTACAAATTATTTAAGCAACTACGTCTAGGGAAACCCAAACAAACCAGGATGAGCATTCAATTAGTAGATAAAACTATCAAATTTCATAAGGGTATTATTGAAGATGTACTCCTTAAAATCGACAAATTTATATTCCCAATTGATTTTGTTGTTCTAGACATAGAGGAGGATAGCAACATCCCCTTAATTTTAGGAAGGCCCTTTTTAACAACCGCCAGAACAATTATTGATGTTGGCACAGGTGAACTCACACTTCGTGTGGGAGACGAAACAATCACCTTTCAAGCCTGTAATTCAAATAACACATCAAAAATTGAAGGTGACTGTACAAATCATTTGGCTAAAACTAACTATATAGTGCAATATTCTTTGCAAAAAACAGGTTCGAAGAACATACATAAGCCAAGCAACAACAAAGAACCTATCCATGAAGAACGAAGGTTACAAATCGATGAGCTAGATGAATGGTGAACACATAAACTGAGAAAACACGATAAACCAAAACCACGCCATGAGGAGCTTAAATCCTCCAAAAATCAACTTAACATTGGAGGCAAAGTACTACTCGATGCAGCAGATCCTTGAACCGCCACTTCTGAACCAAATGAAGAAACCCCTCTTACGGTAATTAGTATTTTTCCATACGGTACGGTCGAGGTAAACCACTCCAGATTTGGCACGTTCAAGGTAAATGGTACTTGTCTTAAACCTTATGTTGATAAAATTGATAGCAGGGATGAGGAGTGTAAACTCCTCGGTTCACCATGATCACGTACCAGAAAAGTAAGTCGAGCTTTGACTATAAATAAACGCTTCTCGGGAGGCACCCCGACCACTAACGGTGCTAACTTCTTTAAATTTTAGTCTTTAACATTTAATTAACTAACTGAGTCAAGATTTTTAGAACCACACGACCATGAAGACGGGCGTACCGTAGGCCATGCACATACCACGGGATAAAACACGGCCATACGATACGGCTGTGTGAAAACAGGGCAAAAATTTCTTCCCCAATACAGGATACGATAAGTTGCCACGACTGTACAACATGACTGTGGGCTAAACTGCCAAAATGACACAAGCGTGCGACATGCCCGTGTTTTGAAATCGTGGGCAAACCTGTCAATTTAACACGGGCATGTGCCTTCATACACGAGCATGGGAGAAGCAAACAAAGATTGACAAGGTCGTGCAACATGGCTGGGTACAGTGATGCGCCCAATTTTGAAAACCACAAAATGCACGGGCTGAAACGAAGGCACACGGGCATGCCCCATGGCCGTGTGCCCCAATTTCTCTATAAACACCTATTATCTATCTTATCTTTATATTTATATTTAGAAATTACTTTTTATTTCCTATTTATACAATTTTATCTTGAGTTTTTACAATTTTCAATTTCAGCTATTTCATTACGAGTAGTTATGCTTCCTTATAGTTCCTGATTCTGTCACAGTTATAAAGAGCTCCAAAGCTCATCGTCGCATAGGAACTAAAAACTCCACCGGGAAAGGTTCTCCACGATTGCCATGTCCTGTTAGACCACGACCATAGCTACCACTAGATATAATATTCTTTTGGCGCAGGACTTATGGACTAATGAACCTCTACCACCACCGAAGTATCCTCCTCACTCTCACGCCGATTATTCTCCAAAACTCCAGTTCAAGGAATTCATTCATCATTCAGGAAGTTTCACTTCTCTCTCTATCTTATGATTATCAATCTATCTTATGATTATCAATCTATCTTTTTCAATATATCTACCTTCGTACATTGAGGGCAATGTACATCTTAAGTGTGGGGGGTCTTTTATATCATCATTAGAAATCCCTAAATTATGTCTTATTCTCATGTAAATCACTCATATAACTGTTAGAATAAATTGTAATTAACTTATGGTTTTTATTGATATGTCTTGAATTAAAACTTAGGCATTCATGCATTGATTGTTTAAACTTTAAGATATTAAAAAATCAAGCATGATAAGTTGATTTTTGAATTTAAAATTTTATAGGTTGTTTCTCCCAAGTTTAGGTATTATCTTGAGTTGAAATTCACAGAATATAAACATCAAAAAGCTGTAATGTTTGTGAGATTTTGAGCCTTTAAAGCATCTACTATTTCTTTCATGCTTACTTTTATTATTGCTTTGAGTGCATCAATATTGAATTATTATTCTAGAACTTGCTTGACTATGCATGTCAAGACCACACCATTTGATTTGATATGTCAAAATGATAAAGTCACTTAGGTTTAACACACTCACTCCACAAAAGCCTACTTCATAATTAACCCTTAGTAAACCCCTTTTGAGCCTAACAAGCCATTAATTGATTTACCCTCAATATTAACCTATAAATCATTATTATTGAAATCCCCTAATTTGATCTCTATTTTTGTTGAGATTTGATTTGAACTAATTCCTTAGCTATGTTTTGCTCTTCTATGTATTTGACTCGCTCTTAAAAAAAATTCATACTTACATATTAGTAGTAATTCGTTAGTGTTGAGCTGCAGTATCTAAATTCCATCTTCTGAGAAGAAGCTCACTTGTACTCAATTGATGTTTAATTACTTTTTCTAGTTAGGCAATTTTTCAATTCAATCTCGATTCTAACCTTTTCTTTCAGCTTATGACCATACCCCCTAACCAAAGCCACGTTACAACCCTTTAAAGACCGTTTGATTGATGTTCATTTCAATATATAGTGGTGGAGATTTGATTTTCATGCAAGCCTATGGTAATGACTTTTCATTATTGACTGTTGAGTGCTTCATGTATTGTCCTTAAACACCTCTAGTAATTTGAGTGAATCTTTAGTGAGGATGTGAAACTCTGTGATATTTTGAGTCGAAGGTAATTACTTAGATGAGGGGAGACACCTATGCTTTCATGATAAAATACTCAACTTGGAATGTTTTGGAACTTTGATGTTCTTTCAGTCAAATTCTCAATGTATGATTACTTATGGATTATTTTGAGATATTATTAATAGGAATTATAAGTTAAGAAGAATTTATTTTGATTGTGAGTTGAGGGTTTTGCTTGAGGAAAAGCAAATGCTTAAGTGTGGGGGTATTTGATAAACTGTAATTTATACATATTTTTACCCCATGCCTAACGCATTTATGGATGGTTTCTCCTTAGATTTGGTGAATTCGATGCTCCTAATCCTTTAATATCATGTTTTATACTTAAGAGAGCATAGGAGAGTAAAAAGAGTGAGAAACGGGCCGAAAACAGAGAAAATGGACCCACATGGGAAAACAACACAGCCTGGACTTCCTCACACAAGCGTGTCACACAGTCGTGTCAATTTGGCAGGACCAAAGCATGAATTACATGAGTCGGTCACAGGCCCATGCCCATTTGACAGCCTTGACCACGGCCTTCAGTAATCTCACATGGGCGTGTCCCTACTGAACCCAAGTTTAGTCCAATTCAGAAAAGGCCAATTTTGAGGGCTCTTAGGCATTCCAAAGCCTATTTAAACACTTGAGGAGGCACTTAGGAAGGGGGATGTAGAGTAGGAAGCAAGGAATTACTCAAGAAAAGCCGACTGATCCATCTCAAGAGCCGAATTCATCATCAAGACTAGATATCTCCCTTCAAGTTCCTTTAGGAGTTTTGGGTTTTCTTATGTTTTGTTATCTTTATGATTTTGAGATGTTTTCTTTCATAAGTATGAACTAAACCCCTAAATAACTAAAGGGAATGAAACCTAAGACAGATCTTGTTATTATTATCTGAATTGTATGATAAATATTTGACTTGTTCTTAATTATGTGTTCTTAATTCTTGTTTTGATATTCCAGGATATTGATTCAACTTAAGCTCTTATTCAAAGGAGGAATAGACCTTGTCTAAGAGTAAATTTGTCATAATTAAGTGGAGTTGATTGTGCGTCTAGAGATATAGGGTGACAAGATTTTGTCGGATTTGGTTGAAACCTAATAAGGGAATCCATAGATCGAGTTAATGCAATTCTAGGGTGTAATTTAGAAAGAGATTTCAATTATTCAACCTAAGGTTAGACGTTATTAGTCTCGAGAGAGATAATAATATAACTTAGGGATTTTCACGGATCAAGTCAAATAAATAAATCGTCTGATTCAGAGTCAAATAACAAGTGAAGTCTAGGTGGATTTTTCCTTTGGTATTGTCTCAATCAATCAAATTTTCCCAAAAGTATTTTCCCAAGTTTTTCTTTCTGTGCATTCTTAGTTAGTAATTAGTTTAGACAACCAAACCTCTTAAATTTTAGGCTAGATAATAAAAAGGAAGTAAATACTAGTACTTGTATTTCTTTTGGGTTCGACAATCCGATCTTGCTGAACTATACTACTATTTGATAGGTACACTTGCCTTAATCGTGATAATAAGTTAGTTTTAAGAATGTTTCATTTATAAATCTTTAAAACCTGTTACGAATATCACGCAACAAGTAAGCATAGAACTCACTTGATTCTCACTAACGGTAGTTCAAAACTCCAAATTGGGATATCCATCACGAACCAGCAGCAACCACTACTTTCATGTAATAGCCTGATTTTAGCTAAATCGAAATAGTGGTTTCGGGACCAAAAATCCTAGATCAAAAAAAATATTTTAATATTATATTTGGTGTTTATAGCATGTGAATATGTATGTGTGAAAATTTTCTGAGCTAATTTTATCGTTTAATAACTCAAATTGAGAAAAATGACTTAATCGCGTAAAATGAAAAAGTAGCATGCTATAAGTTAAAAGTGCTTAATTGCTTGGCTTATTAAATGAAAGGTCCTTATGTTGTAATTAGACCATGTTTAGTGGAGATGAACATAAATGGCCTTGAATTATATGAATTATAATGTTTTAAACAAAGGTTAAAATGGTAATAATAGAATTAATGTATAATTAAAATAAAACAAACATGAAATTAGTATCATCTTCTTTTCATCAAATTTAAAGAAGAAAATAAAGCTTGAATTTGTTTAGGGTTTTGACAACTTGAAGCTTTGATTAAGATTAAGAATGAAAGAAAACGGATTTAGATCGAGGGAAATCAAAAGTTATCAGATAGTCAATCCGGTTCCTCTATTCTAGCTACGAGGTAAGTTCATATGCAAATAAATGTCTTTAAATTTAATTACATGTGTTTACTTGTCATAGAAATGTTATAAATGTTGAACGAGCCCTTACGAGAAAGAATCGATAGAGTTACGATATCCGAAAGTCCCGTACGAACCTTAGGAATAAAATAGGATACAGATGTCATGATATTAGGTTATTGAGATGTGATTACATGTAAGACCATGTCTAGGACGTTGGTATTGTATTGAGATTACCTGTAAGACCATGTCCGGGACATTGGCATCGTTAATCGATTTCATGTAAGACCCTGTCCGGGACAGTGGCACGATATATAATAACATGTAAGACCATATCTAGAATATGACATTGTACGAGCTTGTGTGATTTTCGAGTATCCTTAATGACTCCAAACGGTTCAACGGGAAAATTCAACTCGAGAAAGAATATGTGAATGAGCTATGTGACTCAAGTACGTACGAAATTCATACGAGTATTGAAAAGGGAAAGTATTTGATGAACTTGATTAAGACGTTTAATATATGTTCAATGAGAAAGGTTTGTAAATTTGAATGTGATTAGCTATGTTTAGCATATTGGAATTGATATGCAAATATCCATGTGTTGACTTTATTTGTATATGGCTTACTAAGCTTTTGAAGCTTACTTTGTGTGTTCTTTCCCTGTTTTATAGATTATCGAAGCTAGCTCGAATTCAAGAATAGTCAAGAAACATCATCACACTATCAATCATTTCGTTGGTACTTTTGAGAGTTTTGTATATATGGTATATGACATGTATAGGCTAGTGTCATATTGGTATGTTTTGAGTTATGATTTTAGCCATGTGATTTGGCTTGTAAATGTTGGTGTGTATGGCCATTTAAGTTGGCTTGAATTGTGTTTGGTAAGAAATATACATGTGATGTATATAATGCCTTATATGTTGGCTTGTTTTGGTATTGTTACGAGTTGGCTATTTTGGATAGTTGTAAGTTGGTGTATTAATGCTTGAGGAATGGTATATTATGTTATGTTTTGTAGATGATGAATTGGCATGTTTTGGCTGCCTATATATGTGTTGAAATGGTACCAATTTGGATATTTTGTGTGCATGTGAAAAGGGTGGCAAATTGGCTTTTGAAATGGCTTATTTTTGTCCACACGGGCAGAGACACAGGTGTGTCTCTCAGTCATGTGACACACCCCTGGGGTAGCCTTTCGAATTAAGTCAGTATACACTACAGGTTTGGCAGAGCCTAGACACAAGGTCGTGTCTACTGGCCATGTGTGGCACACAGGCTAGCACCTGGGCATGTGGTCTGCAGCGTGACCCAAGTCAGTAACCCCTCCATTTCCCACGGCCATTGTACACGAACGTGTCTTCGGCCGTGTGGTACAATTTAGTATGTATGCCTTGTTTTCACATGGCATTGTGAGGCACACAGCCTGTTCACACGGGCGTGTGACCCTTTAATGTTGAAAAAGTTTCTAAGTTTTTCAAACTTTCCAAATGTTACCGGTTTAGTCCCGAGCCACTTCTAAGCATGTTTTAAAGTCTTTTAGCACTTTATAAGGGACAATGTAATTGAGATGAATGGATTTTAATTATGATTGCACAAATGTTTATATATGTTGTGTTAATTGGTAATGCCTCGTAACCCTATTTCAGCGATGGATACGAGTTAGGCGTGTTACATTTAATTGGTGTCAGAGCCAGGTTTAGTCAATTTTAGGACTAACGTAACGTGTGAGAGTGTAGCTGTACATGCCATATATATAAATTGTGATAATGTGATGATTCCTGACAGAGTAAAATGTGTTTTTCGTATAGTAAATGGATCCCGATCAAGTTTTAGCTGATAATGTGGAAAGTAATGCTCCTGCTCCCACTCAAGGGGCAGTGCCGGCCGATTCTAGGCCTATTTCAAGTAGCCAAGGGAGAGAGGCTAAGCAAGCCTTCTTCCAAATGATGAATGATTCATTCACGAAGTTCATTCGAACAAATTCAGCTGCTCAACAACCTCCACCCCCAGTTGTTCCTCAACAAGTCCTAGTTGTACCATAAGTGATAGATCCGATTTGATTGAGTATGCCACATGTTGATAAGATTCAAAAACACAGGGGCTGAAGAGTTCTGAGCTACAATTGATGATGATGTAGCGAGGGTTGAGTTCTGGCTCAAGAACACAATAAGAGTATTTGATGAATTGTCTTGTACTCCAGATGAATGTATCAGCTGTGTTGTATCTTTGCTCAGAGACAATGTATACTATTAGTGGGAAACGTTGATATCTGTAGTTCCGAGGGAACCAGTCACCTGGGAGTTCTTCTAAACTGAATTCTGAAAAAAGTATATAAGTCAGTGATTTCTTGATCAGAAACATAAAGAGTTTCTAGAATTGAAGCAAGGCAGAATGACTGTGATCGAGTACGAAAGAAATTTTGTACGATTCAGTAAATATGCTCGGGAATATCTTTCTACTGAAGAGATTATATGTAAGTGGTTCATTGATGGGTTGAATGAAACATAAAACTTCTAGTTCGGATTATAGAAATCAAAGAATTCGTTGTTTTAGTTGTGAGGGCTTGTAAAGCCGAGGATCTCAGCAAAGAAAAGAGAAAAGTTTATTTTGAAGCAAGAGATTCAAGAAAGAGATCAACTAGTAAATCTTATCAGTCTTCATCAAGGAAATTCTGAGACTCGTTTAATCATTCTAATACATTAGTGGGGCATTCAAACAAAGATCGAGTGAGACAACAGTCGAGCTTCAAAGCACTAGCTGCTTCGATAGCTAGTGTTGGGAGTGCGAGACCTAACTAACCTAAATGTAAACATTATGGTAAATGGCATCCTGGTAATTTTAGATTGAATGATAGGGCTTGTTTTAAATGTGAATCTTTGGAGCATTTTATTCATGATTGTCCTGAGTAGGCTGAGTAAGATACAGTTTAGAATACGAGGCCGAGTAACACTGCAGCTAGAGGTAGACTACCTAGAAATACTAGAAATGTGAGTGGTGGTAGAGGTACGACAAGAGACACTGCTACAAGATCTGATGCTAGAGCACCTGCATAAGTCTATGCTATTCGCGCTTGTAAAGAAGCGTTATCTCCAGATGTTATCATCGGTATTTTTACTCTCTATGATACTAAAGTTATTGCATTGATAGATCCAAGATCAACCCAATCATATGTATGTGTGAATTTAGTATCTAGTAAGAATTTGCCTGTATAGTCTACTAAATTTGTAATTAGAGTATCAAACCCCTTAGCAAGTGTCTATTGGTTGATAAAGTGTGCAAGAATTGTCCATTGATGATTCGGGATAGTTGCTTTCCGACTGATTTGATATTGTTGCCATTTGACAAATTTGATACAATTCTGGGTATGGATTGTCTAACGCTGCATGATGCTATTGTGAATTGCAAACAAAAGATGATAGATTTAAGATGTCAGAATAATGAGATTATCTGAATTGAGTCAGATGATTTGTATGACTTGCTAGTGGTGATTTCATCGATGTTAGCTCAGTAATATGTGAGAAAGGGTTGTGAAGCTTACTTTGCTTATGTGCTTGATACGAAAGTGACTGAAATGAAGATCGAATCAGTACCAGTTGTGTGTGAGTATCCAGATGTGTTTTCCAAAGAGTTACCAGGTTTATCACTGATCCGAAAGGTTGAGTTTGGCATTGAGTTAATGCCAGGTACAACCCTGATATTGATAGCTCTGTACAAAATGGCTCCGATAGAGTTAAAAGAATTGAAAGCTCAGTTACAAGAACTGACGGATAGAGGTTTTGCAAGACCGAGTTTCTCACCTTGGGGTGCTCCCGTATTGTTTGTGAAAAATAAAGATGGAACGATGAGAAAGTGTATAGACTACCGACAGCTTAACAAAGTGATGATCAAGAATAAATATCCTCTACCCAGAATAGATGATTTGTTTGATCAGTTAAAAGGGGCTACAACATTTTCAAAGATAGATTTGAGATCGGGTTATTTCCAGTTGCGAGTTAGAGACTTCGATGTGCCGAAAACCACATTTAGAACGAGGTATGTTCATTATGAATTTTTAGTTATGCCTTCTAAACTAACGAATGCACCTACTATTTTTATGGATTTAATGAACCGGATTTTCAGGCCATACCTAGATCAATTTGTTGTTGTGTTGATTAATGACATATTGATATATTCATGAAATGAATATAAGCACGCTGAGCATTTGAGAATTATATTGCAGATTCTGCGTGATAAGCAGTTATATGCAAAGTTTAGTAAATGTGAATTTTTGATGCACGAAGTTGATTTTCTGGGGCATATTGTGTCAGTATTAGAAATTCGAGTCGATCCGAGCAAGATATCTGCGATTATAGATTGGAAGCCTCCGAGAAATGTATCTGAAGTTTGTAGTTTTCTGGGACTAGCTGGTTATTATAAACGATTTGTGAAAGACTTTTCAATGATTGTGACTCCGTTAACAAGACTGCTTCAAAAGGATGTAAAGTTTGAATGGTCTGTGAAATGTCAGAAAAGTTTTGATCAGTTGAAAGCACTTTTGACTAAAGCTCCGGTGTTAGTCCAGCCAGAATCGGGTAAAGAATTTGTGATCTATAATGATGCATCATTGAATGGTCTGGGTTGCGTTTTGATGCAAGAAGACAAAGTTATAGCTTATGCCTTGAGACAGTTGTATCCGTATGAAAAGAATTACCCAACGTATAATTTAGAGTTAGCAGCCATTGTGTTTACGTTGAAAAACCTTCTGGTCTCTTTGAGATTTGATATAGAGTTCCCATTGAGTGGGACTGACCCAGAAGAACCACATCTGTCTCAAGCCGACCCGACCTTCTTACATCTCAAATTTTCTTTCCCTAGAATAAAGATCTAGTGCGCCTATCTTGGGAAAGTTCCTTCCTGCTTTGCTTTCTCTGGGAATTTCCGAGTTGGAATTGTAAAATAACTTTTTCAAAGAGAGAGTAGCGAGGAGAAGGCAATCCAACCTTACATTGGTATAAGATCTTGACTATTGGGATAAATTTCATCTTTCTATCCGAAGTTTTAGGGGAAGATAGTTCTTTTATCAACCAATTGCGAACTAGTGATTGACTATCATCCGGGAAAAGCAAATGTTGTTGCTGATGCATTAAGTCAGAAATCTTTATTTGCTCTACATGCAATGAATACTCAGTTGGCTCTATCTAATGACGGCTTGATTGTAGCTGAGTTGAAAGCGAGACCGTTGTTTGTATAGCATATTTGTGAAGCTCAGAAAGTTGATAATGAAATGTTAGCAAAACGAGCTCAATGTGATTCGAACCTTGATTCAGAATTTCAAGTTGACGTTGATGATTGTTTGAGATTCAGAGGTCGAATATGTGTCTTGAGAAATTCAGAGTTGATTTAGATGATTTTGAATGAAGCACATAATAGTCGTTTGTCTATTCATTCAAGAAACACGAAAATATATAATGACTTGAAACAGCTTTATTGGTGGCATGCCATGAAATGTGATATTTCGGAATTTGCTCTGAAATGTTTGATTTGTCAGGAAGTTAAAGCTGAGCATCAGGTACCATCTGGTTTATTAGAGCCTTCATGATTCCCAAGTGGAAATGGGATAGAGTGACTATGAATTTTGTTTCGAGTTTGCCCCTATCTCTAAGCAAGAAAGATTCAATTTGGGTTATAGTTGACAGATTGAAAAAATCGACCTATTTCATTTCGGTACAAATGGATTATTCACTTGAAAATTTAGCTGAGTTATATATCTCTGAGATTGTGAGATTACATGGAGTACCTATTTCTATTGTTTCGAATAGAGATCCAAGATTCACATCGAGGCTTTGGAAGAAACTGCAAGATGCACTGGGTACAAAATTACATTTTAGTACCCATTTCACTCATAGACAGATGGTCAATCCGAGTGAGTTATATAGATACTCAAGGATATGTTGAGATGTTGCATTCTTGAGTTCAAAGGTACGTGGGAAAAGAATTTGCTATTGATTGAATTCGTATATAACAACAGTTTTCAATCTTATGTGAGAATAAGATTCACGGTGATGATTTGATTAGAGAGACTGAAGAAAAAGTGAAAGTAATTCGTGATAATCTGAAAGCAGCGCCAGATCGATAGAAATCTTATGCAGACTTGAAATAAAAGGATATTGAGTTTCAGATCGGGGGTAAAGTGTTTTTGAAAGTATCTTCGTAGAAGAAAATACTTCGATTCAGTCGTAAAAGCAAATTGAGTTTATGTAACATCCCGAATTAGGGCCTAGTCAGAACAGTGGTTTCAAGACCACAAATCCGAGATATAAATAATTATTTTATGATTATTATGAGGTCCTTGATATGAATACATGCCTATGTGAAAATTTCATGAAGAAATTCTATGCATAAAACGTCCAATTGAACTTTAGGGACCAAATTGAATAAGATGGAAAAGTTGTGTTCTAGAAGCTTTTAGCATGAAATTTCTTTAGATTATAAATTAGAAGGTCCTAATTAGCAATTTGACCAATTTTTAAAATTTTGGACAAAAATGGGCATGCATAGGAAAATTTTGAAAGAAAGACCCTCAGAGCATTTTGGTCATTTGGTAATTAAAAGAATAAAAAAGGTAAAATCAAAGGAAAAATGTGCTCATCTTCTCCATGCTTGGCCGAAATTCTCAAGACACCATAGCTAGGATTTTGTTCAACTTTCAAGATTGATTGTAAGTGCTCCCAAGCCCCTTTTTAATGTTCTTTACATTTTTAAAGTCCTCGTAGCTTGATTTACCTATTTCCACCCTTATTTTAAAGTAGGGTTATGTATGAAAATTTACCCATGTGTGACATGCCTGTATTTTGATGATTTATGGAGGAATATGAGAGTTTGGTGTGTGATAAACATCTTTTACTAGGTGATTTTTCATAAAAACCAATAAAAAGGACTCAATTGAAAAAGGTGTAAAATAAGTGATAAAAATCTGTTTTTAATGAAAATATGGGCTGTTATGAGTATAAGGAAAATTTGGCTAGGCTTGGGTAACAAAGAAAATGCATGCATTTCATTTTACAAGCTTAGGGACTAAATTGTAAATAAGTGAAAAGTTAGGAGTAAAAAAAGGTAATTTCATCAAAGCATGAATTATGGATTGATTTGGACAATGTGATTATTAAACAAGTTAAATTTGGCATTATAGATCAAGAAAAACATAATACGGGTCTTGATCCAAGAAAGAAAAAAGTTTTCGAAGAATAGGCTCGATTATCATCATTTTGTACCGAAGTAAGTTCATATGCAAATAATGTGGTGTTGTAGCATGTTTTTAATGTTTTGATATTATGTGATAAACGTAACACCCCTAACCCGTATCCATCGCCAAACTAGGGTTAAGCGGCATTATCGAACATATCGAAACACTTCGTATTCATTTTACAAACATCATAGCATCATAGTCAAACATCAATATAAGTCCTTTTCTTAGGTCAATGAGACCTTAAACATGCATTAGGAAGAGGTCGAAACTAAACCAAACCTATTCAGAATTTTTAGAACTTAACCAATTCTTTCAAATGGTTAAAGTCACACGCCCGTGCGACTAAGCTGTGTGTCACACACGGGCACTAGACACGCCCATGTGAACCAGCCGTGCCAAAAATAGGTCCTATACTGACTTTTTCACACAGCCAATAGGCACGCCCGTGTACTATGGCCGTGTGATACTTAGTTAGCTACTATCTTATGCCCACGGCCATATAACACGCCCATATGTCAAAGCCGTGGGATTTTTAAGAGGTTATTGCCAAACAAACACGACCACAAAGCACGCTCGTGGCCTTTGACCGTGTGGTACAATGCATGCTTGGTTTAAGCCAGCTTGCCACCCCATTATGGGTCAACCTACAAACAAGGAATCAAGCATATATGTACAACCCAATCAACCATTCTTTATGCTAAATCATAATGTAAGATTATATAAAAAACATCATCCATTCTCATACCATGAACTCACCAAACTTACCTTCTCCTTTACCCAATTAAGACATGCCATAATTGCAAATTAATATCACATATCATAAGCTACTATCAAATATGAGTTCAAACACAAATTAGCCAAATCTCATGGCTAGTTATATACATCACAAAACATACTTCCCAACCACTAGCCTATACATGCCATACTTCAAATATTTACATTTTGAAAAGTACCAAAATGAGATCGATAGTGTGGTGACGATCCTCGACTATCCCCGACCCTTCAGTAGCTACGATAACTGTAAAACAGACAATAATCACACAGAGTAAACTTTCAAAAGCTTAGTAAGTTTGTACTCAAAACATTCATAGTATATGAACATAAAATGATAACCTATGAGTATTTGCACAATTTCAATCCATATAACTATATCAACTCAATAAGATTCATATACATAACATCATCTACCACTTAGGCATTATACATACCTGAAGCTTTCCGTACTTATTCACTTTTGTACTTACCTCATGTTGAATGTTATAAGACTTTCCATAGGTTATTCGTATTTTATACATCAGCACTGTGATAACCCGAATTAGGGCCTAATCGAAATAGTGGTTTCGGGACCACAAAATTTGAGATAGAAATAATTATTTTATGATTATTTTTAGGTCTATGATATGAATACATGATTGTGTGAAAATTTCGTGAAGAAATTCTATGCATAAAGTGCTTAATTTGAAGTTAGGGACTAAATTGAATAAGTTGCAAAACTTGCATTCTAGAAGTTTCTAGTATGGAATTGCTTTGAAATATTAATTAGAAGGTCTTAAATAGAAATTTGACCAATTTCTAAGTTTATAGACAAAAATTGGACATGGATGGAATTTTTGAAAGTTTAGTAAGAAAGGGCATTTTGGTCATTTGGATATTAAATGAAATAAAATGGAAAAAATAACACAAAAATGATCATCTTCTTCATAAGTTGCTGCTGAATTTTTCTCTCCACCATAGCTAGGGTTTCAACACTTTTAAGCCTTGGTTTTAAGTGATTTTTATGCCCCTTTTTAACTTTCTTTACATTTTTGAAATCCTCGTAGCTCGGTTTACCTATTTCTACCAATATTTTGAGCTAGGGTTTATATTTAAAATTTTAACCATGGATGATATGTATGAATTTTGATGTTTTATAGTAGAAAATGAAGTTTGAGATTGTGTTAAATAACTTTTGCTAAGTGATTTTTCTTAAAAACGAGTAAAATGACATAATCGGTAAAAATACCTAATATTCATAAGTACATGTTAGAGTGTGAATTTGATGTTGCTATAGAAGGGAAAAATCATCAGCATGTCATAAAACATAAGAAAATAGGATGAGGTTTAATTTACGATCCTTGGGGAAAAAGTGTAAATATGTGAAAGTTTAGGGGCAAAAAGGTAATTTTTCCAAAGTTCGTACTAGGGGATGTTTGGATTAATGTGTGTATTAAATAAATTAATTTGGTATTACAGATCAAGAGAAAATAGATTTGAGTCGAGATCAAGGTAAAAATAAAGTTTACAAGGAATAGGCTCGACTATTCTCATTTTGTATCGAGGTAAGTTCATATGTAAATATTGTAATATAATCGTTATTTTAAATCATTTAATGCTATTTATATGATATTATGATTGTTATCATGCAATTCTATGCTTTGTGGTCGTTGTTGGACAACATGCAAAAATTTTATGAATTATGTGAAAAATGTGAAAGACTACCGAAGCATCGTCATTGATATTCCAAGGATAATGGTAAAGGAGTACGAACGAGGAAAATCCAGTTGAACCTTAGGAATAGATTAGGATATTTGGGCATCCGAACTCGTTGAGTTGAGTCCGAGTTCACTTATGGATGCGAATGTCCGAGCTCTTTGAGTTGAGTCCGAGTTGTGAGATGTAACTACGCATCTGAGCTCGCTGAGTTGAGACCGAGTTCACTTATGGATGCGAACACCCGAGCTCATTGAGTTGAGTCCGATTTTGCTTATGGGCGGGTTACATGGTAGCTTGGCCACATATGTGGCACTTATGTGCAAACTTTCCATGTATTCGAGTTATATTCCGATGTGTTCAACGGGTAAAATTCTAGTGAAATGGAAGAATACTCAAGATGCAAGAAACGTATTGGTAAGTATTGTGGAATGGGCACTTTGGACAGGTATGTACTTAACCCTCAGGTTGAGACTTGATACGACAACAATAATATGGTAAGATGATGAATGATGAATAGAAATGTGATATATGTTTTGGTGATATTATGCTAATGTTGGTTGGTATAATTGCTTTGTTAAGTTATTTGTTATTTGCATGTGGACTTACTAAGCATCTATTCTTACTCCCTCCTTTTCATTCTTTGTAGTTTTGACAAGTCAATTTGGAGATCCGGACAGTCGAAGCACGCTCACACTATCACTGGACAATCGCGGTATAATGACTTGTAATTTTTTGAATTATGGCATGTATAGCATTCCAATCATTTTGTGCGTATAGTCTTACTATATGGCCCATTGATGGAATGGAAATGTTTTAGAATAAGTAGCTATTGGAATGGCAAATCAAGTTTATATATGATAACATGTATGCTTTATGTCTTAAGTAAACCATGAAAATCCTTGGAAAGGTAAAATTTGCCACAAAACAGAATCAGATAGCAGCAGTGACGTGAATTTGAAAAATCACTAAAAATAGTAGTGTAACATCCTGATTTTCGGGTTTATTCGCGATTTTCAATATTTTGTAAAGATTTTTAAAATTTTGTATTTGGATGTGGAATTAGTATTTTGAGTAGGTAAATGGGCTTATAGAAGGCCCATGGGTTGGCCAAAACCAGTTGAATTTTGGAATTTTAGACTTAGGAGTTAGGGGTTACGGCTAAGTGGCCTTAAGTGGAGTGATGGGTAAATTGCATCACAAAAGAGCCTTGGTTAAGTGGCAAGGGTGGCGCCACTAGGCTCCTAGAAAAGTGGCGTGTGGAGCTTTGGGAAGGCAAGGGATCGATTCCTGTGTTGGCAAATAGATGCATTTATTTTTTAGTGCGAGGGTAAGTGTTGGAGTTCGTGGATTACGCTAAAGGAGAGTTGGATTAGTTTAAATGCTTGGATTAAGGAGGGATAAGGGAGAGATTTAAGGGATTTGGATGAGGCTAGGAGTTGGTCAATTATGGGAATTGAAGAGGGAAAAATCGGCGGGGGCTATGTTGTTAGTATTTGGCACTTAGGGTATTGAGTGGTGCCGTTTTCTTCTGCTTTAACACCTTAGGGTTGTTTTTCCACTCTTTTTCCTCTCTAGCCAAACTACCACCCCTATTCCTCTTCTTCTATTTTTCTTTCTTCTTCTTCAAAACTATTCATCATACCTGCTATTCATCAATACTTTTGCGAATCCATAAAAGCCAAATCCTGTGATCATTGCTTGTGTCGATTTCTTCAAAGCCGTGTTCTCCTATGTTCTTTTGTTTTTATTAATTTGCAATTATCTTTTCTTAATCCTAGATCTCGACCGCAATTCTACTTCAAGGTTGTAGCCCCACATTATCATCTTCTTCATCACACAAAAGCGAAAAACCATAGATTTGGGGGCTTATAGCGAAACTTCAAGACTTTGGGGAATCGAGTTCTCTGATCGTTTGATAGATAAATCTACACTAGATTGCGTGGAAATCGGTGGGAGTAAGGGTAAGTACGTATCATCTCGGATCCGTTCTTATTTTGCAAAGTTAAGAAAAGTCAAGTCCCTAAAATTAGGGAGGTGTCGATTTGGGCATATGGCTCTAAGAGTCTTTAATCGATGTTTTCTTTCGGTGACTAGAGTCTTCTTAGCGTTGAATCTAAGGCGTGGTTCATTGGAGCAATCGGATTCGGAGTTAACTATCGATTTTGGCAAAAAGGTAAGGTTTCAAAGGTTTTTAGGGATATGGTTCGATCATGGATAAGTAAGTTTTGGGGGTTTAGTGATTATGGTTTATAAATAAGAACTGTGCTAATAAATTGTAGGACATCGAAGGGATCTCGAAGCGATCGTCACGAATCGGTGTGTCTGAACACCCTTTCTTAGTTCAATTCGGCAAAAGCCGAAATGTCAAATTCGCATTTCATGGTCATGTAAGTATGTGAATGCTCTCAAGTCATAGAGGAATTGTTAGATCCGCACATAAGGTGGTAAGCACGTTCGCGTGATGCTTTAGCGTATTTCGAAAAAGGGCTTGATGGGCCAAAACGGGCCCAATGGGCTTCTGGACCAATATGGGTAAGAGATGGGCAAATTAGCTCATTAGGTAGATGGTGGAATCAAATTGCATAAAACCGATAAAATTACTGAATTAGCTTGTGCAAGGCGTAGATCACGAAATTACCCCTAAAGAGCAAAATTACCAAATTACCCTAAAGAGCAAAATTACCGATATACCCCTAGGGTTTTAAATTGGTGAATCGCATGATTGATCAATGTTGTATTTTACATGATATGCTTTTATTAATATCTGCATTGCATGGGGTTGGGGTATTAATGGAGGAAGTACTAAAAGTGGTTCATCCACGATCGGAGGCTTTGCCTCAATCGATGAAATTTGAGGCTGTCTTTTACTGTGGTGTGTGTAAATTTGGGTGGGTTGAGATATTCCCCACATGGTGTGTAGGGCTGGCAGGCGGTGTAGCGGTTGGTGGGTTGAGTAGTCTCCCAGATGGGCTTGCATTCATTATTTCATTGATACTCATGTTATTGAACGGGCCTATGGGCCACACTGTTATGTAAAAGGGCTAAGGCCTTGCTATCAGATACGAAAAGGGCTTGACCTCATCTGTAATCGTTATCTAAATAGGGCTTAGGCCCAATGGGCTCGAGCTGAATTGGGCTTTGGATGGGTTTCTCATATACACGAGTTTTCCAAACTCACCCCTTCCTCTTCCCTCCTTGCAGTGAGCCCTAGTTGGTGGACTTGAGTCAAGGGATTCAGAGTGGCCATGAAGATGGATTGCCAATTTTAAATAAGTTTAGCATTTAATTTGGATTATTTTATTTTATTATGTTTAAAGTTGTAATAAGGCCGCTCTTTTTAATTATTTTTATTTTGGGGATTATTAAACCGGTTAGCACTAGGGTTCGTTTTATAAAACTACTTGATTTTTTAAAAGATCACGATGATGCGTAAAGTTTCCATAAAGTAAATGTTTTTCCAAGGAAATAAATATTTTAAACAAACGTTTTCAACTTAAACATTTTCTTAAGACGGACATAATCAAACGATTTTCTCAAAATTATACGAGATGTTAGAGTGTGGCAATGGTGGTGTTCATGTCTAGGATTGGATCCGGGAAGAGCTTGGTACTTAGCGGTCAAGCGGACTCACCTCCTCTTTTCTGGTTTCCTACCGGTGCATGCTTTCTATTCACTTTAACCTACCTTTAAAAGTGTCTTTACAACACCAACTCAATTTTTCCAAACTAAGTAATACTGAATGTTTTGAACGCATCAATGTGGCGATCGATCCGGTCATAACGTCCGTGCCGGGTTTGGGGTGTTACATTTAGTGGTATCAAAGCCAGGTTGCAACAACTCTATTTGTGGATCGGTCCAAAATCTTTTCAAAAACTTGGGCCTAAGAAGGGTATTTTTAGAAATGGTAAGTTTTTCAAGATGTTCAAGTTTTTTTCTATTTGTTAAGCGGGGTTAAATCAATAGTTTTAAAATAAAAGTTTTTCAAATAAAATCTTTTTATTTTCAGTAAACAAAAACATGGTATTTGAAATTTTAAATAGATGATAAATGAGTGGCACATCGAATCCCCTGCACCAAGTCTCGTAAGTATCTTTACGCTTATATATATATCTTGTCTTGTACTATAAATAATATCAGATAGATAATCTTGAGCCTTAGAGATAGAGTTATTGATGATGTAGTATTAGGACTACAAGATCGGAACCATAGCTAAATTATGATTGCGCGAAATAACTTTAAAACTTTATTCTTCATAAGACATTCGGTATTAAACAAAGGAAACCAAGAACCTAATGTCATAAAATTCAGAATCGATAAATCGTTATGAGTACAAGGGCTACTCGAGGAAGAGGCCGTGGTCGAGGCCGAGGTAGCACTCAAGCTGGATCGGCGTCATCTGAACACGTGCCAGCTGGCGGGGTACGTCCACCACCGATTAATGAAAATGGGCCGTATGACCGGGTTGCAGGGGATGACGCTTTGTCTCAGGCCATGTTGAGGGTTTTGGAAAGGGTGGCCGGAGCTAACGTCGGGCCCATGAATAGGGGGTCCATTTCTGAACGACTTCGGGCCAACGGAGCTGAGATTTTTAGGGGCGTATCTGGAGTGGCCCCAAATGTGGCTGAGTACTGGTTGGAAGCCACAGAGCGGATCATGGATGACCTGGACTGCTCAGGAGAGCAAAAGTTGAAAGGGGCAGTGTCGTTGCTGCAGGATGAAGCGTATCAGTGGTGGATTACTGTGAGAGAAGGTACCCCAGCTGAGAGGGTAACATGGGAGCTGTTCAAACAGACCTTTAAGGCGAAATATGTTGGAGCTAGCTATGTAGATGCACGCAGAAAGGAGTTCCTGAATCTGACTCAGGGAAATAAGACCATTGCTGAATATGAGGCGGAGTTTCTACGATTAAGTCGGTATGCTAATGGCATCGTTTCCACTGAATATGAGCGCAGCGTACGCTTTGAGGATGGCCTTAGAGATGAGTTAAGGGTGCTCATAGCTCTGCAGAGGGAGCGAGATTTTGTTGCACTGGTAGAGAAGGCTAAGATAGCTGAGGAAGTGAAGCAAACCGAACGGAGGAATCGTGATAAGGACCGGAATCGGTTCTGGAGGGATGCTGGACCAGCGGGTGCTGTAAATCGAAATGTTAAGAGAGCTAGGATGGGGGAACCGGTTCGAGCAATTTCGGTGAACACAGGTAGACTGCAAGCTTGTGGAGATTGCGGCAGAATGCATCAAGGAGAGTGCTGGAAGCGTTCTGGGGCTTGTTTTCGTTGTGGGTCTAAGGAGCATAGGATTAAGGATTGTCCTAGGAGGGCCACTCCAGCTCAAGTGGCTGAACAAGGGGCTGAGCGACCGGCTCAACCTGTGAGGGATGGACCACCGCTGCCAAGAGGTCATGGACAAGGTCGCGGAGGTAATGGCCGTGGACGTGGGGCACCCGGCGGGTATTGGTAACGCGGATGCTCGTCGGCCGACTTTGGTGTATGCTTGCGTCGTGCGCGAGGAGGGTGACGCCTTTTGATGTCATAACTGATGCGTTTTTATCTATGGTGTACCTTATACTTGCTCGATTGATGTGGGATCAACCCATTCGTATGTGGCATATAACATTTCGGGGCATCGGGCGTATACTTGAGGAGACGTATGTGGGGTGTCTGTGATAAGTCCTTTAGGTCATTCGGTTAAGGTAGAGAAACTCTTCAAGGAGGTGCCTCGGAGATTCAAGGCAAGGTTTTCGTGGGGATTTGATGGAGTTATTGTTTGAAGAATTTGATCGATCCTAGGGATGGATTGGTTGACCAAGCATAAGGCAACTTTGGATTGTGCAACTAAGAGGATGGTGTTAAGAATCGTCAATGATGAAGAGGTTATGATCATTGGAGAACGAAGGATTACTTATCCAATGTAGTATCGGCGTTGAGGGTCGAGAAACGATGCGCAAGGGATGCGAGGCATATCGGCTTTGGTAAGTCAAGTGGCGAGGATCATGTGGAGACCATCGAATCATTAGGGAATTCGAGATGTTTTCCTAAGAGCTTCTGGATTACCTCCCAATCGGAAGTTGAGTTTAGAATCGATTTGTTACTGTGGACACTCCAGCCTCTATTGCACCCTATAGGATGGCACCAAGGAGTTGGTGGAATCAAGGCTCAAATTCAAGAGCTATTAGATAGAGGCTTCATTAGGCCTAGTGTGTCTCCTTGGGGAGCACCGGTCTGTTGTAAAGAAGAAGGACGGAACGATGCGTATGTGCATCGATTATCGCCATTGAACAAACCGACGATTAAGAATAAGTATCCACTACCAAGGATTGATGACTGTTCGATCAATTTAGGGAGCTTCGGTATTCTCCAAAATCGATCTTCGCTCGGATACCATCACTAAGGGTAAAGAAGGGATATTCATAAGACAACATTTGAACTCGATATGGACATTATGAGTTTGTGGTCATGCCGTTTGGGCTAACGAACGCACTGCAGCTTTTATGGATCGATGAATCGAGTATTCCAACCTTACTTGGATCGGTTTGTAGTCGTCTTTATCGACGATATCTTGGTATACTCAAACGGAGGCGAAGCATGATGAGCATCTCCGTATTGTCTTTGCAAGTGTTAAGGGAGAAGGAGCTCTATGCGAAATTTAGCAAGTGTGAATTCGGTTGAAAGAGGTAACCTTCCTAGGGCATGTGGTCTCTGCCGAGGGATTAAGGTGGATCCTCGTAAAATTGAAGCTATTCTGGAATGGAAGCCACCTAGGTCAGTACCAGAAATTCGGAGTTTCCTAGGGTTGGCAGGTTATTACAGAAGGTTTGTGGAGGGTTTCTCGGTAATGGAGACGCCCTTGACAAAACTCATAAGGAAAGGAGTACCATTTGTCCGACCGAGAAACAGCAAAAGCTTTTAATCGCTTGAAAAAGGTATTGACCAAGCGCCGTGTTGATTCAACCGGTGTCCAGGAAGGACTTCACCAGTATATAGCGATCGTCGCATGTGGGGTTAGGTTGCGTCTTGATGCAAGAGGGCAAGGTGGTCGCTTATGCATCACGACGACTTAAGGCTCATGAGGTGAATTACCCTACGCATGATTTGGAGCTAGCGGCGGTGATTTTTGCGTTAAAAATTTGGAGAGATTACTTATATGGGGAGAAGTGCATCATATACACGATCATAAGAGCTTAAAGTATTTGTTGACTCGTAAGAGTTGAACCTTAGGCAACGAAGGTGGGTGGAGTTGCTTAAAGACTACGATCGCTCGATAGAGTACCACCCAGAAATGCTAATGTGGTGGCGGATGCATTGAGTCGAAGGGTTGTTACGGTTTGAGAGCCTTGTTCGCACGATTAAGTCTATTCGATGATGGAAGCTTGTTGGCGTAAGCGCAAGTAAGGCCTACTTGACCGAACAGATTAAGGAAAAATAGTTGAAGGACGATTCATTAGGTCTTGGTTCCAGCAAGTTAAGAGTGGTGAGAACGAGGATTTTGGGTTGAACAGTGAAGGAGTTCGTGTTTTCGTGGAAGGGTTTGTATTCCAAAGGATCCCGAATTGAGGCGATTAATTCTAAAAGAGGCTCATGGTGGACTCTCGTGCCATGCATCCCGGAGGGAATAAGTTATACCGAGACTTGCGAGAGGTGTACCGGTGGCCCGGATTAAAACGAGAGGTGACCGAATTTGTTGGGAAATGTCGGACGTGCAAGCGGAGTTAAGGTGAGCACCAACCGCCGTCGGGATTACTACAACCAAAGTGAAAATTCCACTATAGAAGTGGGAAAGAGTAACAATGGACTTTGTGAGTGGGTTACCTTTGACACCCACCAAGAAAGATTCGGTGTGGGTAGTTGTGGATAGGTTAACAAAATCGCTCATTTCATACCTGCTCGCACTGACTACTTAATACAAAAGTTGGCTAAGCTATATGTGGCGGAGGTAGTGCGAACGCATGGGGTGCCAGTGTCAATAATCTCGATCGAGACCCTAGGTTTACGCCTCGGTTTTGGCGGAAGTTACAAGAAGCGTTGGGAACACGATTGGATTTTAGCACCGCTTTTCACCCACGCATGATGGACAATGAAAGGGTTATTCGTGTTCGGAAGATATGTTGAGAGGTTGTATCATCGATTTTGTGGAAGTTGGGAGGACTACTTACCATTGGCGGAGTTTATGTACAATAACAACTATCAAGCAAGTATTTAGATGGCACCATATGAAGCACTTTATGGGCGAAGATGTCGACGCCGACGTGTTGGACGAGTTGGGTGAACGACGAGTGCTTGGACCGGAATTGGTGGCGGATAATCAAAGCAAGGTTAAGTCGATAAGGGTCGGTTAAAGGAGGCGTCCGATGATGTAAGTCGATGCGGATTTGAAGCGCAAAGAGATTGAGTTCGCTGTGGGGATATGGTTTTCTTGAAGGTATCCCTTGGAAGAAAATTTTGAGATTTGGGAAGAAGGGTGTCGAGCCCACGGTTTATTGGGCCTTACCGAGTTGTTAAGCGGGTTGGACCAAAGGCTTATCGCTAGAGTTGCCACCGAATCGCATCGTATCCACGACGCTTTTCATGTATCCATGTTGAGGCGGTATCGATCCGACCCAACTCATATCATACCGATTCTTTGAAATTGAAGTACAACGATTTAACCTTCAAGAGGAACTCAGCAAATACTTGATCGTGACGTCAAGATGATGAGAAGGAAATCAATTCCACTAGTGAAAGTACTTTGGAGAAACCATGGCAAGGAGGAAGCTACCGGGAGACCGAGGAGGCTATGCAAAGAACAATACCCCAACTGTTCTGATAAGGTAAAATTTCGAGGTCGAAATTTCTTTAAGGAGGGTAGAGTTGTAACATCCTGATTTTCGGGTTTATTCGCGATTTTCAATATTTTATAAAGATTTTTAAAATTTTGTATTTGGATGTGGAATTAGTATTTTGAGTAGGTAAATGGGCTTATAGAAGGCCCATGAGTTGGCCAAAACCAGTTGAATTTTTGGAATTTTAGACTTAGGAGTTAGGGGTTCGGCTAAGTGGCCTTAAGTGGAGTGATGGGTAAATTGCATCACAAAAGAGCCTTGGTTAAGTGGCAAGGGTGACGCCACTAGGCTCCTAGAAAAGTGGCGTGTGGAGCTTTGGGAAGGCAAGGGATCGATTCCTGTGTTGGCAAATAGATGCATTTATTTTTTAGTGCGGGAGGGGTAAGTGTTGGAGTTCGTGGATTACGCTAAAGGAGAGTTGGATCGGTTTAAATGCTTGGATTAATGAGGGATAAGGGAGAGATTTAAGGGATTTGGATGAGGCTAGGAGTTGGTCAATTATGGGAATTGAAGAGGGAAAATCGGCAGGGGCTATGTTGTTAGTATTTCGCACTTAGGGTATTGAGTGGTGCCGTTTTCTTCGCTTTAACACCTTAGGGTTGTTTTTCCTCTCTTTTTCCTCTCTAGCCGAAACTACCACCTCCCTATTCCTCTTCTTCTATTTTTCTTTCTTCTTCTTCAAAACTATTCATCATACCGCTATTCATCAATACTTTTGCGAATCCATAAAAGCCAAATCTGTGACCATTGCTTGTGCCGATTTCTTCAAAGCCGTGTTCTCCTATGTTCTTTTGTTTTTATTAATTTGCAATTATCTTTTCTTAATCCTAGATCTCGACCGCAATTCTACTTCAAGGTTGTAGCCCACATTATCATCTTCTTCATCACACAAAAGCGAAAAACCATAGATTTGGGGGCTTATAGCGAAACTTCAAGACTTTGGGGAATCGAGTTCTACCATCGTTTGATAGATAAATCTACACTAGATTGCGTGGAAATCAAGTGGGAGTAAGGGGTAAGTACGTATCATCTCGGATCTGTTCTTATTTTGCAAAGTTAAGAAAAGTCAAGTCCCTAAAATTAGGGAGGCTGTCGATTTGGGCATATGGCTCTAAGAGTCTTTAACGATGTTTTCTTTCGGTGACTAGAGTCTTCTTAAGCGTTGAATCTAAGGCGTGGTTCATTGGACCAATCGGATTCGAGCTAACTATCGATTTTGGCAAAAGGTAAGGTTTCAAAGGTTTTAGGGATATGGTTCGATCATGGATAAGTAAGTTTTGGGGTTTAGTGATTATGGTTTGTAAATAAGAACTGTGCTAATAAATTGTAGGACATCGAAGGGATCTCGAAGCGTTGTCATGAATCGGTGTGTCTTAACACCCTTTCTTAGTTCAATTAAGAAAGCCGAAATGTCAAATTCCGCATTTCATGGTCATGTAAGTATGTGAATGCTCTCAAGTCATAGAGGAATTGTTAGATCCGCACCGGAAGGTGGTAAGCACGTCAGCGTGATGCTTTAGCGTATTTCGGAAAAAGGGCTTGATGGGCCAAAATCGGGCCCAATGGGCTTACGGACCAATATGGGTAAGAGATGGGCAAATTAGCTCGTTAGGTAGATGGTGGAATCAAATTGCATAAAACCGATAAAAATTATGAATTAGCTTGTGCAATGAGCGTAGATCACGAAATTACCCTAAAGAGCAAAATTATCAAATTACCCTAAAGAGCAAAATTACCGATATACCCTAGGGTTTTAAATTGGTGAACTGCATGATTGATCAATGTTGTATTTTACATGATATGCTTTTATTAATAACTGCTGCATGGGGTTGGGGTATTAATGGAGGAAGTATCTTGAAAGTGGTTCATCCACGTCGGAGGCTTTGCCTCAATCGATCGAATTTGAGTGCTGTTGCAACTGTGTGTGTAGGGTGGGTGGGTTGAGATATTCCCACATGGTGTGTAGGGCTGACGGGCGGTGTAGCGGTTGGTGGGTTGAGTAGTCTCCCGGATGGGCTTGCATTCATTATTTCTGTTGATACTCATGTTATCGAACCGGGCCTATGGGCCACATCGTTATGTAAAAGGGCTAAGGCCTTGCTATCAGATTCGAAAAGGGCTTGACCTCTTGTGTCTCAATTATCTGAATAGGGCTTAGGCCCAATGGGCTCGAGTGAATTGGGCTTTGGATGGGTTTCAGATACACCGAGTTTTCCAAACTCACCCCTTCCTCTTCCCTCCTTGCGGTGAACCCTAGTTGGTGGACTTGGGTCAAGGGGGATTCAGAGTGGCCATGAAGATGGATTGCCAATTTTAAATAAGTTTAGCATTTAATTTGGATTATTTTATTTTTATTATGTTTAAAGTTGTAATAAGGCCGCTCTTTTTAATTATTTTTATTTTGGGGATTATTAAACTGGTTAGCACTAGGGTTCGCTTTTATAAAAACTACTTGATTTTTAAAAGATCACGATGACGCGTAAAGTTTCCATAAAGTAAATGTTTTTCCAAGGAAATAAATATTTTAAACAAACGCTTTCAACTTAAACATTTTCTTAAGACGGACATAATCAAACGATTTTCTCAAAATTATACGAGATGTTAGAGTGTGGCAATGGTGGTGTGCATGTCTAGGATTGGATCCGGGAAGAGCTTGGTACTTAAGCAGTCCGACGGACTCACCTCCTCCTTTTCCTAGTTTCCTACCTGGTGCACAGCTTCTATTCACTTTAACCTACCTTTAAAAGTGTCTTTTACAACACCAACTCAGCTTTTCCAAACTAAGTAATACGGAATGTTTTGAACGCATCAATGTGGCGCATCAGATCCGGTCATAACGTCCAGGCCGGGTTTGGGGTGTTACAAGTAGAAATGGAATTAAATGATGAATAAGTTATGGAATCTAAGCTTGATGAGTCTATTTTGATATAGAAGAAACGAAACAGGTAAATGAGTTATGTTTTATGAGATATTTAAGTTTTGGTAGAATAGGATTAGATCGATCTCTGAATCCCCTGTTCTGACTTTAAAAATTCACCATAAATTGTAAAAAAAAAAAACAATTAGGAGTTTTACCTTGCATGTATGAAATCCTTATTGAGTCTAGTTTTATGAGAAACAAATTTCATAGTAATTGAACTCTGTACAGGGAGATATTTGATTCGTAATACACTGGGGTTAGAGTAGCTGAACCCTGAAATAGAGGAAACTTTAACTAATAAACTGTACTAAATTGGCCTGACCAAAAATTCTAGAAAAAAATTAGTTAGTAGATATATGAGTCTAGTTTCAGGAAATATTCACAGAATTGGATTTTGAGTTTCGTAACTCGAGGTATGGATTTTTTAGCGACTGTGATGCAGTTAGCCAACTTGTCTGGAAATTCTAAAATAAATTGTTTGAGCTATTTAATTAATGAATTAAGTCCGTTAACACCTCATTCTCGACTCCGACGATGGTCTCGGGTACGAGGGCATTACATTTGGTGGTATCAGAGCAGGTTTAGTAGGTTCTCGAACTAACGTGGTGTAAGTACGGATTTTGCTATACATGCCATATTTATATATTGTGATAGTGTGACGACTCCTCACCTTTTTAAATGATTTTTTTATAGTAAATGTATCCCGATCCAACTGTGGCTGATGATGTAAAGAGTAATGCGCCAGCTCCTGATGAAGGGGCGGTGCCGACTGAAAATCAACCTCCTACTGTTGGCCAAGGAGGAGGAGAAAGGGCTCGGGAAGCCTTTCTCCAAATGATGAATGCTTGTTATATAGTGTTCGTTCGTACGAACCCAACTGCTCAACAACCTCCCCCACCACCCCCGATTTCTCAACCTATACCCCAGATGCCTTCAGGTATGGATCTGACAAAATTCCATAGATCTTTGGTTGACTGAATCCACAAGCAAGGGGCCGAAGAATTCAGGGCAAATGTTGATGATGACGCTAAAAAAGCAGAATTTTGGCTCAAAAATTCTATTCGAGTATTTCATGAGTTATCTTGTACACCTGAAGAGTGCTTGAAGTGTGCTATATCATTGCTGAGGGATTCGGCTTATCATTGGTGGAAGACATTAATTTTAGTGGTGCCGAAAGAGAAGGTGACTTGGGAATTCATTCAAGAAGAATTTCGGAAGAAATATATCAGCGAAAGATTTGTAGACCAGAAGCGTAAAGAGTTTCTCGAGTTGAAGCAAGGTAACATGACAGTTACTGAGTATGAAAGAAAGTTCATTCAATTGAGCAAGTATGCTCGAGAATATATCTCTTCAGAGGTTAAAATGTGCAGACGATTTGAAGATGGACTTAATGAAGACATCAAGGTATTTGTGGGTATTCTTGAGTTGAAATAATTTGTGGTACTTGTTGATCAGGCTTGCAGGGCTGAAGAACTAATTAAAGAGAAGAGAAAGACAGAGGCTGAGACAAGAAATTGGAAGAAAAGACCGATGAGCAATACACTCCCACTGCAGTCTAGAAAGTCCAGAGATATGTATTCTCGTTCTCAGGCATCAGCGGGACATTCATATGTGGATCGTACGAAGAAAAACGTGGGTTCCAGATCTCAGACTACTTCGGTGGCTAGTGTGGGAAATATGAGAATTGCTAGACCTGAGTGCCAACGATGTGGTAGAAGTCACTTTGATCCTTATAGAACTAATGAATGTTACTAGTGTGGGTCTTTGGATCATTTTATTAGAGATTGTCCAGAGAGGATCGAGAAAGAAAAATTTCAGAGTGCAAAGCCAAGTGGTACTGTTTCGAGAGGAAAATCTTCGAGAAATGCTGGGAACGAGGAAACCAGCAAGAATGTAGTCAGAGAATCAGCACCAAAATCTAAAGCTAGAGCTACGGCTAGAGCTTATGCCATAAGGGCACGTGAAGATGCTTCGTCTCCCGACGTGATTACCGGTACTTTCTCTCTTTATGATATTAATGTTATTGCTTTGATCGACCCTAGTTCTACTCATTCGTATGTGTGCATGAAATTGGTGTCTAATATGAACATACCTATTGAGCCAATGGAATTTATGGTTAAAGTATCGAACCTATTAGGCAAATGTGTCATAGTTGATAAAGTATGCAAGAAATGTCCTTTGATGATTAGGGGTCATTACTTTCCAGCCGACTTGATGTTGTTACTGTTTGATGAATTTGATGTTATTTTGGGTATGGATTGGTTGACATTGCATGATACTATAGTGAATTGTTAACAAAAGGTTATTGAATTAAAATGTGAAAATGGTGAAATTCTGCGGGTTGAATCAGACGAATCAGATGCATTGTTTAGTGTGATTACTTCGATGTCAACTCATAGATATTTGAGAAAAGGTTATGAAGCTTATTTGGCATATGTATTGAATACAAAAGAATCTGAGAAGAAAGTTGAATCAGTACTGATTGTGTATGAATTTGCGGATGTATTTCCAAGGAGTTGCCGGGTTTGCCTCTTGTCAGAGAAGTAGAATTTGGTATTGAGCTAATAGTGGGAACGACCCCAATCTCGATTGCTCTGTATAGAATGGCACCAACAGAGTTGAAATAATTAAAGATACAGTTGCAAGAATTGACAAATAAAGGCTTTGTGAGACTGAATTGCTTGCCTTGGGGTGCTCTAGTATTATTTGTGAAAAAGAAGGATTGTTCTATGAGATTATGTGTGGACTATCGGCAGTTGAATAAGGTGACAGTCAAGAACAAGTATCTGTTGCCGAGAATTGACAACTTGTTCGATCAGTTGAAAGGAGCGACATGGTTTTCAAAGATTGATTTGAGGTCTGGGTACTACCAGTTGCGGGTGAAAGAATCAGATGTGCCTAAAACTGGTTTTAGAACAAGGTACGACCATTATGAATTCTTAGTTATGCCATTCGGGTTGACAAATGCTCCTGCTGTGTTTATGGATTTGATGAATCGAATATTCCATCCATATTTGGACAAATTTGTTGTGGTATTTATTGATGATATCTTGATTTATTCGAAGAACGAGGCAGAATATGCTGAGCACTTGAGGATAGTCTTGCAAATTCTGAGAGATAAGCAGTTGTATGCCAAGTTCAGTAAAAGTGAGTTTTGGCTTCGAGAAGTTGGATTCTTAGGTCATATTGTTTCAGGTGATGGTATACGGGTTGATCCCAGTAAGATTTCAGCTATTGTTGAGTGGAAGCCGCCGAAGAACGTGACTGAGGTCAGAAGTTTCTTGGGTTTGGCTGGTTATTACCGACGATTTTTAAATAGATTCTCTATGATTGCTACTCCTATGACCAGACTACTCCGAAAGGATGTTAAATTCGAGTGGACAAAAGAATGCCAATAGAGTTTTGAGAAATTAAAGAAGCTACTGACTGAAGCACAGGTGTTGGTACAACCAGAGCCAGGTAAAGAATTTGTAGTGTATAGTGATGTCTCTCTAAATGGCTTGGGATGTGTACTTATGCAAGAGGGAAAGGTTGTGGCTTATGCTTCGAGGCAGTTAAAATCTCACGAAAAGAACTATCCAACTCATGATTTGGAGCTAGCTGCTGTAGGATTTGCTTTGAAGATTTTGTGACATTATCTGTACCGAGAAAAATGCCGAGTGTATATGAATCATAAAAGTCTCAAGTACTTGATTACACAAAAAGACTTGAATTTGAGATAGCGGAGATGGTTAAAATTATTGAAAGATTACGAGCTTGTGATTGACTATCATCCGGGGAAAGCAGATGTGGTTGCCGATGCCTTGAGTAGAAAGTCGTTATTTGCTTTGAGAGCTATGAATACTTGGTTGACAGTATCTGATGATGGTTCGATTCTAACAAAGTTTAAGGCAAGACCGATGTTTTTACAAGAGATTTATGAAGCTCAGAAAAGTGATAAAGAATTACAAACTAAAAGAAAACAATGTGAGGCAGATACAAGATCAGACTTCAGAATCAGCTTTGATGGTTGTTTGATGTTTAAAGATTGGATTTGTGTATCGAAAAATAATGAGTTGATTCAGAGGATCTTTCACGAAGCACACAATGGTTGTTTATCTATGCATCCAGGTAGTACAAAGATGTACAATGACTTGAACAAAATGTATTGGTGGAACGGAATGAAAAGAGATATTTCCAAGTTTGTATCGCAATGCTTGGTTTGTCAGCAAGTAAAAGCTGAACATCAGGTGCCTTTGGGTCTACTTCAGCCTATCATGATTCCCGAATGGAGATGGGATCGAATTACTATGGATTTTATATCAGGATTGCCGTTAACTCCGAAGAAGAAAGATACGATCTGGGTGATAGTCGACAGATTGACCAAATCAGCCCATTTTATTCCAGTATGCACTAATTATTCTCTTGATAAGTTGGTTGAATTATATATAAGTGAGATTGTTAGACTTCACGGAGTACCCTTGTCGATTATTTCGGATAGAGATCCGAGGTTTACTTCGCGATTTTGGCAAAAGCTGCATGAAGCATTAGGTATGAAGTTAAATTTCAGCACTGCCTTCCATCCACAGAATGATGGACAATCAGAGAGAGTAATTCAGATTCTTGAAGACATGCTCAGATGTTGTGTGTTGGAGTTCTAAGGAATTTGGGAAAGGTACTTACCGTTGATAGAATTTGCTTACAATAACAGTTATCGGACGAGTTTGAAAATGGCACCTTATGAAGCATTGTATGGTCGTAAGTACCGGACACCGCTATATTGGACCGAACTCAAAGAAAACCAGGTTTACAGAGTTGATTTAATCAAGAAAACTAAAGAAAAAGTGAAAGTGAATCGAGATTGTTTGAAAGCTGCTTCGGATAGGAAAAATCTTATGCAGATTTGAAGAGAAAAGAGATCGAGTTTCAAGTCGGTGATAAAGTGTTTTTAAAAGTGTCTCTGTGGAAGAAAGTTCTTAGATTCGATCGGAAAGGCAAGTTGAGTCCACGTTTCATCGGACCGTATGAGGTAATTGAAAGAATTAGCCCGGTAGCGTATCCGTTAGCATTACCACAGGAATTAGAGAAGATTCATGATGTATTTCATGTATCTATGTTACGTCGGTATCATTCGGATCCTTCACATGTGATTTCACTGACAAAAATCGAGTTACAGCAGGATATGACTTACAATGAAGAACCGATTAAAATTCTAGCTCGGGAGGTCAAGCAACTGAGAAATAAAAGTATCTCGTGAAGGTATTATGTCAAAAACATGGGGTAGAAGAGGCTACATGGGAGCCCAAGGAAACTATGAGGAATCAATACCCACACTTATTTACCAGTAAGATTTTCGGGGACGAAAATCCTTAAATGGGGGAGAGTTGTGATAAACTGAATTCGGGCCTAATCGGAATAGTGGTTTCGGGACCACAAAATTCGAGATACAAATAATTATTTTATGATTATTTTGAGGTCTATGATATGATTGCATGATTGTGTGAAAATTTTGTGAAGAAATTCTATGCATAAAGTGCTTAATTTGAAGTTAGGGACTAAATTGAATAAGTTGCAAAACTTGCATTCTAGAAGTTTCTAGTATGAAATTGCTTTGAAATATTAATTAGAAGGTCTTAAATAGAAATTTGATCAATTTCTAAGTTTATAGACAAAAATTGGACATGGATGGAATTTTTGAAAGTTTAGTAAGAAAGGGCATTTTGGTCATTTGGATATTAAATGAAATAAAATGGAAAAAATAACACAAAAATGATCATCTTCTTCATAAGTTGCTGCTAAATTTTTCTCTCCACCATAGCTAGGGTTTCAATACTTTTAAGCCTTGGTTGTAAGTGATTTTTATGCCCCTTTTTAATGTTCTTTACATTTTTGAAATCCTCGTAGCTCGGTTTACCTATTTCTACCAATATTTTGAGCTAGGGTTTATATTTAAAATTTTACCCATGGATGATATGTATGAATTTTGATGTTTTATGGTAGAATATGAAGTTTGAGATTGTGTTAAACAACTTTTGCTAACTGATTTTTCGTAAAAACGAGTAAAATGACATAATCGGTAAAAATACCTAATATTCATAAGTACATGTTAGAGTGTGAATTTGATGTTGCTATAGAAGGGAAAAATGATCAGCATGTCAAAAAACATAACAAAATAGGATGAGGTTTAATTTATGAGCCTTGGGGGAAAAGTGTAAATATGTGAAAGTTTAGGGGCAAAAATGTAATTTTTTCAAAGTTCGTACTAGGGGATGTTTTGATGAATGTGTGTATTAAATAAATTAATTTGGTATTATAAATCAAGAGAAAAGAGATTCGAGTCGAGATCAAGGTAAAAATAAAATTTACGAGGAATAGGCTCGACTATTCTCATTTTGTATCGAGGTAAGGTCATATGTAAATATTGTAATATAACCGTTATTTTAAATCATTTAATGTTATTTATACTGTTAGAATTAAGTGACCCAAATTCTTATTTAAATAAAATACGATGGAAAATAAAATAAAAGTAAAATCCATATAGAACTAGACTTCTTTTATTTTATTTTAGAATAAGGTTTTAAACCTTATTAAACTCCATCTATTTTATATTGATTAGGATAAGGTGTTTCAATCCTACTAGAATATGGCTTTGCAAGCCTATAAATAGACATAGTCTATTCCTCTTGTATTTGAGTAAAAATTTTTCGACATAGTGAATTTTCTTCTCCTCTTGCTCGTGGTTTTTTTCCGAAAGGGTTTCCACGTAAAATTTATGTGTTCTTTATTTTTATTTATTTTATTCTATTTATTTTTCACAAATTGGTATCGAGCTTCCGGTTATTCATCTCGATCACCGTAATGGCGTCTTTGAAGTATGAAATTCACCGTTGGATCGCAACACCGATTTGCGTTGTGGCAAATTAAGATGCAAGCGCTTCTTGCAGATGGATCTAGAGGATGCCCGCTAGGATAGATAAGATGCCTTCGACATTAATAGATGAAGAGAAGAAGCGTAAGGATCGAAAGGCATTAACACAATTACATCCGCATTTGTCCAACGAAATTTTGCAGGATGTGATGAAAGAGAAAACTAACTGCGCATTATGGAAGAGGCTAGAACAAATATGTATGTCGAAAACTCTAACAAGCAAGTTGCATATGAAGCGGCGTCTTTATGCTCATCGTTTGGAGGAAGGTGCGTCAGACACGAACACTTAACAGTGTTTAAAGAAATTCTCTCAAACTTGGAGGCCATGGAGGTTCAAGATGATAAGGAAGATCTAGGGTTGATTCTACTTTGTTCGTTGCCCGCCTTATTCAACCTTTAGAGACACGATTTTTTATAGCCGCGAGTCTCTCACGCTTGATGAGGTTTATGATTCTTTAACCTCGTATGATAAGATGAAGCATCTTGTGGTTAAACCCAACTCTCGTGGAGAGGGTCTCATTGTTCGTGGGAGACAAGACCGGAATGTTGATGATGATCGTGGTAGAACACGAGAAGAATCCTCGTGGTAAATCTAAGGGTAGATCGAAATCTTCAAACAGAGGTAAAACTTGCAACTTCGCAAGAAGAAAGGGCACATTAAACTGAGTGCTATAAGCTACAAAATAAGATTAAAAGGAGGTGCGAATCAAAAGGAAAACAAACCGGAAAATTCGGTGAAGCGATGTTGTAGAAGACTACAATGATGGTGAACTTCTAGTTGCTTCACAATGATTCTAAAGTAAGCGAGTGGATACTTGATTCAGTTGCACCTTCCACATGAGTCCCAATCGGGATTGGTTTACAACTTATGAAACAATGTCTGAAGGTGTTGTTTTGATGGGAAATAATGCTTCATGTAAAATCGCGGTGTTGGAACAATTAAAGTTAAGATGTTTGATGGAGTTGTCGAACACTTAGTGACGTGCGGCATGTTCCGAATTGAAAAGAAATTTAATTTCGTTGAGTACTCTTGATTCAAAAGGGTGCAGATACACACTGAAAGTGGGGTTTTAAAGATTTCAAAGGGTCCCTTGTTGTGATGAAAGGGCAAAGAAAGATTGCCAAGTTATATGTTTCTGAGGGTTCTCTCACATTCGGTGATGCAAATTGTCGCTTCTCTTCCTTGTCGATGATGATATTACTAAACTTTGGCATATCGCCTAGGGCATATGAGTGAGAATGGCATGGCGTAATTAAGCAAAGAGGACTTCTTAATGGGCAAGGAATTTGCAAACCAATTTCTGTGAGCACTTGTGTTTTTGGGAAGCAAAGAGAGTTCGATTCACTAGAGGAATCCATAACACGAAGGAAACGTTGGAGTATATCCATTACGATCCGTGGGGGCCGTCCAGTGCCTTCGAGAGGTGGAGCTAATTATATGCTAACCTTTATTGATGATTTTTCCGAAAAGTTTGGGCGTTCTTCCGAAGCGAAAAGCGATGTGTTTTCCACATTTAAGTCTTGGAAAATTATGATTGAAAAACAGACGGAAAACAGATAAAATACCTCCGCATGCACAATGGCTTAGAGTTCTGCTCGATGAGTTTAATAGATTGTGCAAGTCGGAAGGATCATGAGACACTTGATGTTCGTCATACTCCACAAAGAAAAGCGGCGTTGCGAGCGAATGAACGAACGATCATGGAGAAGGTTCGATGTATGTTGTCAAATGCCAACTTACCAAGTCATTTTGGGCGTATGTTCTCATCGCATGTTTTTGATCAACCGATCTCCATCCGCTGCCATTGAGAAAAGACTCCACAAGAGGTATGGTCCGGTAATCCTACTAATTATTCGATTTAAAGATTTTTGGGTGTCCTGCGTATGCTCATGTTGATAATGGAAAATTGGAACCGAGATCCATTAAATGCGTTTTCTTGGTTATAAAGTGGTGTAAAAGGCTATAAGTTATGGTGTCCTGAAAATAGAAAAGTTGTGATTAGCAGAGATGTTGTTTTTGATGAAACCGCTATGCTACCTAACTTATCTCTTAAAGACTCTTCCAATAAAGAAAACCAAAAGCGTGGAGCATCGATTAATCGTAATCAACTCCTCAAGCCAAGACAAAATTGAGAATAGAGTTGCTTCTTCACCGCAATACTCTATCGCCAAAAACAGACAAGAAGAGAAATTAAACCTCCAAAGAAGTATGCCGAGGTTGATCTAGTTGCTTATGCTTTAAATGTGGCTGAAGATATAGATGCTAATCAAGAGCCATTTAATTATTCTCGAGGCGATTAGTGTGAAGACTCGTAAAAGTGGATGTTTGCTATGCAAGAGGAGATGGAATCACTCCACAAAAAGCGAAACATGGGATCTTGTAAAACTTCCTAAAGGTAAAAAGGCATTCGTTGTAAATGGGTGTTTAAAAGAAAGAAGGGACTCGAGAGTTGAAGAACCGGATATAAAGCAAGGCTTGTTGCAAAGGGTTACATCAAATTCGAGTGGACTTCACAGATGTGTTCTCTCCAGTTGTTAAGCATAGTTCGATTCGAGCTTTGCTTGGTATTGTGGCCATGCATGATTTGGAGCTTGAGCAGTTAGATGTAAAAACTGCATTTTTGCATGGAGAACTTGAGGAAGATATTTACATGCAACAACCAGAGGGTTTTATAGTCTCAGAAAAAGAGGACTATGTTTGCTTGCTGAAAAAGTCACTTTATAGTTTGAAACAGTCACCAAGACAGTGGTACAAGAGGTTTGATTCCTTTATGACTTCTCATGATTTCAAAAGAAGTAGTTTTGACAGTTGTGTCTACTTTAAGAAAAATGTAGATGGTTCTTTTGTGTATCTACTTCTTTATGTTGATGACATGTTGATAGCACAAAAAAGATAAAAGAGAGATAAGAAAGGTTAAAGCCCAACTAAGTGAAGAATTTGAGATGAAAGATTTAGGACCAGCAAAGAAGATACTTGGTATGGAGATTCTCAGAGATAGAAAAGCAAGTAAATTGTACCTAAGTCAGAAGGGGTACATTGAGAAAGTTCTTTGCAGGTTCAATATGCAGAGTGCTAAGCTCGTTAGTACTCCTTTAGCGACCCATTTTAGACTTTCATCGGCCTTATCTCCTCAATCGATAATGAGATTGAGTACATGTCACATGTTCCATACTCTAGTGCGATGGGATCTCTCATGTATGCTATGGTTTGTTCACGCCCGATTTATCATATGCAATCGGTGCGCTTAGCGATACATGGCGAATCTCGGTAAAGAACACCGGAAAGCGCTTCGGTGGATTTTAAGATACTTACGAGGCACTACTAATGTTTGCTTACGCTTTGGAAGAACTAAAGATGGAGTTATAGGGTATGTTGATGCTGATTTTGCTGGAGACCTTGATAGAAGAAGATCTCTCACGAGTTACGTCTTTACAATCGGAGGTTGTGCAATTAGTTGGAAAGCCACTTTGCAAACTACATCGCTTTGTCTACCAATCAAGCTGAGTACATGGCGATTCTTGAGGCTTGTAAAGAAGCTATTTGGTTGAAGGACTATTCAGTGAACTCAATGAAGACCTTCAAATCAAGACAAGATTTTTGTGACAATCAGTGCCATCTTTCTTACAAAAGATCAAATGTTTCATGAGAGAACAAAACACATTGATATTTGGTATCATTTTGTTCGTGATATTATTGCTCGTGGTGATATTGTTGTGAGCAAAATTAGCACTCATGAAAATCCTGCAGATATGATGACTAAGTCACTTCCTATAACCAAGTTTGAGCATTGCTTAGACTTGGTTGGTGTTCATTGTTGAAGTTAAACCCTTAAGGGTTTTTTGGAAGAGGTGAAGAACTTGTTTATTGAAAGTTCGCGATGAAGAACTTGTTCATTGAGAATTTGTGTCAAGGTGGAGATTGTTAGAATTAAGTGACCCAAATTCTTATTTAAATAAAATACGATGGAAAATAAAATAAAAGTAAAATCCATATAGAACTAGACTTCTTTTATTTTATTTTAGAATAAGGTTTTTAAACCTTATTAAACTCCATCTATTTTATATTGATTAGGATAAGGTGTTTCAATCCTACTAGAATATGGCTTTGCAAGCCTATAAATAGACATAGTCTATTCCTCTTGTATTTGAGTAAAAAATTTTCGACATAGTGAATTTTCTTCTCCTCTGCCCGTGGTTTTTTTCCCGAAAGGGTTTCCACGTAAAATTTATGTGTTCTTTATTTTTATTTATTTTATTCTATTTATTTTTCACATATACGATATTATGATTGTTATCATGCAATTCTATGCTTTGTGGTCATTGTTGGACAACATGCAAAAATTTTATGAATTATGTGAAAAATGTGAAAGACTACCGAAGCATCGTCATTGATATTCCAAGGATAATGGTAAAGGAGTACGAATGAGGAAAATCCCGTTGAACCTTAGGAATAGATTAGGGTATTTGGGCATCCGAACTCGTTGAGTTGAGTACGATTTCACTTATGGATGTCAATGTCCGAGCTCTTTGAGTTGAGTCCGAGTTCGTGAGATGTAACTAAGCATCTGAGCTCGTTGACTTGAGACCGAGTTCACTTATGGATGAGAACGCCTGAGCTCTCATTGAGTTGAGTCCGATTTTGTTTATGGACGAGTTACATGGTAGCTTGGCTACATATGTGGCACTATGTGCAAACTTTCCATGTATCCAAGTTATATTCCGATGTGTTCAACGGGTAAAATTCTAGTTATATTCTGATGCTAATGTCCGAGCTCGTTGAGTTCAGTCCGAGTTCACTTATGGATGCGAACGCCTGAGCTCGTTGAGTTGAGTTCGAGTTCGCTTATGGGCGGGTTACATGGTATCTTGGCTACATATGTGGCACTTATGTGCAAACTTTCCATGTATCCGAGTTATATTCCGATGTGTTCAACGGGTAAAATTCTAGTGAAATGGAAGAATACTCAAGATGCAAGAGACGTATTGGTAAGTGTTGTGGAATGGGCACTTTGGACAGGTATGTACTTGACCCTCGGGTTGTGTAACACCCCGAACCGAGACCATCGCCGGTGTCGGATACGAGGGGTTAGCAAGCCAAGTTCACTTGTTTTGCCCATCCATTGGACATTTCTAGTCAGGCTGGAAAAACTGCGTCACTGTCGCCTTAAAAATCATATCTCGAGTTTCAAAACTCGGAAACTGGTTTCGTAAATTTTCCCTGAATTTAGACTCATATATCCATCCATGGATTTATTTCTAGAATTTTTGGTCGGGCCAATTGGTACAGTTTATTAGTTAAAGTCACCCATGTTACAGGGATCGACTGCTCTGACCTTCGCGCGGTATAACTTGAATATCTCTCTGTACAGAGATTTAATGCTGGTGTCGTTTGTTTCTAATGAAACTAGACTCAAAATGGAATTTTTAAATATAATGTATGTCTCCTAATTCTTTCTGGATAATTTATAGTAAATTTTTAAAGTTGCGACAGGGAACCCAGAAACCGTTCTGGCCCTGTCTCACAATAGCTTTAATATCTCTTAACATGTAACTCCTATGACCATTTCGTTTCTTCCACATGAAAATAGACTCATCAATGTTCATTTACATAGCTGATTCACTATTTAATACCATTCCTACAAATTTTGGTGATTTTCACATTCACGTTACTGCAGCTGGCAGCATCTGTTTTTGAGGTAGGTCTTACCTATTTTGTAGTCTCCATGAACCAACTAGTCTTGCCTTACATAGGTCCACATATGATCATTTTAACCATGCCAATGGCTGATCATGTGACCAACATTCCCATTTCCAATTCATAGTCACATCATGACACCATATATATATATACAAACCGCAAATAGTTTAAGTTGATACTTCACTATTACGAGCCATTTTCGCATGGCCGTACACATATACATCATAACATATTTAAACCAACAAGGGGTAGTCCTATACATGCCATTTCAAGTTCAACCAAGAATTTATACCAAAATGGGGGCTTGATAGTGTGGATGACTTCGACTTCAACGATCCCGAATCCGATTGCTATCGAGCGAAATCTAGAAAACTGAGAGCCAAAGCAATGAGTAAGCATTTTATGCTTAGTAAGTCTCAAGGAATATAATCAACTCTAATTACAGCAATACATTCACATAGTTAAATGCATCATTTCATTAATGCACATTCACATAATCATACTTACTTCACCATCCCAACTCTTATGTTCATACACAAATAACGGCTTCATTAAGGCCGATAACTCGCTCCATCATAGGAGCGATATTCACACGCTCTTACTCCTAGCGCAAAAGCACACACCGCACTTACCTTGTCATTGGGAAATTTCACAAGTGCATTAGCTGAAATTTTCCAGCAAGCTTATAATTTTCAAATCACATACCTTCGAGTTTAACCGGATGTCGCTACTCGATCAATCGCCTTGGGACATAGCCCGGTTATGGTAACCCGCACCAAGGCCTACGGACTTAACCCGGATATCACGATTTGCACAAATGCCTTCGGTCTTAGCCCGGATAGAATGACTTCGCATACGAATGCCTTGAGTCTTAGCCCGGATGTAGCCACTAGCACAATTGCCTTGGGTCTTAACCCGTTATAATTTCCAGCATAATTGTCTTCGGGGCTTAGCCCGGATATCATTCAATTTCTCATGCACTCATACATCAATAATCATTGGACATACATATTTATTTTCGTTACTAAGGCTCAAACACAATTATAATCACTAACATAATCGCCTTCGGGACTTAGCCCGGTATCATTCAATACTCATACACACATAAATCAATAATCGATACATCCATATTTCATTCCACATAATTCAAGTAAGGTCACTTCTTGAGGACTTACCTCGGATGTTGTCGAACGGCTTTTACGGCTATTCGATTACTTTTTCCTTCCCCTTGTCCAATTGTGGCCCTCTTAGCTCTTGAGCTAATTCAAACAAATTCAATTTATCAAAACCTCATTGTGCTAGCTTATGGCGAATATGACAAGGAATTTAAATGGTCATATGGCCACCCTTTAGCTTGAATACACAATGGTCATGCACATTTTATACTACATCAAGCAATTCAATACAATTTATTCGAGCATCAAGGAAAAGCTAAGGCCTTCAATAGGCTACCCAAGGCCGAATATACTTGTCCATGTTAAGGCCAATTATGCACTTAATACCACACAAAAACAGCATGCATTTTACTAGTTAATGCTTTGCATATTGTAGCTCAAAACTTACAATATAGCATCAAGCACTCATATGTGTGCTAGGCCGAATGTGCTTACAATTTCACAATTATTCTTCAACATCTTCTTCTTTAAACAAACTTATTCATCACTTCCTTCATAACCAAAACATCATGTGCAAACATATATATACATATATGAGCATGGCCAATTTCAAGGTGTCCATAGCCATCCAAAACACAAATTTTAACTAACATGCAAGAAGCATGAACCATGCTCATGAATGCATCATGGCGAATATGACAATCATGCTCCTTTTCAACTTCAATCATGATAAAACAAAAGAAAGCTCAAAATCTTACTCAAGACTAGACAATCCATCATTGCATGCATCATCATCAAGCTTCACACTTAGCATGCAATGGCTTTATCACCATAACAACTTTGGCCAAATACCATTTCCATGGCTTAACAAAGATTTGAGCCATGGCTAACATGCACATCAAGTTAGCAACCAAAACATGCATGAAACTCCTAACACAACCTCATACATACCTTAATCTTGATGCAAACTTAGCCAAATCTCCTTCTAGATCTCTTCCAAACCAAGCATGAAGCAAAAATCCTCCTTCTTCCTTAGTTTTGGCTCAAAGAAAGGATGAACAAAATTTTTTCTTTCCTTCTCTACAACTCACGGCAATGGGGGATTACCACACTCACACACATTTTTTTTCATTTTTTATCACCCATACACCTTTGTTTATTATTTCACCCTAATGCACCAACAAAACATGTTTCATGACATGTTTAGCCCATCCTCCCTTGTCATGGCCGGCCACCACCTATAAAGGGGCAATTTGACATGCAAGTCCATTATTTTGCATGCATGCTTTAATTAGTCATCACACATTTCCTATCATACTTTCAAAGTTCATTACTAAGTCCTTTCTTGTGGAATTCACCCTTATAACACTAAATCAATCATCATAAAATGTCATACATGAGCACACACATATTATAGGCATCAAAATAAATTTTAATTATTTTTATGCCTCGGTTTTGTGGTCCCGAGACCACCTTCCGACTAGGGTCAATTTTGGGTGTCACAACTCTCCCCACTTAAGAAATTTTCGTCCCAAAATCTTACCGTAAATAGGTTTGGATATCGCTCTTTCATAGAGTTCTCGATCTCCCAAGTAGCTTCTTCTATCCCGTGCTTGAGCCATAACACTTTTACTAGTGGAACCCGCTTGTTTCACAACTCTTTCACTTCTCGTGATAGGATACGAATCGGTTCTTCCTCATAACTCATATTAGCTTGAATTTCAATTTTGATGGACTAATCACGTGCGATGGATCGGATCTATAGCGTCGAAGCATCAAACGTGAAAGACATCGTGAACCTTTTCGAGTTCAAGGGCAAAATCAAACGATATGCCACCGGATCGACTCGCTCGGATATCTCATATGGCCCAATGAACCTCGGCTCAACTTGCCCTTACGGTACCGAATCGAGTATCTTTTTCCAAGGCGATACCTTGAGAAACACTTTATCACCCACCGATACTCGATATCCTTACGCTTGGTCCGCGACGACTTCGACGATCGGAGGCTATTTTCGGACTTTCACGGATTACTTTCACTTTCTGCTCAAAGATCCCTAATCAAATCCACCGAAAATCTTGCTTTCACCGAGCTCACCAAAACAATGGTGTACGGCATTTACGACCGCACAAGGCCTCGTAGGGTGCCATCTTAATACTTGATTGAAAGTCGTTGTTGTAAGCGAATTCAATCAACGGCAAATACCGCTCCCATGAACCACTAAACTCGAGGACGCAACATCTTAACATATCCTCAAGTATCCGAATTATCCGCTCGGATTGACCATCGGTTTGGGGTGAAAGGCGGTGCTGAAATGCAACTTGGTACCCAAAGCTTCTTGCAACTTTTTCCAAAATCGCGAGGTAAATCTCGGATCTCTATCCGACACGATGGAAATAGGCACCCCGTAATCTCACAACTGAGGAACGTACAATTCAGCTAATTTTTCCATTGAAAAATCCGTGCGTCGGGACAAAGTGGGCCGACTTAGTCAATCAATCTACCACGACCCAAACCGCATCCTTCTTACTTGTCGACAATGGCGGTCCGGATACAAAGTCCATTGTGACTCGATCCCATTTCCACTCGGGTATCGTGATTGGTGAAGTAATCTCAAGGCACCGATGTTCCGCTTTCACTTGTTGACATATTAAACATCTCAAACAAAGTCGGAGATGTCTCGCTTCATACCATGCCACCAAAACCGACGTTTCAAATCATTGTACATCTTCAGACTCCCGGTGGATTGCCATTCGCTACAATGGGCTTCATTCGAATTATCGAAATGAGTTCAATTCTTTGGAACACACAGACGACTTTTGAACCTCAAACAATCGTCATCATCGATTTGAAACTCAATCCTTGTTCGAACACACTCAGCCCATTTTTTTGCAGCCAACTCGTCGTCGACTTTCTAAGCTTCTCGAATTTTGATGTATCAATAGTGGTTTGGCTTTCAATTCAGCTACTAACACACTATCGGGTCGAATGCATAAGTGCACGCTCATCGCCAGTAAAGCGAATAATGATTTACGACTCAAGGCATCCGCAACCATATTCGCCTTTCCCGGTGATAGTCAATGACCAGCTCGTAATCCTTTAACACTCGAGCCAATGTCTTTGTCGAGATTTAAGTCTCTTTGGATCATCAAATATTTGAGACTTTTGTGATCCGAGTATACATGGCACCTTTCACCAAATAAGTAATGTCGCCAAATCTTTAAGGCGAATACGATGGCGCCAATTCGAGATCATGAGTCGGATAATTTTTCTCATGTGCCTTTAATTGCCTCGACGATAGGCCACAACTCGACCTTCTTGCATTAATACGCAACCTAACCCAAGTAGAGAGGCGTCGCTATAGATGACAAACTCTTTGCCGGACTCGGGTTGCACTAGAATTGGGGCTTCACCAAATAAGTTTTCGCTTGATCGAAACTTTTTGGCATTTCTCCGTCCATTCGAACTTAACATCCTTTTGGAGTAAGCCGTCATCGGCGTGGCTATCGTTGAGAAGCCTTTTACAAATCGTCGGTAATAACCTAAGAAGCCCCAAAAAGCTCGAACCTCGAATATTTCTGAGGCTTCCAATTAAGTATGGCTGAAATTTTATTCGGTCGACTCGAATACCCGATCAGATACCACATGACCCAAGAAGCTAACCTCTCTTAACCGAACTCACACTTGTTGAACTTAGCATATAATTGCTTATCCCGTAAAATTTGCAAAGACTAACCGCAGTGTTCAAGATGTTCGGTCTCATTTCTTGAATAGACCAAGATGTCATCAATGAACACGACTATGAATCGATCCAAATATGGTCTAAAGATCCGATTCATTAAATCCATAAATACCGCAGGGCATTAGTGAGCCCAAACGGCATCACTAGGAACTCATAGTGACCATATCTCGCTCAAGGCGCCTTGGGTACGTCCAATCTCGGATTCGCAATTGATAATAGCCCGATCTCAAATCTATTTTCGAGAACACCGAGGCTCCTTTAGTTGATCGAACAAGTCATCGATACGTGGCAACGGATATTTGTTCTTTATTGTCGCTTATTAAGTCGACGATAATCGATGCACAACCGCATGGTTCCATCCTTCTTTTCACGAACAACACCGGCGCACCCAAAGGCGAAAAACTCGGCGAGCAAAACCTCTATCCACCAATTCTTGCAATCGAAGCTTCCAACTCCTTTAATTCGTTGGTGCCATAAGATACGGAGCTATCAAAATTGAGTGGTACCAGTACCAATTCGATGCCAAATTCTATTTCCGAACAGTGGTAAACCCAAATTCTTCGTGGAAAACATCCGGTATTCACAAACCACGGCACAGATTCGGGTTTCTTTTCGATTCCTTGTCATCGAAAGCACGACGCAAGGTACGCTTCGCACTCTTATCTTACATATTTTCGGCCAACATTGCCGATATTACACCGGCAACCCCTTTAAGTCCGTAGACTTAACCCGAATTATCTCGTTATTCGCAAGACCTCAAATCGATAGTCTTGCTTTTGCAATTTACAACCGCATCGTGCATGGTCAACCCATCCAAACCAAGAATAACGTCGAATTCATCGAACGGCAAAAGCATCAAGTCCGCCGAAACAAGAACCTCGAACACTAGGGGACTTTTCTTGCACACTTTGTTGACAAGCACGTAATGACCCAAGGGTTTGACACCGAATTACAAACTCGATGAGACTCAATAGGCAAAGTCTTCATCGGATACTAAGGTTTCACATATATAAGATTGAGTAGAACCAGGGTCAATCAAAGCAATCACATTAGTATTGAAAAGAGTGAAAGCACCGTAATGACATCCGGAGAGGCAAGATCCTCGCGTGTGCGTATGGCATAAGTCCTCGCAGAGCACGAGCCTCGAGATCCGATGGTAGCATCTCTAGATCCTCTCGACCGCCACCGACATTGCCCATATTTCTAGGTGGCCTACCTCGAGCAATGGTAGCACCCGAGTTTCCACTCGACTCACATTCTGCTCAAGCATCCTCGGGCAATCCTTCCTAAAGTGGTCGGCCGATCCACACTTATAGCAGAGCGATCATGAAACCAACAGCTCCCGAATGCCATTTGCCACAATGTTGACACTCCGCCTCTCTCGGTGATCATTTCCACCATCATGCGATCGAAGTGACTCGTGTGGTCACAGGGGTCGATCGCGTCCTCGCCTAGAAAAGCCCAAAGCGCCTCTAGACCGGTTCACATCATCTCGAAATCTCTTCGTGCTGTTGAAGAGACTTTCCGAGGACCTCTTTCGAATTCTCCAGCCCCACATCAGCTTTTTGTTTTTCCTTTCTAAGCTCTTCGACTTTACAAGCTCGCTCAACAAGTACTACGATCTCTCGATTTCGAGAATGCCAACGAACATCCTTATATCATCATTCAGCCCATCCTCGAAGCGTTTACATATAATAGCTTCGGACGAAATGCATTCTCGCACGACGGCTAAGCCTCACCAATTTTCGCTCATAGTCGGTAACCGACATAGAACCTTGCTTAAGATCAAGAAATTCCTTCGCTTTTGGTCGATGAATCTCGATCGATATACTTTTTTTTTTTTCAAACTTGGTTTGAAAGAATTCCCAAGTCACTTGCTCTCTAGGTACCACGAAGTCGAGTACTCCACCTATAGTAGGTGGAATCACGTAGCAAGGAGATGGTACACTTTAAGCACTCATCGGGTGTACAAGATAGCTCATCGAGCACCGGATAGTGTTGTCCAACCAAAATTCAGCTCGTTCGGCATCATCATCATCCGTAGCTTTAAATTCAGTGGCCCCATGTTTTCGAATCCTATCGATTGGGGCTTACTTGACCTTATTTGGTCAGATTCGGAGGTATTGTAGGTGCGGGGTTGCATTTGTCGGGAATGGAGGTTGTGGGACAGCCGTGTTAGTTCGAATGTATTGATTAAACCATTCGCTCATCACACTATAAAAGGCTTGCCTAGCTTCATCATTCGGATTGTTGGCCATAGGTTGAGAGTCCGCCGGCGCTGTCCCTTGTGCGGAGCAGCACCACACTCTCCACATCATCAGCTATTGCTCGGTTGGGATCGGGATCCATTGCTATAAACAAACTTAGAGTCAAATTGTCAGAAATCACCACACTATCGATTCATCATTTAATGGCATGTATATCTAGACCCCAAACACCTCACGGTAGTCCTAGAATCGACTAAACCGTGGCTCTGATACCAATAAAATTGTAACACCCCGAACCCGAGACCATCGCCGGTGTCGGATACGAGGGGTTAGCAAGCCAAGTTCACTTGTTTTGCCCATCCATTGGACATTTCTAGTCAGGCTGGAAAAACTGCGTCACTGTCGCCTTAAAAATCATATCTCGAGTTTCAAAACTCGGAAACTGGTTTCGTAAATTTTCCCTGAATTTAGACTCATATATCCATCCATGGATTTATTTCTAGAATTTTTGGTCGGGCCAATTGGTACAGTTTATTAGTTAAAGTCACCCATGTTACAGGGATCGACTGCTCTGACCTTTGCGCGGTATAACTTGAATATCTCTCTGTACAGAGCTTTAATGCTGGTGTCGTTTGTTTCTAATGAAACTAGACTCAAAATGGAATTTTTAAATATAAGGTATGTCTCCTAATTCTTTCTGGATAATTTATAGTAAATTTTTAAAGTTGCGACAGGGAACCCAGAAACCGTTCTGGCCCTGTCTCACAATAGCTTTAATATCTCTTAACATGTAACTCCTATGACCATTTCGTTTCTTCCACATGAAAATAGACTCATCAATGTTCATTTACATAGCTGATTCACTATTTAATACCATTCCTACAAATTTTGGTGATTTTTCACATTCACGTTACTGCAGCTGGCAGCATCTGTTTTTGAGGTAGGTCTTACCTATTTTGTAGTCTCCATGAACCAACTAGTCTTGCCTTACATAGGTCCACATATGATCATTTTAACCATGCCAATGGCTGATCATGTGACCAACATTCCCATTTCCAATTCATAGTCACATCATGACACCATATATATATATACAAACCGCAAATAGTTTAAGTTGATACTTCACTATTACGAGCCATTTTCGCATGGCTGTACACATATACATCATAACATATTTAAACCAACAAGGGTAGTCCTATACATGCCATTTCAAGTTCAACCAAGAATTTATACCAAAATGGGGGCTTGATAGTGTGGATGACTTCGACTTCAACGATCCCGAATCCGATTGCTATCGAGCGAAATCTAGAAAACGAGAGCCAAAGCAATGAGTAAGCATTTTTATGCTTAGTAAGTCTCAAGGAATATAATCAACTCTAATTACAGCAATACATTCACATAGTTAAATGCATCATTTCATTAATGCACATTCACATAATCATACTTACTTCACCATCCCAACTCTTATGTTCATACACAAATAACGGCTTCATTAAGGCCGATAACTCGTTCCATCATAGGAGCGGATATTCACACGCCTTACTCCTAGCGCCAAAGCACACACCGCACTTACCTTGTCATTGGGAAATTTCACAAGTGCATTAGCTGAAATTTTCCAGCAAGCTTATAATTTTCAAATCACATACCTTCGAGTTTAACCGGATGTCGCTACTCGATCAATCGCCGGGACATAGCCCGGTTATGGTAACCCGCACCAAGGCCTACGGACTTAACCCGGATATCACGATTTGCACAAATGCCTTCGGTCTTAGCCCGGATAGAATGACTCGCATACGAATGCCTTCGAGTCTTAGCCCGGATGTAGCCACTAGCACAATTGCCTTCGGGTCTTAACCCGGTTATAATTTCCAGCATAATTGTCTTCGGGGCTTAGCCCGGATATCATTCAATTTCTCATGCACTCATACATCAATAATCATTGGACATACATATTTATTTTCGTTACTAAGGCTCAAACACAATTATAATCACTAACATAATCGCCTTCGGGACTTAGCCCGGTATCATTCAATACTCATACACACATAAATCAATAATCGATACATCCATATTTCATTCCACATAATTCAAGTAAGGTCACTTCTTGAGGACTTACCTCGGATGTTGTCGAACGGCTTTTACGGCTATTCGATTACTTTTTCCTTCCCCTTGTCCAATTGTGGCCCTCTTAGCTCTTGAGCTAATTCAAACAAATTCAATTTATCAAAACCTCATTGTGCTAGCTTATGGCCGAATATGACAAGGAATTTAAATGGTCATATGGCCACCCTTTAGCTTGAATACACAATGGTCATGCACATTTTATACTACATCAAGCAATTCAATACAATTTATTCGAGCATCAAGGAAAAGCTAAGGCCTTCAATAGGCTACCCAAGGCCGAATATACTTGTCCATGTTAAGGCCAATTATGCACTTAATACCACACAAAACAGCATGCATTTTACTAGTTAATGCTTTGCATATTGTAGCTCAAAACTTACAATATAGCATCAAGCACTCATATGTGTGCTAGGCCAATGTGCTTACAATTTCACAATTATTCTTCAACATCTTCTTCTTTAAACAAACTTATTCATCACTTCCTTCATAACCAAAACATCATGTGCAAACATATATATACATATATGAGCATGGTCAATTTCAAGGTGTCCATAGCCATCCAAAACACAAATTTTAACTAACATGCAAGAAGCATGAACCATGCTCATGAATGCATCATGGCGAATATGACAATCATGCTCCTTTTCAACTTCAATCATGATAAAACAAAAGAAAGCTCAAAATCTTACTCAAGACTAGACAATCCATCATTGCATGCATCATCATCAAGCTTCACACTTAGCATGCAATGGCTTTATCACCATAACAACTTTGGCCAAATACCATTTCCATGGCTTAACAAAGATTTGAGCCATGGCTAACATGCACATCAAGTTAGCAACCAAAACATGCATGAAACTCCTAACACAACCTCATACATACCTTAATCTTGATGCAAACTTAGCCAAATCTCCTTCTAGATCTCTTCCAAACCAAGCATGAAGCAAAAATCCTCCTTCTTCCTTAGTTTTGGCTCAAAGAAAGGATGAACAAAATTTTTTCTTTCCTTCTCTACAACTCACGGCAATGGGGGGATTACCACACTCACACACATTTTTTTTCATTTTTTATCACCCATACACCTTTGTTTATTATTTCACCCTAATGCACCAACAAAACATGTTTCATGACATGTTTAGCCCATCCTCCCTTGTCATGGCCGCCACCACCTATAAAGGGGCAATTTGACATGCAAGTCCATTATTTTGCATGCATGCTTTAATTAGTCATCACACATTTCCTATCATACTTTCAAAGTTCATTACTAAGTCCTTTCTTGTGGAATTCACCCTTATAACACTAAATCAATCATCATAAAATGTCATACATGAGCACACACATATTATAGGCATCAAAATAAATTTTTAATTATTTTTATGCCTCGGTTTTGTGGTCCCGAGACCACCTTCCGACTTGGGTCAATTTTGGGCTGTCACAGGTTGAGACTTGATACGACAACAATATTATAGTAAGATGATGAATGATGAATAGAAATGTGATATATGTTTTGGTGATATTATGCTAATGTTGGTTGGTATAATTGCTTTGTTAAGTTATTTGTTATTTGCATGTGGACTTACTAAGCATCTATGCTCACTCCCTCCTTTTCATTCTTTGTAGTTTTGACAAGTCAATTTGGAGATCGGGACGGTTGGAGGCATGCTCACACTATCACTAGACAATCGCGGTATAATGACTTGTAATTTTTGGAATTATGGCATGCATAGCATTCCAGTCATTTTGTATGTATAATCTTATGATATGACCCATGGATGGAATGGAAATGTTTGAGAATGATTAGCTATTGGAATGGCTAATCAAGTTTATATATGATAACATGTATGCTTTATGTCTTAACCATGAAAATCCTTGGAAAGGTAAAATTTGCCACAAAACAGAATCAGACAGCAACAGTGATGTGAATTTGAAAAATCACTAAAAATATTATAAATAGAATTAAATGATGAATAAGTTATGGAATCGAAGATTGATGAGTCTATTTTCATATGGAAGAAATGAAACAGGTAAATGAGTTATATTTTATGAGATATTTAAGTTTTGGTGGAACAGGGTCAGAGCAATCTCTGAATCCCCTGTTCTGACTTTAAAAATTCACCATAAATTGTAAAAACACAATTAGGAGTTGTACCTTACATGTATGAAATCTTTATTGAGTCTAGTTTTATGAGAAACAAATTTCATAGTAATTAGGAGATATCTGATTCGTAATACACTGGGGTCAGAATAGCCAAACCCTGAAACAGGGGAAACTTTAACTAATAAACTGTACTAATTGGCTCGACCAAAAATTCTAGAAAAAAAATTAGTAAGTAGATATATGAGTCTAGTTTCAGGAAACATTTATGGAATTGGATTTCGAGTTTTGTAACTTGAGATATGTATTTTTTAGTGACTGTGACGCAGTTAGCCAGCTTGTCTGGAAATTCTAAAATAAATTGTTTGAGCTGTTTAATTAATGAATTAAGTCTGTTAACACGTCGTGCTCGACTCCGGCGACGGTCTCAGGTACGGGGGCGCTACAAGCACACTTAGTGCTATAAGGTTAGCCGAAGCTAAATATTTCCGCACACTTAGTGCCATCTCAAATAATTGAGACTAAGTCGGTATCGCACACTTAGTGCCTCAAATAGCCGAAGCTAGTTAAATTGCACACTTAGTGTCCAAGCTACTTTAAATCGCATACTTAGTGCCACAACTTCCATTTCATCACCATATTATCCAATTCAATTATTTACAACCTATGTAGAATAAAGACATCAAAATATATTTAACATTATATTTTAAGTACGAACTTACCTCGTACTCGAAAATTGTCAACTCGGACTATCTACTCGATAACCTTCGACTTTCCCCGATCTAAGTCCGAATTCCTCTTTTCTTGATCTATAGGTTTTCAAAATTAACCCTTTTATTCACCAATTAATACAATTCCATCTATAAACACATATTTAGGGCATTTTACAATTTAGCCCTCATATTTTCACATTTTGACACTTTAGTCCCTAATTCACAAAATCACAAAATACACATAATTTGCATATACTTATACTTGGTCGAATTCTTCTAGCACTCATAATAGTCCAAAAATTTCATTTATTTCAGATTTTAGTCCCTCAAAATAACATTTTCACAAATTAGCCCAATTTACTCAAATCCAACTAAAATCCAAAGACAAAACATGTAAACTCAACATCAAGCTTTCATATTTCACCATTTAACAACAGAAAACTCATGAATTCATCCATGACACATTTTCAAATCATCAACAAAATCAGAAATTGAGGCATGGGCTTTATAGTACACTTAGCAACAATCTCAAAAATGTAAAAATTATCAAAAATCAAAGTAAAAACATACCCAAATTAAGCTTCCAATGTACTGAAACCTAAAAGCCTTTATTCTTTCTTTTTGTTCTTCAATTTTGGTGGATGAACACATATATGACATGATTTTCTAATTTGTTTTCAAGTAAATTACTTTAATAAACATTTTCCCATTTTGCCCTTTTATAAACAATTATAAATTCACCTAACACATGCCCTTATAAGTCCATTCAAACTTCCAATGGTCAAATAACCACATAAGGACCTTTACTCTAGAAAGCCAACTCAAATAAGCACTTAAACATCTAGCACACAGCTTTTATATTTTATACGATTAGGTCCTTTTAACAAATTAAGCACACAAACAGTTAAATTTTCACACGAGACTTTCTCACATATTAATTCACTTACCAAGTATACGTAAATTAATATTAAAATATTTTTCTAACTTATATTTGTGGTCCCGGAACCACTATTCCGACTAGGGTCAAAACCAAGCTGTTACAATAAATGTTTTCTTATTGTTGTGAGTTATATGCTTATTGATTGTTATGAAAGCATAAATGATATTATGGTGGTTACATATGACATCACGAGAAAGTATGACAAAGCTGCCATGGACAAGTGAGGAAAATCATGTTTGAACCTTAGCAATAGTCTAGGATACAAGTGACTCACTAGGAATTAATAAATCCGAACTCATTGAGCGGTCTAGGGTCGTGGTATATATGTGTGACCTCTGAACTCATTGAGTGGTCTAAGTTCATGATGTACGAGGCACATGTGATTTGGTTTCAGGTACTGGTCTTGTGTGTCCTATAGGTGGCTAGGTAGTCCTGAGTGGTTCGGATACCTGACAGCTTGTGTGAGCAGCCCGTGTAGTTACACCTTGACCGATAGCTTATATAAACAGGCCCGTGAGTAGCTCCTTAGCGAGTGTTACATGTTATGAGGTAGCTTTGGCTACGAATGTATATGTGGCACTTATGTGCAAGTTTTCTGTGTATTCAATAATATTCCGAGTGTTCAACAAGTAATGCAATGGATGAGGTGATGAAAGTCCCAATGAGGGCATGTTAAAAAAGGTATGGTCATATGATATATTACGGGTAAGTATACGTATGTACGCTAAACTATCGAGTAGTGCCTTGATAAAAGATGATTTGTGATGAGAAAGTATACATATATATGAAGACTTCATAAATAAGTCAAAATGCTTGAATGATGAGTGATTTTTTATGGTTAAGTTATTCTGTCTTTGTATGATAATTGCTTACTATCATTGCATATTATTTGTATGTAGACTTACTAAGCTTTAATGCTTACCCTCTTTCCTTTCCATCCTTTCGCCAAGCTAGCTCAGGGATCGAAAGTTGTTGGAGTATTCGATCACACTATCAAAAGAATATTGGGTATAGTGAATTTGATAACTTGAGTATGGCATGTATAGGGAACTTGGTTATTTTGTGATATGTGTCATGCATATTTGGCCAAGTTGTAAAGGCCTCTAATATTGATGATTCATTTTGTAATAGCCATGTGATATGACTTATATTTGATCATTGGGTTGTAATCTAATTACCCATGCATTCATGTGCTAATGCCTTGATGATGTGATATGTTATTGCTTGGTGAATGAATGATGAGGCATGTAATAGATGCTAGGAGATAAGAATTTACTTAATGATTTAAGATGATCATGGTCATGAATATGTATTATGGAATTTAGATAACAAATTTGATTATGCATGAAATTGGTGTGGAATCTTCTAAATGGCGTAACTAATTGAATATGTGTTAGGATGATATTTTGAAGACATGAAAATGCCATGGAATTGGATATTGAGTGTTTAAATATGCTATGTTGTATGCTATGAAAGTGTTTGAGAGTGTGAATGAATGAAGGTGGCAATTGGCTTAGAAAATAGCCTTTAAATTGTCCACATGGGTAGACACCGAGCATGTGTCTAGGCCGTGTGTGACACACAATCTGCCCCACTATATTAGCCCGATTTAGACCCTATTCAGAACAGTGGTTTTGAGATCATGAATCGAGTCAAAAAATATTTATAAATTATTTTCTGTGTTTATTATGTGTGAATTAATATCTGTGAAATTTTTTTGTTTTAATTTTTTCGTTTGAGTATCGATTTAATAAAAAGGGCTTAATCGCGTAAAATGAAAATTTGATGGTTTAATTTGTAATGGCTAAATTGTGGTTGTCTATATAATTTGAAGTGTTTATAATGCAATTTTTCCATGAGAACATGATATGGATGGTTGTGGCCTTAATGAATATGGTTTAGTTATTAAATTATAAAGGTTAAATATGTAAAATGTTAAATATGTTATTATAATAAAACATATAATAAAAGATATCATGCATTCATTTTTTATTGCATGACCAAAACTTGAGAAAAAAATAAAAGAAATAAGCTTTAGGGGATTCAGAACTTTGGAAGCTTGATTCAAGGTTGGTTTTTGTTCGGTTTTTTATAATTTTTTACGTTTTTAAGATCGTTGCAGTGTAATGTACAAAGCCCATGCTTGAATTTCTGATTTTGATGAATATTTTGAGTTATGCCATTGATGAATAATTGAAATTTGTCATGTTAGATGATGAATTATGAAAGATATGTTTTGGATTAATATGTTTTGTATTGGAATTTTTGATGATTTTGAGTAATTAGGGCTAAATTGCAAAAAAAATAAATTAAGGGATTAAAATATCAAATAAATGAAATTTATGGACTTGTATGCGCATGGGTAACATTCGGCCTAAACATGGTGTGTGCAAATTTTACATGTTCTTTGTTTTGTGCAATTTGGACTAAATTGTAAAAAGTGTAAAATGTTAAGGGCAAAATGGTAATTTTCCTATTTATGTGTTTTTGGACTAAATTGAATGAAATTATGTTTGAATGAGTTTAATTTGAATATTTTTAGATAAAGAACCAAAGAAATTGGATTTGGATAGGGGGAAAACCAAAGTTGTCGATTAGTCGTCCCGTTCCAATTATCGTTGTCCGAGGTAAGTTTATAGGCAAATAGATGTTGTGAATTTCAATATATGTATATTTTAAATGCTGAATTGAATTGTTATAATTTTTTGAGAATGTGCCGAAATGATATAAGTTTGAGAGCAATGGTTACGAGTTTGATTCGATCAAGTTACAACATTCAAAAGCCCCGTATGAGCCTTAAGAATAGATAAGATATATATGTCATGACATAGGATTCCGATATGTGATGTGCGAGTAAGACCATCGATATATGTGTGCGAGTAAGACCACGTTTAATACGTTGGCACCAGTATATGATTTTGATATATGTGTGCGAGTAAGACCACTTTTAATATGTTGGCATCGATATGTGATTCTAATATATGTGATTACATGTAAGACCACGTCTGGGACGTTGACATTTTACAATATGTGTGATTATTTGAGTATCCTATTCAATTTCGAATGGTTCAACAGGTAATGATAAGTTGTGATCGAATGTGTAATCGAACTAAAGTGATCAGGTATGTGATAATTAATTTCGAATTTGAAATTAAGGTAGGTTGGCTATTTGGTATGTGATACAAATTGAATATGATACAAGTGAATATATATGTGATCTTAGAAGTGAAAAATTAATTATGTTATTATCTATATGTGCATTCAGCCAATTTGAATTTGTGGCATACTTATATGTTTGGTAAATGTAATTACAAGTTTGAAATTGTATATGAACATAATAGCAAAATTCGATTTTGTTGTATTGAATTATAAATGTCATTGATTTGTTATTTGCTTATAACTTACTAATCTATGACAGTTTACTCTGTGTGTGTATGTTTGCCTCTGTTTTATAGATTCTGGAGTCAAGTTACAAGCTCGGGGATCGTCAGCGAAGTTTATCACGCTATCGACTGTTTTCGGTACTTTATAAGTTGAATTTCGAACTTATGGCATGTATAGGCTAGATTATATTTGGATATGTTGATTTTGGTATTTGTATATATATATAAGCCATGCAAAAATAGCTTGTTTATTTTGTTAAGTTTGATTTCAAGGTTTGATCAAATTATGGTTATGTTTGGTTGTGGTTTTGGTGATTTGGCTATGGTTTATACATAGATAAATATATGTGAACTTGGTTGATATGCTTTGTTAAGGTTTTGTTATGTGAGTTGGTATTAAGGTAAATTTGATTATAGTGTATAAAGGAAGTGAAGTTGAGATGTTTATTAATATTGAGGTTTAGTAAGTTTGATTATGGATGAGTTTATTTTGGCAAAAAGGTTAAAGATATATGTGTATTTGGTGAATGTAAGTTTGGCTATGATATTTGACTATCTATGTTCGGTTTATGATGGCTAGAATGGATATGTTTTAACTGTTATATGGAAGTCATATTAAATAACTGAATATATATATAAATTGATTTAGTTGTGTATATGAAATTTTGGCATGATTTATAACATATGGAATTGACATGTTTTGATTTGGTTAAACTATATGAAAATTTATTAATGTTAGTCGAGTGAGCAATGTATGAATTGAATATGTTGCAAGTGAAATTTGGTCATTTAGATATGATTATATGTATTTGTAAAATTTTGCTTTGTTAACAATGAGGTACAGTTCAACTTAGGCTAATATGCGCATGTAGGAAAGCTTAAAAATGAATGTACCGTTGTAAGTTAAGCACATGAAAATGAATTATGATTAATGTTTATTTTAAGTGTTCAAATGCCATGTTATTTAGTTAATATGTTCGGCTAATAGAAATATAAAGTATGTGCGATATGATATGTTTTATGTTAATGAGATTAGTAAAATGATTAAATAAATATTATTGATATGTTTAATTTCTAAAGCATGATTAGTATATGTGTTATAATTGGTAAATCATGTTGGTTTTTGTTTGGTTAAGTAATGCAAATGTGTGAATAATGTAAGTTGAGAACTATATGGTTTAAATTAATATGGTCTTATGCGCATAGTCTTGTGATAAGTTAAAATGGCTAGGCATATTATTTGGAATGGTTTTTGAGCGTTCAGATTAAGTATGCTATGAAATGTCTTTGATGTTCGAAAATGATTAAAGATATTATAATGGATTACACATGAATTACTAATGCACATGATTATATTTGATTTATTGATAATGGTATTGATATAGTTAAATTTTATAGCATGAATTACTTTTGTAATATGATTAATAATGTATGTTCGATTTGTATTCGTTATGTGTTTTGTATATGTAAACTTAACTTATATAATGAGTGATTGGTTGCTAATTGAGTACAAAATTATTATAAAGAAGTTGATATAATATTGTGCATGATTTGTAATAAGTGTCTGTGATGAACTGTGCTTATGTTTGGTAATGCCTCGTAACCCTAATCTGGTGACGGATTATATTTTGTAATAGGTGTTACACCCACGAGCATATTGCATAGCCATGTGGCCCCTGTACCCTAGTTTTATAAGTTAGTATGCCTAATAGTAAACACACGGGCTAAGACATGGGCGTGTGTCTTGGCTGTGTGAGAGACACGGCCTACCCATACGGGCGTGTGCTCTGGCCGTGTGAAGTCTACACTATTTTATGAAAAATTCATTTATTTTTAATGTACCACATTGTCTGGACACACGGCATGTGATATGGGCGTGTGACCTTATTTTGATGATGACGTCATAGTCAAAGAGTTACACGGGTTAAGGACACGGGTGTGTCCCATGCCACACGGGCGTGTGTGACCACATGGCCTACCCCCACGAGCGTGTGACTCTCCAAAACAAGAAAAATTGTTAAGTTGCCCAAATTTTTTTGAAAGTTCATGGTTTAGTCCCGAACCAACCCCGATGTATGGTTTCGGCCTCGTAGGCCCGTATAAGGGACGACATGCATGTGTTTGAATTTTTTTGAAATTGGTTGAATTTTTATGGCCAGATTTTACATGTATGTGTATGTTTAAGTCCGATAATGCGTCGTATCCTATCCAGTGTCGTACATGGGTAAGGGGTGCTATAGTCCAAGATTCATCAGGCCATATGAAATTATCGAGCGAGTTGGACCAATTGCTTATCGACTAGCATTGCCATCTTAGTTAGAAAAGATTCATAATATATTTCTTGTATCGGTGCTTCGAAAATACTGATCCGACCCTTCACATGTTATTTCCCCGACCAAAGTTGAGATTCAGTCAGATTTATTGTACAGTGAAGAACCGATCTGGATTTTAGCTCATGAGATCAAAGAGCTGAAAAATTAAAGAATAGCATTAGTGAAAGTATTATGTCATCGACACGGGGTTAAAGAAGCTACGTGGGAACCTAACGATGCTATGAGAAAGCAATATCCAAACCTATTCGCTGGTAAGATTTTTGGGGACGAAAATCCTTAAGGGGGAGAGTTATAATAGCTGAATTTAGCTAAAGCAAAATAGTGGTTTCAGGACCACAAATTCGAGATCAAAAAGTTATTTTAATATTATCTTTGGTGTTTACAAAATGTGAATATCTATGTATGAAAATTTCGTGAGCTAATTTTATTGTTTAATAGCTCAATTTGAGAAAAAGGACTTAATCGCGTAAAATGAAAAAGTACCATGCTATAAGTTAAAAGTGTTTAATTGCCATGGCTTATTAAATGAAAGGTCCTTATATTGTAATTAGACCATGGTTAGTGGAGATGGACATAAATGGCCTTGAATTATATGGATTATAATGTTTTAAACAAAGGTTAAAATGGTAATAATAGAATTAATGTATATTTAAAATAAAACAAACATGAAATTAGTCCATTATCACCTTCTTTGCACCGAATTTGAAGAAGAAAAGAAAGCTTGAATGTGTTTAGGGTTTCAACAACTTGAAGCTTTAATTAAGATCAAGAACGAAAGAAATCGAATTTAGATTGAAGGAAATCGAAAGTTATCCAATAGTCGATCCAGTTCCTCTATTCTGACTATGAGGTAAGTTCATATGCAAATAAATGTCTTTAAATTGAATTACATATGTTTACTTGTCATGGAAATGTTATAAATGTTGAATGGGCCCTTACGAGAAAGAATCAATAAAGTTACTATAGCCTGAAGTCTCGTAGGAACCTTAGGAATAAAATAGATACGAATGTCATGACATTAGGTTATTGAGATGTGATTACATGTAAGACCATGTCAGGGATATTTGCATTTTATTGAGATTACGTGTAAGACTATGTTTGGGATATTGGCATCGTTAATCAATTTCGTGTAAGACCCTGTCTGGGACAATGGCATCGATATATAATAACATGTAAGACCATATCTGGGATATGGCATTGTATGAGCTTATGTGATTTTCGAGTATCCTTAACGATTCTGAATGGTTCAACGGCAAAAGTCAAGTCGAGAAAGAATATGTGAATGAGCTAAATGACTTAGGTACGTACGAAATTCATACGAGTATTGAAAAGGGAAAGTATTTGATGAACTTGATTAAGACGTTGAATATATTTTCAATGAGAAAAGTTTGTAAATTTGAATGTGATTAGTTATGTTTAGCATATTTGAATTGATATGCAAATATCTATGTGTTGACTTTATTTGTATATTTCTTACTAAGCTTTTGAAGCTTACTTTGTGTGTTCTTTCCCTGTTTTATAGATTATCGAAGCTAGCTCGAATTCAGAAATTGTAGGGAAACTTCATCACATTATCGATCATCTCGTTGGTACTTTTGAGAGTTTTGTATATATGGTATATGGCATGTATAGGCTAGAGCCATATTGGTATGTTTTGAGTTATGATTTTAACCATGTGATTTGGCTTGTAAATGCTGGTGTGTATGGCCATTTAAGTTGGCTTGAATTGTGTTTGGTAGGAAATATATATGTGATATATATAATGCCTTATATGTTGGCTTGTTTTGGTATGGTTATGAGTTGGCTATTCTGGATAGTTGTAAGTTGGTGAATTAATGCTTGAGGAATGGTATATTATGGTATGTTTTGTAAATGATCAATTGGCATGTTTTGGCTGCCTATATATGTGTTGAAATGGTACCAATTTGGTTATTTTGTGTGCATGAGAAAAGGTTGGCAAATTGGCTTTTCAAATGGCCTATTTTTGTCCACATGGACAGAGACACAGGCGTGTGTTTCAGCCGTGTGTGACACACGGTTATGCTACACGGTCGTGTGTCCCATGGGGTACCCTTTCGAATTAAGTCAGTATACCCTACAGGTTTGACACAGCCTAGACACACGGACGTGTCTACTGGCCGTGTGTGGCACACGGGCTGGCACATAGGGATGTAGTCGGCCGTGTGACCCAAATCAGTAACCGCTCCAGTTTTCCCACGGCCATGGCACACAGGCGTGTCCTCAGCCGTGTGGTGCAAGTCAGTATGTATGTCCTGTTTTCACATGCCCTGTGACACGGGAGTGTCTGGCAACTGTGTGAGGCACACGGCCTGTTCACACGGGCATGTCACCCTTTAATGTTGAAAAATTTTCTAACTTTCTCAAACTTTGCAAATGTTACCGGTTTAGTCGCGAACCACTTCTAAGCATGTGACAGCCCCAAATTGACCCTAGTCGGAAAGTGGTTTCGGGACCACTAAACCGAGTCATAAAAATAATTAACCGTCATAGTTGATGCTCATTATATGTACATATGCATGTGTGAAAATTTCATGTTTGAATTTTGTTAATTGTAAGTGAATTTTATCAAATAGGACTTATGTGAGAAAATTTAGAAATGTGCTAGGCAAATGTAAAGTGGCCTAATAATGCATGTTGTGAAAATGATGGGTTTGCATGTCAAATTACCCAAAATTAAAGCATAGTGGCGGCCATGCTATGGGTGGAAACATGTTGTGTTAGTGTGTTATGTTAGAAAGAATAAAAAAAGGGTTAGGATTAAAGTAATGCAAAGGCGGAGTGATGGAAAAAAATTGTCTCACCCATGCCCCCCATTGCCGTGAATTGAAGAAAGAAAACAAAAAAAGTGTTCATCCTTGAACATCTTTGGCCGAAAATTTTAAGGAGAAAGGAAGAAGAAAGGATTTTCTTGCTTCTTGTTCGGTTGGTTGGTGTTTAGGAGGAGGTATGTTTGGTGTGGTTCCATGAGATTCATGCATTTTTTATTTTATTTTATTTTATTTATTTGTTAGCTTGAGTTCTATCTAGCCCATGGTTTAGATCTTTGCTATGTGATGGAGATGATATTCGCCATGGGTGTTGTCTTCTTGGTTGATGTTTGATGTTGTGGTGATGAGGCATGAAGATGGGTTAAGTTTCGCTAAGGAGGATTTGTGATTGATGCCATTTGCATGCTAAATGTGAAGCTTTGTAATGATACATGTGGTGGTGGATTTTCTTTTAGCATTCTTGAGTTAGTCCTTAAGTTCTTTGTTTAACCCATGACCAAAATTTAAGTGGTATGGTGTCTTGATGCATTCGGCCATGGTAGGAAGTAGAAGAGAAGCATGGTTGTTGATCATGTTATTTGGATGAAAATGGTAGTAAGGTGAAGTGCAAATGTTAGTTTTGATCTCTAGAGTATATATGTGTATTAGCCAGAGTTTTGAACTTAAAACGAATTGGTATTTAGTCAATACAAGTAACCATAATTGTAGAATGTATTAAGTGTTGCAATCGGCCTCAACATAGACATGCATATTCGACCATAGAAAGAAGATTGGTGTTGCATGTATTCGGTTAGAGGCAAGCATATTGATGCTTTTATTTTGGCTTAGACAATCGGCTAAAAGGGAGTGTGGGTTAATATGTTGAGTTGATTCATGATTTCATATGTATGTGACTTTAATGTCTAATGTATATATATGGGCTAAGTACTTTGAGTTCCTCTTTTCGATGCTCAAATGATTAAATCAATTTATTTGTTAAATTAAGCTCAAGAGCAAAGGGGAACTAAATCCGATAAAGGGAAGGAAAAAGTGGTCGAATAGCCATCGGAATCGTTCGACAACATCCGAGGTAAGTTTTGAGTAACGAGACTTAGTTTACGATTTGATTAAGTCATGACGTATGGGCATAACAAATATACGGTGATATGATGATTCTACTTGAATTATATGTTGAGTTAATTAGTCTATACGTATGACGGGTAGCCGTATGTGCATAGAGATCGTGTCATAAAGCAAACTAAACCATGCTGTTTGTATGTGGCTAGTGAGCCAAAATGGGATTGCTTGATACGTGACTTGTGTTTGAACTCTAATTATGAAAATGAAATATAGATGTGTCATGATTTATTGATATGTGCATGAATATTTGGATGATAACCGGCTAAGTCCGAAGGCATTTTGTGCTAGTGACTAGTTCCTGCTAAGTCCCAAGGCATTTGTGCGAGTTATTACATCCGGCTAAGTCCCGAAGGCATTTGTACGAGTTACTATATCCGGGCTAAGTCCCAAGGCATTGGCGCGAGTTACTATATCCGGCTGTGTCCGAAGGCATTGAGCGAGTAGCTATATCCGGTTAAATCCTCAAGGTACTTGGCTTGGGAATGAGCGACCTTGCTGTAATAGTTTCAATTAATATGCTCGTAAAATCCCAAAGAATGAGGTATGTCTCGTATATGCATTGATTTAGTTGATCCTTACAATTAGTATTCGCCATCGATAAATGAGCTACCGCCTTTGGCTAAGTTGATCTTTTGTGTATGAATATAAGGGTTGGTAAGGTGAAGTAAGTATGATGTTGAGAATTTGTGCATATGAAATTATCTGTTTAGCCATATGAATGCTACACTTTAGTTGTGTCTAATTTTATGGCTCTACTAAGCATTAAATGCTTACTCCGTTCTTTGAATCTCTGTTTTATAGATTTTGGTTCGTCAGATATCGGACTCGGGATTATTGAAGTCGAAGTCGCCCACACTATCAAAGCCCCCTTTGGTACACTTTTGGTTGAACTTTGAAATGGCATGTATAGGATTACCCGTTTTGTTGTTGGTCATGGACCCTTTGGTTTTGTATAAATTTGGATAGCCATGCGAAAATGGCTTATATACACTTTGATCTTAATATTATAATCGTCTTGTATGATGTTCGTTAAGAGGTATGGAAATGTTTGGGAACGATTAGCCATTGGAATGGTTAATCATGATCATATTTTGTGCTATATATGCTAAAGGGCTAGTTGAATCATGGAAACTATGTAATAGGTAAAGTCTACCTTAAAAATAGATGCTGATAGCAGCAGTGGCGTGAATGTGAAAAATCACTAAAAATAGTAGGAATGGAATTAAATAGTGTATAAATTATGTAATCGAACCTTGATGAATCTATTTCATAGATTAACAGTATGAATAGTATATTATGAGATATTTAAGTTTTCGCGAAACAGGGCCAGAACGGTTTTTGGATTCCCTGTTCCGACTTTGGAAATTCATTATAAATTAACCAAAGATAATTAGAAGTCATGCTATATATGTATAGATTCCTTTTCGAGACTAGTTTCTATAGAAATAAACGGCATCAATATTGAAGCCCTGTACAGGGAGATATCCAAGTCGTAATGCGCAAAGGTCAGTGTAGTCGAACCCTGAAACAAGGGAGACTTTAACTAATAAACTGTACTAATTGGTTTGACCAAAAATTCTAGAAAAAAATTTGTAGATGGACATATGAGTCTAGTTTCAGGAAAAATTTACGGAACTGGTTTTCGAGTTTTGGAACTCGAGATATGATTTTTAAGGTGACAGTGACGCAGTTAGCCAGCTCGTCTGGAAATTCAAAATGGACTGTGCAAATAAGTGATTTAAGTCTGCAAACCCCTGGTGTCCGACTCCGGCAACGGTCTCGGGTACGGGGTGTTACAAAGCATGTTTTAAAGTCTCTTAGGACTTTATGTAACATCCTGAATTAGGGACTAGTCAAGACAGTGGTTTTGATACTACAAATCTGAGATAGTAATAATCATTTTACGGATGTTACGAGGTCCATGATATATATGCTTGCCTATGTGAAAATATTGATGAGAAATTTTACCGATAAAGTGTCCAATTGAGTTATTAGGACTAAATTACAATAAGTGAAAAATATGTGTTCTCGTTGATTTAAGGGATTAATTGTGATGAGATTTGAAATTTGAAGTCCTTATTTGGTAATTAGACCATTTATGTCATTATGGACAAAAGTGGACATGGGAGGGATAAAATAGCAAAGTTATAATGGAAGGGCATTTTGGTCCATTAGCTAATAAAAGAATTAAAAGGGAAAAATAGTCAAAATTTGTGTCCATCTTCATCCTCCTTGGCCGAATTTCACAAGAAGTCATAGCTAGGGTTTCTTTTATCTTTCACGCTCAAAATAAGTGCATTCTAGCCCCATTTTTAATCTTCTTTAGATTTTTGAAATCCTTGTAGCTCGATTTTGATATTTCTACCTTTAATTTGAGCTAGGGTTTATGTTCAAAAACATACCCATGAATGACATGCTTGTACTTTGATTTCTAATGGAAGGATATGGAGGTTTGATGTAGCACCCCAAACCCGGCCCAGACATTATGGCCGGATCCGACATGCCACATCGAAGTGTTCAAAACATTTTATATTGTTGATCCAGAAAAACCTACTTAGTGTTTTATAAGATAATTTCATTATAGGTTAAAGTTAATGGAAGCTGTGCACCAGGTAGGAAACCAAAAAAGAGGAGGTGAGTTTATCAGGCTACTTAAGTACCAAGCTCCCTTTGGATCCAATCCTAGACATGCACACCGCCATTGCCACACCTTAACGTCATGTATATTTCTAGGAAACCAATTTGATTAAGTCATTTTTAGGAAAAGTGATTAATTTTGGAAAATACTTTCATTGCGGAAGCTTTGCTTGTTATCGTGTTATTTTGAAATCAATTGTTGTTTTTGAAAACGCGCCCTAAAGCTATCCAATTTCAACAGTTAAAATAAGTAATACCTATCTTAGTAATACATATTAAAACCATCAAAAATAATTAAGCGGCCTTATTACATTTAAAAACCCAAACCTCAACGTAAATAAAAGGATGTCCAGTTCACCAGAAGAAAATCAAACTTTCAGAACGGGTGGCCACTCCGAATTCCCTCACAACTCCAAGCCCACTATGGTTGGGGATTACCTGCGTGGATGAAAATAAAAAGGGTGAGTTTGGGGAAACTCAGTGTGTAAGGAAAACCCATTCAAAGCCCAAGTCAGCTCAAGCCTATTGGGCCTAAGCCCATTCAGGTAACAGTGGTTTGGACTAGAGCCCTTTTTCAGATTACAATAAACTGGGCCTTATCCCCTTATTCAGATAACAGTATGGCCCATAGGCCCATTTCAAAATACATGCAACATCAATAACATATGAAAGCCCATTTGGGAGACTACTCAACCCACCAACCACTACACTCCACCGTACCACCCTACACTCCATGTCGGAATAGCTCAACCCACCCATTAACACTCCACAGCTTGCGACTTTGTCGCTCAGCTATCATAAATTGAGGCAAAGCCTCCAAGACGTGGACAAGCCACTTTCAGTACTTCCTCCGTCAATATCCCAATCCCATGCATCGATAATAACAACATGGCATGCAGTAAATAACAACAGTCAAACATGCATTTAGGTCAATTTAACCCTAGGAGTATTTCGGTAATTTATCTACTAGGGGTAAAACTATAAATTTTCCACTTTTAAAGGTATTTCAGTAATTTATCTATTTTAGGGTTTTTCATGCATATTCCTACTTTTCACGTACTAACAGAATCACATACCGAGGGTTCTTACCGAATTGGGTCCGTTGGCCCATTAAGCCCAAAAATATCGAGGGCACAGAAATCATGCACTTTACAGTCCAAATTTTGCAGCTTACCAAAAACATTAATCAATTTACCTCACGAGCATTCACACACTCGCAAATCTACAAAATACTGATTTTCGGCATTTCGGCTTTTTGACTTTTTCCGATCCAGACTAAGAAAGAGGGTGTTAGTTACACACCTGTTTGCGACGATATGCTGACGAGATCCACACACGAACCGCCTACAATTGGATTACTAACACGTTAATCTAACTATTCAAATACAAACTACGTATTAACCCCTTACAATATTCGGCCAACCACACCTACAGATCATAGTAAGCTTACAAGAAATCAATAAGCAACTCATTAACAAATTTTTGTCAATGTTTACCACATAATCATAATTTCACTGCAAGCTGTCTTCCTGAGCAACAGTCACTAAATCATTTATAACTGGAGCTACGAAACTCCAAATCAAGTGCCGTTAATTTTCCCTGAAAATAGACTCATATATATTATATCCATAAAATTTTCAGAATTTTTGGTTTGGCCAATCAATACCAGATTTTTCTCAAAGTTTCGCATGTTTCACTGTTTGACTAATCTGACCACTATTCATTACGAATCAAATTTCTCATTGTACAGAATTCAAAATATGTTTTCGTTTATTTCATTTGAAACTAGACTCAACAAGCTTTAATTACAAAATTTATTCAGCTTCTAATTCATCTCCCACAATTTATGGTGATTTTCCAAAGTCACGTTACTGCTGCTGTCCCAAGCAGATTTATTACCAAATTCACTCTTTCACACATAACTTGCATGCATGTTATTTAAACACACCAATCAATCATCACATATCTATGATTTTACTTAAGTATAATCTCCGTTTCATCATTTTAAAGCACAACATGTTAGCCGATTTTTCCCTTTAGCATCTAAGGCACATGCATGTTCATTTGTTTGGCTCAACTTCACCTATCTTCGATTTTTCATCAAAAGAACATGAAACAATAGCCATTTCCTTCATTTTAATTCATGACCAAATGCTCACAACACAACCAAAAACCAAAATATGCTTCAAGAGTTAAGGTAGAATCAAGAAGAACTCATGAACCTCAAAATAAAAGCAAACTACCATGAACTTACCTTAAATTTTCTTCCCCAAGTGACCGAACATTCAAGAGCTTTCTCCTCTCCTTTCTCTTCTCTAACTTTAGGCTATGATGAACAAAGATGGACAAAACTTTGTTCTTTTCACCCCTTTTTCTTTTAATAAAATTTCATATTTCATCCATTTAATTCTTTAATACAAAAGACATGAAATGCCTATCATGGAACATTTACCTAAACCATTATCATGGAACATTTACCTAACCCATTATCATGGAATATTTACCTAATCCATTATCATGGAACATTTACCTAACCCATTATCAATTTGTATCATGAATTATGGATATCAAGTGCTCATATTGTCTACAACAACATGATGGCTGGCCACTTCATGTAAAATGGGAGGTTTGTCATGCAAATCCTCTTATTTTGCACTCCTATTTATTTGACCACTTCAATTTAGCCTATAGCATTTTCAAACATTTTCACATAGGTTCTATTTCATAATTTCACCCTCTTTTTCTTATGGAACAAAAATTAACTAAAATTGTCGGGTTCTATCTTAAGCTTGGGCCTTCTAGAGGCCCACTAACATAATTAAACCTATGCCAACATTCACAGAATTCTCGAAAATTGGGGTGTTACATCTGAGGTGTGATAAACAACTTTTACTAGGTGGTTTTTGGTGAAATTGCTAAAAAGGACCTAATTGTAAAAGTTGTAACAACTATGTGTAAGTGTGTGAATAAATGAGAAATGTGGGTTGGTATAAAAGGGAAAATGATTCGGCTAGGCTTGAATAATGAGAAAAATAGGTACTTTTCATTTTACAAGCCCAGGGGCAATTTTATAATTTTGTAAAATTTTAAGGGAAAAATTATAATTTTTCCATATCGTGATTTTTGGACTGAAATGAATAATGTGTCTATTAAATAAGCTAAATGTGCTATTATAGATCAAGAGGGACAAGGGATAGACCTTGACAGAAGAAAAGGCAAGGTTGTGGACTAAATCGCAAATTTGCCATTTTTGCACTGAGGTAAGTTGTGTGTAAGTAATTCTAAAATTCTAATATTACGTATTTAATATTTGACATTATATGTGTAACAGTCTAATTTTGACCCTAATTGGAACGGTGGTTTCAGGACCACGAATCCGAGTCAAAATAATATTTAAATATTATTTTCTATGCTTGAAATGTGTGAAGTTGCTTTTGTGAAAGATTCGTTTAAAAATTTTATTGTTCAGATGTCCGATTTAATAAAAGGACTTAATCGCATAAATTGAAAATTTGCTAGTTTTAATTGGAAGACTTAATTGTTTATGGCTTTTTAAATAGAAGCCTTAAAGTGGTTAATAAGCCATTTTGAAGGATGGTGGACGACATTAGACTTAGTTTATATAGTTTATAAATTTTATTAGTAAGGGCAAACTAGTAAATTATCAAATAAGTTATATTATCATAAAAAATAAAACATGAAAACTTTAGTTCATCTTTATTTCTCCATCACCGAAATTAAAATAAAGAAGAAAAAGAAAAGAAACTTAGGGTTCGTGACTTTCAAGCTTAATCCAAGGTAAGTTCTAGCTCGATTTTCGATAATTTTTACGTTTTTGAGATCGTTGCTTCGAGTACTACAAGACCCATGCTTGAATTTTCGAATTTGATGATGATTTCATGAATTGCCATTGTTGATAATTTGATGAATTTTATGTTTGATGATAGAAAATAAAATATATGTGTCAGATTAACATGTTTGGTATTGGGATTTTTGGTAATTTTGAGCATTTAGGGCCAAATTGCAAAAATATTAAATTAAGGGGCTAGATTGTGAAATTTATGAAATATGGAGACTTATATAAGCTTAGGGAGTATTCAGTCTAAGCATACTATGTTGAGATTTGGTGTATGTTTTTGTGTTTAATGTGTTGTGGATTAAAATATAAATGTGTGAAATATGAAGGGCAAAATGGTAATTTGCTCATTTATGTGTTTGGGATTAAATTGAATGAAATTTTATTTTAATAAGCTTAATTTGGAACTTTATAGATCAAGAAACAAAAAGATCAGAAGTGGGTCGAGGGAAAACGAAAATAGTTGAATAGTCAAACTTTATCGTCCGTCGATATCTGAGGTAAGTCATTAAGCAAATATTTATTGTTGGTTTAAATAAATATAATTTATATATATGTGCGAGCCGAGTTGAAATGTAAAATCTTGATGTTTCCGAATGCAGATAGAAATAATAAATATGAATTGATATGCATTGAGTAATTAAATTTAAGCACTGAGTGTGTGAATATAAATAGTTATGGACATGAAAATTTCACTAAGCGTGCGAGTTTGGTTAACGAGCACTAAGTGTGCGAGTTTGGTTAACGAGCACTAGGTGTGCAAAGGAAAATATTAAGCACTAAGTGTGTGATTTCATGGCTTTTCTAGTTAAACAATAGCACTAAGTGTACGAATACATCGGGTGAATGAAAATGATCAGACGATCTAATTATCAAATTCAAGAGTAGTAGTGTAATATTTATGTTCATAATAATGAAGATACGTAATCAAACCTTTGTGGTTGATATTATTGAACTTGAAATTATGTGGTTGGTAGTAATAAATATAATACATATGATAGATTTGGAAAATGAAAGATAGATGAGTTGAAAAGGAAAAAAAATAATAATAAAATGATATGTTATATATATGTTATAATGTTTGATTATTTATTTTATATGTGAGTGAACATTCGGCTAGGTATTAAATGGTAAGATGGAAAGTGATAAGTAATTATTTTTAAAGAGTTTATGTACATTCGAACATGTTGGGGATTAAACTTGATTGATTGATAGATATATGGGTAGTCAAGTTTGGTTGAATATGTGATTATAGTAGCATGACTTGGTTGCTCAAATTGATCTATTAATGTCTTTTAAATTGTTTAAATTGCTTGAGAGTGTGTTTACTTGTCTTAATTTTATAGATTTTGGAGATTGTTACGTGCTCGGGATCATCAGTCTCATCACACTATCGTCTATATTTTGGTACTCTTGAAAGCTTAAGTTTAAACTTATGGTATGTATAAGCTATTCTATCTATTGAATCCATTATGAATGAGAAGTGTATTTAAGCCATGCGAAAATGGCTTAGTTATTATATGTTATGCTTGGTTTAAAATCTTCTTGGTTAGATGTTTTGATATATTTGGTTTGATGGTTTAGTTGCGATTTAAATCCATTTGATAAGTATAGATTATAATTTGCAAAATTGATATATATATATATATATATATAAATTAATTATCCGTATTAATTGGTTTTGTCATGAATAACTTATGAATATTTCATATTAGTAGGTTTAAAGCCTATTATATATTCGACCAAGGTCTAAAATTATTTAAAGTTATGTTTGTGCTATAAATTGAATGAGGAATAGGTTTTGACACTGGATTAATATTGGTTAAATTAAGATGTATGTCCGGTGGTAGGAGTTGGTATGAAAATGATAGATGATATATATATATGTTCGGCTATAGGGTGTTAATTAATAAAACATATATACTTTTAAATTTGTGCATATGTCATTGTTGTTATATGAATTGATTGAGTTATATCAAGTTATTAAGATATTTGGATGTATTAATATGCTATTATAGGATGTGAATTATGCGGTTATACTCTAAAAATGATAGATGATATGGGAATTGAATACACTAGTGGTTGGTTAAAATTGGTTATATTAAAATGGTCAAATGTGCATGGCTTTGTATTTAGCAAATAGGCATGTTTGGTCTTTAAATGAATTGCCAAGTATGTTTTATTTTTATTTTTTTATAATAGCCAATTTTAATGCTGCACATGACTTGAACAATAAGATATGTCAAATGTTTTATTTGGTTAAATAGTGTGACAGCCCCAAATTGATCCTAGTCGGAAAGTGGATTCGGGACCACTAAACCGAGTCATAAAAATAATTAACCGTCATAGTTGATGCTCATTATATGTACATATGCATGTGTGAAAATTTCATGTTTGAATTTTGTTAATTGTAAGTGAATTTTATCAAATAGGACTTATGTGAGAAAATTTAGAAATGTGCTAGGCAAATGTAAAGTGGCCTAATAATGCATGTTGTGAAAATGATGGGTTTGCATGTCAAATTACCCAAAATTAAAGCATAGTGGCCGGCCATGCTATGGGTGGAAACATGTTGTGTTAGAGTGTTATGTTAGAAAGAATAAAAAAAAGGGGTTAGGATTAAAGTAATGCAAAGGGAGGAGTGATGAAAAAAAAAATTGCCTCACCCATGCCCCCCCCCCCCATTGCCGTGAATTGAAGAAAGAAAACAAAAAAAAAAGTGTTCATCCTTGAACATCTTTGGCCGAAAATTTTAAGGAGAAAGGAAGAAGAAAGGATTTTCTTGCTTCTTGTTCGGTTGGTTGGTGTTTAGGAGGAGGTATGTTTGGTGTTGTTCCATGAGATTCATGCATGTTTTTTTTTTATTTTTTTTTTATTTATTTGTTAGCTTGAGTTCTATCTAGCCCATGGTTTAGATCTTTGCTATGTGATGGAGATGATATTCGACCATGGGTGTTGTCTTCTTGGTTGATGTTTGATGTTGTGGTGATGAGGCATGAAGATGGGTTAAGTTTCGGCTAAGGAGGATTTGTGATTGATGCTATTTGCATGCTAAATGTGAAGCTTTGTAATGATACATGTGGTGGTGGATTTTCTTTTAGCATTCTTGAGTTAGGCCTTAAGTTCTTTGTTTAACCCATGACCAAAATTTAAGTGGTATGGTGTCTTGATGCATTCGGCCATGTTAGGAAGTAGAAGAGAAGCATGGTTGTTGATCATGTTATTTGGATGAAAATGGTAGTAAGGTGAAGTGCAAATGTTAGTATTTGATCTCTAGAGTATATATGTGTATTAGCCGAGTTTTGAACTTAAAACGAATTGGTATTTAGTCAATACAAGTAACCATAATTGTAGAATGTATTAAGTGTTGCAATCGGCCTCAACATAGACATGCATATTCGGCCATAGAAAGAAGATTGGTGTTATGTGTATTCGGTTAGAGGCAAGCATATTGATGCTTTTATTTTGGCTTAGACAATCGGCTAAAAGGGAGTGTGGGTTAATATGTTGAGTTGATTCATGATTTCATATGTATGTGACTTTAATGTCTAATGTATATATATGGGCTAAGTACTTTGAGTTCCTCTTTTCGATGCTCAAATGATTAAATCAATTTATTTGTTAAATTAAGCTCAAGAGCAAAGGGGAACTAAATCCGATAAAGGGAAGGAAAAAGTGGTCGAATAGCCATCGGAATCGTTCGACAACATCCGAGGTAAGTTTTCGAGTAACAAGACTTAGTTTACGATTTGATTAAGTCATGACGTATGAGCATAACAAATATACGGTGATATGATGATTCTACTTGAATTATATGTTGAGTTAATTAGTCTATACGTATGACGGGTAGCCGTATGTGCATAGAGATCGTGTCATAAAGCAAACTAAACCATGCTGTTTGTATGTGGCTAGTGAGCCGAAAATCGGATTGCTTAATACGTGACTTGTGTTTGAACTCTAATTATGAAAATGAAATATAGATGTGTCATGATTTATTGATATGTGCATGAATATTTGGATGATAATCGGGCTAAGTCCTGAAGGCATTTTGCGCTAGTGACTAGTTCCGGCTAAGTCCCAAGGCATTTGTGCGAAGTTATTACATTCGGCTAAGTCCGAAGGCATTTGTGCGAGTTACTATATCCGGCTAAGTCCGAAGGCATTTGTGCGAAGTTACTATATCCGGCTAAGTCCCGAAGGCATTGGTGCGAGTTACTATATCCGGCTATGTCCCAAGGCATTGAGCGAGTAGCTATATTCGGTTAAATCCGAAGGTACTTGGCTTGGGAATGAGCGACCTTGCTGTAATAGTTTCAATTAATATGCTCGTAAAATCCCAGCAATGAGGTATGTCTCGATATGCATTGATTTAGTTGATCCCTTACAATTAGTATTCGCTCACCGATAAATGAGCTACCGCCTTTGGCTAAGTTGATCTTTTGTGTATGAATATAAGGGTTGGTAAGGTGAAGTAAGTATGATGTTGAGAATTTGTGCATATGAAATTATCTGCTTAGCCATATGAATGCTACACTTTAGTTGTGTCTAATTTTATGGCTCAAACTTACTAAGCATTAAATGCTTACTCGTTCTTTGAATCTCTGCTTTATAGATTTTGGTTCGTCACCATCGGACTCGGGATTATTGAAGTCGAATTCGCCCACACTATCAAAGCCCCCTTTGGTACACTTTTGGTTGAACTTTGAAATGGCATGTATAGGATTACCCGTTTTGTTGTTGGTCATGGACCCTTTGGTTTTGTATAAATTTGGATAGCCATGCGAAAATGACTTATATACACTTTGAGCTTAGTATTATAATCGTCTTGTATGATGTTCGTTAAGAGGTATGGAAATGTTTGGGAACGATTAGCCATTGGAATGGTTAATCATGATCATATTTTGTGCTATATATGCTAAAGGGCTAGTTGAATCATGGAAACTATGTAATAGGTAAAGTCTACCTTAAAAATAGATGCTGATAGCAGCAGTGACGTGAATACGAAAAATCACTAAAAATAGTAGGAATGGAATTAAATAGTGAATAAATTATGTAATCGAACCTTGATGAATCTATTTTCATAGGAAAGTAACGAAACGATCATATGAACAGTATATTATGAGATATTTAAGTTTTCGCGAAACAGGGCCAGAACAGTTTCTGGATTCCCTGTTCCGACTTTGGAAATTCTTTATAAATTAACCAGAGATAATTAGAAGTCATTACATATCTGTATAGATTCCTTTTCGAGACTAGTTTCTATAGAAACAAACGGCATCAGTATTGAAGCCCTGTACAGGGAGATATCCAAGTCGTAATGCGCAAAGGTCAGTGTAGTAGAACCCTGAAACAGGGGAGACTTTAACTAATAAACTGTACTAACTGGTTAGGCCAAAAATTCTAGAAAAAAATTTGTAGATGGACATATGAGTCTAGTTTCAGGAAATATTTACGGAACTGGTTTTCGAGTTTTGGAACTCGAGATATGATTTCTAGGGTGACAGTGACGCAGTTAGCCAGCTCGTCTGGAAATTTAAAATGGACTGTGCAAATAAGTGATTTAAGTCTGCAAACCCCTCGTGTCCGACTCCGGCAACGGTCTTGGGTACGGGGTGTTAAAATTAAATTGGTATCAGAGCTATGGTTTAGTCGATTCTAGGACTACCGTAATACGTTTGGGTCTAGCTATACATGCCATTATGTGATTATTTGATAGTGTGGTGATTTCTAACATTTGCAAATGTGTTTACTTATAGTAATGGATCCCGATCCCGACCGAGAGGTAGCTGATGATCTTGAGAGTGTAGCGCCTGCTCCCGCACAAGGGACAGTGCTGGCGGACTCTCAACCTATTGCTAGTAATCCGAATGATGAAGCTAGACAAGCTTTTTATAGCGTGATGAATGATGGGTTCAACCAATACATTCGGACTAATACGGCTGTTCCACAACCTCCATTCCCGACAAACACAACCCCCGTACCTACGATACCTCCGGTAGCTGACCAAATAAGGTCAAATAAGCCCCTAGTTGACAGAATCCGAAAGCATGGGGCTACTGAATTTAAAGCTACGGACAGCGATGATGCCGAGCAAGCTGAATTTTGGTTGGACAACACTATTCGGGTACTCGACGAGCTATCTTGCACACCCGATGAGTGCCTTGTACTATCTCCTTGCTACGTGATTCTGCCTACTATTGGTGGAATACATTGACTTCTGTTGTGCCCAGAGAGTAAGTAACTTGGGAGTTTTTCCAAACCGAGTTTCGAAATAAGTATATCAGTCAGAGATTCATTGACCAAAAACGGAAGGAATTTCTTGAACTCAAACAAGGTTCCATGTCGGTTACCGACTATGAACGAAAATTTGTGAGGCTTAGCCAGTACGCGTGAGAATGCATTTCTTCAGAAGCTGTGATGTGTAAACATTTCGAAGATGGACTGAATGATGATATAAAGCTGTATGTTGGCATTTTAGAAATCCGAGAATTTATGGTACTTGTCGAGCGAGCTTGCAAAGCCGAGGAGCTCAGTAAGGAGAAAAGGAAAGCCGATGTGGGAGCAAAGGAGTTTCGTAAGAGATCTTCAGGAAAGCCCTTTCAACAGTCATCAAAGAAATTTAGAGATGACTTAGGCCGGTCTAGGGACACTTCGGGTTTTTCTAGACGAGATCGCGATCGACCCCCTGTGAGCACACGCGTCACTTCGATCGCCAGTGTTGGAAATGATCGTCGAGACAGAACGGAGTGCCAGTATTGTGGCAAATGGCATTCGGGGAGTTATAGATTTCATGACCGCTCCTGTTTCAAGTGCGGATCAGTTGACCACTTCATTAAAGTTTGCCCGAGGTTGTCTGAACAGAATGTAAATCAGAGTGGGAAACCGGGTGCTACCACTGCTCGAGGTAGACCATCTAGAAATACGGGCAATGCTAGTGGTGGTCGAGATGATCTAGAGATGCTACGACCAGATCCGAGGCTCGTGCTCTGCTAGGGCTTATGCTATCTGCACGCGAGGATGCTTCCTCGCCGATGTTATTACCGGTACTTTTACTCTCTTTGATACTAATGTGATTGCTTTGATTGACCCCGGTTCTACTCATTCTTATATATGTGAAACCTTAGCATCCAAAGAAGACTTTACCTATTGAGTCTCTCGAGTTCGTAATTCGGTGTCAAATCCCTTGGGTCGTTACGTGCTTGTCGACAAAGTGTGTAAGAAATGTCCCCTAGTAATTCGAGGTTCCTGTTTTCCGGCGGACTTGATGCTTTTGCCATTTGATGAATTTGATGTTATCTTCGGTTTAGATTGGTTGACCGTGCATGATGCAGTTGTGAATTGCAAAAGCAAGATTATTGAATTGAGGTGCGCAAATAACAAGATAATTCGAGTTGAGTCTACGGACTTAAAGGGGTTGCCAGCTGTAATATCATCAATGTTGGCCCAAAAATATGTAAGAAAGGGGTGCGAAGCATACCTTGCGTATGTACTTGATGACAGAGAGTTAGAAAAGAAACCCAAATCTGTGCCGGTGGTTTGTGAATACTCGAATGTTTTTCCCAAGGAATTACCGGGTTTACCACCTGTTCGAGAGGTAGAGTTTGGTATTGAGCTTGTACCTGGGACTACGCCGATTTCGATAGCTCCGTATCGTATGGCACCAACCGAGTTAAAAGAGTTGAAAGCTCAGTTGCAAGAATTGACGGATAGAGGTTTCGCTCGACCAAGTTTCTCACCTTGGGGTGCACCAGTATTGTTTGTGAAAAAGAAGGACGGAACCATGAGGTTGTGCATCGACTATCGTCAGCTGAATAAGGTGACAATAAAGAATAAATATCTGATGCCACGTATTGACGATTTGTTTGATCAACTAAAGGGAGCCTCAGTGTTTTCAAAGATAGATTTGAGATCGGGTTATTACCAGTTGTGAATTCGAGATTCGGATGTACCCAAAACTGCTTTCATAACAAGATACGGTCACATGAGTTCTTAGTGATGCCGTTTGGGCTCACTAATGCCCCTGCGGTATTTATGGATTTGATGAATCGGATCTTCAGAGCGTATTTGGATCGGTTTGTAGTCGTGTTTATCGATGATATTTTGGTTTATTCGAGAAATGAAACCGATCATGCTAAACACCTGGGATTAGTGTTGCAAATTTTACGGGATAAGCAGTTATATGCTAAGTTCAGTAAGTGTGAGTTCTGGTTAAGAGAGGTTAGCTTCTTGGGTCATGTGGTATCCGTGATCGGGTATTCGAGTTGACCCGAGCAAAATTTCAGCCATACTTAACTGGAAGCCTCCGAGAAATATTACTGAGGTTCGGAGCTTTTTGGGACTTGCCGGTTACTACCGACGGTTTGTGAAAGGTTTCTCGATGATAGCCACACCAATGATGAAACTACTTTAGAAGGATGTTAAGTTTGAATGGACAGAAAAGTGTCGAAAAGTTTGAACAACCGAAAACTCACTTGACGGAAGCTCCAAGATTAGTGCAGCCCGAATCGTGCAAGGAGTTCGTCATTTATAGTGATGCATCCCTACTTGGGTTGGGTTGCGATTGATGCAAGAAGGTCGAGTTGTGGCCTATGCGTCCGAGACAATTAAAGCAACATGAGAAAAATTATCCGACCCATGATCTCGAACTAGCTGCCATCGTATTCGCTTTGAAAATATGGCGACACTACTTATTTGGTGAGAAGTGCCATGTATATTCGGATCACAAAAGTCTCAAATATTTGATGACTCAAAGAGACTTGAATCTGCGACAAAGACGTTGGCTCGAGTTGTTAAAAGATTATGAGCTTGTCATTGACTATCACCCGGAAAGGCTAATGTGGTTGCGGATGCCTTAAGTCGTAAATCACTTGTTGCTTTACTGACGATGAATGTACACTTGTCTCATTCTATCCGACAATGTGTTAGTGGCGTAACTAAAGGCCAAACCATTATTGATTCATCAAATTCGTGAAGCCCGTAAAGTCGATGATGAATTGGCTGCAAACGGGCTGAATGTGTTCAAATGTAGAATCGAGTTTCAAATTGATGATGACGATTGTTTGAGGTTCGAAGTCGGTTGTGTGTTCCAAGAAATTCAGACTCATTTCGATGATTCGAACGAAGCTCATTGTAGCCGAATGTCAATTCACCCGGAGTACGAAAATGTACAACAATCGAGACGTCGCTTTGGTGGCATGGTATGAAACGAGACATTTCGATTTTGTTTCAAGTGTTTAATATGTCGCAAAGTGAAGGCGGAACATCAAGTGCCTACGGGTTTACTTCAGCCGATCATGATACCTGAATGGAAATGGGATCGAGTCACGATGGATTTTGTATCTGGGTTGCCATTGTCGGCAAGTAAGAAAGATGCGATTTGGGTTGTCGTGGATAGACTGACTAAGTCGACTCACTTCATCCCCGTACGCACGGACTTTTCATTGGAAAAACTAGCTGAGTTGTATGTTTCTCAGATTGTGAGATTACACGGAGTACCGATTTCTATTGTGTCGGATAGAGATCCGAGATTCACCTCGTGATTTTGGAAGAAATTGCAAGAAGCTTTGGGTACCAAGCTGCATTTTAGCACCGCTTTTCATCCACAAACCGATGGTCAATCCGAGCGGATAATTCAGATACTTGAGGATATGTTGAGATGTTGCATCCTCGAGTTTAGTGGTTCATGGGAGCGGTATTTACCTTTGATTGAATTCGCTTACAACAATAGTTTTCAATCAAGTATTAAGATGGCACCTTACGAGGCTTTGTACGGGCGTAAATGTAACACCCCGTGCCCGAGACCGTTGCCGGAGTCGAACACAAGGTGCATATAGACTTAACTTAATTAATCTCACAGTCCATTTAAAATTTTCCAGGCAGGCTGGCAAGCTGCGTCACTGCCACCCTAAAAATCATATCTTGCGTTCCACAACTTGAAAATCAGTTTCGTGATTTTTCCCTGAAACTAGACTCATATTTGCATCTACAATTTTTTTTCTAGAATTTTTGGTTGGGCCAATTAGTACAGTTTATTAGTTAAAGTCTCCCCTGTTTCAGGGCTCGACTACCCTGACCTTTGCGCATTACGACTTGGATATCTCCCTGTACAGGGCTTCAATACTGGTGCCGTTTGTTTCTATAGAAACTAGACTCAAAATGGAATCTATAAATATATGTAATAACTTCTAATTACCTCTGGTTAATTTACAATGAATTTCCAAAGTCGGAACAGGGGATCCAGAAACCGTTCTGGCCCTGTCTCACAAAAACTTAAATTTCTATTAACATAATGTTCACATGATCATTTTCTTGCTTTCCTATGAAAATAGATTCATCAAGGTTCATTCACATAATTTATTCGCTATTTAATTCCATTCCTACTATTTTTAGTGATTTTTCAAATCTACATCACTGCTGCTGTCAGCATCTATTTTTAAGGCAACTTTACCTATTTCATGATCCTCCATGGATCAACTAGAGTTTGTCATACATATACCAAAAGTGATCATGAATGACCATTCCCATGGCTAACCGTTACCAACATTTCCATGCTTCTTAATGAACATATACATTCAAGATGACTATAACATTATGCTCAAAACGTATATAAGCCATTTTCGCATGGCCATCCAAAGTTTTACATACCAAGTTCAAACAAAACATAATAGCCTATACATGCCGAAATGTTCTCTTAGACCATCTAAGAAGAAAATACCAAAAGTTGCTAGCCGGTGTGATGACTTCGACGACGGTCCCGAGCACGCAAAATGGATCAAGAACCTAAATAAGCAACAATAAGCACCAAATGAGTACATAACTCAGTAAGTCATAAGCAATGCACTACCATCCATTAATAACATTATCATAAGAGGAAACAAAATGGAACGATGCTAATTACTTCATCCAAACCGAACTATACCATAGTTCCTTAGACCTTTCGGTTCAATCTCACACCAAGTTACACATTCACATTCCATATACTAATCAATAGGATATTTGAAGCGTTTTTATACATCATTTTGTTTTCGTTACAATCATACAACTAAATGGCCTTTCACTTATTCCACGGTAATTCTCATGTACGTGACTTCAATTAAAATTGTCACATAGGTTCAAAACTTACCAAGCTCAACTCCAAATATAAACATAGCGCCTATTAGCCATGAACTCAAGGTACTTACCCGATCCGCTGTCCGTGATCAACTTAATAATGTCGCACACTCAGTGTCAATAGTGATTCAAAAACATATAGTGAGTCCGCACACTTAGTGCTATAAAATCAACTCGCACACCTGGTGCTATATAATCAAACTCGCACACTTAGTGCTGTACAAATTTAAAACCCGCACACTTAGTGCAATCTCATGATCATAAATGTTTATACCCGCACACTTAGTGCCAAGATCCACAACTCAATACATCTCACCTCTTTTCTTTTCATTCAATACTTTCATCACCACATACATACATGTATATAAATTTATCATTCCATTCGGCATAATTACATAGACATCATGTCTATTTAAATCGATACAAAATATACGCTTAGTGACTTACTTGTGTTGGGTGAATTAATTCCAAGTCGGCTACTCGATGACCTTCGATTTCCCCTTGTTGGACGCCTCTCCTTTAGGATCTTGAGCTTAAACAAATAAATTAACTCATTCAACCCCTTTGCTACATATATTGGGATTCACATTTTAATGATTTTATGACATACGGAACGGCATGGTAAAATTTTTATCTTGCTGCCTCGTGCTTTTATCTATTCAGCTAATAGCCATATGCTATCGCCCTACTATCAATAATCCAATCACACATGCATATATGTATATGGCCGAATGTACAAAGCTTAGACTCATCATCACCTATGCTCTTAATTGATAGCTGAATATGCATACATATATATATATATGATATCACTATACTATCATCTTTAATTCACCTAACACAAAATTTCATCTCATGAACACTTGACCGAATTTTTCCTAACCTAGCATGGCTTTACATATACTTGTAACATCCTATAAATCCACATTTCTACCTAAATTTTCTTTTACCTTTCCTCTACTTCCATTCACAACATCAAGAGCACCATACACGTGCATCATTACAAAGCTTCACACTTAGCATGCAAATGACATCAACACAAACCTACCTTAGCCGAAACTTAACTCATCTTCATGCCGCATCACCACAACATCAAACAAGAAGACAACACCCATGGCCGAATATCATCTCCATCTCATAGCAAAGATTTAAACCATGGGCTAAGTAGAACTCAAACTAACAACTAAAACATGCATGAATCTCATGGACAACATCAAACATACCTTAGTCTAGCAAACTCCCATGGCTGATTTTCTCAAGCTCTTCCCCTTTCTTCTTAGAACATTCGCCAAGCAAAGAAAATGTGAAAGGATGGACACTTTTTTTTCCTTTGTTTTCATCATACTTTCCTTTTTTTTTTCATTATTTTATTCTTTCTAACATAACTACTAACCCAACATGTTTGCAACATGTTTCCACCCATAACATGGCCGCCATCATGCTTAAATTTTGGTAAATTGACATGCAAACCCACCATTTTCACAACATGCACTTATAGGCCACCCTACATTTGCCTAGCACATTTCTAAATTTTCTCACATAAGTCCTATTTGATAAAATTCACTTACAATTAACAAATTCCAAACATGAAATTTTCACACATGCATATGTACATATAATGAGCATCAACTATGACAGTTAATTATTTTTATGACTCGATTTAGTGGTCCCGAAACCACTTTCCGACTAGGGTCAATTTAGGGCTGTCACAGTAAATGTCGTACACCATTGTTTTGGACCGAGCTCGATGAAAGTAAAATTTTTGGAATTGATTTGATTAAAGATGCCAAACAGAAAGTAAAAGTAATCCGTGAATGTCTGAAGGCAGCCACAGATCGTTAGAAATCTTATGCGGATTTGAAACGAAAGGACATTGAATATCAGGTGGGAGATAAAGTGTTTCTTAAAGTTTCACCTTGGAAAAAGATACTCCGATTTGGGCGTAAGGGCAAATTGAGTCCGAGGTTCATCGGGCCATATAAAATATCCGAACGAGTCGGTCCAGTTGCGTATGGATTGATTTTGCCCCCTGAACTTGAAAAGATTCACGACGTCTTTCATGTTTCGATGCTTCAACGTTATAGATCTGATCCATCGCCCATAATTAGTCCATCAGAGGTTGAAATTCAAGCCAATATGAGTTATGAAGAAGAACCGATTCGTATCCTAGCTCGTGAAGTGAAAGAGTTACGAAACAAAAATGTTCCTTTAGTAAAAGTGTTATGACTCAAACACGGGTTGGAAGGAGCTACTTGGGAACCTGAGAACTCTATGAAAGAGCGATACCCAAACCTATTTACCGGTAAGATTTTCGGGGACGAAAATTTCTTAAGTGGGGGAGAGTTGTGACAGCCCCAAATTGACACTAGTCGGAAAGTGGATTCGGGACCACTAAACCGAGTCATAAAAATAATTAACCGTCATAGTTGATGCTCAGGATATGTACATATGTATGTGTGAAAATTTCATGTTTGAATTTTGTTAATTGTAAGTGAATTTTATCAAATAGGACTTATGTGAGAAAATTTAGAAATGTGCTAGGCAAATGTAAAGTGGCCTAATAATGCATGTTGTGAAAATGATGGGTTTGCATGTCAAATTACCCAAAATTAAAGCATAGTGGCCGGCCATGCTATGGGTGGAAACATGTTGTAAACATGTTGGGTTAGTGTGTTATGTTAGAAAGAATAAAAAAAAGGGGTTAGGATTAAAGTAATGCAAAGAGAGGAGTGATGAAAAAAAAATTGTCTCACCCCTGCCCCCCCATTGCCGTGAATTGAAGAAAGAAAACAAAAAAAAAGTGTTCATCCTTGAACATCTTTGGCCGAAAATTTTAAGGAGAAATGAAGAAGAAAGGATTTTCTTGCTTCTTGTTCGGTTGGTTGGTGTTTAGGAGGAGGTATGTTTGGTGTTGTTCCATGAGATTCATGCATGTTTTTTTTTATTTTATTTTATTTATTTGTTAGCTTGAGTTCTATCTAGCCCATGGTTTAGATCTTTGCTATGTGATGGAGATGATATTCGGCCATGGGTGTTGTCTTCTTGGTTGATGTTTGATGTTGTGGTGATGAGGCATGAAGATGGGTTAAGTTTCGGCTAAGGAGGATTTGTGATTGATGCCATTTGCATGCTAAATGTGAAGCTTTGTAATGATACATGTGGTGGTGGATTTTCTTTTAGCATTCTTGAGTTAGGCCTTTAGTTCTTTGTTTAACCCATGACCAAAATTTAAGTGGTATGGTGTCTTGATGCATTCGCCATGTTAGGAAGTAGAAGAGAAGCATGGTTGTTGATCATGTTATTTGGATGAAAATGGTAGTAAGGTGAAGTGCAAATGTTAGTATTTGATCTCTAGAGTATATATGTGTATTAGCCGAGTTTTGAACTTAAAACGAATTGGTATTTAGTCAATACAAGTAACCATAATTGTAGAATGTATTAAGTGTTGCAATCGGCCTCAACATAGACATGCATATTCGGCCATAGAAAGAATATTGGTGTTGCATGTATTCCGTTAGAGGCAAGCATATTGATGCTTTTATTTTGGCTTAGACAATCGGCTAAAAGGGAGTGTGGGTTAATATGTTGAGTTGATTCATGATTTCATATGTATGTGACTTTAATGTCTAATGTATATATATGGGCTAAGTACTTTGAGTTCCTCTTTTCGATGCTCAAATGATTAAATAAATTTATTTGTTAAATTAAGCTCAAGAGCAAAGGGGAACTAAATCCGATAAAGGGAAGGAAAAAGTGGTCGAATAGCCATCGGAATCGTTCGACAACATCCGAGGTAAGTTTTCGAGTAACAAGACTTAGTTTACGATTTGATTAAGTCATGACGTATGAGTATAACAAATATACGGTGATATGATGATTCTACTTGAATTATATGTTGAGTTAATTAGTCTATACGTATGACGGGTAGCCGTATGTGCATAGAGATCGTGTCATAAAGCAAACTAAACCATGTTGTTTGTATGTGGCTAGTGAGCCAAAATGGGATTGCTTAATCGTGACTTGTGTTTGAACTCTAATTATGAAAATGAAAAATAGATGTGTCATGATTTATTGATATGTGCATGAATATTTGGATGATAACCGGCTAAGTCCCGAAGGCATTTTATGCAAGTGACTAGTTCGTGCTAAGTCCCAAGGCATTTTTATGAGTTATTACATCCGGCTAAGTCCCAAGGCATTTGTGTGAGTTACTATATCCGGCTAAGTCCCAAGGCATTTGTGCGAGTTACTATATCCGGCTAAGTCCCGAAGGCATTGGTGCGAGTTACTATATCCGGCTATGTCCCAAGGCATTGAGCGAGTAACTATATCCGTTAAATCCAAGGTACTTGGCTTGGGAATGAGCGACCTTGCTGTAATAGTTTCAATTAATATGCTCGTAAAATCCCAGCAATGAGGTATGTCTCGTATATGCATTGATTTAGTTGATCCCTTACAATTAGTATTCACTCAGTCGATAAATGAGCTACCGGCCTTTGGCTAAGTTGATCTTTTGTGTATGAATATAAGAGTTGGTAATGTGAAGTAAGTATGATATTGAGAATTTGTGCATATGAAATTATGATATTGAGAATTTGTGCATATGAAATTATCTGTTTAACCATATGAATGCTACACTTTAGTTGTGTCTAATTTTATGGCTCAAACTTACTAAGCATTAAATGCTTACTCCGTTCTTTGAATCTCTGTTTTATAGATTTTGGTTCGTCAGCTATCGGACTCGGGATTATTGAAGTCGAAGTCGCCCACACTATCAAAGCCCCTTTTGGTACACTTTTGGTTGAACTTTGAAATGGCATGTATAGGACTACCCGTTTTGTTGTTGGTCATGGACCCTTTGGTTTTGTATAAATTTGGATAGCCATGTGAAAATGGCTTATATACACTTTGAGCTTAGTATTATAATCGTCTTGTATGATGTTCGTTAAGAGGTATGGAAATGTTTGGGAACGATTAGCCATTGGAATGGGTAATCATGATCATATTTTGTGCTATATATGCTAAAGGGCTAGTTGAATCATGGAAACTATGTAATAGGTAAAGTCTACCTTAAAAATAGATGCTGATAGCAGCAGTGACGTGAATGTGAAAAATCACTAAAAATAGTAGGAATGGAATTAAATAGTAAATAAATTATTTAATCGAACCTTGATGAATCTATTTTCATAGGAAAGTAACGAAACGATCATATGAACAATATATTATGAGATATTTAAGTTTTCGTGAAACAGGGCCAGAACGGTTTCTGGATTCCTTGTTCCGACTTTGGAAATTCATTATAAATTAACCAGAGATAATTAGAAGTCATGCCATATATGTATAGATTCGTTTTCGAGACTAGTTTCTATAGAAACAAACGGTATCAGTATTGAATCCTTGTACAGGGAGATATCCAAGTCGTAATGCGCAAAGGTCAGTGTAGTTGAACCCTGAAACAGGGGAGACTTTAACTAATAAACTGTACTAATTGGTTTGACCAAAAATTCTAGAAAAAAATTTGTAGATGGACATATGAGTCTCGTTTCAGGAAAATTTTACGGAACTGGTTTTCGAGTTTTGGAACTTGAGATATGATTTCTAAGGTGACAGTGATGCAGTTAGCCAGCTCGTCTGGAAATTTAAAATGGACTGTGCAAATAAGTGATTTAAGTCTGCAAACCCCTCGTGTCCGACTCCGGCAACGGTCTCGGGTACGGGTGTTACAAATAGTACTTGTAAATAATTATGAAGTCAAAGGTTTAATATTTGATTTGAATTCGTTTGAACTTGGGAATTATAATTCGTGCATACAGTGTGATTAATAATTTAATATATTTATTTTACGAATAAGATCTATGGAATTATGTGATTGTACGAATACTATGTTTTTCTTCGGTAATACCTCGTAACCCCACTGGCGACGGACGGGACTTAGGGGTGTTACAATATGATACATGTATGTATGATTTAATAAAATTGACTTGTGATGATCCAATGGAAGTTTAGTGATAGCCTCGTGTCTCAGAAGCCAGGGTGACCCAAAGGAATACTTAGGACTTGGATGTCGTGACACCGTGCTATATGTGCCTGTGTAATACCATGTCTAGGACATGGCATCGGAAATGATATGTGTGCTAGTGTAAGGCCATGTCTGATACATGGCATCGTTGATGATATGTGTGCCAGTGTAGGGCCATGTCTGGGACATGGCATCGGTGATGCTATGTGTGCCAGTGTAAGACCATGTCTGGGACATGGAATCGACGATGATATGTGTGCCAGTGTAAGACCATGTCTAGGACATGGCATCGGCAATGATATGTGGATTCATGTAAGACCATGTCGGGGACATGGCATTGGTACTTTAGTTGGTGTATGACAATCCCGAGTGTCCTTTAGTATTCTGGTGGTTCCACGGGCCATTCAAGATGTTGGGTTAAGAAGTGGAGTGATATGAGTAAAAATGTATGGTACAGGTATGTACGTAAACCTCGTGAGTATTGAACTCGATTCATGAAGGGAAATTTAGCATGAATAGAAAGGAGTAAGATAAGCTTGATGTTTAATGACATTTAATGTCAACTTTGACTACGTTCATGTGTCTAGGATGATATTGTGGTGATAACTGATAATATGTTTAATCCATGAATATCTTGACTTATGTTGTTATTTATTTACATGCAACTTACTAAGCCCTGTGCTTACCCTTCTATCCTTTCCCTTTTCTTTTAGCATCGTCAAGCTAGCTCGGGGATCGTGGACGTTAGAGCTTGGGTCGCACTATCAACAAATCTTTTGGGGTATAATTAGTTTACTACATTTAAGTATGGCATGTATAGGGGACTTAGTATTTTGTTATATGTGTCATATTTTTTAGCTAAAGTGATGACTCCTTTTGGTATATTATTCTATTTTGTATATGGCCATGAGATATGGCTCATATTAATTATTGGGTTAAAATCCCTAAATATTGTTACATGCATGAGATGTGTTATTACTTTTGTGGTGTGTACCAAATGGTTGATAAAATATGAAATTTATGTTTGATGGATAAATGATGCCAATTGTTATGGTCACTATATTAATAAGGTAAAGAAATGTATTGAATGAACTTAACAAGTCAAGGAGTCCCAATTAGGTAATCTTGATATGAATTTATTATGCATGAGTGGAAGCCATGGATGTCTAAGTAACCCTTTTATGCCATGTCAACCACCATTGGCATATGAGTGTGTGCTGGGGTTGTTAAGGGTGACAAGAGGGCTTGGAAAATAGCCTCAAAGTTGTCCACATGGGTAGACACATGCCCATGTGTGACACATGGTCAGCCCCATGGGCATGTAGTCCGATCATATGTCTCCTACACCCTAGTTTTACAAGTCAGTATGCATGGTAGTAAACACACGAGCAAAGACACGGCTGTGTGTCTCAGCCGTGTAGAGGACACGGCCTTAGGATATGGACGTGTGCCCAGGCCGTGTGAAGTCTGCACCTTAAATGATAAAATTAAATTTTCCACACGGCCTAGCACACGGGCGTGTGACTTGGCCATGTGATATTATATTTATGCTGACGTCATAAACTGAGAGTTACACGGCCTAGGGACACGGGCATTTCCTTGTGTCCACACAGGTGTGTGACCATGTTTTTAAAAAAAATTCTAAGGTTCACGGTTTAGTCTCGAACCACCCTTGATATATGTTTTGGGTCTCGTAGGCCCATATAAGGGACGATATGCGTGTTCTTGAATAAATTTTAAATTTGAACAACATTTTAAGGCCAAGTTTACATAGTAGTGTATGTTCAAGTCCAGTAATACCTTGTATCCTATCCCGGCGTTGGACACGGGTAAGGGGTGTTATATTTTATGGTATCAGAGCTATGGTTTAGTCAGTTCTCAGACTACGTAGTGAGTGTGGAAGTATAGCTATACATGCCATACGTGTATTATGATAATGTGACAACTCTTGAGAATTGAAATTATGTTTTATATAGTAAATGGATCCTAAACGAGCAGTTGCTGACGATGTAGAAAGTAACGCGCCTGCTCCCATCGAAGGAGCAATGCCAGCTAATAGTAGACCCGAGACGATTAGTAAAGGAGAAGGAGGCAAAGAAGCCTTTCTCCACATGATGAATAATTGGGACACCTAGTTTGTTCGGGCAAACCTGGGTGTTCAACTTCCCCCACCCCCTCTTATTCCTCAGCCTACCCCTGTAGCTCCCCAAGTTGTTAAGATAGTGAGAAGGGAAAGGCCTCCGGTTGACTGAATTAGAAAGCAATGAGTTGAAGAGTTCTGAGCTAAGATTGATGATGATCCGGAAAGAGCAAAGTTTTGGCTTGAGAACATCAACCGAGTCTTTGATGAGTTGTCATGCACACCGGAGGAGTGCATGAAGTGTGTGGTATCGCTTCTAAGAGATTCCGCTTACTAGTGGTGGAATACCCTCTTATCGTTTGTTTCGAGGAAGAAAGTGACTTGGGAGTTCTTCCAAGAGGAATTTCGCAAGAAGTATATTAGTCAAAGGTTGATGGATTATAAGAGGAAGGAGTTCCTCGAGTTGAAACAGGGAAAAATGAAATTACTGAGTATGAGCGTGAGTTTGTGAGGCTTAGCAAATATGCTCGGGAATATGTATCTACCGAAGCCATCATATGTAAAAGATTTGAGGATGGGTTGAACGAAGACATCCGATTGTTCGTTGGCATCCTCAAGTTGAAATAGTTTGTATTCTTGGTCGAAAGAGCATGTAAGGCCGAAGAATTGGCCAAAAAAAGTGAAAAGTTGATTTGGTGTCTCGAGACTTGAAGAAGAGGCAACTGAGCAAATCTTTTCAATCTTCATCTAAGAAGTCGAAAGAGTTTACTACTCGATCTAATGCCTCCACTGGGTATTCGAGCAAGAATTGGAGTAAACAGTACACTTTTGCGAAACTTAGACTACCTCAATTGCTAGTGTTGGGAATGCTCGTCCCGATAGATCAGGATGTCCCCAATGTAACGCCCCTTACCCGAGACCGTCGTCGGAGTCGAGCACGAGGCGTTACCTGACTTAACTTACTAATTCGGGGCATAAAATTTGCTTTTAAAATTAATTTATTTACATTCATTCAATATGTCCCTAAAAAGGGCATAAAATTTGCTTTTGATTTAGGACCAAACCGGGAACATTAAAATTTTTTCGAATACTTAGACAAATCAAAACAATTTATTTCATTATTACTTATAAAACTATCTACATGCGTCATAGTCACTAAATAAATCATAACTCGAGTCAAAACTAAAAATTTAAATTCATGAATTTTCCCTGAAACTAGACTCATATATCTTCCTACTAATATTTTTCCAGAATTTTTGATCAAGCCAATTAGTACAGTTTATTAGTTAAAGTTTCCCTTGTTGCACTATTTGACTACTCTGACCTCTCCTCACTACGAATCAATTTTCTCCCTATTGCACTATTCAAATAACCATGTTGTTTGTTTCTATTGAAATTAGAGTCACTAAGGAATCTAGAAATATAAACTATAACTCCTAATTATTTTTGTACAGTTTTTAGTGAATTTATAAAGTCAGAATAGGGGATTCAAAAATCGCTTTGACCCAGTCTCACTAAATTTCAAATATCTCTTAATATAAACTTTTTTTGCTTACTTTGTTTCTTTCATATCAAAATAGACTCAATAAGATTTAATTATATATCTCATTCATCACCTAATTCCATTTTAACTATTCTTGGTGATTTTTTCAAGATCACATCACTACTGTTGTTCAATACTGTTTTAATGCTAATTTTACTTTTTCATGATTTCTTTGTATTAACTACCATTTAGGCATACATAACACCGAAACATGTTCTTCATTAACCATTTCAATAGCTAATAATTATCAAATATTTACATACCATTCTGTAGCCATATCATAAGGACATACACACAAAATGGCGAGGTCCCTATACATGCCATAAACTAGAATGTTTGTAAACGAAGATACCCATTTGGTAACTTGATAGTCGATAGTGTGAAGTGATCTTCGACGACCTCCAACCCGAGCTTGCTTTTAAGTACTTTGAAACATGGGAAAGTGAAAGAAGTAAGCTTATAAAGCTTAATAAGTTCACATGTAAAATAATAAGCATTAGCAATCAATTTAGCTTACTATTATGCTATCATAATTTGCTTAAATAATGTTTAGTTCTTACTTTCCCATCTTACTCATCGGTAACCTTACCAAAGGCTCAGATTACAAAAGGTACCTTACTTAATAGCTTGCTTACATACCTACAACATCTCATTTAACATATGAGTACTCTTTCATAATATAGGCATATTACCAATCATGTCATAAAGTGTCACAAGCATAACTGAAAACTCATCACTTACTTAATACTTGATAATCTCAATTACTTACAATCTCAATATTAAATAAGCCTTAAATGCATACCTGTACTCTTTCTTCATGTTCTCACCTTGTCGTTTCTTTGACTTACTCTTTGGATTACTCAAGAACCTTTTCCTTTGTGAACTTACCATTGCCATTTCTTGACATGGTCTTACGTGGTATCCTTGCTTTATGAACTAACCAATGCCATGCCTTGGCATGGTCTTACATGGGACCTTTGCCTTATAGTAACTCATCAATGCCATGTCTTGGCATGGTCTTACATGATTTCTTTGCCTTATAGAACTTATCAATGTCATGCCTTGGCATGGTCTTACATGATATCCTTATCTTACCAAATGCCATGTTCCAAACATGGTCTTACATGGTATCCTTGTCTTACCAAATGCCATGTTCCAAACATAGTCTTACATGGTATCATTGTCTTAGTGCCAATGCCACATCTTGATGTGGTCTTACATGGAGTCCTTAATCAATGCCGATGCAATGTCTTGACATGGTCTTACACGGGATCCTTGCCTTACCAATGCCATGTCTTGACATGGTCTTACATGGTATCCTTAACCGTCAATTCCTCCTTAAATGCCATGTTATGAACATAGACTTTTCCGTCAATTCTTCCTTAATTGCCATGGTACAATCATGGACTTTGAGATATCAATGCCTTGGCAAGTCATAGCTGAAACATACTTGCTCAAATTCTCAAGGTTAGTCGCATAACTCAATAATAACAATACTAATTACAATAATTTCATAATAATAAAATGCTACCCAACTTACATACTTACATTCTCAATCTCATCATATCATCAACTTAACTTATTCTCATCAAACTATGCTAGTCAATAATTTATTGTTATCATACAAAGCCATAATTCAAAATATGGTCTTACATATAAATTATACAAGTTCTCTTTCCAATGTCGAATTATTATCGAACATTAATCATTATTTCTGAAACTCAATACTAAAGTATTTATGGCCAAAATATCAATTTATCATTCAAATATGTATAATTAAATGCTTATTAAACATACAAACTTTCCTCGATACCAAAACGATCATTTTACCAACTTTCCCGATTTTTGGTTTTTCTCCTGTTCTAGGTCCAAATCTCACTTTTCAGGATTATTGAGCTTGGAAGGCTTGGAAACTCTAACCATGGCTTCCCCCATGCTATATTAGGCCTACATGAAGAAGATGGACTAATTTTGGCTTTATTTTCTCTTTTTAATTCTTTTAATTACTAAATGACCAAAATGAACTTAAAAGCTTTTCTTTCAAATTTGTCCTATTCTTGCCCATATTTGTCCAAACTTAAATATAATGGTCTAATTACTAAATAAGGACCTCCACTTTAAGAACCCATTTCAATTAAATCCCCTTTATTATCTAGAACACCATCATTAAATCCGGGAAAGGCGAATGTGGTCGTCGATGCTCTAAGTAGAAAATCCTTACTTTCTTTGAGAGCCATGGATGCTCGATTAGCCTTATCAAATGATGGTGCTGTTGTAGTGGAGTTGAGAACTAGGCCGATGTTCCTTTAAGAAATTTATGAAGCTCAGAGTAACGATAATGAATTGCAAGCCAAGAAAACATAGTGTGAATCGGGTTCTAAATCTGATTTTTGTGTTGATTCCGAAGGTTGCTTGATGTTCCGAGATAAAATTTGTGTTCCTAAAGACACCAAATTGATTCATAAGATTTTGAATGAGGCACATAATATTCGTCTGTCGGTACACCCCAATATTATTAAAATGTATAACGACTTGAAGAAAATATATTGGTGGGACAGTGTGAAGAGAGATATTTTCGAGTTTGTTGCGAGATGCTTAATTTGTCAACAAGTAAAAGCTGAACACCAAGTGCCTTGAGGATTACTACAGCTTATCATGGTTCCCGAGTCGAAATTGGACCGAATTACCATGGATTTTGTATCGGGCTTACTTTGACACCGAGTAAGTAAGATGCAGTATGGGTCGTTACTGATCGATTGACGAAGTTGGCTCATTTCATCCCGGTACGTACTGACTACTCGCTTGATAAACAGGATGAGCTATATATTTCTGAAATTGTGAGGCTTCACGGAATACCCTTATCGATCATATCGGATAAAAATCTGAGGTTTACCTCATAGTTTTGGAAAAGGTTGCAAGAAGCCTTGGAACGAGGTTGAGTTTTAGTACTGCTTTCCACCCACAAACCGATGGCCAATCAACCTTGAAAGACATGTTGAGATGTTGTGTTCTATAATTCCAAGGTAGTTGGGAAAAACACTTAGCTTTGGTTGAGTTTGTGTAAAACAATAGTTTCTAGACAAGTTTAAAAATGGCACCCTATGAAGTGTTGTATGGCCGAAAGTGTCAAACTCCCTTATATTGGACAGAGCTCAAGGAAAGTAAATTGCACGGGGCTGACTTGGTTAAGGAAATCGAAGACAAAGTGAAAGTAATTAAAGATTTTTTAAAAGCAGCACCGGATAGACAAAAGTCTTAGGTGGATTTGAAAAGAAAATAAATTGAGTTTTGAGTAGATGATAAAGTATTTTTGAAAGTGTCCTCAAGGAAAAAGATTCTGAGATTCGGTAGGAAGGGCAAGTTAACTCCTTGTTTCATAGGACCTTACGAGATCACTGAAAGGATAGGACTAATAGCTTATCGGTTGTCTTTACCACTGAAATTAGAAAAGATCCATGATGTATTCCACTTGTCTATGTTATGCCATTATAGATCGGACCCCTTGTATGTGATATCATTGACAGAAGTTGATATTCAACCGGACATGACTTATGGTGAAGAGTCAATCTAGATCTTGGATCGGGAAGTCAAACAGTTGAGAAACAAGAATATTGCCTTAGTAAAAGTATTATGGCATAGGCATGGGATAGAGGAAGGTACATGGGAGCCCGAGGAAGCCATGAGAAATCAATACCCGCACTTGTTTACCAGTAAGATTTTTGGGGCCCTAAGAGGGAGATTTGTAACATCCCGAATTATGGTCTAATCAGAACAGTGATTTTGAGACCAAAAATTTGAGATAAAAATAATCATTTTATGGATGTTATGAGGTCCATGATATATATTCATGCTTGTGCGAAAATATCGATGAGAAATTTCACCGATAAAGTGTCCAATTGAGTTATTAGGACTAAATTGCAATAAGTGAAAAACATGTGTTCTAGTTGATTTAAAGGCTTAATTGTGATGAGATTTGAAACTTGAAGTCCTAGTTGGAAATTAGACCATTATATGTCATTATGGACAAAAACGGACATAGTAGGGATAAAATATCAAAGTTATAATGGAAGGGCATTTGGTCCATTGGCTAATAAAAGAAAAGTAGCCAAAGTTTGTGTCCATCTTCATCCTCCTTGGCCAAATTTCACAAAAAGCCACAGCTAGGGATTCTTTCATCTTTCACGTTCAAAGTAAGTGCATTCTAGCCCCGTTTTTAATGTTTTTTTATATTTTTTGAAATCCTCATAGCTCGATTTAGCTATTTCTACCTTTAATTTGAGCTAGGTTTCATACTCAAAAACATACCCATGAACGACATGCTTGTTCATTGATGTCTAATGGAAAAATATGGAGGTTTGAGGTGTGATAAACAACTTTTACTAGGTGGTTTTTGGTGAAATTGATAAAAAGTACCTAATTGTAAAAGTTGTAGAAACTATCTATAAATGTGTGAATAAATGAAACCGTAGGTTGGTATAAGAGGGAAAATGATTTAGCTAGGCTTGAATAATGAGAAAAACGGGTACTTTTCATTTTACAAGCCTAGGGGCAATTTTGTAATTTTGTAAAATTTTAGGGCAAAACTATAACTTTGCCATATCGTGATTTTTGGACTGAAATGAATAATGCCTGTATTAAATAAGTTAAAAATGCTATTATAGATAAAGAGGGATGAGGGATAGACCTTGACCGAGGAAAAGGCAAGGTTGTAGACTAAATCGCAAATTTGCCATAATTTGCACCGAGGTAAGTTGTGTGTAAGTAGTTCAACAATTCTAATATTTCGTATTTAATATTATTTGACATTATATGATATATATATGTATGCTTAAATAAAATTGACTTGTGATGATCCAATGGAAGTTTATTGATAGCCACGTGTCTCAGAAGCCTGAGTGACCCAAAGGAATACTTAGGACTTCGATGTTGAGACACCGTGCTATATGTGCCTGTGTAAGACCATGTCTAGGACATGGCATCGGTGATGATATGTGTGCCAGTTTAAGGCCATGTCTGGGACATGGCATCGGTGATGATATGTGTGCTAGTGTAAGACCATGTCTAGGACATGGCATCGACGATGATATGTGTGCCAGTGTAAGACTATCTCTGGGACATGGCATTGGTACTTTAGTTGGTGTATGACAATCCCGACTGTTCTTAAGTATTCTGGTGGTTCAATGGGCCATTCAAGATGTTGGGTTAAGAAGTGGAGTGATATGAGTAAGAATATATGGTACAGGTATGTACGTAAAACTCATGAGCATTGGACTCGATTCATGATGGGAAATTTAGCATGAGTAGAAAGGAGTAAGATAAGCTAGGTGTTTGATGACATTTAATGTCAATTTTGACTACGTTTATGTGTGTAGTATGATATTGTGATGATAATTGATAATATGTTTAATCCATGAATATCTTGACTTATGTTGTTATATATTTACATGCAACTTACTAAGCCCTGTGCTTACCTTTCTCTCCTTTCCTTTTTCTTTTAGCATCGTCAAGCTAGCTCGGGGATCGTGGACATCAGAGCTTGGGTCACACTATCAACAAATCTTTTGGGGTATAATTAGTTTACTACATTTAAGTATGGCATGTATAGGGGACTTTGTATTTTGTTATATATGTCATATTTGTTAGCTAAAGTGATGACTCCTTTTGGTATATTATTCCATTTTGTATATGACCATGAAATATGACTCATATTGATTATTAGGTTGAAATCCCTAAATATTGTTACACGCATGAGATGTGTGATTACTTTCATGGTGTGTGCCAAATGGTTGATAAAATGTGGAATTTATGTTTGATGGATAAGTGATGTCAATTGGTCTGGTCACTATATTAATAAGGTAAAGAAATGTATTGAATGAACTTAACAAGTCAAGGAGTCCCAATAAGGTAATCTTGATTTGAATTTATTATCCATGAGTGGAAGCCATGGATGTCTAAATAACCCTTTTATGCCATGTCAACCACCATTGGCATATGAGTGTGTGGTGGGGTTGTTAAGGGTGACAAGAGGGCTTGGAAAATAGCCTCAAAGTTTTCCACATGAGTAGACACACGGGCATGTGTCTAGGCCCTGTGTGACACACGGTCAGCCCCATGGGCATGTAGTCTGGTCGTATGTCCCCTGCACCCTAGTTTTACAAGTTAGTATGCATGGTAGTAAACACACGGTCAAAAGCACGGCCGTGTGTCTCAGCCGTGTGGAGGATACAGCCTTAGGATATGGGTGTGTGCCCAGGCCATGTGTAGTCTACACTTTAAATGTGGAAATTAAATTCGCCACATGACCTAGCGCACGGGTGTATAATATACTGACGTCATAAATAGAGAGTTACACGGCCTGGGGACACAGGCGTGTCTTTGTGTCCACACAGGTTTGTGACCCTATTTTAAAAAAATTCTAAAGTTCACGGTTTAGTCCCGAATCGCCCTCGGTGTATGTTTTGGGCCTCGTAGGCCCATATAAGGGACGAAACGCATGTTCTTGAATAAATTTTAAATTTGAACGAAATTTTCTGGCTCGGTTTACATAATAGTGTATGTTCAAGTCCAGTAATGCCTCGTATCCTGACTCGGTGTTGGACACGGGTAAGGGGTGTTACACTTTATAAGGGACAAAGTAATTGAGATGAATGGATTTTAATTATGGTTGCACAAATGTATGATTTATGTTGTGGTTGATTGGTAATGCCTCGTAACTCTATTCCGGTGATGGATACGAGTTAGGGGTGTTACATTTCAGAACATAAGAACATCATTAAGACTTATTTGTATACAGTTTACCATCAATTTAAGCACTGCCAACTCCCAAGAAAAGCCTTATACTTACATTTTACTATTCATGCACCTTTTACAAACTTACTCTTTTAGAATTTAACATGCAGAATAGTAATACTTACCTATAAATGGAATAGCCACTGATAAACATAACGTTAACTTCTAGATTATCGATAAAGTGATACATCTAGACTTAACGAAGGTATTAGTAATTTCCACGTATGGAATAGGAAGAAGAAGGAAGAAGAACCCCTTTCATAACATACTTTCACATATAAACATGATTAATCTTGTTTAATGGAATTTAACAAGTATCATAAGTATCAGAACTTATCTTTTTATAGGCCTACAATTTTCGAGAAAAATATAACTAAGTTCCTTTCATCAAACTGATTAGACTAAACTATACAGTTGGTTTCCAACCAAATTACTTAAAGTATAACTAACACAATATTTCATACAAATCAGGTGTAACCCCCTCACCCGTATTCAACACCGAAATAGGGTTACTGAGCATTACCAAACTTATAACACAAATAAATGTACATTTCACATACATATTCAAATATCAAGTAATCATCATTCAAAATCAATCATATTGTCCCTATTACGAGTCTACGAGGCCCAAAACCTGCATTCAGGGTGATTCGGGACTAAACCGATAACTTAGGAAATTTTTGGAACATTTAGAAATTTTTTTCAAAATACAGGGGGCACACGTCTGTGTCACAGGTGGTATGGACATTCGAAATGTAATCACGTGGCCGTGTTCTAGCCCATGTCTAATCCCGTGTAACTCCTTGACTTGGGTCACATGGCCAACACACATGCCCGTACGACTAGCCCATGTGCCCTAAAATTGGCCACAGACGCCTGGAAACACGAAAATTTACGCATTTTTACATGCCCTTTTTAACTTAAAATCATACAGTTTCGATAAAATTCTTGTCCAAAAATAATTAAATTGCACTTGAAATATGAACATGTTGAATTTTAGTTAATTTTATAATTATTTTTGATGAATTTTGGTTATTTTCGACAGATTTGCACAAAGGGCGAAAAATGGCTCGGTAGACACAGCTAGAAGCACAAAACCGAGAAGCGATTTGAAGTATCGAGGCGAACTAAATTTCAGCCTAAGACGGTCCAAAATTATATGTATTAATTCATAATATAATTAATTTTAATTTATCCAATTTAATTTGGGTTAATAAATTATTATTAATTAATTATGAAAAAGTGGTCCAGTTGAACCGAATCGAGTGAACAGAACCGCCCAAGAAATGGGTAGCCCAAAACCATCCAAAGAGCTGACCCAAATCAGCTTATTAGTTGATTATTTAAGCTTGCAAAGAGGCCCTCAAAGACTTGATCGATTTGCATTCAAACTCCTCCAAAATTGGTGGCTTTGTAGATATGCCCCAAGCCAAATTTAGCAAAGTCGAAACCATCAACCTCGCCACATGTGTGGCCAGCCAAGGCATGGCTCTTTGGCTGCTATTTTTAGCTAATTTTAGCAGCCATCTTCAACTTTAAAACCCACCCCCTGGCTGATCATTCAACATACATCAAATCATTCATATCTTTTCTCTCTTCTCTCTACTTCCTCTCTTCTTTGTCATTCTAAATTCTCTTGCTCTCTTGCTGATTTCTTCCGTTGGAAAAGGGGTGTTCATCAGCCATTTTGGAGAAACATTGAAGTGTTCATAGTAGCTTTTATAGACGAGGACAACAGATAACGAAGAATGGAGCAAGCTAGTCAAGCCACGGAAAAACACCGGATTTGATTCTTGTTCCCTATCTCTTTAATTTTTGTTGTTGTTATGATGAACATATCTATGAATATTTATGTTTTTGAATGGTTAATTTAATCAATTTATCTTTAATTTAATCCGTGTTATGTTGATTGCATTTCATCTTCTTAAATTGTTAAAATTGTGTTTATGTTATTATAGGCCTCGGTAAGATGCTTGATTAAGTAAAATCATGACTAAGTTATTATTGCATTACAATTGTTAGGTAACTAGTGAATTAATTATTTAAACAGATTGAAATTGTAATTAATGGACACAGTACTTAATCAGTGCATGTTTAATCATCTAAGTTAGCTGAAGGTTAAATTAGCAACGACATCTGACCTTGGATAACTTGTAAGATTATTGTGATTAAACTGTTTCAAGGTAAGGATACTTTGTTACCTCACATAGTCTTTTATGTGCTTATTGAATCGAGTTAATTGTTTGAATTGACATAGGGATATTTTTAAGAGATTATTTCAATTTAATAAGTATGTATGTGCTATAACGTATTTGCCTATTAAGATTTGTTTAATTGATTGAATTGACATAAAGATATGTCCTAGAGATGAATGGATTTTGGTAGGTGAGTATGTTCATAAGTTATCAAATCACTGAGTTGCCATGAATTTATTCATAACAATATAAACATGAGTTTAATAATTCTAAGATAAGAAATGTAATTAATCTAACACAATTATGTCATCTTGATTAAACTCGTATTTTGAAATTGTGCATTTGAGATTTATTTATTTAGTTTAGAATCTTAGTTCTTAATCACCCTCTTCAGGAAAAATATTTTTTTCACCAAAGTGTTTTAAATAGAATTCATAAATAATTCTTTTCACAGTCCTTGTGGGTATGATAACTCGATATTTACTTGTCACTTTATAACTTGTTACGATTGTGTACACTTGCACATTTTCGTTATTCCAACGCCTGTGTGCCAGACTGTGTGCTAGGTCGTGCCAAATGTAATAGCTCATTTTTCAATGAAATTGGAATAGTGATTTCGGGACCACAAATCTTAGCCGGAAAGAAAATTTACTTTCATATTTTTGCATGGATAGTATTTTGATAGGAATGTCGTGTGAAAATTCTGATAAGAAAATTTTGTCAATTAAGTGCTTAATTATGGAAAATGACTAAATTGCATAAAATTAAACAGTTGGATCGTAGTAGCTAGAAGGATCAAATAGCTATGGAATTCAAAACTTAAGGTCCTTATATGGAATTATACCATTAAATAAAAGTTAGTATATATTTTTTGTAACAGACCATTTTTCAGTGAAATCGGAACAGCGGTTTCGGGACCACAAATCCGACCCAAAATATATTTTATTTTTATTTTATCACATGACCATAATATGTTAGAAATTACGTGTGAAAATGTTGATATGAAAATTTCATCGATTAAGTGTTTAATTACGAGAAGGACTAAATCGCATAAAATACGAAAGTTGAATTCTAGTAGCTATAAGGATCAAATAGCTATGGAATTCAAAAATTAAGGTCCTTATATGGTAATTAGACCATTAATAAAAGTATGTAGATTTTTATGGTGACTCATCCATGGAATTATAGAAAAAGGGCAAGGACTAAATTGGAAATAGCAAAATATTAATTAATTAAAAGATGAAAAGAATTATATCGTCTTATTTTGTCATCTTCAACCTTAAAAAAATACATGGAAACCTTAGGAGAGAGAAAAGAAGCTTTCAAGGCCTAATCGGGTAAGTTTCCTTGTCCCATTTTTAGTAATTTTGGTATTTTTGAAACTGGGATAGCTTAATCTCTCTATTTGAGGGATTAATTTGAAAAGTTATCAAGGTATGAAAATGGGTCATCAATGAATTATGCTGGAAATTAGAAATTTATGGTAGAAAATGAAAGATTATTGATAGATAAACAACTTTTACAAAGTAATTTTTATGTAAACATGATTTAGGGACTAAAATGAAAAGTTATAAAATTTGATGAAAAATTCTAAAATTTTATGAATACATGTGCTGGAAAATTTGTAATGGGGCTTTGGTTAGGCTTAGAATAGAGAGTAATTTGTACAAGTTTCGTTTTCCGGGCCTAGGGACAAAATCAAAATTTTTGGAAAAGTTAGGGACAAAATGGTAATTTTACCTAGAAACTAAATTGAGTTTTTCTAAGTATGAAATGTATGAAATTAATGATTAATTTCATTTATATAGATCCGAACAACACTAATTTGAGGTTAGATCGAGGAAAAGAAAATATTTCAGATTAGTAGACTTTTATGCAAACAAGTGTCGAGGTAAGTTCATATAATTTAATCGGACATATGTTGATGTGCTTCACTTGTATGCTATGATGAAAAATGAAAATAAGCTTGAAATGGTGATAAAGGGTTAGTCCCTGTGACAGCCTTAAAACGACCCTAGTCGGAATGTGGTTTCGGGACCACAAAACCGAGGCATAAAAATAATTTGATATTTATTTTGATGCCTATAATATGTGTTAACTCATGTGTGACATTTTGATGCTTTAATTTAGAGTTATAAATGTGAATTTCACTAGAAAGGACCTAGTAGAAAACTTTGAAAGTATGATAGGAAATGTATGATGACTAATTAAAGCATGCATGCAAAACAATGGCCTTGCATGTCAAATACCCCTTTTACAAGTGATGGCCGGCCATGACAAGGAGTATGGGCTAAACATGTCATGAAACATGTTTTGTTGGTGCATTAGGGGAAATAATAAACAAATAAGCATGGGTAGTAAAGAAAGGAAAAAAAATGTGTGTGTGGTGAAACCCTCCCCCATTGCCGTACATGGAAGAAAAGAAAAGAAAAAATTTTCTCATCCATTTCATTCTCTCTTGACCGAAAATACTAGAGGGAAGGAGGAATTTTGCTTCATGCTTGGGTTGGAAGAGGATTAGGAAGAGGTTTGGCTATATTTGCATCAAGATTAAGGTATGTTTGATGTTGTGCCATGAGATTCATGCATGTTTTTGGTTGCTAACTTGATGTTCTTATTAGCCCATGGTTCAAATCTTTTTATATCATGGGGATGGTATTTGGCCAAGGTGGATTTTGAGTTAATGCCATTGCATGTTAAATATGAAGCTTGATGATGATACATGTGATGGTGGATTGAGGACTCTTAGATTTTCTTTGAGCATTTTTGAATGATATACTAAGTTCTTTGTGTAATCATGACCAAAATTATGGTGTGTGATGTATTCGCCATAGTACATCCCCAAGTGTGATTTATGCTCTTTGCATGGAGAGTAAGATTTGTGTTTCAAATCATGTTCATGTTTAGTTACAATCAACTTGAGATTCGGCTCTAGCATACATATATGTATATATGTTTGAGCATGATGTATTGGCATGACATATATACTATCTTAAGGTATATACTTACTTATGATGATGTTTGGTTATGAAGGAAATGATAGATCTGTATTGAGTTACAATATGGAAAGGTATTAGTTAGTAAAATGTATGCTGTTTTGTGTGGTAATAAGTGCATAAATGGCCTCAACATGGACATGCATATTCGGCCACATGAGGGAAATTGGTGTGCATGTATTCGGTTAGAGGCAACCATATTGAAGCCTTATCTTGGCTTAGATTGTTGACTGAATGGGTAATAAGTGAGGATGGTTGCGAATATACAAACATACATATGCATGTGTAATTGAATTATGAATGTTTAGCAAGATGGTTAAACTAGTTGATTTATTGATTAAGCTCAAGGAGTTAAAGAAGGAGAATCAAGCAAGGGAAAGACGAAGGTCATCGAGTAGCCGACTTGGACTATTTTACCCAACACAAGGTAAGTCATTAAGCATATATTTGATATTGCTTAAGTGATTGTAATATCTATGCAATTGTGTTTAATGAGATGAAATATATACAAATGTATGTGTATGAAAAGATGATAATGTTGAACGTAAAAGAGATAGTGAAATGTGTAGGAAGTTTGCTTCGGCACTAAGTGTGAGAGAAATAGATGTGTACATTGACGAGATTGGCACTGAGTGTGCGAGCTTGTAATGTATGGCACTAAGTGTGCGAGTTTGGACTATATGGCACTATGTGTGCGGGCTTGAATCACATGGCACTAAGTGTGCGTGATTGAGTATTAAGCACTATGTGTGCGAACTCTACATATATCTCCGATTGAATATCTATATGGAGGTGTGACTCTATCGAGATGAGTATGGACAGCGGAAAGAGTAAGTACCTTGAGTTCATGGCTAATAGATGCTATGTTCATGCTCGGGGTGGAGTTGGTAAGATTTAAATCTATGTGATGATTTCAATTGCATGATTGTTGCGGAAATGAAATGATGTATGAAAATTGCTTCAAATATCCTATTGAATAGTATATGAAATGTAAATGTATGACTTGGTATGAGATTGATCCGAAGGATCTAAGGAACTATGGTATAGTTCGGTATGGCTAGAACACTTGGCCTTGTTTCATTATTTCATTTTATGATAATGTTATTAATGGATGGTTGTGGAATGCTTATGACTTCTGAGTTATAAACTCACTCGGTGTTTTCTTGTCACCCATTTTAGGTTTCTTGGACTCGTCCCCTTTTGGGTGTTCAGTAATCACAACGAAGTCATCACACCGTGAGCAATTTTTGGTATTGTCTTCTTAGTCGACTTAGGAGAACATTTGGCATGTATGGGCTATTTTGTTTTGTTAAATTTTGAGGTTGTAAACTTTAAGCCATGTGAAAATGGCCTATGTGGTCGTTTGAGTGGGATGCTAGAATCTATAGCCACGAGTCTTAGAAACCTTAATTTTGATAAGGTGGCCATAATTTGTGTCACGTATGATGGATGATTAGTAAGGCTAAGGAAGGATTCATGAAATTGGCATAGTCTACTGCAGTAACTGTTGCGGACAGCAGCAGTGATATGAGATCGAAAAATCACTAAAAATAGTAGAAGTGGAATTAATAGCTAAAAAAAATTTCGTACTCTAATCTTGATGGGTCTATTTTCATATGGATGAAACGAAACGACCATATGAGCTGTATTTTAAGAGATATTAAAGTTCTCGTGAAACAGGGCCAGAACAGTTTCTGGATCCCCTGTTCCAAATTTGGAAAATTATTGTAAATTAACCAGAGATAATTAGGAGTCGTGCCATATATGTATAGATTTCTCTCTGAGTCTAGTTTCTATAGAAACAAACGGCATCAGTATTGAAGCCCTGTACAGGGAGATATCCAATTCGTAACGCACAAAGGTCAGTGTAGTCGATCCCTGCAACAGGGGAGACTTTAACGAATAAACTGTACTAATTGGCTTTACCAAAAATTCTAGAAAAAAATCTGTAGATGGACATATGAGTCTAGATTCAGGGAAAACTTACGAAACTGATTTTCAAGTTGCAAAACTCAAGTTATGATTTTTGAAGCGACTAGTACACAGATTGGCAGCTTGTCTGGGAAATTCTCAATAAGTAGTTTGAAGTCTGTTAACACCTCGTGTTCGACTCCGGCGACGGTCTCGGGTTCGGGGTGTTACAGTCCCGATTGGATGTTGAACTTCGATGATTGTGTGTGCTTTCTCGAAACAAGTAAGGTCCTGCATTTGTTGCAGACGGGATTTAGCTCGAGCGAGGAATCCCAATGACAAATAATGTGAGTCCTAATTAGACTATATTTTAAATGATAGAGCAAGGAAAATAAAATTCTGGCTAAAATTGGGAAAATACCAAGTTATAGACGAAATGGTAAAAGTAGCCATTTTCGCATACGAGGTAAGTTCATATGTAAATGTTGGTAACATAGTTATTATTTTAAATGTTTTTATGTTATTTAAATGATATGATGATATGCTGATTTTTTTATCGTGAAATATTATGCTTTGTGGTTAATGTTGAGTAATATGCAAATTATGTTTACTACTTGATAAATATGAATTGCTACCGAGTATCGGTTCCGATATTCCATGGAAGACGGCAAATGTGAGATCGAGGGAAAAAGCCCGTTTGAACCTTAGGAATAGATTAGGATACAAGTGATGTAACACCCCAAACCCGAGACCATCGCCGGTGTCGGACCCGAGGGTTAACAAACCAAGTTCACATGTTTTTGCCCACCAATTTGACATTTCCAGTCAGGCTGGAAAACTGCGTCACTGTCGCCTTAAAATCATATCTCGAGTTTCAAAACTCGGAAACTGGTTTCGTAAATTTTCCTGAATTTAGACTCATATATACATCCATGGATTTATTTCTAGGATTTTGGTCGGGCCAATTGGTACAGTTTATTAGTTAAAGTTACCCAAGTTACAGGGATCGACTGCTCTGACCTTCGCGCGGTATAACTTGAATATCTCTCTGCACAGGGCTTTAATGCTGGTGTCGTTTGTTTCTAATGAAACTAGACTCAAAATGGAATCTGTACATATAAGGTATATCTCCTAATTCTTTTGGATAATTTATAGTGAATTTTTAAAGTTGCGACAGGGAACCCAGAAACCATTCTGGCCCTGTCTCACAATAGCTTTAATATCTCTTAACCTGTAACTCCTATGACCGTTTCGTTTCTTCCATATGAAAATAGACTCATCAAGGTTCATTTACATAGCTTATTCACTATTTGATTCCATTCCTATGAATTATGGTGATTTTTCACATTCACGCCACTGCAGCTGGCAGCATCTGTTTTAAGGTAGGACTTACCTATTTGGTAGTCTCCATGATTCAACTAATCTTGCCATACATAGGTTCATATATGATCATTTTAATCATGCCAATGGCTGATCATATGACCAACATTCCCATTTCAAACCATAGCCACATCATGACCCCAAATATATATACATACAACCCACAATAAGTCTAAGTTCATGCTCCCTTTTCAAGCCATTTTAGCATGGCCATACATACTTACATTACAACGTATTTAACAAACAAGAGGTAGTCCTATACATGCCATCTCAAGTTCAACCAAAATTTATACCAAAATGGAGGCTTGATAGTGTGGATGACTTGACTTCAACGATCCCAAATCCGATTGCCTCGAGCGAAATCTAGAAAACTAAGAGCCAAAGCAGCGGGGTAAGCATTTTATGCTTAGTAAGTCTCAAGGAATATAATGAACTATAATTTACAGCAATACATTCACATAGCCAAATGCATCATTTCATTAATACACATTCTTACTTCATACTTCATCATTGTATAAGTTCGCAAAGCATCAATCAATTCAATAACTGAAATTCATTAGTCGATTGAGCGAATGTTGCTCAAACACGTCGACTTTCCAATGCACATATAACGTACCTTATCCTTTGGGCTGTCCGAGTGTACTAATTAAATTCATTTCAGCAACCAACACTCACCTCCAGCCCAAGATTCTTGAATATAACCGGATATAATCACGTGCACAAATGCCTTGGTCTTAGCCGGATAGAATAACTTCATACGAATGCCTTGGGCCTTAGCCGGATATAACCACTAGCACAATTGCCTTGGTCTTAACCGGATATAATTTCCTGCATAATTGTCTTGGGCTTAGCCGGATATCATTCAATTTCTCATGCACACATACATCAATAATCATTGGACATACATATTTCATTTTCGTTACTAAGGCTCAAACACAATTAATATCATTAGCATATTAGCCTTGGGACTTAGCCGGGTGGAATTCAAATACTCATACACACATAATCAATAATCATACACATCCATATTTCATCTCACATAATTCAAGTAAGGTCACTTCTTGAGGACTTACCTCGGATGTTGTCGAGCGGCTTTTTCGGCTATTCGATCACCTTTTCCTTCCCTTGTCCAATTGTGGCCCTCTTAGCTCTTGAGCTAATTCAAACAAATTCAATTTATTAAAACCTCATTGTGCTTGCTTATGGCGAATATGACAAGGATTTTAAATGGTCATATGGCCACTCTTTAGCTTGAATACACAATGGTCATGCACATTTTATACTACATCAAGCAATTCAATACAATTTATTTGAGCATCAAGGAAATGCTAAGGCCTTCAATAGGCTACCCAAGGCGAATATTCATGTACATGTTGAGGTCAATTTTGCATAATACCTCACAAAAACAGCATGCAATCTACTAATTTATGCTTTGCACATTGTGGCCCAAAACTTATAATATAGCATCAAGCACTTATATGTGTGCTAGGCGAATTGTGCTTGCAATTTCACAAGCATTCTTCCACATTTTCTTCTTTAAATCAATATATTCATCACTTAGTTCATAACCAAACATAATGTGCAATCATATATATGCATATATGAGCATGGCGAATTTTCAAGGTGTCCATAGCCATCCAAAACACAAACTTTTAACTAACATGCAAGAAGCATGAATCATGCTCAAGAATGCATCATGGCCAAGTATGACAATCATGCTCCTTTTCAACTTTAATCATGATAAAACAAAGAAAACTCAAAATCTTACTCATGAGTAGAAAATCCATCATTGCATGCATCATCATCAAGCTTCACACTTAGCATGCAATGGCTTTATCACTATAACAACTTTGGCCAAATACCATTTCCATGGCATACCAAAGATTTGAGCCATGGCTAACATGCACATCAAGTTAGCAACCAAAACATGCATGAAACTCCCAACACAACCTCATACATACCTTAATCTTGATGCAAATTTAGCCAAATCACCTTCTAGATCTCTTCTAAACAAAGGAAATGAAGCAAAAAATCCCTTCTTCCTCTTAGTATTTTCGGCCAAAAGGGAGAGAGCAAGCATGAACAAATTTTTTTTTTTTTTCTCTCTTCTTGGTTGCACGACAATGGGGTATGCCACTCTCTCACACACATTTTTTTTCATTCTTTTCTTACCCATGCTTATTTGTTTACTATTTCTCCTAATGCCCAACAAAACATGTTTCATGACATGTTTGACCCATATTCTTTGTCATGGCGGCCATTACTTGTAGAAAGGGGAATTTGACATGCAAGTCCATTATTTTGCATGCATGCTTTAATTAGTCATCACCTATTTCCTATCGTACTTTCAAAGTTCACTACTAAGTCCTTTCTTATAATTTAGCACCTAATTAATAAAAATCGAGACACGAAATATTTACGCATACCAATTCCACATACAATAAGTACGGAATATAACACTTAATTATTCTTGTGACTCGGTTTCGTGGTCCCAAACCACTCTCCGACTAGGGTCACATTCGGGTGTCACAACTCTCCCCACTCAAGAGATTTTCGTCCCGAAAAGCTTACCGGTAAATAGGTTCGGATATCGCTCTCTCATTGAGTTCTCGGTCTCCCAAGTAGCTTCTTCTATCCGTGCTTGAGCCATAACACTTTCACTAGCGGAACCCGCTTGTTTCGCAACTCTTTCACTTCTCGTGATAGGATACGAATTGGTTCTTCCTCATAACTCATATTAGCTTGAATTTCAATTTCGATGGACTAATCACGTGCGATGGATCGGATCTATAACGTCGAAGCATCGAAGCGTGGAAGACATCGTGAACCTTTTGAGTTCGGGGGCAAAATCAAGCGATATGCCACTGGACCGACTCGCTCGATATCTCATATGGCCCAATGAACCTCGGGCTCAACTTGCCCTTACGGTAGAACACGAGTATTTTTTCCAAGGCGATACCTTGAGGAACACTTTATCACCCACGATACTCGATATCCTTACGCTTCATATCCGCGTCACGACTTACGACGATCGAAGGCTATCTTCAAACTTTCACGGATTACTTTCACTTTACATTCGGCATCCCTAATCAAATCCACCGAAAATCTTGCTTTCACCAAGCTCGGTCAAAACAATGGTGTACGGCATTTACGCCGTACAAAGCCTCGTAGGTGCCATCTTAATACTCGATTGAAAGTTTGTTGTTGTGGCGAATTCAATCAACGGCAAATACCGTTCCCATGAACCACTAAACTCGAGGACGCAACATCTTAACATATCCTCAAGTATCTGAATTACCCGCTCGGATTGACCATCGGTTTGGGGGTGAAAGGCGGTCTTGAAATGCAACTTGGTACCCAAAGCTTCTTGCAACTTTTTCCAAAACCGCGAGGTAAATCTCGGATCTCTATCCGACCACGATAGAAATAGGCACCCGTGTAATTTCACAATCGAGAAACGTACAATTCCGCTAATTTGTCCATTGAAAAATCCGTGCGTCACGGGGACAAAGTGGGCCGACTTAGTCAATCGATCTACCACGACCCAAACCGCATCCTTCTTACTTGCGACAATGGCGGTCCGGATACAAAGTCCATTGTGACTCGATCCCATTTCCACTCGGGTATCGTGATTGGTGAAGTAATCTGAAGGCACTGATGTTCGCTTTCACTTGTTGACATATTAAACATCTTGAAACAAAGTCGGAGATGTCTCGCTTCATACCATGCCACCAAAATCGGCGTTTCAAATCATTGTACATCTTCGTACTCCCGGGTGGATTGCCATTCGGCTACAATGGGCTTCATTGAATTATCGAAATGAGTTCAATTCTTTGGGACACACTGACGACTTTTGAACCTCAAACAATCGTCATCGTCGATTTGAAACTCCGAGTCCTTGTTCGAACACACGCAGCCCGTTTTGCAACCAACTCGTCATCGACTTTACGAGCTTCTCGAATTTGGTGTGTCAATAATGGTTTGGCTTTCATTTCAGCCACTAACACACTGTCGGATCGGATAGACAAGTGCACATTCATCGCTCGTAAAGTGAATAACGATTTACGACTCAAGGCATCCGCAACTACATTCGCCTTTCCGGGTGATAGTCAATGATCAGCTCATAATCCTTTAACAGCTCGAGCCAACGTCTTTGTCGCAGATTTAAGTCTCGTTGGGTCATCAAATACTGAGACTTTTGTGATCCGAGTATACATGGCACCTTTCACCAAATAAGTAATGTCGCCAAATCTTTAAGGCGAATCGATGGCGGCCAATTCGAGATCATGAGTCGGATAATTTTTCTCATGTGGCTTTAATTGCCTCGGCGCGCATAGGCCACAACTCGACCTTCTTGCATTAATCGCAACCTAACCCAAGTAGAGAGGCGTCGCTATAGATGACAAACTCCTTGCGGACTCGGGTTGCACTAGAATTGGGGCTTCGATCAAATAAGTTTTCGATTGATCGAAGCTTTTTGGCATTCTCCGTCCATTCGAACTTAACATCCTTTTGGAGTAGCTCGTCATCGGCGTGGCTATCGTTGAAAGCCTTTACAAATCGTCGGTAGTAACCGCAAGCCCTAAAAAGCTTGAACCTCGGTAATATTTCTCGGAGGCTTCCAATTTAGTATGGCTGAAATTTTATTGAATTCGACTCGAATACCGTCTGAATATACCACATGACCCAAGAAGCTTACCTCTCTTAACGAACTCACACTTGCTGAACTTAGCATATAATTGCTTGTCCGTAAAATTTGCAGCACTAACCGCGGTGTTCAGCATGTTCGGTCTCATTTCTTGAATAGACCAAGATGTCATCAATGAACACGACTACGAATCGATCCAAATATGGTCTAAAGATTCGATTCATTAAATCCATAAATACCGCGAGGGCATTAGTGAGCCCAAACGGCATCACCGGGAACTCATAGTGACCATATCTCGCTTCAAGGCGGTCTTGGGCACGTCTGAATCTCGGATTCGCAATTGATAGTAGCCCGATCTCAAATCTATTTTCGAGAACACCGAGGCTCCCTTGAGTTGATCGAACAAGTCATCAATACGTGGCAGCGGATATTTGTTCTTTATCGTCGCTTTGTTAAGTCGGCGATAGTCGATGCATAGTCGCATGGTTCCATCCTTCTTCTTCACGAACAACACCGGCGCACCCCAAGGCGAAAAACTCGGCGAGCAAAACCTCTATCCACCAATTCTTGCAACCGAGTTTTCAACTCCTTCAATTCCGTTGGTGCCATACGATCACGGAGCTATCGAAATTGGGGTGGTACCGGTACCAATTCGATGCCAAATTCTATTTCTCGAGCAGTGGTAAACCCGGCAATTCTTGGGAAAACATCCGGTATTCACAAACCACGGGCACAGATTCGGGTTTCTTCTCGATTCCTTGTCATCGATACGTCGCAAGGTACGCTTTGCACCTTTTCTTACATATTTACGGGCCAACATCGCGATATTACGGTTGGCAACCCTTTAAGTCCGTGGACTCAACCCGAATTATTTCATTATTCGCGCACCTCAAATCGATAGTCTTGCTCTTGCAATTTACAACCGCATCGTGCATGGTCAACCAATCCAAACCAAGAATAACATCGAACTCATCGAATGGCAAAAGCATTAAGTCCGCGGAAAACAAGAACCTCGGAACACTAGGGGACTTTTCTTGCACACTTTGTTAACAAGCACGTAATGACCCAAGGGTTTGACACCGAATTACAAACTCGATGAGACTCAATGGGCAAAGTCTTCTTTGGATGCTAAGGTTTCACATATATAAGAATGAGTAGAACCGGGGTCAATCAAAGCAATTACATTTGTATTGAAAAGAGTGAAAGTACCGGTAATAACATCCGGAGAGGCGGCATCCTCGGCGTGCGCGTATGGCATAAGTCCTAGCGAGAGCACGAGCCTCGGATCGATGGTAGCATCTCTAGATCCTCTCGACCGCCACCGACATTGCCCATATTTCTAGGTGGCCTACCTCGGCGATGGTAGCACCGGGTTTGCACTCGACTTGCATTCATTCATGCATCCTCGGGCAATCCTTCATAAAATGGTCGGCCGATCCACACTTATAGCGAGGCGATCACGAAACCAACAGCTCCCGAATGCCATTTGCCACAATGTGGACACTCCGTCCTCTCTCGGCGATCATTTCCGCCACCGCAATCGAGGTGACTCGTGTGGTCACGGGGTCGATCGCGTCCTCGTCTAGAAAATCCCAAACGCCTCTAGACCGGCTCGCATCATCTCGAAATCTCTTGATGCTTGTTGAAGAGACTTTCCGAGGACCTCTTCGAATTCTCCAATCCCCACATCAGCTTTTTGTTTCTCCTTTCTAAGCTCTTGACTTTACAAGCTCGCTCAACAAGTACTACGAACTCTCGTATCTCGAGAATGCCAACAAACATCCTTATATCATCATTCAGCCCATCCTCGAAGCGTTTGCACATAATAGTTTGGACGAAATGCATTCTCGCAGCGTCTGGCTAAGCCTCACAAACTTTCGTTCGTGAGTCGATAGCGGACATAGAACCTTGCTTAAGATCAAGGAACTCCCTCCGCTTTTGGTCGATGAATCTCGGTGATATACTTTTTTGAACTTCGGTTAGAAAGAATTCCCAAGTCACTTGCTCTCTAGGCACCACAAGTCGAGTACTCCACCAATAGTAGGCGGACTCGCGTAGCAAGGAGATGGTACACTTTAAGCACTCATCGGTGTACAGGATAGCTCATCAAGCACCGGATAGTGTTATCTAACCATAATTCAGCTCGCTCGGCATCATCATCATCCGTAGCCTTAAATTCAGTGGCCCCATGTTTTGAATCCTATCGATTGGGGCTTACGACCTTATTGGGTCGATCCACCGGAGGTATTGTAGGTCTTGGGGTTGCATTAAATCGGGAATGGAGGTGGTGGAACAGTAGTGTTGGTTGAATGTATTGATTAAACCATTCGTTCATCACACTATAAAAGGCTTGCTTAGCCTCGTCATTAGGATTGCTGGCCATAGGTTGAGAGTCCGCCGCGCTGTCCCTTCTTGGCGGGCAAGCGGCACACTCTCCACATCATCAGCTATCGCTTTCGGTTGGGATCGGGATCCATTGCTATAAACAAACATGAAGTCAAATTGTCGAATTCATCACACTATCGATTCATCATTTAATGGCATGTATAGCTAGACCCCAAACACATCACGGTAGTCCTAGAATCGACTAAACCGTGGCTCGATACCAATAAAATTGTAACACCCCAAACCCGAGACCATCGCCGTGTCGGACCCGAGGTTAACAAACCAAGTTCACATGTTTTTGCCCACCAATTTGACATTTCCAGTCAGGCTGGAAAACTGCGTCACTGTCGCCTTAAAAATCATATCTCGAGTTTCAAAACTCGGAAACTGGTTTCGTAAATTTTCCTGAATTTAGACTCATATATACATCCATGGATTTATTTCTAGGATTTTGGTCGGGCCAATTGGTACAGTTTATTAGTTAAAGTTACCCAAGTTACAGGGATCGACTGCTCTGACCTTCGCGCGGTATAACTTGAATATCTCTCTGCACAGGGCTTTAATGCTGGTGTCGTTTGTTTCTAATGAAACTAGACTCAAAATGGAATCTGTACATATAAGTTATATCTCCTAATTCTTTTGGATAATTTATAGTGAATTTTAAAGTTGCGACAGGGAACCCAGAAACCATTCTGGCCCTGTCTCACAATAGCTTTAATATCTCTTAACCTGTAACTCCTATGACCGTTTCGTTTCTTCCATATGAAAATAGACTCATCAAGGTTCATTTACATAGCTTATTCACTATTTGATTCCATTCCTATGAATTATGGTGATTTTCACATTCACGCCACTGCAGCTGGCAGCATCTGTTTTAAGGTAGGACTTACCTATTTGGTAGTCTCCATGATTCAACTAATCTTGCCATACATAGGTTCATATATGATCATTTTAACCATGCCAATGGCTGATCATATGACCAACATTCCCATTTCAAACCATAGCCACATCATGACCCCAAATATATATACATACAACCCACAATAAGTCTAAGTTCATGCTCCCTTTTGAGCCATTTTCGCATGGCCATACATACTTACATTACAACGTATTTAACAAACAAGAGGTAGTCCTATACATGCCATCTCAAGTTCAACCAAAATTTATACCAAAATGGAGGCTTGATAGTGTGGATGACTTGACTTCAACGATCCCAAATCCGATTGCCTCGAGCGAAATCTAGAAAACTAAGAGCCAAAGCAGCGGGGTAAGCATTTTTATGCTTAGTAAGTCTCAAGGAATATAATGAACTATAATTTACAGCAATACATTCACATAGCCAAATGCATCATTTCATTAATACACATTCTTACTTCATACTTCATCATTGTATAAGTTCGCAAAGCATCAATCAATTCAATAACTGAAATTCATTAGTCGATTGAGCGAATGTTGCTCAAACACGTCGACTTTCCAATGCACATATAACGTACCTTATCCTTTGGGCTGTCCGAGTGTACTAATTAAATTCATTTCAGCAACCAACACTCACCTCCAGCCCAAGATTCTTGAATATAACCGGATATAATCACGTGCACAAATGCCTTGGTCTTAGCCGGATAGAATAACTTCATACGAATGCCTTGGGCCTTAGCCGGATATAACCACTAGCACAATTGCCTTGGTCTTAACCGGATATAATTTCCTGCATAATTGTCTTGGGCTTAGCCCGATATCATTCAATTTCTCATGCACACATACATCAATAATCATTGGACATACATATTTCATTTTCGTTACTAAGGCTCAAACACAATTAATATCATTAGCATATTAGCCTTGGGACTTAGCCGGGTGGAATTCAAATACTCATACACACATAATCAATAATCATACACATCCATATTTCATCTCACATAATTCAAGTAAGGTCACTTCTTGAGGACTTACCTCGGATGTTGTCGAGCGGCTTTTTCGGCTATTCGATCACCTTTTCCTTCCCTTGTCCAATTGTGGCCCTCTTAGCTCTTGAGCTAATTCAAACAAATTCAATTTATTAAAACCTCATTGTGCTTGCTTATGGCGAATATGACAAGGATTTTAAATGGTCATATGGCCACTCTTTAGCTTGAATACACAATGGTCATGCACATTTTATACTACATCAAGCAATTCAATACAATTTATTTGAGCATCAAGGAAATGCTAAGGCCTTCAATAGGCTACCCAAGGCGAATATTCATGTACATGTTGAGGTCAATTTTGCACTTAATACCTCACAAAAACAGCATGCAATCTACTAATTTATGCTTTGCACATTGTGGCCCAAAACTTATAATATAGCATCAAGCACTTATATGTGTGCTAGGCGAATTGTGCTTGCAATTTCACAAGCATTCTTCCACATTTTCTTCTTTAAATCAATATATTCATCACTTAGTTCATAACCAAACATAATGTGCAATCATATATATGCATATATGAGCATGGCGAATTTTCAAGGTGTCCATAGCCATCCAAAACACAAACTTTTAACTAACATGCAAGAAGCATGAATCATGCTCAAGAATGCATCATGGCCAAGTATGACAATCATGCTCCTTTTCAACTTTAATCATGATAAAACAAAGAGAAACTCAAAATCTTACTCATGAGTAGAAAATCCATCATTGCATGCATCATCATCAAGCTTCACACTTAGCATGCAATGGCTTTATCACTATAACAACTTTGGCCAAATACCATTTCCATGGCATACCAAAGATTTGAGCCATGGCTAACATGCACATCAAGTTAGCAACCAAAACATGCATGAAACTCCCAACACAACCTCATACATACCTTAATCTTGATGCAAATTTAGCCAAATCACCTTCTAGATCTCTTCTAAACAAAGGAAATGAAGCAAAAAATCCTTCTTCCTCTTAGTATTTTCGGCCAAAAGGGAGAGAGCAAGCATGAACAAATTTTTTTTTTTTTTCTCTCTTCTTGGTTGCACGCAATGGGGTATGCCACTCTCTCACACACATTTTTTTTTCATTCTTTTCTTACCCATGCTTATTTGTTTACTATTTCTCCCTAATGCCCAACAAAACATGTTTCATGACATGTTTGACCCATATTCTTTGTCATGGCCGGCCATTACTTGTAGAAAGGGGAATTTGACATGCAAGTCCATTATTTTGCATGCATGCTTTAATTAGTCATCACCTATTTCCCTATCGTACTTTCAAAGTTCACTACTAAGTCCTTTCTTATAATTTAGCACCTAATTAATAAAAATCGAGACACGAAATATTTACGCATACCAATTCCACATACAATAAGTACGGAATATAACACTTAATTATTCTTGTGACTCGGTTTCGTGGTCCCGAAACCACTCTCCGACTAGGGTCACATTCGGGTGTCACAACTCTCCCCACTCAAGAGATTTTCGTCCCAAAAGCTTACTGTAAATAGGTTCGGATATCGCTCTCTCATTGAGTTCTCGGTCTCCCAAGTAGCTTCTTCTATCCGTGCTTGAGCCATAACACTTTCACTAGCGGAACCCGCTTGTTTCGCAACTCTTTCACTTCTCGTGATAGGATACGAATTGGTTCTTCCTCATAACTCATATTAGCTTGAATTTCAATTTCTGATGGACTAATCACGTGCGATGGATCGGATCTATAACGTCGAAGCATCGAAACGTGGAAGACATCGTGAACCTTTTTGAGTTCAGGGGGCAAAGTTCACTACCAAGTCCTTTCTTATAATTTAGCACCTAATTAATAAAAATCGAGACACGAAATATTTACGCATACCAATTCCACATACAATAAGTACGGAATATAACACTTAATTATTCTTGTGACTCGGTTTCGTGGTCCCGAAACCACTCTCCGACTAGGGTCACATTCGGGGTGTCACAAGTGACATGTCACTAGGATGGTTTAGCATCCGAACTCGTTGAGTTGAGTCCGAGTTCACTTATGGATGCAAATGTCCGAACTCGTTGAGTTGAGTCCGAGTTCATTTATGGATGCAAACGCTCGAGCTTGTTGAGTTGAGTCTGAGTTCACTTAGGGGCGGGTTACATGATTTCTTGATTACATATGTAGCACTTACGTGCAAACTTTCCATGTATCCGAATTATATTCCGATGTGTTCAACGGGTAAAGTTCTACTCAAATGGAGGAATACTCAAGATGAAAGGGATGTATTGGTAAGTGTTGTGAAATGGATACTTTGAACAGGTATGTACTTAAACCTCAGGTTGAAAACTCGATATAACAACAATATGGTAAGATGATAAATGAAAATGTGATATGAATGTCTTGGTGATGATTATGCAAATGATGTTTTATGTTTGCTTATATGGTTATGTTACTTGCTATTTGCATGTGAACTTACTAAGCATTTATGCTTACTTCCTCCTTTTCATTCCTTGTAGTGTTGACAAGCCAGCTCGGAAAACGGGAATGATCGGAGGCATGCTCACACTATCCGTATACCATCTTGGCATAATGGCTTGCATATTTTGAGTATGGCATGTATAGTATTATAATCATTTTGTATATATGGTCTTATGATATGGTTATTGAGTGGTATGGAAATGCTTGGTAATGATTAGCCATTGGAATGGCTAATCATGACCATATTTGGTTTTATGTATGTCAAATTACTAGCTAATCCATGGAAACCATGAAATAGGTAAAATTTACCATAAAATAGATTCAGACAGCAGTAGTGACGTGAATTTGAAAAATTACTAAAAATAGTAGAAATGGAATTAAATAATGAATAAGTTATGGAATCGAAGCTTGATGAGTCTATTTTCATATGGAAGAAGCGAAACAGGTATATGAGCTATATTTTATGAGATGTTTAAATTTTTGTGAAATAGGGCCAGAGCGATTTCTGGATCCCCTATTCTAACTTTGGAAATTCACCATAAATTTTACAAAGATAATTAGAAGTCACGCTTTATATGTACAGATTCATTATTAAGTCTAGTTTTATTAGAGATAAACAGCATAGTCATTAAAACTCAGACAGGAGATATCTGATTAAGTAATACACAGAGGTCGAGTAGTCGAACCACAAACAGGGAGACTTTAACTAATAAACTATACTAATTGGACAGACCAAAAATTCTAGAAACAAATTACTAGATAGATATATGAGTCTTCAGGAAAAATTTACAAAATTGGATTTCGAGTTTGAACTCGAGATATGATTTTGAAGCGATCGTGATCTGATTAGCCGACTTGTCCGAAAATTTTAAAATGAATTGTATGAGCTGTTTAAGTAATGAATTAAGTCCGTTAACACCTCGTGTTCGACTCAAACAATGATCTCTAGTGCAGGGCATTACATTTGGTGGTATCAGAGTAGGTTTAGTCGGTTCTCGGACTAACCTAGCATGTGTAAAAGTTTAGCTATACATGCCATTGATCTGTGATAGTGTGATGTCTTCCGACGCGTATGAGTACCGTCTTATTTAGACAGGGTACTCTCCAACCGAGCTGCGCCGACCATGTTCAATGTTATGTGAAGGTATTTGAGTAAAATTATGATTATGATAAGTCTCGGTTCAAAAAAGTATGAATAAAAGTTTATGATACATATGTGATAAATATCCATATTTGCTTCATGCTCATATGATGTAGTGTACATGGCTTACTTGATAAGACGAACGAAATAAATAGAAAGTAGTAGTGGTATGAATAAAAGTCATAATATTATGATACGAATGAAAATGTCCTTGTCTTGATTTGGACATCGAATGTTGATGAATGCTAATGATATATAATTTTTATGAGATAAAGGATTATAATGAAATGAACTTATCTATGTTAAATTGTTGGATTGAATTATATGATTGTAATGATATGTACATGATGATGCACGAAATGAATGTTGTGATTGTAATGCAAATATCTATGTTTGTTTGGCCTTATATGATGTCATGAGCATGACTTAATTTAATTAAATGAATGGATAAGTAAAGCTATCTAGAAAACATAGAATGTATGCATAAGTATATTGTCTAAATAGACAATAGGAAAATTTGTGTAAGCCAACATGAATGTTGCATTGCCTGAATGAATGACATGATTTTGGTGATGTTGCTATGATGATGGGTGTTATGTCATATGTGTATGTATAAGAAAGTCGAGTCAGAGGTCCTACAACCCCTCCCCCTTACCGAAGTGGTACTTATAATGGAATTTCATGAGATTTGTATTGAATAAGTTTCCGTTGAGAACCCAAAGAGTTTAGTGACGAATAATTATAAGTATGATCGAGAGATTGAAAATGAGTGATAAGTAAAGTCAGAGCCAGTAAAGTATCGGATTGACGTAAAGATTATTGGAGTTATGCACTATCCCAATTAGAAAAGGAATTCTCTTTGGTAAATCAAATTACTTAGGTGCAAGGTCGAGAAAAGTGTAAATCGAAATTTATTCAGAACTGGCCTTCTTTAGTGAATGGTTTAATATGAAATTTGTGACGGCAGAACTAGTTGGGGAAATGATATTTGAAATGTGAACTATCTGAGTGTGACAGTTATGACTGGACAGATTTAGCAGTCTCTTTTGAGATGTTCTATGTGTTTACCCGTTCTTAGAAATATTTCTATGGCTATTGATCTTCTAAAGAAATTCTTGTTATATAGGAATGTCTTCTAATTCTGGTGTTGGATGAAAGCATTGGTAGTCTGACTGGTTTGTAATTTATATTGCTCTATTTCATCGGGTATTCTATTTCATTTTGTCTGTTAAGAATTGATGAGAGAATACGTATGATATTATGATTCTGTTTCTTCTACTTGATGCTTCATCTGATATATATGTATGGGAAGATATATTGATCTTGTTATATTTGATTTCAATGGGATTAAATGATGTTTTCTTCTGGACTTTCTTTCTTTGAAGAATTATCGGGGTATTCCGTATTTTCTCTATGAGTTTGGTTTTTGATTCTCCGGCATAGTATCGTATCTTGGGTTTCTTTATCCTAGATCTCTTTATTCTGGATTTCTTTATTCGGTTTTCTTGTTATCTTTGTTCCATAATTTGTCAATTACGACTCATGTTCGAAGTGGGTTCTTCAGCTCGTGATAATCATGTCAAATATGACTATACTTCTAATTTGATCTTGGTAATGTGGTGATTTTAGTATTCGGATTGTTTTCTAATTTCTGTGTAAGGATTTGACATCAGTAAAGGCATAGGTGATAAAAGCGCGAGTTTCAGTCGGTATGGTAAATTATTTATTTGAAAGATTTCATGTGACAATTATTTCGAGATTATTTTCCCAAGTCGATAATAGAATTTCATTTTGTACGGATAAAAGAGTAAATAGTCTGAACGAGAAGTGTATATTTATTAGAAAGAGTTGGATATTCGTTAAAATCACTACGAATGATAAGGTTTTCGTCTTGTGAAAGCTGAAAAGTTTATTACATGTTGACAAAGTTTGGATAGATGAGAATATTGGTAACCGAAGCGTCTGAACTAGACTAGTCTACATTAAGTAAAGACTTCCTGACTTTCAGTAATGTACTATTGTATGAATTGTGATGTGTTTCAAGACAGTAAGGTAATGTGATAGTTTAGAGCATTCGATGTTACATAAAATCGAAGTTGTTAAAGGGGTTAAAGCCGAACATTGGGATCTATCAAAATTATCCTTGTCAGTGTTGATATTGGGATGGAAATGAGAAGGATTATTCTTGAGGCCATGTCAGAAATATTTCCATGGCGGAAAGAGGAAAATGTGATGTATCCTATTGTTAAATGTTTGGCGAGATCTATAAATCATATATGTATTGAATGAATTCCTACTCATCAGATTCATGGAATTTCAGTTCTCTTTGATTGTTGGATTTCTTGGAATTCCGGTCTCCATTAAATCAAGTTGAGATCCGGGTTTTATGTCATGATATCATGGGAAACTGAGAAGGGTTGAAAATTTAAGAACAGTTGAGAGTTGAGATTGTAAGCTTTTAGATCATATGAGAAATTGAAGAGATGTATTGGAGGTACAGTCTAAGTGCAAGTTCTTCGCCACCGAATATGAGATTAAAAGTGAAGACCACTTTTCTAGTAAGATTTTCGAGGACGAAAATCTCTAAAGGGGGGGAGAGTTGTAATATCCTGATTTTGGGCCTAGTCGGAATAGTGGTTTCGTGACCACAAAATCTGAGATAGAAATAATTATTTTATGATTATTTTAAGGTCTATGATATGATTCCATAATTGTGTGAAAATTTAGTGAAGAAATTTTATGCATAAAGTGCTTAAATTGAAATTAGGGACTAAATTGAATAATTTGCAAAACTTGCATTCTAGAAGTTTCTAGTATGAAATTGTTTTTGAAATATTAATTAGGAGGTCTTAAATAGAAATTTTACCAATTTCTAAGTCTATGGACAAAAATTGGACATGGATGGAATTTTTGGAAAGTTTAGTAGTAAGGGCATTTTGGTCGTTTAGGGGTAAAATGAATTAAAATACAAAATTAAAAGCCAATTTTGCTCATCTTCAACCCCATGGACGAATATAGAAAGGAGAAACCATGGCTAGGGTTTTTCAAGCTTCCAAGCTCGATTGTAAGTCCATTCTAGCCCCGTTTTTCAAGTTCTTTACGTTTTTGGAGTCCCGGTAGCACGATTAAGCTTATGCTAGCAATAATTTAACCTAGGGTTTATATTTGGAAAAATACCCATAGGTGAAATTTGTGTATTTTTATGCTTTATGATAGAATATGAGGTTTTAAATTATGTTAGACAACTTGTCCTACTCGGTTTTAAGCGAAAACTAGCAAAAGGGCTTAATCGGTAAAAATACCTAATAGTCATAAGTACATGTTAGAGTGAGAATTTGATGTTGCCATAGAAGAGAAAAATGATCAGCGTGTCATAAAACATAAGAAAATAGGCTGAATTTTAATTTACGAGCTTTGGGTCAAATGTGTAAATATGCAAAAGTTTAGGGGCAAAATTGTAATTTTTCCAAAATATGATTTTGGGTCAATTTGAATAATGTGAGTCCTAATTAGACTATATTTTAAATGATAGAGCAAGGAAAACTAAAATTCTGGCTAAAATTGGGAAAATACCAAGTTGTGGACGAAATAGTAAAAGTAGCCATTTTCGCATACGAGGTAAGTTCATATGTAAATGTTGGTAACATAGTTATTATTTTAAATGTTTTTATGTTATTTAAATGATATGATGATATGCTGATTTTTTTATCGTGAAATATTATGCTTTGTGGTTAATGTTGAGTAATATGCAAATTATGTTTACTACTTGATAAATATGAATTGCTACCGAGTATCGGTTCCGATATTCCATGGAAGACGGCAAATGTGAGATCGAGGGAAAAAGCCCGTTTGAACCTTAGGAATAGATTAGGATACAAGTGACATGTCACTAGGATGGTTGAGCATCCGAACTCGTTGAGTTGAGTCCGAGTTCACTTATGGATGCAAATGTCCGAACTCGTTGAGTTGAGTCCGAGTTCATTTATGGATGCAAACGCCCGAGCTTGTTGAGTTGAGTCTGAGTTCACTTAGGGGCGGGTTACATGATTTCTTGATTACATATGTAGCACTTATGTGCAAACTTTCCATGTATCCGAATTATATTCCGATGTGTTCAACGGGTAAAGTTCTACTCAAATAGAGGAATACTCAAGATGAAAGGGATGTATTGGTAAGTGTTGTGAAATGGATACTTTGAGCAGTATGTACTTAACCTCGGGTTGAAAACTCGATATAACAACAATATGGTAAGATGATAAATGAAAATGTGATATGAATGTCTTGGTGATGATTATGCAAATGATGTTTTATGTTTGCTTATATGGTTATGTTACTTGCTATTTGCATGTGAACTTACTAAGCATTTACGCTTACTTCCTCCTTTTCATTCCTTGTAGTGTTGACAAGCCATTTCGGAAAACAGAACGATCGGAGGCATGCTCACACTATCTCAGATACCATCTTGGCATAATGGCTTGCATATTTTGAGTATGGCATGTATAGCATTATAATCATTTTATATATATGGTCTTATGATATGGTTATTGAGTGGTATGGAAATGCTTGGTAATGATTAGCCATTGGAATGGCTAATCAAGACCATATTTGGTGTTATGTATGTCAAAATACTAGCTAATCCATGGAAACCATGAAATAGGTAAAATTTACCATAAAATAGATTCAGACAGCAGTAGTGATGTGAATTTGAAAAATCACTAAAAATAGTAGAAATGGAATTAAATAATGAATAAGTTATGGAATCGAAGCTTGATGAGTCTATTTTCATATGGAAGAAGCAAAACAGGTATATGAGCTATATTTTATGAGATGTTTAAATTTTTGTGAAATAGGGCTAGAGCGATTTCTGGATCCCCTATTCTGACTTTGGAAATTCACCATAAATTTTACAAAGATAATTAGAAGTCACGCTTTATATGTACAGATTCATTATTGAGTATAGTTTTATTAGAGACAAATGGCATAGTCATTGAAACTCTGTACAGGGAGATATCTAATTTGTAATACACAGAGGTTAGAGTAGTCAAACCCTGAAATAGGGGAGACTTTAACTAATAAACTGTACTAATTGGCCTGACCAAAAATTCTAGAAACAAATTACTAGATAGATATATGAGTCTAGTTTCAGGAAAAAATTACAGAATTGGATTTCGATTTTCAGAACTTGAGATATGATTTTTAAAGCGACTGTGATGCAGTTAGCCAGCTTGTCTGAAAATTTTAAAATGAATTGTATGAACTGTTTAAGTAATGAATTAAGTCCGTTAACACCTCGTGTTCGACTCCGGAAACGGTCTCGGGTACGGGGCGTTACAGTAATGGAACCTAAGTGAAAGACTGTCAGGAGGAGTTTAAATTGCTCAAGGGATTGAGTAAGGAGGGGATAAAGGAGAGGATTTAGGAGCTGATTGGGGAGAGTAGTGATGGCCGAATAGTGGACTCTTGAGGAGCAAGAGTTGGCCGGCCAAGGGTTTCTTTTGGGGGGGGAAATTCGGCTAGGATAAGTGCCAGTATAAATTCGGCATTAGGGGGAAAGTTGTGCCGTTTGCTGACCATTCTCCTCTTCTTTCTTTTCTCCTCTTCTCTTCAACTTTTTCTTTTTCTTCTTTTCCTCCATAGCCGAATCTCTCTAACCACCTGTGCATCTCCATATTTTGCTTCAAACGTTTCTAAAACCTTCATAGCCATTGCCATAAATAGCCGAAATCTCGAAACCCATACTTTCTTCTGTGCCGATTTCTCCTAGCCAATTTTATTATCTTTTCCATCATTCTTGACCGATTCTCTAGTTCTCTAAACCTCAAGGTTCTATCGACAAGACCATAGCAAAACCCTCCTATTTCATCTTTTTTTACACAGCTTCAACAAAAGTCGAAAACCCCACTCTCTTAGGGACTTGGCCGAATAGTGAGATCACTGAAGGCTCGACTTTTGTTATCATTTGAGGGCTTAGATCGGCATCAGAATTGAGCAGAAATTAATTGGGATCATTGAACGAAGGAACCGGTGGTAAGTCTTTTCAATCTAGTCTTTATTTCGTATTTTAGAAAAACCGAAACCCCTAAAGGTTAGGGAGGCTGTCGACTTGGACTTGTAGCCCTATGGGGTTGTGATAACTGTTTTGTCTTGATAATAATATGATCTAGAGGCTACTAATCAAGGGCTTGGACAAGTGGAGCAACAGGATCTAAGTCTAGTCGCAAACTTCGGCAAAGGTAGGATTGCTAGTGCCTAAGGTCTTATGGCCGAATAAGGTAAGGAGTTATTATGTAGTTCGTTTCGGTAGTAGATTAACGTGGTAGTAATATAATTGTAGGTAGTTCGAGCGTGGATCTCGTCAATGAATCGTCATAAAACAGGTGTGTAACTGACACTGTAACGCCCCATACCCGAGACCGTTGCCGGAGTCGAACACGAGGTGTTAACGGACTTAATTCATTTATATACACAGTTCATTTTAAAATTTCCAGACAAGCTGGCTAACTGCGTCACAGTCACCTCAAAAATCATATCTCGAGTTCCAAAACTCAAAAACTAATTCTGTAAATATTTCCTGAAACTAGACTCATATATCCATCTAAAAATTTTTTTCTAGAATTTTTGGTCGTACCAATTAGTACAGTTTATTAGTTAAAGTCTACCCTGTTTCAGGGTTCGACTACTCTGACCTTCATGCATTACGACTTAGATATCTCCCTGTACAGGACTCCAATACATATACCGTTTGTTTCTAATGAAGCTAGACTCTAAAAGGAATATTTACATATAAGGAATGACTTCCAATTATATATGGTTAATTTATGGTGAATTTCCAAAGTTAGAACAGGGGATCCAGTAATCGCTCTGGCCCTGTTTCACAAAAACTTAAACATCTCATAAAATATGGCTCATATGGTCGTTTCGCTTCTTCTATATGAAAATAGACTCATCAAGATTCGATTAAATAATTTATTCATTATTTAATTACATTTCTACTATTTTTAGTGATTTTTCAAACTCACATCACTGCTGCTGTCAGCATCTATTTTAAGGCAAATCTCACCTATTTCATAGTTTCCATGATTCAACTAGCCATTTGACATACATAGCACCAAATATGATCGTGATTAACCATTCCAATGGCTAATCATTGCCAAGCAATTCCACACCTCTCAATAACCATATATATACAAAATGATTATAACGCTATGCTCAAAATATATATAAGCCATTTTCGCATGGCCAACCGAATATATACATTACCAAAAGGTACTTAATTAACAACAAGGTCAGTCCTATACATGCCTCTATCAAAGTTCAACTAAAAGAGTACCAAAAGGGCTTAGATAGTGTGGACGACTTCGACTTTGACAATCCCAAGTCCGATAGCTGACAAACAAAATCTATAAAATAGAGAATTAAAGAAACGGAGTAAGCATTTAATGCTTGGTAAGTTTTGAGTAATGAAATTATTTACGACTAAAGTATAGCGTTCATATGACTAAATGAATAACTGCATATATGCATGTTCTCAAAATCATACTTACTTCACGCTTCAACCATTATATTCATACACAGGGAATCAAACCTAACTAGGGGCCAGAAGCTCGTTAATCAATTGAGCGAATACTATTTGAAAGGAATCAACCTTTCCGATGCATATACGAAACATACCTTATCGTTTGGATTTTATGAGCGTGTTAATTGAAATTATTACAGCAAGATCACTCATTTCCAAACCCCAGTACCTTCGGGAATTAGCCGGATATAGCAACTCGCACAAATGCCTTCGGGTCTTAGCCCGGATATAGTCACTAGCACAAATGCCTTCGGGACTTAGCCCGGATATAGTCACTAACATAAATGCCTTCGGGACTTAGCCCGGATATAGTCACTAGCACAAAGGCCTTCGGGACTTAGCCCGGATATAGTCACTAGCATAAATGCCTTCGGACTTAGCCGGATATCATCCGAATAATCATGCACATATATCAATAAGTCATAACACATCTATATTTCATTTTCATACTAGAATTCAAACACAAGACATTTATCAACCATTACCATTTTCGGCTCAATAGCCACATACAAAGAACATGATTTTGATTTGCTTTTTAACACGATCTCTATACGCATTCGGCTGCCCGTCATAAGTATGAACTAATTACCTCAATATATAACTCAAATAGAATCATTATATCACCGTTTATTTGTTATGCTTATATGTCACGACTTAAACAAATCATAAACTAAGTTCCATTACTCGAAAACTTACCTCGGATGTTGTCGAACGACTCCAACGACTATTCAATTACTTTTTCCTTCCCTTTATCGGATTTAGTTCCCCTTTGCTCTTGAGCTTAATTTAACAAATAAATTGATTTAATCATCTTGAACATCGAGAGAAATTCAAGGTACTTAGCCCATATATATATATCAGACATTAGAGTCATATATATGTAATCATGAATCAAATTCAACATATTAGCTAATATTCTCCTTTAGTCGGTTATCTAAGTCAAGATAGAATCATCAATATGCTTACCTATAGCCGAATGTGCAACATCAATCTATCACTATCATCTACATACCTAATCAAAGGCCGAATACACCTATTCCAACATGATATCATTCCTATTTCGTTTAACACTTAACATTTACCACATATCAATTAACCAATTTTTTTATAATTACAAAACTCTTCATCTATTCATGCTCTCATATTCGGTCATCCCTACCTATACTAACCATACAACTACATAATTCTAAGTTTAAACACAATTACAACATTCTAGTACCATGGCCGAATACTTCATGAAGTTGCTAAGACCCATCCTTTTCAAATTCTCACACACCCTCACATCCAATCCTTTTTGGTAAGCACTCAAACTCAATCATCTTCAAGCCTCACTACCACAACATCAAACACCAACTAAGGAAGGCAACTTCCATGGCCGAGTATCATCTCCATCAAATAGCAAAAATTTAAACCATGGGCTAGGTAGAATTCAAACTAACAACTAAAAGTATGCATGAGTTTTATGGAATAATCATCAAACATACCTCTTCCTAAACATCAACCAACCGAACATGAAGCAAGGGAATCCTCTTCTTCTTCCTTCCTCAAGTCACGGCAATGGAGGAGCATGGATGAAACAACTTTGTTTTCATCACCCCTCCCTTTTCATTACTTTATTACTAACCTTTTATTTTATTATTTTTACCACAACACATTAACACAAAATGTTTATAATATGTTTTAACCCATTGCATGGCCGGCCACTATCTAAAACTTGGGTAATTTGACATACAAACCCATCATTTATACAACATGCATTAATAGGTCCTTATAGATTAACCTATCACATTTCAAAAGTGTCACACATAAGTCCTATTAACTAAATTCACATGCAATCGACTAAATCGATGCTTAAAACTTTCACACATTCATATTCACATATTTTAGACAATAAATATCATATTCAAATACTTTGGTGACTTCGGTTTAGCGGTCCGAAACCGCTTCGACTAGGGTCAATTTAGGGCTGTCACAACTCTCCCCACTTAAGAAATTTTCGTCCCCGAAAATCTTACCGTAAATAGGTTTGGGTATCGTTCTTTCATAGAGTTCTCGGTTTCCCAAGTAGCTTCTTCGATCCGTGTTTGAGCCATAACACCTTTACTAACGGAACCCTTTTGTTTCGCAACTCTTTCACTTCACGGGCTAGGATACGAATCGGTTCTTCTTCATAACTCATATCGGCTTGAATTTCAACCTCGGAGGATTTATTATATGCGAAGGATCGGATCAGAACGTCAAGCATCGAAACATGAAAACGTTGTGAATCTTCTCGAGATCGGGGTAAAATCAATTTATATGCCATCGGACCAACTCGTTCAGATATTTCATACGGCCCTATGAACCTCGGACTCGGTTTGCCCTTACGGCCAAATCGAGTATCTTTTCAAAGGTGAAACTTTAAGAAATACTTTGTCTCCCACGATACTCAATATCTCTTCGTTTTAAATCCGCGTCGACTTACGATGATCCGATCTTGCCTTCGACTTTCGCGAATTATTTTTACTTTCGCTCGGCATCTTTAATCAAATCAACTTCGAAAATTTTACTTTCACCGAGTTCGGTCCAAAACAATGGTGTACGGCATTTACGACCGTACAAAGCCTCGTAAGGTGCCATCTTAATACTTGATTGAAAACTATTGTTGTGAGCGAATTCAATCAAAGGTAAATACCGCTCCCATGAACCACTAAACTCAAGGATGCAACATCTCAACATATCCTCGAGTATCTGAATTATCCGCTCGGATTGACCATCAGTCTGTGGATGAAAAGCGGTGCTAAAATACAACTTGGTACCCAAAGCTTCTTGCAATTTCTTCCAAAATCGCAAGGTGAATCTCGGATCTCTATCCGACACAATAGAAATAGGTACCCCTTGTAATCTTACAATCTGAGAAACATACAATTCAGCTAGTTTATTCAACGAAAAATCCGTACGTACGGGGATAAAGTGAGCCGACTTAGTCAGTCTATCAACAACAACCCAAATTGCATCTTTCTTACTTGCCGACAATGGCAACCCAGATACAAAATCCATCGTGACTCGATCCCATTTCCATTCAGGTATCATGATCGGCTGAAGTAAACCAGTAGGCACTTGATGTTCCGCTTTCACTTGTTGACATATTAAACACTTCGAAACAAAATCGGAAATGTCTCGTTTCATACCATGCCACCAAAACTGACGTCTCAGATCGTTGTACATTTTCGTACTCCCCGGGTGAATTGACATTCGGCTACAATGAGCTTCATTCAGAATCATCGAAATAAGTTCTAAATTTCTTGGAACACACAAACGACTTCGGAACCTCAAACAATTGTCATTGTCAATTTGAAACTCTGATTCCATATTCAAAACACATTCAGCCCGTTTTGCAACCAATTCATCAACTTTCTGAGCTTCACGAATTTGATGAATCAACAATGGTTTGGCCTTTAATTCAGCTACTAACACATTGTCGGATAGAACAGACAGGTGTACATTCATCGCTCGTAAAGAAAATAGTGATTTACGACTTAAAGCATCCGCAACCACATTAGCCTTTCCCGGGTGATAGTCAATGACAAGCTCATAATCTTTCAATAACTTAAGCCAACGCCTTTGTCGCAGATTCAAGTCTCTTTGAGTCATCAAATATTTAAGACTTTTGTGATCTTAATATACATGGCACTTCTCACCAAATAAGTAATGTCGCCATATTTTCAAGGCGAATCGATGGCGACGATTCGAGATCATGGGTTGGATAATTTTTCTCATGTGGCTTCAATTGTCTCGACGCATAAGCTACAACTCGACCTTCTTGCATCAATACACAACCCAACCCAAGTGAGGATGCATCACAAGAATGACAAACTCCTTGCACGATTCAGTCTGCACTAGTCTTGGAGCTTCACCAAATAAGTTTTCAATTGATCAAAACTTTTCTGACATTTTTCTGTCCATTCAAACTTAACATCTTTCTGAAGTAGTTTCGTTATTGGTGTGGCTATCATCGAGAAACCCTTTACAAACCGTCTGTAGTAACCGACAAGTCCCAAAAAGCTCCAAACCTCAGTAATATTTCTCAGAGGCTTCCAGTTAAGTATGGCTGAAATTTTGCTCGGATCAACTCGAATACCCGATGCAGATACCACATGCCCCAAAAAGCTAACTTCTCTCAACCAGAACTCATATTTACTGAACTTAGCTTATAACTGCTTATCCCGTAGAATCTGCAACACTAATCTCAGGTGCTCAGCATGTTCGGTTTCATTTTTTGAATAGACCAAAATATCATCGATAAACACAACTATGAACCGATCCAAATATGGTCTGAAGATCCGATTCATCAAATCCATAAATACCGCCGGGGCATTAGTGAGCCCAAACGGCATCACTAAAAACTCGTAGTGACCGTATCTTGTTCTCGAAGCGGTTTGGGTATATCCAAATCTCGAATTAATCGATAATAACCCGATCTCAAATCTATCTTTGAAAACACTGAGGCTCCCTTTAGTTGATCAAACAAATCATCAATACGCGGTAACGGATATTTATTCTTTATTGTCGCTTTATTCAGCTAACGGTAGTCGATGCACAACCTCATGGTTCCGTCCTTCTTTTTCACAAACAATACTGGTGCACCCCAAGGCGAGAAACTCGGTCGAGCGAAACCTCTATCCATCAACTCTTGCAACCGAGTTTTCAATTCTTTCAATTCCGTTGGTGCCATACGATCTGAGCTATCGAAATCGGTGTAGTCCTGTACAAGTTCGATGCCAAACTCTACCTCCCGAACAGTGGTAACCCGATAATTCTTCGGAAAAACATCCGGATATTCACAAACCACGGTACCGATTCAAGTCTCTTTTCGACTCTTTATTATCGAGTGCGTATGCAAGGTACGCTTCACACCCCTTTCTCACATATTTTGAGCTAACATCGAGGATATTATTGTTGGCAATCCATTCAAACAATGAGACTCAACTCGGATTATCTCATTATTTGCACACCTCAAATCAATAGTCTTACTTTTCAATTCACAACCGCATCATGTACGCTCAACCAATCCAAACCGAGAATAACATCAAATTCATCAAAAGGTAAAAGCATCAAATCGGTAGGAAAAGCAGAACCTCGGATTACTAGGGACATTTCTTACACACTTTGTCAACAAGTACATAACGACCCAAAGGATTCGACACTCTAATAACGAACTCAGTAGACTCAACAGGTAAAGTCTTACTGGATGCTAAAGTCGCACATACATAAGAATGAGTAGACCCAGGGTCAATCAAAGCAATCACATTAGTATCAAAGAGAGTGAAAGTACCGGTAATAACATCAGGCGAAGAAGCATCCTCGCGTGCACGTATAGTATAAGCTCTAGCAGGAGCACGAGCCTCAGGTCTGGTTGTAGCGTCTCTAGATCCTCTCTGACCGCCACTAGGATTTCTCGTATTTCTAGATGGTCTACCTCGAGCAGTAGTAGCACCCGATTTCCCACTCTGATTTACATTCTGTTCAGACAATCTCGGGCAATCTTTAATAAAGTTGTCAACTGATCCGCACTTGTAACAGGAGCGGTCATGGAATCTACAACTCCCCGAATGCCATTTACCATAATACTGGCACTCTGTTCTGTCTCGACGATCATTTCCAACACTGGCGACCGAATTGACTCGTGTACTCACAGGGGGTCGATCACGATCTCGTCTAAAAAAGCCCGAAGTGTCTCTAGATCGGCCTAAATCATCTCTAAATTTCTTCGATGACTGTTGGAAGGGCTTTCCAGAAGATCTCTTATGAAACTCCTTTGCTCCTTATCGCCTTTTCTTTTCTCCTTCTTGAGCTCTTGACTTTGCAAGCTCGCTCGAAAAGTACCACAAATTCTCGATTTCTAAAATGCCAACATACGACTTTATATCATCGTTCACCCATCTTCAAAACGCTTTACACATCACACTTTCAAGAAATGCATTCTCACGCGTACCGGCTAAGCTTTACAAACTTTCATTCATAGTCAGTAACCGACATGGAACCTTGTTTAAGTTCAAGAAATTCTTTCCATTTTTGATCAATGAATCTCTGGCTGATATACTTTTTTCGAAACTCGGTTTGGAAAAACTCCCAAGTTACTTGCTCTCTGGGCACAACAGAAATCAATGTATTCCACCAATAGTAGGCGAAATCACGTAGCAAGGAGATAGTACACTTTAGACATTCATCGGGTGTGCAAGATAGTTCATCAAGTACCCGAATAGTGTTGTCCAACCAAAATTTAACTTGCTCGGCATCGTCGCTGTCTGTAGCTTTAAATTCAGTAGCCTCGTGTTTTCAGATTCTATCAACTGGGGGCTTATTTAACCTTATCTGGTCAGTTACCAGAGGTATCACATGTGTAGGGGTTGTATTAGTCGAGAATGGAGGTTGTGGAACAGCCGTATTAGTTCGAATGTATTGGTTGAACCAATCATTCATCACGCTATAAAAAGCCTATCTAGCTTCATTATTCTGATTACTAGCAATAGGTTGAGAGTCCACCGGCGCTGTCCCTTGTGCGGGAGCAGGCGCTACACTCTCAAGATCATCAGCTACCGCTCGGTTGGGATCGGGATCCATTACTATAAACAAACACATTTTTAACTGTCAGAAATCACCACACAATCAAATAGACACACAATGGCATGTATAGCTAGACCCGAACGTATTACGGTAGTCCTAGAATCGACTAAACCGTAGCTTTGATACCAATAAAATTGTAATGCCCCATACCCGAGACCGTTTCCGGAGTCGAACACGAGGTGTTAACGGACTTAATTCATTTATATACACAGTTCATTTTAAAATTTCCAGACAAGCTGGCTAACTGCGTCACAGTCACCTCAAAAATCATATCTCGAGTTCCAAAACTCGAAAACTGATTCCATAAATTTTTCCTGAAACTAGACTCAAATATCCATCTACAAATTTTTTTCTAGAATTTTTGGTCGTGCCAATTATTATATTTTATTAGTTAAAATCTCCCCTATTTCAGGGTTTGACTACTCTGACCTTCATGCATTACGACTTAGATATCTCCTTGTACAGGGCTCCAATACATATTCCGTTTGTTTCTAATGAAACAAGACTCAAAAAGGAATCTGTACATCTAAGTCATGACATCTAATTATCTCTGGTTAATTTATGGTGAATTTCCAAAGTCAGAACAGGGGATCCAGTAATCACTCTGGCCCTATTTCACGAAAACTTAAACATCTCATAAAATACGGCTCATATGGTCGTTTTGCTTCTTCCATATGAAAATAGACTCATCAATATTCGATTACATAATTTATTCATTATTTAATTACATTCCTACTATTTTTAGTGATTTTTCAAACTCACATCACTGCTGCGTCAGCATCTATTTTAAGGCAAATCTTACCTATTTCATAGTTTCCATGATTCAACTAGCCATTTGACATACATAGCACCAAATATGATCGTGATTAACCATTCCAATGGCTAATCATTGCCAAGCAATTCCACACCTCTCAATAACCATATATATACAAAATGATTATAACGCTATGCTCAAAATATATATAAGCCATTTTCGCATGGCCAACCGAATATATACATTACCAAAACGTACTTAATTAACAACAAGGTCAGTTCTATACATGCCTCTATCAAAGTTCAACTAAAAGAGTACCAAAAGGGCTTAGATAGTGTGGACGACTTCGACTTTGACAATCCCGAGTCCGATAGCTGACGAACAAAATCTATAAAATAGAGAATTAAAGAAACGGAGTAAGCATTTAATGCTTAGTAAGTTTTGAGTAATGAAATTATTTACAACTAAAGTATAGCGTTCATATGACTAAATGAATAATTGCATATATGCATGTTCTCAAAATCATACTTACTTCACGCTTCAACCATTATATTCATACACAGGGAATCAAACCTAACTAGAGGCCAGAAGCTCGTTAATCAATTGAGCGAATACTATTTAAAGGAATCAACCTTTCCGATACATATACGAAACATACCTTATCGTTTGGATTTTATGAGCGTGTTAATTGAAATTATTACAGCAAGATCACTCATTTCCAAACCCCAGTACCTTCGGGAATTAGCCGGATATAGCAACTCGCACAAATGCCTTCGGGTCTTAGCCCGGATATAGTCACTAGCACAAATGCCTTCGGGACTTAGCCCGGATATAGTCACTAGCATAAATGCCTTCGGGACTTAGCCCGGATATAGTCACTAGCACAAAGGCCTTCGGGACTTAGCCCGGATATAGTCACTAGCATAAATGCCTTCGGGACTTAGCCCGGATATCATCCGAATAATCATGCACATATATCAATAAGTCATAACACATCTATATTTCATTTTCATACTAGAATTCAAACACAAGACATTTATCAACCATTACCATTTTCGGCTCAATAGCCACATACAAAGAACATGATTTCGATTTGCTTTATAACACGATCTCTATACGCATTCGGCTGCCCGTCATAAGTATGAACTAATTACCTCAATATATAACTCAAATAGAATCATTATATCACCGTTTATTTGTTATGCTTATATGTTACGACTTAAACAAATCATAAACTAAGTTCCATTACTCGAAAACTTACCTCGGATGTTGTCGAACGACTCCAATGGCTATTCAATTACTTTTTCCTTCCCTTTATCGGATTTAGTTCCCCTTTACTCTTGAGCTTAATTTAACAAATAAATTGATTTAATCATATTGAACATCGAGAGAAATTCAAGGTACTTAGCCCATATATATATCAGCCATTAGAGTCATATATATGAAATCATGAATCAAATTCAACATATTAGCTAATATTCTCCTTTATTCGGTTATCTAAGTCAAGATAGAATCATCAATATGCTTACCTATAGCCGAATGTGCAACATCAATCTATCACTATCATCTACACACCTAATCAAAGGCTGAATACACCTATTCCAACATGATATCATTCCTATTTCGTTTAACACTTAACATTTACCACATATCAATTAACCAATTTTTTTATAATTACAAAACTCTTCATCTATTCATGCTCTCATATTCGGTCATCCCTACCTATACTAACCATACAACTACATAATTCTAAGTTTAAACACAATTACAACATTCTAGTACCATGGCCGAATACTTCATGAAGTTGCTAAGACCCATCCTTTTCTAATTCTCACACACCCTCACATCCAATCCTTTTTGTTAAGCACTCAAACTCAATCATCTTCAAGCCTCACTACCATAACATCAAACACCAACTAAGGAAGGCAACTTCCATGGCCGAGTATCATCTCCCTCAAACAGCAAAAATTTAAACCATGGGCTAGGTAGAATTCAAACTAACAACTAAAAGTATGCATGAGTTTTATGGAATAATCATCAAACATACCTCTTCCTAAACATTAACCAACCGAACATGAAGCAAGGGAATCCTCTTCTTCTTCCTTCCTCAAGTCACTGCAATGGAGGAGCATGGATGAAACAACTTTGTTTTCATCACCCCTCCCTTTTCATTACTTTATTACTAACCTTTTATTTTATTATTTTTAACACAACACATTAACACAAAATGTTTATAATATGTTTTAACCCATTGCATGGCCGGCCACTATCTAAAACTTGGGTAATTTGACATACAAACCCATCATTTATACAACATGCATTGATAGGTCCTTATAGATTAACCTATCACATTTCAAAAGTGTCACACATAAGTCCTATTAACTAAATTCACATGCAATCGACTAAATCAAAGCTTAAAACTTTCACACATTCATATTCACATATTTTAGACAATAAATATCATATTCAAATACTTTGGTGACTCGATTTAGCGGTCCTGAAATCGCTTTCCGACTAGGGTCAATTTAGGGCTGTCACAGACACCCTTTCTTATTTTAGATCGGCAAAAGCCGAAAAGCTGAAATGTCAAAAACTGGTATTTTGTAGATTTGCGAGGGTGCGAATGCTCGTGAGGTAAATCGATTAATGTTTTTGGTAAGCTGCAATGTTTGGACTGCAAAGTGCATGATTTCTGTGCCTTCGATATTTTTGTTCTTATTGGGCCAAAATTGGAATAAAGGGCCAACGGGCCCAATTCGGTAAGAACCCTCGGTAAGTGATTCTGTTAGTATGTGAAAGGTAGGAGTATGCATGAAAAACCCTAGAATAGATAAATTACTGAAATACCTTTAAAAGTGGAAAATTTATAGTTTTACCCCTAGGAGATAAATTACCAAAATACCCCTAGGGTTAAATTGACCTAAATGCATGTTTGACTGTTGTTATTTACTGCATACCATGTTGTTATTATCTAATGCATGGGACTGGGATATTGATGGAGGAAGTACTGAAAGTGGCATGTCCACGTACTGGAGGCTTTGCCTCAATTTACTGTTAACTGAGCAAAGAAGGTCAATCGTGGAGTGTAAAATTTGGTGGGTTGAGCTATTCCCCACATGGAGTGTAGGGCTGGTACGGGTGAAGTGTAGCTGTTGGTGGGTTGAGTAGACTTCTCAGATGGGCTTGCATATGTTTATTGATGTTGCATGTATTTTGAAATGGGCCTATGGGCCATACTGTTATCTGAATAAGAGGCTAAGGCCCAGTTTAATGTTATCTGAAAAGGGCTCTGGCCCAGAATCACTGTTATCTGAATGGGCTTAGGCCCAATGGGCTTGAGCTGACTTGGGCTTTGGATGGGTTTCCTTACACACTGAGTTTCCAAACTCACCCCTTCTTTAACCTTGCAGGTAGGCCTTGATGTGGGTGTCTTGGAGCCAGAGGGGATTCAGAATGGCCATGGTGAACGCTTTTGGGTTTGAAAAAGAGACTGGTTTTCTTAAGCTATTTTTAATCACTATTTAATTTTTGGGTTGTAATAAGGCCATTTTAACTTTATTTTCTTCTTTGATTTTCTGGGATTATATTATTTTAAATAACTTTAAATTGATGGATAATAATTCAAATGGGCTAGACTTAAGGCGCGATTTCAAAACGATGCTTGTTTTAAAATAACACGACGTCACGAATATTCGTTTTACCAAAGATAACCACTCAAAGAAATTTCAATTTGTTATAACCAAGTGTGGCAATGGATGTGGGCATGTCTAGGATTGGATCCAATCGAAGAGCTTGGTACTTAAGCAGCCTTCATGGCTCACCTCCTCTGTTACGGATACCTACCTGGTGCCCAGCTTCCATTCACATGGTTAGCTTAACAAAAGTCGACTTTTAAAACACTAAAAAGGGAACATGGATCCATAACTTCAATGTGGCATGTCGGATTCAGCCATAACGTCTGGGCCGGGTTTGGGGTGCTACATAGGAAATGGCTTTATTTTGTCCACACTGGCAGACACACTAGAGTGTGTCTAGGCTGTGTGTGACACACATCCTGGCAACACGAGCATGTGGTTAGGCCATGTGTCCCCTGCACCTAAATTTTGAGAAATAGAATGCTCAGAGTTAGGCACACGGGCAGAGACACGGTCGTTTGTCCCAGCCATGTGTACCACATGCTTGGAACACAGGCGTGTGTCTCAGCCGTGTGTACCACACGGCATGGACCACGGGTGTGTATCTAGGCCTTATGAAACCTGCCCCTAATTCGAATTGAATTAATTAACCACACATCCTAGCACACGGACGTGTGGCATGGCCGTGTGTGCAAGTCAGAGAGTTACATGGGGTCGAACACGACCCCTAACATAGGCGTGTGAGCCCTACACCTTGGAAAAATTTTGAAAAGCTGCGAAAAATTCTTAGAGGTTCCGATTAAGTCCCAACTTGATTCTAATGCTCGTATTAGGCCTCGAGGGCCCAATTTAGGGACGTTATGAATGATTTCAGAATTTGAATAGTAACTTACTTGAATTGATTGTAAAATGTTCTGAATGTTTTGGTAACGCTTTGAAACCCTGTTCCGGCAATGGATACGGGTTAGGGGTGTTATATTTTTTATGATTCATTCATGGAAAAATTAGAAAAGGCTAAGGACTAAATTGGAAATGGAAATAATTAAAGATGATAAATAATTAAAAAGAAATTATCATCTTATTTTATGTCATCTTCTCCCCAAAATACATGGAAACCATAGGAGAGAGAGAAGAAACTTTCTTGGCTTAATTCGGTAAGCTTTCTTGTCTCGGTTTTAGTAATTTTGATATTTTTAAAATCGGGATAGCTTAATCTATCTATTTAACCAGTGGAAAATATTTTAACAAAAAATTCATGGTCATTTGCTCCCATGTAGTGATAGAACCTCGTGGTAGGGAGTTCAACTACTATTTAGCCTTATTTCTTAATGAGAATGTAAATAACTAAAGATGAATGTCATCATTAGAAACGCCATTTATTTTAAAAGTATCACAGAATTCCAAGAAATTAGCCAAATGAGTATTTGGGTATTCGTCCTGCAAACCATCAAACTGAACAAACTGTTGAATCATTTGAATAGTGTTAGGTTTCAATTCAAAATTATTTACAGCAACAGCAGGTCTAACAATACTTGATTCAACCCCAATTAAATTGGGTTTGGCATAATTATATATAGTACAAAGAGCAAGGTTTGGATTTACAGGATTAACAGCAACCACAAGAGGTAGCTGATTATTATGATTTTCTACTATCTCCTCAATATTAATAATAACGTCTTCTTGCTCTTCTATTGTATTTTGTTGACTCTGCCTTGCTTCTCTATGATTTCTCTGAGCTGTACTTTCGATCTCACAGTCGAATACTAGAGGTCTTGACAGGTTTCTTCTAGTCATAAACTAAAGGAACCTACCAGAAGCAAATAAAAGAAAAAGTTAGTAAATTAAAATAAAAAAATAAAAGGCAATAAAAATAAAAATGCCTAAAGTAATAAAAATTAAGTGTTCCTAATATTTTATTCCTCAGCAACGACGCCAAAAACCTGATGGTGATTCACTTGACTAACTAAAATCACGACAAAGGCAAACACACCTATCGAATAATAGTATAGCTGGTGAGTCGGGAATATCGTATCCACGAGGTCTAAAAGTACTAGTACTTACTATCTTTTTATTAGCTAGTCGGTAAATTGAAGTAGCTTGTTTTAATCTAAAATTATCTAAACTAATTATTAAGAACTCGACAGAGAATGAAGTAAGAAAATAATCGAATAAACCGATATAAGAAACAACACCCAAGAAAGAATCCACCCAGACTTCACTTATTATTCTGAATCTGAATTAAATAATTTATTCACTTGCCTTGATCCATAGAAATCCCTAATTTATATTAATATCTATTCCAAGAGTAAAAATAACTAACTTTAGGTTGATTAATTGAAATATCTTTCTAATTAAAACCCCTATTGTCGCATTAACTGATCTATGAATTACCCTAATAGATTTGACTCTAATCCGGTAGATTTATGTCGTCCTATTTCTAGGATTGCATGCAACTCCACTCAATTATGTCATATCTACTCTTAAATAGGGACTTTTTCTCCACTGAATTAAGCACATCAATCATGAATTAATATCCTAAAAATATTAAAACATGGAATAAGTACACATAATTGAGATCAAGAAATCAAGTATTTATCATGTAATTCAAAAAATTAAATAACAAGATCCATCATAAGTTTCATCTTCCCTAGGTATCTAGGGAATTTAGTTCATACTCAAGGAGGGAAACATCTCAAAATTATGAAAACAACAAAACATAAAGAAACCCAAAAACTTCTAGAGAAGTTGACTGTAGATTTTCAATCGTGAAGGAGATCCTACTTCTAAGTTGATTCCGACAGTGTTCTTCGAGTAATTTCTTCATTCTTCTCTGTGTTTCCTTTTAGGTCCTCTTCTAGTGTGTATTTATAGACTTTAGAATGCTTAGAAATCCTAAAAATTCACTTTTTTCACATGTTCGAGAAACAGGGAGTGATATCGACAGGGCTGCCACATAGGCATGGGGCCAGCCCGTGTGGCTCACATAGGCATGTGCTCAGCCTGTTTGGGAATGGTCTTGGTCGTGTGGATCCTTAAATCAGCCCATTTTGTCTATTTTTAGCCCGTTTTCTACTCCTTTTGTTCCCATATGCTCACCTAAGTATGGAAACATGAAATTAAAGGATTAGGAGCATCAAATTCACTAAATTATATAATAAATCATCCAAAAACATTCTAAACATGGGATTAAAATGTGTTACATTTATGGTTTGTCATTTCTCAACAAGTAAAAGCCGAGCATCAGGTGCCTTCGGGAATACTACAACCTGTGATGATACCAGAGTGGAAATGGGATAGAGTTACGATGGATTTCGTATCAGGTTTGCCCTTGTCTCTGACAAAGAAATATGCTATTTGGGTTGATGTTGATCGACTGACGAAATCGGTGCATTTCATTTTGGTATGTATAGACTATTCACTTGATAAATTGGCTGAGTTGTATGTTTCAGAGATCGTTAAATTGTACGGGGTACCAGTTTCTGTTATTTTGGATAGAGAAATTGCAAGAAGCTCTGGGTATGAGGTTGAATTTTAGTACCACATTTCATTTGTAAACTGATGGTCAATGTGAGAGAGTAAGAGAAATTCCCAAAGATATGCTTCATTGTTGTGTTTTAGAGTTCGAAGGTAATTGGGAGAAATTTTTACCGTTGGTTGAATTCGCGTACAACAACAGTTTTCTGTGACACCCCTAAATTGACCCTAGTCGGAAAGCGGTTTCGGGACCGCTAAACCGAGTCACCAAATTATTTGAATATGATATTTATTGTCTAAAATATGTGAATATGAATGTGTGAAAGTTTTAAGCTTCGATTTAGTTAATTGCATGTGAATTTAGTTAATAGGACTTATGTATGACACTTTTAAAATGTGATAGTTAATCTATAAGGATCAATTAATGCATGTCATATGAATAAAGGGTTTGCATGTCAAATATCCATTATTAATGAGTAGTGGCCGGCCATGGATGGGTCATTGATGATAATATGAATTCTTTTATTAGCACTATGAGTTTAGAAAATAAAAGAATGAATTAAGAATGATAAAACATGAGGTGAGTGGGAGGAGAAACCAAAGTTGTCTCCCCCTTACTCCCCATTGCCGTGACTAGTGATGTAACACCCCGTAACCGAGTCCGTTACCGGAGTCGAACACAAGGTGCGTACAGACTTAATTATTTTTACAGTCCATAAAAAAAAATTTCCAGGCAAGCTGGTTACTGCATCACTGTTGCCTTAAAAATCATATCTTGAGTTTCAAAGCTCAAAAATCAGTTTCGTAATTTTTCCCTGAAACTAGACTCATATGTCCATCCACACATTTGTTTCTAGAATTTTTGGTTGGGCCAATTAGTACAGTTTATTAGTTAAAGTCTCCCCTGTTACAGGGTGCGACTACACTGACCTTCATGCATTACGACCTGGATATCTCCCTGTACAGGGCTTCAATACCGATGCCATTTGTTTCTATAGAAACTAGACTCAAATAGGAATCTATACATATATGGAATGACTCCTAATTATCTCTGGTTAATTTATAGTGAATTTCCAAAGTCGGAATAGGGATTCCAGAAACCGTTCTGACCCTATTTCGCGAAAACCTAAACATCTCTTAATATACAACTCATATGACCGTTTAATTTCTTCCATATGAAAGTAGATTCATCAAGGTTAATTTACATAATTTATTCACTATTTAATTCCATTCCTGCTATTTTTAGTGATTTTTCACATCCACACCACTGCTGCTGTCAGCATCTGTTTTCAAGGTAACTTTACCTATTTCGTGGTTTCCATGGACCAACTAGAGTTTTGTCATACATAGGTCCACATATGATCATATTTAGCCATTCCAAGGGCTGATCATTGCCCAACACTTCCATTCTAGTCCATAGTCACATCATGAAACCATATATATATACATAAACACAAATGGTCTAATGCCATACTCCACTTCTACGAGCCATTTTCGCATGGCTGTACACACATACATCACAAAAAGTACTTGAAAAACAACAAAGGGTAGTCCTATACATGCCATTTCAAAGCTCAACCAAAATTGTACCAAAAGGGGGCTTTGATAGTGTGGGAGACTTTGACTTCCAAAAATCCCGAGTCCGATAGCTGACGAGCCAAAATCTATAAAACAGAGAACAAAGAAACGGAGTAAGCAATTTATGCTTAGTAAGTTTTGAGCAAGGGATTCCAGCACAACAAAAGCATAGCATTCATATAGCTAAACGGATAATTTCATATGCACACATTCTCAATATCATACTTACTTCACATTACCAACCCTTATGTTCATACACAAAGATCAACTTAGCTAAAGGCGGTAGCTCGTTTATCAACTGAGCGAATACTTATTTGTAAGGGCTCAACTAATTCAAAGCACATACGAAACATACCTCATTGCTGGAATTTTGCAAGCGTATTAACTGAAATTTTTACAGCAAGATTGCTCATTCCCGAATCACGTACCTTCGGATTTTATCCGGATATCGCGACTCGCTCAAAAGCCTTCGGGACATAGCCCGGTTATAATAGCTCGCACAAATGCCTTCGGGACTTAACCCGGTTTTGGGAACTCGCACAAATGCCTTCGGATCTTAGTCCGGATATGGTCACTTAGCACCAAGCCTTCGGGACTTAGCCCGGACATCATTCGAATAACCATGCACATTTAACACTAAATCATGACACATTCGCATTCCATTTTCATTAGCAAAACTCAAACACAATACACTTATCACTCTTGCAAATTTCGGCTCAATATCCACACGCAAAGAGCATGATTTCGATTTACTTAAAACATTATCTAATCCAATCATAATTTAAGCTCTATTACTCAAGAACTTACCTCGGATGTTGTCGAACGATTTCGATGGCTATTTGACCACTTTTTCCTTCCCTTTATCGGATTTGGATCCCCTTTGCTCTTGAGCTTAATTAAATAAATAAATCGATTTAATCATTTGAGCATCGAAAAGAGGAACACAAGGCACTTAGCCCACACTTATACATTAGACATTAAAGTCACATACATGTGAAATCATGCATCAAACTCAACACATTAGTTAGTATTCTCCTTAGCCGAATTTTCTAGGTCGAGATAAAGCCTTCAACATGCTTACTTATGGCCGAACAACACATCAACTTATGTACTCATTCATGTGGCCGATTATGCATGTTGATGTTGAGGCCAATTACATGTTTAATACCACACATGAACGGCATACATTTTACTAACTAATGCATTGCATATTGTAGTTCAATACACATCTATCATTTACTTCATAACCGAAACATCATCATATGTAAATATATACCTTGAGATAGTATATATGTCATACCAATACATCATGTGCAAACATATATACATGTAGGTGCAAGGGCCGAATCTCAAGTTGATTATAACCAAATATAAACATATATCCAAAGCTCAAATCTTACCTACCATGCAATATGCATAAATCATACTTATGGATATACCATGGCCGAATACACCACAACACCATACCGTTTCAATTTTGGTCATGGTTAAACAAAGAACTTAATGTCTCACTCAAAAATGCTAAAAGAAAATCCAAGAGTCCTCAATCCACCATCACATGTATCATTATCAAGCTTCATATTTAGCATGCAATGGCATTAACACAAAATCCACCTTGGCCGAACATCATTCCCATGACATAGCAAAGATTTGAACCATGGGCTAATAAGAACATCAAGCTAGCAACTAAAAACATGCATGAATCTCATGGCACAACCTCAAACATACCTTAATCTAGACACAAGTATGGCCAAACCTCCTCCTAATCCTCTTCCAAACCAAGCATGAAGCAAGAACCCCTTCTTTCTTCCTTAGAATTTTCGGCTCCAAGAAATGAAAAAAAAGATGAACAACAAATTTTTTTCTTCTCTTTTCTTCAACTCACGGCAATGGGGGGAATCACACCTCTTCTCTCTTTTCTTTTTTTTTTCTTCCCATTTCTTTATTCCTAACCTTAGTTTATTGTTTCCTCCCATAATGCACCAACAAAACATGTCTATGACATGTTTTGCCCATCCTTCTTTGTCATGGCCGGCCACCACTTATAAAAAGAGGGGTATTTGACATGCAAAACCATTGTTTTGCATGCATGATTCAATTAGTCATCACACATTTCCCCATCCTACTTTCAAAGTTTACTACTAGGTCCTTTTTAGTGAAATTCACATTTATAACCCTAAATCAAAACATCAAAAATGTCACACACAATTTAACACATATTATAGACATCAAAATAAATATTAAATTATTTTTATGCCTCGGTTTTGTGGTCCCGAAACCACATTCCGACTAGGGTCGTTTTAAGGCTGTCACAAGTGAAAGAGGAGAAAAACAAAGTTCTTTCTTTGTTGTTCAACTTGGCCGAATAGAAGAAGCAAAGGAGGGGAAGAAATTTCGGTCACTTGAATCCTTAGGAAGGTTAGTACATTGTGTTGAAATTGTGAAATAATTACTTGTTTTAGGTAAATTATCATGGTTCTTGCTTAGCCCATGCAAAAATTTCCACTAATGATGGTGAATAGAGCCTTGCTAAGGTTATAAGGGAAGAAATTTTGATTGCTTTACTTGAATCTTGATGATGAATGTATTGAGGAAAGAACTTGGTCTTTCTAAAAATATGAATAGTTAAAGCTCATACTAGTAATAGCCAATTAAAGAATGCTTGATGTTATGAGAAAATGTGTTCATGTTAATTGGATGAGAAAGGGAGTTGGGTGAAGTAGAGTCTAGCAAATGAGCACATATGTGCACTAGTTGCTAAATGAAGAAAAATCGGCTAACAAGGGAGTACTAAGGCGAATATGATTTTGAATATTAGTGGTGTAGTTGCCGAATTTGAACTATGAAGTTATTGAGTAATGTGTGTGTTTTAAGTGATAGAATGGAGTGAATGCTTGGAATGTGATATGTATGAATTATGTGTTAAATTAAGGTTTGCTAAGCTAGCTATTAAGATGAAGTGCAAATGTTAGTATTTGATTGCTAGTGTATATATGTGTACTAGCCGAGCTTTGAATTTAAATAATGGTTGGAGCACCATGTGTTGTAATGAGATTATTTGAGTGAAATCATAGATATTTATATGATGAATTCGATTGTGGATATACATGCTTAAATAAGATGCACACATGAATGAATAGATAGCTTGGTGTTGCATGTATTCGGTCATAAAGGTGCACATGAGGAAATGTTAGATTAATTGTATTAAATTGCTCAATGTGATTAAAAATGCATATGACCATTTTGTGTTTGAGCTAAAGGTGGCCATATGACCTATCAAACTCCTTGTCATATTAGGCCATAAGCTAGCATAATGAGACTTTAATAAGTTAAATTTGTTTGAATTAGCTCAAGAGCTTAGAGGACCAAAGTTGGATAAGGGAAGGAAAAAGTGATCGAATAGCCGCGAGATCGCTTCGACCACATCCGAGGTAAGTTTTAAGTGATTAAACGTTGAGTAAATTCAATCATAATAGGACATAATGAGTGGATTTAATAAGATATGATGTGGCCATGATATGTCTTAAACTCAAATGGTAAGTTCATAAGTGTTTGGACTTGGAAATTTAAGAGCAAATTGTAATAATTTGCTTGGACAAGAAGAAGAAATGTGATTTTAGAAAATCACTATAAATTGTTTGTGTGGAATTATAGGCTGAATAAAATATGTAATCAAAGCTTAGTTGGTCTAATTTCTTATAAAAGAGACCATGGAAGCAAAGAAATTTCCTATAAAGAGATATTTAAAGTTGTGTGGGACAAAGGTCGAATGACTCAAATCCCCTGCTCGCTTTTTGGAAAATCATTATAATTTGTTCAAAATGGTTATAAGATAAGATTTATATGCTTAGACTCCTTAATGAGTCTAGTTTCAAATGAAATCAAATATAACACATTATGAATTCTGTACAATGAAAAATTTGATTCGTAGTGAAGAGTGGTCATATTAGTCAAACAGTGAAACAGGGGAAACTTTAAGAAATATCTGGTATTGATTGGCCAAACCTAAAATTGTGACAGCCCAAAATTGACCCTAGTCGGGATGTGGTTTCGGGACCACAAAATCGAGGCATAAAAATAATTTAAAATTTATTTTAATGCCTATGATATGTGTTAATTTGTGTGTGGCATTTTTGATGATTCGATTTAGTGTTATAAAGGTGAATTTCACTAGAAAGGACCTAGTAGTAAACTTTGAAAGTATGATGGGGGAATGTGTGATGACTAGTTAATCATGCATGCAAAAATAAGGGATTTGCATGTCAAATTTCCCCAAAAGGAAGCTTAGTGGCCGCCATGACAAGGGTTATGGGCAAAGAAAACATGTTGAAACATGTTTTGTTAATGGATGATGAGGGAAATGATTTAATAATTAAGTTGTGGGAAGAGAAGAAAAAAATGTGTGTGAGTGTGGCATTTCCCCTCCCCATTGCCGTGTATGTGAAAGAAAAACAAGAAAAAATTTTTCATCCTTGTTCTTTCCTTCTTGGCCGAAAATACTAAGGGAGAAGATAGGAGTTTTGCTTCATGCTTGGCTTGGAAGAGAACTAGAAGGAGATTTGGTCATACTTGCATCAAGATTAAGGTATGTTTGAGGTTGTGTCATGAGATTCATGCTTGTTTTGGTTGCTAACTTGATGTGCATGTTAGCCATGGTTCAAATCCTTGTTATGCCATGAAAATGGTGTTTGGCCAAGGTTGATATTGTGTTAAAGCCATTGCATGCTAAATGTAAAGCTTGTTGATGATGCATGTAATGAAGGATTGACTACTCTTGAAATTTCTTTTAGTATTCTTGAGTAGGACATTGAATTCTTTGTTTAACCATGACCAAAGTTAAAAGGGTATGGTTGTGATGTATTCGGCCATGGTGCATTCATGAGCATGATTTATGCTTGTTACTTGATTGGTAAAAATTTGTGTTTGGATGGGTATGAACCCCTTGAGATTCGGCCTTGCACCTATATGTGTGTATATGTTTGCACATGATGTTTTGGTTATGAAGTAAGTGATAAATATTTTTGTTTAAAGAAGAAAATGTTGAAGAATGGTTGTGAAATTGCAAGTACATTCGGCCTAGTACACATATGATGTGAAAATCTTGGAATTTATTGTTGATTTGGTGCAAGAATGACTAAGTATAATCGGCCATATGAGTGCTTGATGCTATATTATAAGTATTGAGCTACAATATGTAAAGCATTAGCTAGTAAAATGTGTGCCATTCATGTGTGGTGTTAAACATGTAATTGGCCTCAACATCAACATGCATAATCGGCCATGAATGAGTACCTAAGAGGTTGTGTTGTTCGGCCATGAGTAAGCATGTTGAAGGCTTTGTGTGTTGAGTCGATTCATGAATTCGTACTTATGTGACTTTAATGTCTAGTGAATATATGTGGGCTAAGTGCCTTGAGTTCTTCTTTTCGATACTCAAATGATTGAATCAAATTATTTGTTAAATTAAGCTCAAGAGCAAAGGGGACCAAATCCGATAAAGGGAAGGAAAAAGTAGTCGAATAGCCATCGAATCGCTCGACAACATCCGAGGTAAGTTTTCGAGTATCGAAACTTAGATTTTGATTCGATTGAATGAAGTAATAAGCAATCGAAATTGTGCCCTTGTATATGGCCATTGAGCCGAAATGATATTTTGATTAAGTAAAATGTGCATAAAAGTTTGTTATGAAATTGAAACAAAGATGTGAATGAATGTGCGACCAGATATCCGGCTAAGCCCAAGGCAATTGTGCGAATGTGATATCGGGCTAAGCCCAAGGCAATTGTGCGAAGCTATGATATCCGGGCTAAGCCCAAGGCAATTGTGTGAGTTGTGATATCCGGTTAAGTCCCAAGGCATTTGTGCGGGTTACCATAACCGGCTATGTCCCAAGGTGTTTTGAACGAGTAGCTATATCCGGATAAACTCAAGGTATGTGATTTGAAATTTATAAGCTGCTGGAAAATTTTCAGTTAATGCACTTGTGAAATTCCCAACAACAAGGTATGTTTTGTGTGTGCTTTGCACACTATGAGTAAGTGCGTATGAATATTCGCTCTAATGATAAATGAGCTATCGGCATTAACTAGGCCGTTATTTGTGTATGAATATAAGAGTTGGGATTGTGAAGTAAGCATGTCTTTGAGAAATTGTGCATATGAATTATTGTTTAGCTACTTGAATGCTATGCTTTGGTTGTGTGTATATTATGGCTCAAACTTACTAAGCATAAATTGCTTACTCCGCTTTCTTTGTTTCTCTGTCTATAGATTTTACTCGTTAGCGATCGGATTCGGGATCATAGAAGTTGAAGTCAACCACACTATCAAAGCCCTTTTGGTACTCCTTTAGTTGAGTTTTGGATATGGCATGTATAGGACTACCCTCGGTTGTTTTAAGTACTTGTGATGTATATGTGTACGGCCATGTGAAAATGGTTCGTAATAGTGGAGTATGGAATTAGACCATTTGTGGTTTGTAATTATATTTGGTTTCATGATGTGATTATGGTTTGAATGAGAGAGTTGGTCACATGATCAGCCATTGGAATGGCTAAATATGATCATATGTGGACCTAAGTATGACTAGATTATAGTTGGTTCATGGGAACTACAATATAGGTAAAGCCTACCTTAAAAACAGATGCTTCCAGCTGCAGTGATGTGGATGTGGAAAATCACCAAAATTTGTAGGAACGGTGTTAAATAGTGAATAAATTATGTGATCGAACCTTGACGAGTCTATTTTCATATGAAAGTAACAAAACGATCATATGAACAGTATACCGAGAGATATTAAAGTTCTTGTGAGACAGGGCCAGAACGGTTTCTGGGTCCCCTGTCGCGACTTTGAAAATTTACCATAAATTATCCAGAATGAATTAGAAGTCATGCCTTATATGTGCAGATTCCTTTTTGAGTCTAGTTTCATTAGAAACAAACGGCATCAGTATTGAAACCCTGTACAGAGAGATATTCAAGTTGTAACGCGCGAAGGTCAGTGTAGTCGACCCCTGTAACATGGGTGACTTTAACTAATAAACTGTACCAATTGGCCAGACTAAAAATTCTAGAAATAAATCCATGGATGGATATATGAGTCTAAATTTAGGGAAAATTTACGGAATCAGTTTCTGAGTTGTGAAACTCGAGATATACTTTTTAAGGCGACAGCGATGCAGTTTTCCAGCTTGCCTGGGAATGTCAAATTGGTCGGTGCCATAAGTGGTTTTGGCTTGTTAACCCCTCGTGTCCGACACCGGCAACGGTCTCGGGTTCGGGGTGTTACAATTTTATTGGTATCAGATCTATGGTTTAGTCTATCCTAGGACTACCGTGATATGTTTGGGGTCTAGCTATACATGCCATTAAGTGATAAATTGATAGTGTGGTGATTTCTGACAATCTGAATTTGTGTTTGTTTATAGCAATGGATCCCGATCCCAACCGAGCAATAGCTGATGATGTAGAGAGTCGGCGCCTGCTCCGCGCAAGGGGGACAAAGCCAATGACTCTCAACTTATGGCTAGCAATCCGAATGATGAGGCTAGGCAAGCCTTTTATAGTGTGATGAATGATTGGTTCAACCAATACATTCGAACTAACACGGCTGTTCCACAACCTCCATTCCCGACTAATGCAACCCCCGCACCTACAATACCTCCGATAGCTGACCAAATAAGGTCAAGTAAGCCCCCAGTCGATAGGATTCGAAAACATGGGGCCACTGAATTTAAAGCTACGGATAATGACGATGCCGAGCAAGCTGAATTTTGGTTGGACAACACTATCCGGGTGCTCGATGAGCTATCATGTACACCCGATGAATGGTTAAAGTGTACTATCTCCTTGCTACGCGATTCCGCCTACTATTGGTGGAGTACTCGACTTCGTGGTGTCTAGAGAGCAAGTAACTTGGGAGTTCTTCCAAACTGAATTCAAAGAAGTATATCATCGAGATTTATGGACCAAAACGGAAAGAATTCCTTGATCTTAAGCAAGGTTCCATGTCGATTCATCGACTACGAACAAAAATTTGTGAGGCTTAGCTGGTACGCTGCGAATGCATTTCTTCGGTCGTGATGTAAACGCTCAAGATGGACTGAACGATGATATAAGTCGTATGTTGGCATTTTGGAAATCGAGAGTTTGTGGCTCTTGTCGAGCGAAGCGTCAAGGGCCGAGGAGCTCAAGATGGAGAAAAGAAAAGTGAAGTAGGAGTTTCAGAAGAGGTCTTGGGAAGCCCTTCCCACATCATCAAAGAAATTTAGAGATGGCTTAGGCCGGTCTAGAGACATTTCGGGCTTTTCTAGACGAGACCGCGATCGACCCCCTATGGGCACGCTGAGTCACTTGATCGCCGGTGTTGGCAATGATTGTCGAGATAGAACGGAGTGCCAATATTGTGGCAAATGGCATTCGGGAGTTGTAGATTCCGTGACCGCCTCATTACAAGTGCGGATCACCGATCATTCCATTAAGGATTGCCCGAGTTTATTTGAACAAAACGTAAATCAAAGTGGGAACCCGGTGCTACCACAACTCGAGGTAGGCCACCTAGAAATATGGGCAATGCTAGTGGCGGTCGAGAGGATCTAGAGATGCTACCATCGATCCGAGGCTCGTGCTCTCGCTAAGACTTATGCCATACGCGCACGTGAGGATGCTTCCTCGCCGATGTTATTACCGTACTCTTACTCTCCTTTACACTAATGTGATTGCTTTGATTGACCCCGGTCCTACTCATTCTTATATATACAAAACCTTAGCATCCAAAGAAGACTTTGCCCATTGAGTCTCATCGAGTTTGTAATTCGTGTCAAACCCTTGGGTCATTACGTGCTTGTCAACAAAGTGTGTAAGAAAAGTCCCCTAGTATTTCGAGGTTCTTGTTTTCCAATGGACTTGATGCTTTTTCCATTCAACGAATTCGACGTTATTCTTGGTTTGGATTGGTTGACCATGCACGATGTGGTTGTAAATTGAAAAAGCAAGACCATTGATCTGAGGTGTACGAATAACGAGATAATTCGGGTTGAGTCTACGGACTAAAAAGGGTTGCCAACTATAATATCAACAATGTTGGCCCAGAAATACGTAAGAAAGGGGTGCGAAGCATACCTTGCGTATGTTCTAGATGACAAGGAGTTAGAAAAGAAACCCGAATCTGTGTCGTTGGTTTGTGAATACCGGATGTTTTCCACAAGAATTGCCGCTTACCACTGCTCGGAAAATAGAGTTTGGCATTGAATTGGTACCGGTACCACTCCAATTTCGATAGCTCCGTATCGTATGGCACCAACGGAATTAAAGGAGTTGAAAGCTCAGTTGCAAGAATTGGTTAATAGAGGTTTTGCTCGCCGAGTTTTTCACCTTGGGGTGCACCAGTGTTGTTTGTGAAAAGAAGGGTGGAACCATAAGGTCAGTGATCGACTATCGTCGACTTAATAAAGCGACGATAAAGAACAAATATCCGTTACCACGTGGCGATGATTTGTTCGATCAACCTGAAGGAGCCTCGGTGTTCTCGAAAATGGATTTGATGAATCGGATCTTCGGACCATATTTGGATCGGTTCGTAGTCGTGTTCATTGATGACATCTTGGTCTATTCAAGAAATGAGGCCGAACATGCTGAACACCGAGGTTAGTCTTGCGAATCTTATGGGATAAGCAATTATATGCTAAGTTCAAGCAAGTGTGAGTTCGGTTAAGAGAGGTTAGCTTCTTGGGACATGTGGTATCTCAGACGGTATTCGAGTCGACCGAACAAAATTTCAGCCATACTTAATAGGAAGCCTCAGAAATATTACTGAGGTTCGAGCTTTTTGGGGCTTGCTTGGTTATTACCGACGATTTGTAAAAGGTTTCTCAATGATAGCCACGCCAATGACGGCTACTCCAAAAGGATGTTAAGTTCGAATGGACGGAGAAATGTCGAAAAGTTTTGCTCAACCGAAAACTTATTTGATGAAGCCCCAATTCTAGTGCAACCCGAATCGGCAAAGAGTTTGTCATCTATAGTGACGCCTCCTACTTGGGTTAGGTTGCGTATTGATGCAAGAAGGTCGAGTTGTGGCCTATGCGTCGAGGCAATTAAAGCCACATGAGAAAAATTATCCAACCCATGGTCTCGAATTGGTCGCCATCGTATTCGCCTTTAAAGATATGGCGACATTACTTATTTGGTGAGAAGTGCCATGTGTATTTGGATCATAAAAGTCTCAAATATTTGATGACTCAAAGAGACTTAAATCTGTGATAAAGACGTTGGCTCGAGCTGTTAAAGGATTATGAGCTGGTCTTTGACTATCACCTGGGAAAGGCGAATGTGGTTGCGGATGCCTTGAGTCGTAAATTATTATTAGCTTTACGAGCGATGAACGTGCACTTGTCCGTTCGATCCGACAATGTGTTAGTAGCTGAATTGAAAGCCAAACCATTATTGATACGTCAAATTCGTGAAGCTCAGAAAGTCGACGATGAGCTGGTTGCAAAACGGGCTGAGTGTGTTTCGAACAAGGAATCGGAGTTTCAAATCAATGATGACGATTGTTTGAGGTTGAGAAATCGTCTGTGTGTTCCAAAGAATTCGGAACATATTTCGATAATTCTGAAAGAAGCCCATTGTAGCCGAATAGCAATCCACCCGGGGAGTACAGAAATGTACAATGATTTGAAACGTCGGTTTTGGTGGCATGGTATGAAACGAGACATCTCCGACGTTGCTTCGAGGTGTTTAATATGTCAACAAGTGAAAGCGGAACATCAAGTGCCTTCAGGATTACTTCAGTCGATCACGATACCCGAGTGGAAATGGGATCGAGTCACAATGGACTTTGTATCCGAACTGCCATTGTCAGCGAGTAAGAAAGATGCGATTTGGGTCGTTGTAGATAGATTGACTAAGTCGGCTCACTTTGTCCCCGTACGTACGGATTTTTCAATGGACAAACTAGCCGAATTGTACGTTTCTCGGATTGTGAGATTACACGGGGTGCCTATTTCCATCGTGTCGGATAGAGATCCGAGATTTACCTCGCGATTTTGGAAGAAGTTGCGAGAGGCTCTGGGTACGAAGTTGCATTTCAGCACCGCCTTTCACCCCCAAACCGATGGTCAATCCGAGCGGATGATTCAGATACTTGAGGATATGTTAAGATGTTGCATCCTCGAGTTCAGTGGTTCATGGGAACGATATTTGCCTTTGATTGAATTCGCTTACAACAATAGTTTTCAATCAAGTATTAAGATGGCACCTTACGAGGCCTTGTACGGGCGTAAATGCCGTACACCATTGTGTTGGACGGAGCTCGGTGAAAGCAAAATTTTCGGGGTGGACTTGATTAAAGATGCTGAACAGAAAGTGATAGTGATCCGTGAAAATCTGAAGATAGCCTCCGATCGTCAGAAGTCGTACGCGGATCTGAAGCGTAAAGACATCGAGCATCGTGGGAGATAAAGTGTTTCTCAAGGTTTCGCCTTGGAAAAGATACTCGATTCGGTAGTAAGGGCAAGTTGAGCCCGAGGTTCATTGGGCCATATGAGATATCCGAGCGAGTCGGTCCGATTGCATATCGTTTGATTTTGCCCCGAACTTGAAAAGATTCACGATGTCTTTCATGTTTCGATGCTTCGACGCTATAGATCTGATCCGTCATGCGTAATTAGTCTATCGAGGTTGAAATTCAATCCGATATGAGTTATGAGGAAGAACCGGTTCGTATCCTATCACGTGAAGTGAAAGAGTTATGAAACAAGCGGGTTCCGCTAGTGAAAGTGTTATGGCTCAAACACGGATGGAAGAAGCTACTTGGGAACCCAAGAGCTCTATGAAAGAGCGTTACCCAAACCTATTTACGGTAAGATTTTCGGGACGAAAATTTCTTAAGTGGGGGAGAGTTGTGACAGCCCAAAATTGACCCTAGTCGGGATGTGGTTTCGGGACCACAAAATCGAGGCATAAAAATAATTTAAAATTTATTTTAATGCCTATGATATGTGTTAATTTGTGTGTGGCATTTTTGATGATTCGATTTAGTGTTATAAAGGTGAATTTCACTAGAAAGGACCTAGTAGTAAACTTTGAAAGTATGATGGGGGAATGTGTGATGACTAGTTAATCATGCATGCAAAAATAAGGGATTTGCATGTCAAATTTCCCCAAAAGGAAGCTTAGTGGCCGGCCATGACAAGGGTTATGGGCAAAGAAAACATGTTGAAACATGTTTTGTTAATGGATGATGAGGGAAATGATTTAATAATTAAGTTGTGGGAAGAGAAGAAAAAAAAATGTGTGTGTGAGTGTGGCATTCCCCCCCCCATTGCCGTGTATGTGAAAGAGAAACAAGAAAAAAATTTGTTCATCCTTGTTCTTTCCTTCTTGGCCGAAAATACTAAGGGAGAAGATAGGAGTTTTGTTCCATGCTTGGCTTGGAAGAGAACTAGAAGGAGATTTGGTCATACTTGCATCAAGATTAAGGTATGTTTGAGGTTGTGTCATGAGATTCATACTTGTTTTGGTTGCTAACTTGATGTGCATGTTAGCCATGGTTCAAATCCTTGTTATGCCATGAAAATGGTGATTGGCCAAGGTTGATATTGTGTTAAAGCCATTGCATGCTAAATGTGAAGTTTGTTGATGATGCATGTAATGAAGGATTGACTACTCTTGAAATTTCTTTTTAGTATTCTTGAGTAGGACATTGAATTCTTTGTTTAACCATGACCAAAGTTAAAAGGGTATGGTTGTGATGTATTCGGCCATGGTGCATTCATGAGCATGATTTATGCTTGTTACTTGATTGGTAAAAATTTGTGTTTGGATGGGTATGAACCCCTTGAGATTCGGCCTTGCACCTATATGTGTGTATATGTTTGCACATGATGTTTTGGTTATGAAGTAAGTGATAAATATTTTTGTTTAAAGAAGAAAATGTTGAAGAATGGTTGTGAAATTGCAAGTACATTCGCCTAGTACACATATGATGTGAAAATCTTGGAATTTATTGTTGATTTGGTGCAAGAATGACTAAGTATAATCGGCCATATGAGTGCTTGATGCTATATTATAAGTATTGAGCTACAATATGTAAAGCATTAGCTAGTAAAATGTGTGCCATTCATGTGTGGTGTTAAACATGTAATTGGCCTCAACATCAACATGCATCATCGGCCATGAATGAGTACCTAAGAGGTTGTGTTGTTCGGCCATGAGTAAGCATGTTGAAGGCCTTGTGTGTTGAGTCGATTCATGAATTCCGTACTTATGTGACTTTAATGTCTAGTGAATATATGTGGGCTAAGTGCCTTGAGTTCTTCTTTTCGATACTCAAATGATTGAATCAAATTATTTGTTAAATTAAGCTCAAGAGCAAAGGGGGACCAAATCCGATAAAGGGAAGGAAAAAGTAGTCGAATAGCCATCGGAATCGTTCGACAACATCCGAGGTAAGTTTTCGAGTATCGAAACTTAGATTTTGATTCGATTGAATGAAGTAATAAGCAATCGAAATTGTGCCCTTGTATATGGCCATTGAGCCGAAATGATATTTTGATTAAGTAAAATGTGCATAAAAGTTTGTTATGAAATTGAAACAAAGATGTGAATGAATGTGCGAATTGTGATATCTGGGCTAAGCTCGAGGGCAATTGTGCGATTGTGATATCGGGCTAAGCCCAAGGCAATTGTGCGAAGCTATGATATCGGGCTAAGCCCAAGGCAATTGTGCGAGTTGTGATATCCGGTTAAGTCCCAAGGCATTTGTGCGGGTTACCATAACCGGGCTATGTCCCAAGGTGTTTTGAACGAGTAGCTATATCCGGATAAACTCCGAAGGTATGTGATTTGAAATTTATAAGCTGCTGGAAAATTTTCAGTTAATGCACTTGTGAAATTCCCAACAACAAGGTATGTTTTGTGTGTGCTTTGCACACTATGAGTAAGTGCGTATGAATATTCGCTCTAATGATAAATGAGCTATCGGCATTAACTAGGCCGTTATTTGTGTATGAATATAAGAGTTGGGATTGTGAAGTAAGCATGTCTTTGAGAAATTGTGCATATGAATTATTGTTTAGCTACTTGAATGCTATGCTTTGGTTGTGTGTATATTATGGCTCAAACTTACTAAGCATAAATTGCTTACTCCGTTTCTTTGTTTCTCTGTCTATAGATTTTGCTCGTTAGCGATCGGATTCGGGATCATAGAAGTTGAAGTCAACCACACTATCAAAGCCCTTTTGGTACTCCTTTAGTTGAGTTTTGGATATGGCATGTATAGGACTACCCTCGGTTGTTTTAAGTACTTGATGTATATGTGTACGGCCATGCGAAAATGGTTCGTAATAGTGGAGTATGGAATTAGACCATTTGTGATTTGTAATTATATTTGGTTTCATGATGTGATTATGGTTTGGAATGAGAGAGTTGGTCACATGATCAGCCATTGGAATGGCTAAATATGATCATATGTGGACCTAAGTATGACTAGATTATAGTTGGTTCATGGGAACTACAATATAGGTAAAGCCTACCTTAAAAACAGATGCTGCCAGCTGCAGTGACGTGGATGTGGAAAATCACCAAAATTTGTAGGAACGGTGTTAAATAGTGAATAAATTATTTGATCGAACCTTGATGAGTCTATTTTCATATGAAAGTAACGAAACGATCATATGAACAGTATACCGAGAGATATTAAAGTTCTCGTAAGACAGGGCCAGAACGGTTTCTGGGTCCCCTATCGTAACTTTGAAAATTTACCATAAATTATCCAGAATGAATTAGAAGTCATGCCTTATATGTGCAGATTCCTTTTTGAGTCTAGTTTCATTAGAAACAAACGGTATCAGTATTGAAACCCTGTACAGAGAGATATTCAAGTTGTAAAGCGCGAAGGTCAGTGTAGTCGACCCCTGTAACATGGGTTACTTTAACTAATAAACTGTACCAATTGGCCCGACTAAAAATTCTAGAAATAAATCCATGGATGGATATATGAGTCTAAATTCAGGGAAAATTTACGGAATCAGTTTCTGAGTTGTGAAACTCGAGATATACTTTTTAAGACGACAGTGATGCAGTTTTCCAGCTTGCATGGGAATGTCAAATTGGTCGGTGCCATAAGTGGTTTTGGCTTGTTAACCCCTCGTGTCCGACACCGGCAACGGTCTCGGGTTCGGGGTGTTACAAAAATTCTGAAAATTTTATGGATGGAAGATATATGAGTCTATATTCAGGGAAAATTAACGGCAATTGATTTTGAGTTTTGTAGCTCCAGTTATAAATAATTTAGTGACTATTGCTCAGGAAAACAGCTCGTGGTGAATATGTGAATTTGTTGTAAACATTAATCAAACTATTTGAGTTGCTTATAAGCTATGGCTGAAATTGATGTACAAGATAAATAAATATATGTGTGATATGTATATGTGGTAAAGCCGAATGGCTAATGTGAAATATATATAAGATATGTATATGTGGTAAAGCCGAATGGCTAATGTGAAATATATATAAGATATGTATGTGTGGTAAAGCCGAATGGCTAATGTGAAATATATGTGTGATATGTATGTGTGGTAAAGCCGAATGGCTAATGTGAAATATATGTGTGATATGTAGATGTGGTAAAGCCGAATGGCGAATGTGAAATATGTATGAGATATGTATATGTGGTAAAGCCGAATGGCGAATGTGAAATATGTATGAGATATGAATATGTGGTAAAGCCGAATGGCTAATGTGAAATATATATGAGATATATATATGTGGTAAAGCCGAATGGCTAATGTGAAATATATGTGTGATATGTATATGTGGTAAAGCCAAATGGCTAATGTGAAATATATGTGTGATATGTAGATGTGGTAAAGCCGAATGGCGAATGTGAAATATGTATGAGATATGTATATGTGGTAAATCCGAATGGCGAATGTGAAATATGTATTAGATATGAATATGTGGTAAAGCCGAATGGCTAATGTGAAATATATATGAGATATGTCTATGTGGTAAAGCCGAATGGCTAATGTGAAATATATGTGTGATATTTATATGTGGTAAAGCCGAATGGCTAATGTGAAATATATGTGTGATATGTAGATGTGGTAAGGCTGAATGGCGAATGCGAAATATGTATAAGATATGTATATGTGGTAAAGCCGAATGGCTAATGTGAAATATATGTGTGATATGTATATGTGGTAAAGCCGAATGGCTAATGTGAAATATACGTGTGATATGTAGATGTGGTAAGGCCGAATGGCGAATGTGAAATATGTATGAGATATGTATATGTCGTAAAGCCGAATGGCGAATGTGAAATATGTATGAGATATGAATATGTGGTAAAGCCGAATGGCTAATGTGAATGTTGTAACATGCGATTAAATGTACATGAAACTTGGAGATTATGTCCGGGTAAGACCCGATGACTACGTGTGGAGATTATGTCCGGGTAAGACCCGATGACTACGTGCGGAGATTATGTCCGGGTAAGACACGATGACTACGTGTGGAGATTATGTCCGGGTAAGACCCGATGACTACGTGCGGAGATTATGTCCGGGTAAGACCCGATGACTACGTGTGGAGATTATGTCCGGGTAAGACTTCGTAATAAGAATTGCTTATAAATATATTCAATGCGAAAGGTTAAACAGGTATGTACTCCAAGTTTATATATGATGCATACGAGAGCAATCTATGGGACTATTCCTATGATTATGTACATCGGATTAGTGTGAGAGGTTATGTGAAATCATATGATATATCTATGTCACATGAGCTCACTTTTATGTGAGAGTTTATCTGCCTATTGTATATGATGAGATGTGCATATTCGGTAAAGGGATGGTATGCCCAAAGGAAGAGTGAAATAAAAATACGAACAACTATGTTATAATTTGATTGTTATCTGTTGACACTGCTTAAAACTTACTAAGCATTGTAATGCTTACTCCGCTTTCTCTGCTTCCTCCGTCTTATAGGTCTTATTGCGAAGCTACGTGCTCGGGATCGTCAAGAACTAGTCACACTATCACTATCCACCGCTTGTTACCGCTATGTTTAGAACTATTTTATGGCATGTATAGAATAGACTAGTGGTGGAAGAATATTTTTGGTTAATGTATATAAGCCATGCGAAAATGGCATCTTTTGAATGTTCACTTAGTGAAGTTTAAATTTTACCTTTGGCTGTGCTTAGTACTTATTTAAATGAACGATCTTTAATTCAAGAAAAAGTTCAAAATTTTTCTGTTCTGACGTGAGTTACAAGTCCGGTAATGCCCCTTACCTATTCTGGCGACGGTTACGGGATAGGGGTGTTACATTTTCAATCAAGCATAAAGATGGTGCCGTATGAAGCATTGTATGGTTGCAGATGCTGAAGTCTATTGTACTGGACTGAGCTTAGTAAGAAAAAGATTCACAGGATTGATTTGATTAAAGAGACTGAAAACAAAGTAAAAGTAATTCGCGATAGTTTGAAAGCAACTTCAGATCGACAGAAATTGTATGTGGATTTGAAATGAAAAGACATTGAATTTTAGATTGGAAAAAAAGTATTTCTAAAAGTATCTATGTGGAAGAAAATCCTTCAATTTGGTCGTAAAGGACAATTGAGTCCATGATTTATCGGGCCGTACGAGATTATTGAACGAATAGGGCCAGTGGCATATCGGCTAGATTTACCATCAGAGTTGGAAAAGATTCACAATGTGTTTTATGTGTCGATGTTGCACCGATAGAGATCAAATCCATCACATGTAATTTCCTCGTCAGAGATTGAAATTCAACCTGATATGACATATAATGAAGAACCAATCAGAATCTTAGCTAGAGAGGTTAAATAATTGAGAAATAAACACATAGATTAGATGAAGGTTTTGTGGCAACGGAACGGTGTCAAAGAGGCTACGTCGGAACCTGAGGAAGACATGAGACCCTAACCTCCTTTTTGGTAAGATTTTCGAGGACAAAAATCCCTAAGAGGGAGAGTTGTAACAACACCTTTTTAGACAAATCAGAACAGTGGTTCCGGAACCACAAAATCTGAAGTCAAAATAATTATTTTATTATTATTTTAATGTTTACAGCATGATAGTATATTTGTGTGAAATTTTTGTTAAGAAATTTTATCATTTGAGTGCTTAATTTGATAAAAAGGGCTAAATCGCGTAAAGTGCAAAAGTGATGTTCTAATAGTTAAAGGTATTAAATGACTATGAAATTAAATAGTGGAGGTCCTTATGAGGTAAATATACCATTTTTTATATGAGTGTACATTTTTGGGCTTATATTAAGTGAATTTAATGAATTATATTAAAGGTTAATTAGGTAATTTAGTTATTAAGGTATATTAAATAAAACAAACAAAATGTTAATGTACCATCTTCTTCATTATCGAAATTAAAGAGGAGAAAATCCATATTTTAGGGTTGAAGCATTCGGTCACTTGCAAGCTCAATTCTAAGTTCGTTTTTGTCCCGTTTTCAATGATTTTTATGTTTTTGAGATCGTTGCAGCTTAGTCTAGCTAGCCCAGGGACTAATTTGCAAAAATGTTAAATGAATGTTGTGTGTTTTGATGTTTAATGATATAAAATGAATGCTTGTTGTTAGATAAACAACATTTGTTAAGTGATTTTTAGTAAAATGTCCAATTAGGGATTAATTTGTGAAATGTTGAAATTTGGTGGTTAAATTGTGAAATAAATGAAAAATATGGATTGCTCGGGACCTAATTGAAATTCAGCAAGCTTGGGTTTTGGTTGAATTGCATGAATTTGTAATTTTATGAAATAAGGACTAAATTGCAAAAATGTGAAATGTTAGGGAAAAAATGTAAAAGTGCCTTAATGTGTGTTTTTGGATTAAGTTGAATAGAGAGATTATTAAATAAGTTAATTTTGATTATATTTAGATTAAGAAAGGCAAAATACGGATTTAGATCGGGGAAAGAAGAAAGTTTCAAATTAATTGACTTAATTTGCCATTTTTGTATCCGAGTTAAGTTCGTATGTAATAAATATTGTTATATGTGTATTTTAAATGCTTTAATATTGCATAAATTTTGAATAGGATATTGTGGACTTATTCGACGAAGATTAGGGGTCATTATTGTTTTGGGTGCTGGTCTGTACATCCTATTGGTGGTTGAGTTATCCGGCATGTGTTGTAAATTCTCATAAACTTGTGTGAGCAGACCCGTTGATAGCTCAAGAGTGAGCATTAGTGAGATATGATATTGAGATAGCTTTGGCTATGTATTGACACTTCGGTGCAAGATTTATTGAGATAGCTTCGGTTATATATATTGGCACTTAGGGTGCAAGATTCTCGAGTATCCAGTATTATTCCAAATGGTTCAATGAGTATATCAAAGATATGAAATGGTGAGAAATAGATACGTATCAATACAGGTATGTATGGAAATTGTATATGAATTGAACATATAAAAGAATTGAATTCATGGTTAAATAGGTGGTTGAATATAAGTTAACACTGTGGTTAAATATTTTGTAGCATGTTATATGCATATATTTAATGATAATTAATTGGTGAGTTTTGCTTATTATTCTCATACGAGTTTACTAAGCTTTATAGCTTACATCATTTGTTTTTTCATGTTTTATAGTAAATTCAAAGCTAGCTCGGATTCGAGAATCGTCAGAAACTTCATCACACTTTCCTACTATCACTTTGGTACTTTTGAACTTAAGCATTTTAAGTATATGGCATGAATAGGAGTTTAGTCATTTTGGTTTATGGGTTGGTAATGACTTTGGTCATTTGAAATGTCATATAAATGTTAAATGTTTTTGGTTTTGCATATAACCACGAGAGTTGGCTTAATTTGGTTGGTATGGTTGCGTATATATATGTGTATATAGCTTGTGTTGTGAGTTTATGGACGGATACATGATGCTTGTGGGTTTTAGATATTGTATATGTCAATTGGTTGATATTGGAGAAGTTATATGCTTGTGATTTGAGCATAATGGTGCATGTTTGAAAGTGTTTAATTAGTTGATTTGTATATGTGAATTTGGTATAAATGGAATGGCCTATTTTATGACTTGTATGTATTGTTTATAATGGTATAGAATTAGCATGATTTAGGCTTGATTTAGTTGGTTTGAATGCCTTTATATATACCATGTTTTGGTGCCAATTGGGTTGATGTAGGTGTAAGCATGTTTGGGTGGCAAAATGGCTTGGTAAATTGCCTATTTTCGTCTACACGGGTAGAGACGCGAGCGCGTGTCTTAGCCGTGTGTGACACACAATTATGTTACACGGCCGTTGAGTTGGTCCGAGTTCATTATGGATACGATACATGTAATTGGGTTCTAGGCAATGGTCTTGTGTGTCCTACTGATGGCTAGTGGCTAGGTAATCCTTGAGTTGGTCGGATACCTAACAGCTTGTGTGAGCAGCCCATGTAGCTACACCTTGACCGATAGCTTTTATGAGCAAGCCCGTGAGTAGCTCCATTGCGAGCATTACATGTTATGAGGTAGCTTTGGCTACGTATGTTTATGTGGCACTTATGTGCAAGTTTCTGCGTATCCAATAGTATTTCGAGTGTTCAACGGATAATGCAATGGATAATGTGATGAAAGACCCAAGGAAGGCATGTTAAATAATGTATAGTTATGTGATATACTACGAGTGAGTACAGGTATGTACACTAAACTCATGAGCAATGCCTTGATGAAGAATCACTTATGGTGAGAAAGTTTACGTATATGTATTTATATGAACATATGATAAGTATGCAAAAAGGCTTGAATGATGAATAATATTTATGGTTATGTTATTATGTCTTTGTGTAATTGAACATGGAATCCATGAAATGGTGAGTTCATGATTAGTTGAAAATGAACTTATGATAGTTATCATCATATTGCACTAAAACAGTTTTGGACAGCAGCAGTAGTCTGACTTTGAAAATTCACCAAAAATTGTGGAAATCAAATTAGTGACTAAATAAGATATGAAATTAAATATTATTGAGTCTAGTTTCAAATAGATGAAACGATGTAAGCAAAATAATTTCATGTTATGAGGTATTTGAATTTTTGTGAGACAGGGTCAGAGTGATTCTGGACTCCCCTGTCGTAACTTTGGAAAATCACTAAAAAATTTACAAAAATAATTATTAATTAGAATTCATATTACTGAATTAAAATGAGTATATTTTCAATAGAAATAGACGAGAATATTATCCGAATTTCGTACTATGAGATAATTAAGTTTTAGTAAAGAAAGGTCGAAGTTGTCAAACAGCAGAACAGGGGTAACTTTGAAGAATAAACTGTACTTATTGACCAATCTATAAATTCTGAAAATTTTATGGTAAGAAGGTATGTGAGTATAGTTTCAGGGAAAATTATCAGATCTTAATTTGGAGTTCTGTATCTCTAGGTATAAATAATTTAGTAACTATGACTCGAGAAAATAGCTTGACCAGAACATAAGTAAATGTGTAATTATAATTGTATTACCTTGAGAAGCATGTTGACATATTGCTTATTATTTTCATATGGACTTACTAAGCTATATAGCTTACCCTTCTCTTTTCCATTTCTTTTAGTGTTGTCAGGTTAGCTCGAGGTTGGAGATCGTCGGAGGCGGCATCACACTATCAAATTATCAAGCCAGGGTATTAATAAACATTAAGTGTTTTCAAGTGAGTGGCATGTATAGAGACTTAGTACTTTATGATATGTGTTTCATGATTTGGCCAATTGAGTTGGCTTATAATGATTCATTTGTATAGAGCCATGAGATATGGCTTATATTTGATCATTAGGTTGTAAACTTATTTGATTTTGTTTAACTGTTCTAATGTCTTGATGTGCATGATGTGATGGCTTGATATTTATGGATGTATGATATGGTATGTATATTTGATGGATGAACTTTGATTAATAGATTTGACCCTATGCTTAGTATAAAAGTGTAAATTTAAAGTAAGTTAATGATGTTAATGCAGATGACAAGGCTAAATGAATATGGTTTGATATGTCTAGACTTGATATAAAATGAGTATGAGATACACAAGTATGATGACATGAAAATGCTATGTTTGTGGCCCAACTGAAGATGTTTAATCATTGAATGGATGCCATGTTATATGTCCTTGATGTTGTATAAATGTGTGAGGGTTTATGGTTGACCAAGACTTGAAAAATAGCCTAAGTGTTGGCCACACGGGTAGAGACACGGCCGTGTGTCTCAGCCGTGTGGGGAACACGGCTTTAGCACATGGGCGTGTGACTTGGCTGTGTGACTACATTTCATTGCTGACATCATAAACAAAGAGTTACACGGGCTGAGGACAAAGGCGTGTCCCAAGCCACATGGGCGTGTGTGACCACAAGGCCTAATCCACACGGGCATGTGACTCTCTAAACATGGAAAATTCCCTAAGTGTTGTAAAATTTTTGGAAGTTCTCGGATTAGTCCCGAACCACCCCCGATGTATGTTTTGGGCCTCGTAGGCTCTTATAAGGGATGATATGCATGTGTTTGAATTTTTTGAATTGGTTGAAACTTTATGGCCCGATTTTACACGTATGTGTATGTTTAAGTCCGGTAATGCCTCGTATCCTATCCCGGTGTTGGACACGGGTAAGGGGTGTTACAAAACTCGACTTCCCTGATCGATGGTAACCCTGGTGACTCTTCTGGAAACACATCCAGATACTCATAGACTACTGCCATAGATTTAATTTTTGATTCAGACATTTTTGTATCCAAAACATAAGCAAGATAAGCTCCACAACCTTTTCTCACAAATCTCTGAGCTGACATCGATGATATCACAATAGGTAATCCACTTGATTCATCAATTTCAATCCGAAGGATTGAAATTATTTTGACATTTCAATTCAATAGCCTTTCGTCTACAATTCACAACCACATCATGTAAAGTCAACCAATCCATACCCAGAATTACATCAAACTCATCGAACGATAGTAGCATCAAATTAGCTGAAAAACAGTAACCCCGAATCATCAAAGGACAGTTTTTGCAAACTTTATCAACTAAAACATATTTGCCTAAGGGGTTTGATACTTTAATCACAAAATCAGTGTCATAAAGAGAAAATGTACCGGTAATAGTATCTGGTGATGACGCATCTTCGCGAGCGTGAATAGCGTAAGCTCTAGCAGGTGCTCTAGCCTCTAATCTCATAGCTTAATCTTTTGTTGCACCTTTACTACTAATCGTATTTCCAGCACTTCGAGGTGGTCTACCCCTAGCAACTGTATTACTCGACTTTGAAGTTTGAAGATTATCTTTCCCAGATAACTGAGGACAATCACGAATAAAGTGTTCTTGCAAACCACATCTAAAACAGGCTTTATTATTATTCATCCAACAATCTCCGAAATGTCGCCGACCACACTGTTGACATTCAGGTTTATTGTTTCTCATGCTGCTAACACTTAATACTGATGTAGCTTGAGCTTTAAGACTTGAGTATTGTTTCCTACGATCTCTTTTTGGATACTCAATTGATGCATTTGAATGGGTATACGAATCTCTTGATTTCTTTTACGAAGATTAATATGGCTTATTCATCGATCTTTTCCTTGAATCTCTAGCCTTGAAATCCGCTTTTCTCTTTTCTTTGCCAAGTTCTTCGACTTTACAGGCTCTGTCAACTAGTACCACAATTTCTTTCAATTCTAGAATCCTAACTAGCAATCTAATATCTTCGTTCAACCCATCTTCGAAGCTTTTACACATAATGGCCTCAGTCGAAACACACTCTCGAGCATATTTACTCAGTCTTACAAACTTTCGCTCATATTCAGTCACAGAGATACGACCTTGTTGCTGTTTAAGAAACTCTTTTCGCTTTTGATCAATGAACCGTTGACTGATGTATTTCTTTTTGAACTTAGTTTGGAAGAATTCCCAGGTAAGTCTTTCTCTTGGCACCACGGAAAGTCTTTCTCTTGGCACCACGGATACCAAAGTATTCCACCATTGATACGCAGTGTCCCTCAAAAGTGATACAACACATTTTAAACATTCAGTCAATGTGCAAAAAGTTCATCAAACACCCGAATCGTATTTTCAAGACAAAACTCAGCTCTCTCAGGATTGCCATCAACATTAGCTCTAAAATCTTTGGCTCCATGGATTCGAATCTTATCAACTAGTAGCTTATTCAGTCGTAGAAGTTCCACACCTTGAGGAGCTATGGGAACCGGCTGGGAATTATGTGGGGGTGGAGCTTGTTAAGCAGCCGAATTTGTTCAAACAAACTTCATGAACCACTCATTCATCATTTGAAAGAAGGCTTCTTTAGCTTCTCCTCCCTGGCTACCCGATACGTGTCTCAACTCTGATTGTGCTACTCCATAAACAGAGGCTAGCGCATTACTTTCAACATCATCAGCTACAACTTGATTGGAATCCATTTACTATATTAAAACACGATTTAAATTGTCAGGAGATATTACACTATCACAGTTTATGTATGGCATGTATAGCTAGACTCTCACACACGCTACGTTAGTCCGAGAATTGACTAAATCGTAGCTCTGATACCAATAAATATAACACCCCTCACCCATATTCAACATCGGAATAGGGTTATGGAGTATTACCAAACTTATAACACAAATAAACGTACATTTCACATACATATTCCAATATCAAGTAATCATCATTCAACATCAATCATATTATCCCTATTACGAGTCTACGAGGCCCAAAACATGCATTTGGGTGATTCGAGACTAAACCGGTAACTTAGGAAACTTTTGGGCCACTTAGAAATTTTTCAAAATACAGGGGACACACACCTGTATGGCCCGACCGTCTGTCTCAGACGACCAAAGGCATGCCCGTGTCACAGGTCGTGTGGACATTCAAAATGGAATCACATGGCCGTGTTCCAGCCCGTGTCTGACCCCATGTAACTCTCTGACTTGGGTCACACGGCCAACACACAGGCCCATGTGACAGACCGTATGCTAGGCTGTGCCAAACCTGTAGGGTATACTGAATTATGCCACATGGCCAAGTCACACGCCTGTGTGCTGGGCCATGTGGGGTATACTGACTTGATTTCTATTTCAACACAAGGGGAAATACAGCCATGTAACATAACTGTGTGTCACACACTGTTGAGACACACGCCCGTGTCTCTGCCCGTGTGAATAAAAAATAGGCTATTTACGAAGCCATTTTGCCATCCAAACATGCTTACACCTATATCAACCAAATTGGCACCAAAACATAGTATATATATAGGCATTCAAACCAACTAAATCAAGCCTAAAACATGCTAATTTTATACCATCATCCATAATACACAGAAGTTATAAAATAGGTCATTCCATTTATACCAAATTCACATATACAAATCAACTAATTAAACACTTTCCAACATGCACCATTATGCTCAAGTCACAAGCATATAACTTCTCCAATATCAACCAATTGACATCTACAATATCTAAAATCCACAAGCATCATGTATCCATCCATAAACTCACAACACAAGCTATATACATATATATATACACAACCATACTAACCAAATTAAGCCAACTCTCATGGCTATATACAAAACCAAAAACATTTACCATTTACAAGACATTTCGAATAACCAAAGTCATTACCAACCCATATACCAAAATGAATAAACTCCTATACATGCCATATACTTAAAATGCTTAAGTTCAAAAGTACCAAAGTGATAGTAGGATAGTGTGATGAAGTCTCCGACAATTCCCGAATCTGAGCTAGCTTTGAATTCACTATAAAACACGAAAAAACAAACGATGAAAGCTATAAAGCTTAGTAAGCTCGTATGAGAATAATAAGAAAAACTCACCATTTAATTACTATTCAAATATATGCATATAACATACTACAAAATATTTAACCACAACATTAACATATATTCAACCACCTATTTAACCATGAACTCAATTCTTTTATATGTTCGATTCATATACAATTTTCGTACATACCTGTATTAATACATATCTATTTCTCACCATTTCATATCTTTGATATAAACGTTGAACCATTTGGAATAATATAAGATACTTTGGAAAGTGCCAATATATATAGTCAAAGTTATCTTAATAAATCTTGCACCGAAGTGCCAATACATAGCCGAAGCTATCTCAATATCATATCTCAATAATGCTCACTTTCGAGCTATCAACGGGTCTACTCACACAAGCTGACGATCATGACGTAGCTTCACGGTGCTGCTCACACAAGCTGACGAGACTCCACAACACATGCCGGATAACTTAGCCATCGGTAGGACATACGGACCAACACCCAAAACAATAATAACCCCTAATGACATGTTATTTGTAGCCTATTCCTAAGGTTCAACTGGGATTTCCAATGCCGAATCTTCGTCGAATAAGTCCGTAACATTGTATTCACAATTTATGCAATATTAAAGCATTTAGAACACAAATATAACAATATTTATTATATATCAACTTACCTCATATACAAAAACGGCAAATTAAGTCGATTAATCTAAAACTTTATTCTTTCCCCGATCTAAATTCGTATTTCACCTTTCTTGATCTAAATATAATCAAAATTAACTTATTTAATAATCTCTCTATTCAATTTAATCCAAAAACACACATTACGACACTTTTACATATTTGCCCCTAACATTTCACATTTTTGCAATTTAGTCCTTATTTCATGAAATTACAAATTCATGCAATTCAGCCAAAACCCAAGCTTGCCAAAATTCAATTAGGTCCTGAGCAGTCCATATTTTTCATTTATTTCACAATTTAACCACCAAATTTCAACATTTCACAATTAATCCCTAATTGGACATTTTACTAAAAATCACTTAACAAATGTTGTTTATATAACAACAAGCATTCATTTTATATCATTAAACATCAAAACACACTAACATACATCAATGGAAAAACCCTAAACCTTAACAATTTTACAAATTAGTCCTTGGGTAGACTAAGCTACAACGATCTCAAAAACATAAAAATCATTGAAAACGGGACAAAAACGAACTTACAATTGAGCTTGCAAGTGACCGAATGCTTCAAACCTAAAATATGGCTTTTCTCCTCTTCAATTTCGGCAATGAAGAAGATGATAGCATTAACATTTTGTTTGTTTTATTTAATAGCCTTAATAACCAAATTACCTAATTAACCTTTTAATATAATTCATTAAATTCACTTAATATAAGTCCAAAAATGTCCACTCATATAAAAAATGGTATATTTACCTCATAAGGACCTCCACTATTTAATTTCGTAGTCATTTAGTACCTTTAACTATTAGAACATCTCTTTTGCACTTTACGCGTTTTAGTCCTTTTTATTAATTAAGAACTCAAATGATAAAATTTCTGAATGAAACTTTCACAAAAACATACTATCATGCTATAAACATTAAAATAATAATAAAATAATTAATTCAACTTTAGATTTTGTGGTTCTGAAATCACTATTCTGATTTCACTAAAAACAGGTTGTTAGATCAGGCATACTATACCTTTGGCCAATACTCATCCCATATTTTCCCTTTAACCCCTTAACACGAATGTCTCCTTAATATAGCAAAATATCATGAAATCAAATTCTTATTAACTCAAGTGGTGGTTACTATACGCCCATACGTATATGTCAAAATGATCATTTGGGCGGATAACACCACGCTAGACAAACTGTTTACTACTATACGCCCAAAACTTTAGATCCACCAAAATTGGGATGTTACATTTAGTCTTATGCAATGTCCAAAGAATGACGTGGAACAAAAGGGAATGGAATCAATTCTTTACGCTTTTGTTGTGGGTAGTTTATTGTATGTCCAGACCTACACAAGACCTGACATGAACTTTGCTATTGGGATGCTAGGCAGATATCAAAGTAATCTTGGAATTGACCATTGGAAGGCTGCAAAGAAAGTTTTATGGTACCTATAAGGAACAAAGAATTTTTTGCTCATGTATAGGAGATTCAGTCAGTTGGAAGTGATTAGATACTCAGATTCAGATATTGTTGGATATATTGACAATAGAAAGTCCGCTTTTGACTTTTGACTTTTTACTTTCTAAAAGAGTCATCATGGAAAAATGCTAAACAATATGTCATTGCATCATCTACGATGGAAGCAGAATATGTGGCATGTTTTAAGGCTACTATTCATGCATTATGGTTGTAGAACTTTTTTTTAGGATTTGGAATAGTCAACTCCATTACCAAGCCACTAAAAATTTATTTTGATAATTCCACAATAATATTTTTCTCCAAAAAAGGACAAATATTCCAAAGGTGCAAAACATATGGAATTAAAATATTTTGTCGTTAAGGAGGAAGTTTAGAAATAAAGAATGTATATTAAACATGTTAGGAATGACCTGATGATTGTAGATCCATTAACTAAAGGCTTACAACCAAAGACTTTTAAAGAACATGTACATAGAATGGGTCATAGTTGTATTGATGAATGAAAATTTATGAGATTGTGACATTTGAGCTCAATTCTGATGTTCCTAAAATAAAATTGATGTTTCCTATTTATTATGATTGTGTGCTCATAATATTTGAAGTTATTTAAAACAAGAAAATTTTTATAGTTACTTATAGAGTTATTATATTGAGTTGTAATGTTGTGGTATATGAAAAGAAGTATGTGACTTAAACTATATGTAACCGCCATAACTCACATTTTCAACTTATTATAATATGGTAATTATGATGAGTGCTTTTTTATGCACGCTTAATGTTTGTTCTGTTAAAGTTTATGTTTTATCTTATTGGGTCAAGTGAGAAAATGTAAGATTTTAATCAAATTATGTGAAGCCATTTAAGTCTAAAATAATGTGTCCTAATTTAGAACCGATAAGAGTTTTACTTTTAATAGAAGTTAAATTCTATCCATTCATTCAGTTATTTGATGGACATACTAAATTAAAAGTTGATTATTATAAATTGATTCTCGTTCTATCTATTAATTTGCACACAAAAAAAATACACATAAAATTATAGTCACCATGACTTAAAGTTTGTGTGATAAAGAGAAAATGTCAAGAGAGAGAAATCAATTTATCAAGTGTTCTTCTTTGTTAAGTCTAATGGTCAAGTTCCAATTTGACATTAGGTATTTCTTAAATTTGTAAAACCATATTATTCTTAATATCCTAAAATCAATGTATATATAATATTAGTGATTTGAATTGCATAATATGCATATTAAGGATTTTACGGTTCAAGCTTCACATCGGAGACATTTGGATAGGGATTTGTAGAAGAACCAAGGTTTTCTATTGTGGAAAAAATCATTCCTAAACCTGAAAAACTGGGTCATTTGCTGTTTGGTTTTAGTCAGTTTTAAACTCAACAACTCTAGCTTTCTATATTTAACTAGAGCCCAAAGCAAGAATAAAGACAATGTGCCATATCAAGTGATTGGGTAAGAAGAAGCTGATCCATCACTATCTGATGCAATATTTAACCTTTGTCCAAGATTCCCATATGGAACCAAATGTTATAATTCATAAAAACTTGCAATTTCCTTATGCAGCTTTTAACTGATACGGTCATACATATACTGTGGTTTAATTTAATGTCCTGAATCAAGCATAGTGTCCTGAACAAGTACTCATATCTTGTTGGTAAGCTTTGGACACTAGAGCAAGCAAATTATCTGTTAAAAGAATACGTCTTGCAAGGTAAACTTGAAACATCAAACCCTATTTATACTAGTAATAGCGAAAGGGCCCCAAAAATGAACATATCTCCCATCTGAAAATCTTACCTTATACAAGGAATCAGGTCCCTCTTTTACCTGCGGTTCCAATGTACTTGAGTTCAGACAAAACAGCACATATTTAAATGCGACTTAATACACGAACATGTGATTAATGAAGAGATTGGCGTAGTTGTTTTTTGTTATATTTATATTTACATGATTAACATGAAAAAGAAAGGAAAAACTCAAGCTGAGAATATGTGAAATTAGACACCTTTTTAGTCACTAACTTTTCAAGGGTAATTGATTAAATGAAGAAAGGAGTTTGTAAAATTTTAAATATTTTGCTGTATAGTAACTTCTTTAATAACTTAAAGACCGTAAGGAAATCCAAACCTAGAAAGAAATGTATATATATATACAGACACAAAAGACAAATGAATTGTCATGCCTAATAAATTTCAATAATATCCCATGAGTATCATCTTTTCTTTTCACCATAGGAAATAAAGGTTAACTTAAGAGAAAGGTTAATGGATAAGCAGGGCTTGGAAATATCTTTACTTAAGGTTCAGCTCAACATTGGCTGATCACTTGGTTGCAGGAAAGTAATTAAATTCAACTTTAATTATGCGAGATTTGCTGAACTAGCATGAGTGAAAGTGACTCTAAAAATGCCTTATGTTGAAGTCTACAAGTACTTGTCTATGGTGTACGAAACCCACTTCGAATCAGATGAAAAGTATCAGACTGAAATTTTAAAATCGCCTAATTGGTTCATATCCTCTATTTGAGGTTAATTCCTTTTCAGACTCGTTCTCTAAATAAAATGTTCTTTGTTTTTTAAAAAATAAAATAATTGGAAAAAAAAAGAAAAAGAAAAAAGAGCTTACTACGTACGGGAACTGAAACGGGGCAACGAACATTGAAATTCAGGTGGTTTTTAATTGAGAAAAGTTGCAGACGAAAACTTGTGTCCTTTGGAATTTCTCTTTTATTTGGCTCACTGCTGGGAGACATGGTGAAGCCAAAATTATTTATAGGATTAGAGATAAATTATATTTTGAGTATTAAAATGTAAATTTATTATTATATTAATTTGTAGTTTTATAATTTTTAAAGGGATTAAAAATATATTTACCATATTTGGGCAGCCCCTTGTCTACTTCCCTTTGAATTACATAAAAAGGAAGGAGAAATAAAGATGAAAATGGAAATAAAACACCAAGCTTTGGACCTATCGACTTGCTCTAAAATACATTCATACATACGTACAATAGATACTTTAAAAGCTCATATATAGATAGATAGATAAATAAAGAGAGATTTAAGTAGTGGTAGGAAAATATCACTGTAGTTTATGAAATTTTTCTATTTCCCGAAAGAAGATAAACTTAGACCAGTTCTTTTCTTCCGAAGGTGATCCATCTTTGAACATCTGGCTAGGTTCTCACAGGTCGACTAGACGATGAATATATTAATATAGTTTGAGAGAGCCCCATTATTTTACATTACTATTTTGTCAAGTACAGATCATGAAAGAGCAAATGTTTTAAATTAAAAGAAAAACCAAGTATAATCAGCTTCTGTACTCCAAAAGACTGAAAAAGTAAATGCATTTCAAGGAAAAAAACAAAAGGAGGCTTGCAATAGGTAACAGAAAGGAGGCCCCAATGATCATCAACCTTTGTTTGTTCTGAACATTAAAGCTAATATGTACTCATTCATGTCTCGGGAAATAAATTGCTTCATGATCAATGTTGAAAAACGCAGGAAAAAAAAAAAAAAAAGGAGAAACGAACTTGTTGAATGCCATCCATAATAATACTGCTCAACAGAAAGCCAATCAAGAATATATTTATGTTAGTTTAGCAGAGGATCTTAGCTCAAGCAAAAAGTTCGGTTAGAAGAAGTAAAAAACTCGTAGAAAATGCCATTAAGTCTTAAATGTAGAGCGACTCACGTAAAGGAAATTAACTAATGTCAATGTCTCCAGAGGAAAATCATTTTTGACCCTTCCATCTTGTTTTACCACAGCTAAACACAATACGTTCTTACTCGTGTAAGCTCTTCCATTTCCTGGCATCTTGCATTGCATGTCTCCAATTTGCCTCAATGCACCAAAATCAAGACTCATTTTCACAATAAAATATATAGAGTTTTTAACGAAACAGAAAGAAATATATTACAACCAAAATTAAAAGTTGAGTACCCATTACATTAATTGATAATCTAATCTAGAAGACAAGAACCCAAGTTGATAAAACTATTAACTAACAATAATCCATCCCCAACATCATAATCACTTTCAAAGAGCCAAATGCTAATTACCCCCCTCCCCAAAGGAACCCTAAAAAATCTAACTAAACCCCGACATATGAACTTAGCCAGCTAACTCTTTATCCCTTTTTTTAGCTTTTTCTGCTCCATGAAGAACATGTTTCTAGGGTTTCTTACCAAGTGTGTGCTTGTTATTATGCATCCAAACTTTGAAGACTTGCCTTTTTACACCATTTTCATTGCAGAACTGTTGAACGAGCGGTTCATCATGTTTCTGAATCCGCCACCCTATCCTCTCAGCCAACTCCAACATCTTCTCCTTTTGATCATGTGTGAACTTTGTTCTAAACCTCTTCCTTGAACTCCCTTGATTCGAAACATCCTCTTGATCCTCCCTGCTGTGTCCTCCTCCACCTCCCGACGTCGAGGGCAAAGCTAATAGCCTTTGCTGTCCCGCCACGTGGAGGTAACCCGTCGGTGCTCTAAAGTAAGGCGTGAATTGCGGTGGCTGGTGGAAGTAGAGGTCCGTCGAGGGGAAGGTGTTTGGAGAACCCGGTTCCGTTTCCTTACGATGGAAGTTACGGTGGCAGTTACAAGCTGCGCATTTGAGAGCGTCGAGTGTACCTTCAGTTCCAGCCGGCATGAACTCACCGCAACCGTCGACGGCGTGACCGCCGATACCCACCGCGTGGTTCTTCAAACACTCTCTATAACTTCGCTTCCTCTGTTGCTGCTGTTGCTGACCGGTTGGAGTTATTGAACCCGGTTCAGCAGCTGACATTTTGACTGCGGTTGAGTTTACTAGGGAGTTATAACTTGGTGCCAAACCCATCTCTTCTTCTTGTTCCTCGAACTCCATTTCTTCCCACCAAAAGAAATTACCCTAAAAGAAAATGATTTTATATACAAAAAGTATAATGCTTTGTTTTTTTTATTTTCCTTCTCTTTTTTCTCTCTTTCTACCTGCAAAAGAAGCTTTGTTTTTTTTCCCCCGAAGGGTCCTTCTTGAAACCAACTCTCTTAACAGCTGCTTCTTTCTTTTTTTGGCTCTTGATTTTTACTGCATTGTTGAATAATTGGGTTGTTTTTAGCTTTTTATTTTTCCTTTTACTGTTAAGTGAGAAAAATAAAAACTAAAAAACAGAGATGTTACAGTGAAGGTAGCGGGATTGGGGGTTGTCCACTGCAGGGTAAAGTCTGCACAACGGACAAAAGAAAGGAATCCAACGATTCACGCGCTTCTCCCCACACTGAAACTTCTTTCGTATTTTAGGGATGACGCAAACCCAATATTTTGGCCCATTGATTCTGATTTAATCGGTACAATTCTTTTTAAGGTAGTGTATAGAAAGTTATCTAATAATTAGATTTGGTTGTAATTATTTATAATTATATAAGTTTAGTATGTATAAATAACTATTGTCATTGATAGGTTTGATTGAATTTGGTGTAATTGGAGCACTTAAATTACACTTTCTAATTCTCAGGGAAGGGTGAGAATTAGAGTAATTATGCAAATAATTACATTCAAATCTAATTTAAAAATATATATTTATACAAGTTATAAAAAATATATTATAAACATGAACACGAATGAGGATTTGGGATGGTTATGGAAAAAAACTCTTATATTAATTTATAGAAGTTATAAAAATTATGTTATAAGCATGAACACGATTTTTACATGTGAACACTCTTCAAGTGTAAATACTCCCTAATGATCATTGGGCCCTACTTGAGCATAACAATCTCGTACTATCATAATAGAATGGGTTTCACAGTGCAAGTCCTTCACATACTCCTAACAATGGCCTATCATGTCACTATAGTAGAGAAGACCTTTTTTATAAATACCCTTCCAAACAATGAAAGAAGATTCATTTGGAGCCTTTAAGCAACCTTTGAGCACTTATTCTCCTCAACCTACTCTTTAGCTTTCATCTTATCCTCTTGTCTTTTTCGGCTCTCTACGTCTTAAGGTGAACTGGCCTCCTTAACACCACCATTTCCTCCTCATTGTTGTCCTCCTTCTTGTACACTATATCAACAATTGGTGTAGTGAGCGTGGATCTTACTATGACTTTATCTCATAATGATGTTTCTCTTAACCCCACCAACTTTTATATTCCAACAACCCCATCAACCCTGCCAACAATGAGATCCCTTCAACCCAAAACCCCACTTAAAATGTCCCTTCCACTCAATTGTTATCAACCCCTTCAACCAACATCCAACCCTTTAGCATCCCTTGCATAGATCATGGCATTACTTAATATGCCACTAGAAACTAAATCAACCACCTTAGTTATGCTAGCCACCTTAGCCCCATAGTTTTCGTTAACACTCAATCATCCTCTAGCACCTCCTTCCAATACCCTAGAGCGTAGTTAGCTCAATACTTGTAGCAAGACCTTTTCTTATCTTGCCACTCCACCATCTCAGCTAAGTGTCACCACCATTCGGATGGAATAGACTTCTCAAGAACAATTTTTGGAAAAAAAATATGGTTTGAAAAAATTTTCTTATATAGCGAAAAATAAAAATTTTAAAAATCGATCTGGTTTGTGATATTTATAGCAATAAACCCTATATCGAAATCGTATCTATGTTTTTGGATGGACGGATCCTTGTCGTTCTCGACTTTCAACCAAACAATTTTCTCCACTATTTTCACACCACGAATTGCCTCAAGTGTGGGATCTATCAAATTGAATTAAAACACAGAGCTAGAAATAGTTTTCTTATTTTTTGAGTGAAAACAAAAATTCTCATCTCAAATAGAAACTAGAGGAATTGTTAATCTTGAAAAATATATTTAATAGTTGAGAATAAATTCTCTCTATTTTTCGATAGAGTAATAATATCTTAAATTTGTGTTAATAGCCCTACGGTGCCTGACCTGATGTCAAATGTAGTAGTTGATTTAGATCATTTCTACAACCAACGAGTTTGTTTCTAGGCCTTTTATAATTAAGTATTACATATTGAGTATTGGTAGCTTAGGAACTAAAAGTTAATAAAATAAGCGTTTTTATGCATTTATACTATTTTGATGACCTGAAAGGTCGACTTGGCCTCTTGAGTGACTAATGAGCTAATTAAGTGTGTAGGATGTCAATTTAGGTCCAAGAATACAAGGAAGGATGATTGACCCGTGAGATAAGGAGCCTGATTATAACATCCCGATTTTGGGCCTAGTCAAAACCGTGGTTTCGGGACCACAAATTTGATGTAAGAAAGTTTATTTTTATTATTGTTTTACGGTCTAAAATTTCATGGGATGATTTAGTGAAAATTTCATTCGAAAATTTTGACATTTGGGCACTCAATTTAGTTAAAAGGACTAAATCGTAAAAAGTGCAAAAGTTAAGTTCTACATGCTAGAGGTGTCCAATTGTTATGAAATTTTAAATTACAGGTCCTTTTATGGTAATTAGACCATTGGTTAAGTTGGTGGAAAAAAATGGACATGGTTAGGCATGTTTTCACAGCTTTTCATTAAGGGCATTTTGGTCATTTAGTTATTAAAATGAATTAAAAACAAAATTGAAAGCCAAATTTTGTCCATCTCCAACCTATGGCAGAAAATTGCATGGAGAAACCATGGCTTGGGTTTTTCAAGATTCCAAGCTCGATTGTAAGTTCGTTCTAGCCCCGTTTTTAATGATTTTTACATTTCTGCAATCCTCGTAACAAGATCTATCTATTTCTACCATTAATTTGAGCTAGGGTTCATGTTTAAAAATTGAAACATGTGTGAAATGCATGCATTTTGATGTCTAATGGTATAAAATGAGGGTTGGGTGTTAAATAAACGACATTTACTAAGCGAATTTCAATGAAAACGTTTGAAAGGACCATTTTGTAAAAGTTGTAAAAATGGTATAAAAGGGTGTTTTGACGAGAATTTTAGTTTGATATAGTTTTGAAAATGGTTCGGATAGGCCTATAGAGTGAGAAAATTGAATAAAAATCACTTTACGTGCCGAGGGGCAAAAGTGTAATTTTGACAAAGTTTAGGGGCAAAAATATAATTTTTCCAAAATATAATTTTTGGATCACATTAAATAATGTGACTAATAATTAGACTAAATGTGATATTATAGATAAAGGAAAACGAGGATTGGACCTAGATCAGGTGAAAAATGGAAAATTGACGACTAGGTTCCTTTTTGCTATTTTGGTGCCAAGGTAAGTTCGTGTGTCAATAAAATTGCAATGCTATGTTAGAATTGAAAATTCTATATTATTATTGCACAAATAGCATGATTTAATATATTGAAAAGTGATGAAAGAATGGTATATAAAATTTGTAAGAACAATGATATATGACTAGTAGCACATGAAATGTTGTATGGTTCAATCATTGATGACTTGCTTTATAATAGCTGAATACATTGAGAATCTGATATAACATGATGTTTTATTAAGTTGGATAACTTGTGAAAGAGTGAAAAGGAAGGTAAGTCCATTTTCAAGTAAATACAATGTGTGAGGTATGTTAATTGCTTAAATGACGATTATATAATAAATGTATGCTCTTGATAAGAACATGATTTGAATGCTCAATGTATGAAAATTTATGAAACATTGACATTATTGATAATAAGAGGAAGAAAAATCTCGGTTGAATGAAATAGGATATTCGATGGATTCTTAAAAAGGAATTGATGGTAAGAAGGATCTAGCCCAGACGGGTGATCCAATCCCTATATAGCCCTCCCGAAGAATATGTGTAAATGGATTTAGCCCGGACAGGTAATCCGAATTAGGTTCTGAATTTAGCCTAGACTGGTAATTCAGATCCAAGCTTATTAGAATATATGTCGTTACAGGGGATTTAGCCTGGATTGGTAATCTCGACAATACTCTATGAGTTTATATTACAGGGATTTAGCTTGGACTGGTAACCCGCTGTAAGAAAGGAGGTTCGCGGGAGTGTGTTTTTTAGAAAGGGAAAATACGAATTGACAGGCATGAACTTGTAAAGTGATCTAGCCTCCCGAAGAATATGTGTGCTAAAATGGATTTAGCCAGGACGGGTAATCCGATTAGGATCTAAATTTAGCCTGGACTAGTAATTTAGATCTGAACTCATAAGGGTAATTGTCGTTGGGGGATTTAGCCAAGACTGGTAATCCCGACATTACCAGATGAGTTTATACTACGGGGGATTTAGCCTGGACTAGTAATCCCGCCATAAGAGCGAGGTTCGCGAGAGTGCGTACCTGAAATGATCACTTGTATGAATTGACGGCGAATGAGATATCCATTGAGATTCCGAGAAATTCAACGAAATTAATATGAGAAATGAAATAAAAAGGTTCTTGCCATGATAAACTCATTTATGTTATATGATACTATTATGATGCATATGAATTGTCACGTTTGGACGAGTGCTATGCTAAATGATAGCACAGGTAAGTACTCGAAACCCATGGACTTGTGATAAGAATGAAAATGAATGAGTGATACTTATGAGAGTAATTTCATGAAAATCTTGTGATGGTATCATTATATTGTACTAAAATAGTTTGGATAGCAGCAGTAGTCCTATTTTGAAAATCCACCAAAAATTGTGGAAGTTGAATTAAAGGGAAAATAAAATATGAAATTAAAGCTTATCAATTTTAGTTTCTTATAAAGGAAACAATGTAAGTAAAGGAATCTCCTATAATGAGATATTTGAATGGTTGTGAAACAGGGTCAGAGTGATCTTGGACTCCCCTATCTTAACTATGGAAATAATTAAAAATTGTATGAAAATAATCATGGGTTATAAATTACATTCTTAAAATCCTTAATGAGTCTATTTTCAATAGAAATAGACAAGAGCATCATCCGAGTCCCATACTATGAGATAAATAAATTTTAGTGAAGAAAGGTCGGAGCTCTCAAACAGTGAAATATGGGAGACTTTGAATAATAAACTGTACTTATTGGATAAATCAAAAATTCTAAAATTTTTTCGTAAGAAGATATGTGAGTCTAGTTTCTTGGGAAATTAGTGGTTATCAATTTAGAGTCCCGTAACTCTGGATATAAATAGTTTAGTTACCGTGACTCCAGAAAACAACTTAATTGGACTTTGAATAAATAGAGAGGAATTGAAAAATAGAATGTTAATACTGTAACAGCCCTAAATTGACCCTAGTCGGAAAGTGGGTTCGGGACCACTAAACCAAGTCATAAAAATAATTAACTGTCATAGTTGATGCTCATTATATATACATATGCATGTGTGAAAATTTCATGTTTGAATTTTGTTAATTATAAGTGAATTTTGTCAAATAGGACTTATGTGAGAAAATTTAGAAATGTGCTAGGCAAATGTAGGGTGGCCTATAAGTGCATGTTGTGAAAAATGTGGGTTTGCATGTCAATTTACCGAAATTTAAGCATGATGGCCGGCCATGCTATGGGTGGAAACATGTTGCAAACATGTTTAGTTAGTGGGTATGTAGAAAAAAATAAAATAAGAAATATGGGTAATAAAGAAAAAAAAAAGAGAATGGTGTGGGTGTACCCCCCATTGCCGTGAGTTGAGGGAGGGAAGAAAGAAAAAATGTTCATCATTTTCTTTCACTTCTTGTGGCATGAAAATGAGAGAGTTTGAATGCTTAATAAGGAGGGAAGAAGGAGTGCTCATGTTTTCTTTCTTTTGCAATTGTCGTAACTAGAGGAAGAAGAGGAAGCAAGATTCGGCCAAGGTGGTCCTTTAGATCAAGGTATGTTCAATGATATTTTTTTTGAAGTTTACACAACCTTTGGGTGATGGGTCTAAATACTATCTATCCCAAGGTTGGATTTGGGGTTGTTGGAGAGTTGGAAGTTGACAAGAAGCTTAAAATTTTAGTTGATACCTTGATGCTATTAACATGTTAGTTGTATGGATGAACTAAGTTGCTTGTTATGTTAGCATGAAAGGGAAGATGTTAAGTCCTTTTTGTCGGAGGTGCGAAGTTGGGACTAAGAAGGGAGGAGTATTCGCTAACATAGTTGAAAGGGATGTGGCCGATTTTAGAATTTGATTATGGGAGTGGCTATAATGGGCATAGAGGTGTTGAACTTAAGAAATGTAGCAACATGCAAATTTATATGATATCACAAATGGAGGTGAAGCTATGCTAGATAGGAAAAAGGTTGATCAAGTGTGCATGAGAAAAATTTAGGTGTTTAGATGATGTTGTAGATAACACTATACATGTATATATATATTCGCCATCAAAGTGAGTATGTAGGTGATGTTGAGTCAAATTTTGGTGCACAATCGGGTATGTATATATATATATAAGTATGCCCATTCATGATGTTACCTTTAATCATGTATATAATCGACTAAATGGGTAATTAGTAAGAGGGGTTGCCGAATATGCAAATATACATATGCATGTGTAATTGAATTATAAATGTACAGCAAGATGATTAAACTAGTTTATTTATCTATTAAGCCCGAGAAGTTCAAGAAGGAGAAACAAGCAAGGGCAAAGCCAAGGACATCGAGTAGCCGGGTCGGAACCGTTATACTCAACGCAAGGTAAGTCCTTAAGCACTTGTTGTGAGAACTCCTTGGATAGATATTTTTCGGAGTGATTCTCCTACTTGTTAATATGGCCATATGTACAATTTGAATTTAGCAAATTTCTTTACCATGATGAATTGACATAGGGCACAATGTGTGCAAAAATTAAGTGGCACTATGTGTGCCGATTGGGAGGTTGAAGCATGAGGGAATCTCAAATGCACTATGTGTGCGATTTACTATGGCACTATGTGTGCGATTTACTATGGCACTATGTGTGCGATTTACTATAGCACTATGTGTGCGATTTACTATGGCACTATGTGTGCGAACATAATAAGCACTATGTGTGCAACGTTTGGTTGTTGGTATAAATTGTGATGAATGAGGTAAGTGATTGAGCTATTAACTAAATATCGAATTTGAGGTTGTGCGGTGTATGCATAGATTTATCTAGTGCATCGTTGTTCCAAACTTGAGGAAATGGGTCTACATTGATCGGGCTGACTTGGCATTGAATTAATTGAAGGACTTGGCATGAGATCGAACCAAGAATTTAAGAAACTGTAGCATAGTTGTTATGATTTGAAAGAAACAAAAAAATGATTATTAATGTTGGATGGTAGAGTAGTGCTTATGACTTACTGAGTTATGTACTCATTTGGTGTGCTCGTTTGTTGCTTACCTAGGTTCTTGATCCATTTTGGTGTGCTCGAGACCGTCGTCAAAATCATCACACCGGCTAGCAACTTTTGGTACTTTCTTCTTAGTGGGTCTAGGAGAGCATTTTGGCATGTATAGGCTAATATGTTTTGTTGAAAATTTGGTATGTAAACTTTTAGCCATGCGAAAATGGCTTGTATGCACCTTGGCATGGTATCATGATCATTTTGTATGTTGTTCATTAAGAGATATGGTAATATTTGGAATCGATTAGCCCTTGGAATGGTTAATCGTGATTATCTTTTGTGCCATGTATGTTAAAAGGGCTAGTTGAATCAAGGAAATTATGAAGTAGGTAAAATCTACCTTAATGACAGAGGTTGACAGCTGCAGTGAGGTGGATGTGAAAAATCACTAAAAATAGTAGGAATGGAATTAAATAGTGAATAAATTATGTAAATGAACCTTAATGAATCTACTTTCATATGGAAGAAACAAAACGGTCATGTGAGTTGTATGTTACGAGATAATTAGGTTTTCGTGAAACAGGGCCAGAACGGTTTCTGGATTCCCTGTTCTGACTTTGGAAATTCATTGTGAATTAACCAGAGATAATTAGGAGTCATCCTATATATGTATAGATTCCTCTTTGGGTCTAGTTTCTATAGAAATAAACGGCATCAGTATTGAATCCCTGTACAGGGAGATATCCAGGTCGTAATGCATGAAGGTCAGTGTAGTCGCACCCTGTAACAGTGGAGACTTTAACTAATAAACTGTACTAATTGGCCCGACCAAAAATTCTAGAAAAAAATTTGTAGATGAATATATGAGTCTAGTTTCAGGGAAAAATTACGAAACTGGTTTTCGAGTTTTGGAACTCAAGATATGATTTTTAAAGTGACAGTGACGCAGTTAGCCGACTGCCTGGAAAAATTTTAAAATGGACTGTAAAAGTGAATGGTTTAAGCCGTTAGCCCCTCGTGTCCGATTCCGGCAGCGGACTCGGGTACGGGGCGTTACAATTTTATTGGTATCAGAGCTATGGTTTAGTCGGTTCTAGGACTACCATAGCACGTATGAGTCTAGCTATACATGCCTTAATGTTAATGTTTAAATGTGTGATGACTTCTGACGGTTAAAATTATTGTTTTGATTAGTAAATGGATCCCGGTGTAGAGAGAACCTTGGCGGATGACGTTGAAAGTGTAGCGGCTGCTCCTGCACAAGGGACGCCGCCTGTTGAACCTCAGTCATCTGCGAATAATCAGGTGAGGGGCTAGACAAGCCTTCTTTACCATGATGAATGAGTGGGTCGCATAATATGCCCGAACCAATCCGGCTGTCCAAAAATTCCGAATTTGAATAATCCACCCCAAGAGCTCGTAATGCCATCGATTCTCGACCACGTGAGGCTGAGTAAGCCACCAGACTTGATTAGGAAGCGGGGCTGAGGAGTTCAAGGCCATAGTTACCGATGATGCCGAAAGGGCGAGTTCGCTTGATAACACCATTGGGGTGTTTGATGAACTGTCATGCACAGCCGATGAATGTCTAAAGTGTGCTATATCCTTGTTGCGAGACTCAGCTTACTATTGGTGGAGGACTTTGATTTCCATAGTCCCAAACGAACGAGTTACTTGGGATTTCTTTCAAATAGAATTTCGAAAGAAATATATTAGTCAACGGTTCATCGATCAAAAGCGTAAGGAATTCTTGGAACTCAAGCAAGGCCGTATGACAGTATCTGAATACGAACATGAGTTCGTAAGACTCAGTCGGTATGCCCGGGAGTGTGTGGCTGATGAGGTTGCTATGTGCAAGAGATTTGAAGAAGGATTGAATGAAGATTTAAGGCTACTAGTGGGTATTTTGGAGATAAAAGAATTCGTAACACTAGTTGAACGAGCCTACAAGGTGGAGGAACTTGGAAAGGAGAAGAAGAAGACTGAATTTGAAGCTAGAGACTATCGCAAAAGATCGACGGGTAAAGCTCCGTTCTCGGCTGTGAAGAAGTTCAGGGAGGACACTAATAAATCGAGGACGACTGCGGGAATTTCCATTAGGGCACGACCATTGACGGGCTCTCGAGCTACTTCGGTAGCTAGTGTGGGCAATAACCGTCAAGAGAAACCTGAATGCCCCCAATGTGGGAGAAGGCACATAGGTGAATGTTGGGGTAAGTCTACCAATAGGGCTTGTTACGGATGCGGTTCGAAGGACCACTTCATTAGAGATTGCACGGAGCTTGATGAGAAGAATAGGATGCAAGGTGCAAGACCTAGTGGAATGACAGCTAGAGGTAGATCACCAAGAATTTCAGGAGGTAGGGGTGGTAGTCAGAGAGGGGCCACTGATACGGCTGTTCGATCTGAGACCCGTACTCCTGCTAGGGCATATGCCATCCGTGCACGAGAGGAAGCATCCTCCCCTGATGTTATCACTGGTACATTCACTCTCTTTGATACTAATGTGATTGCTTTGATTGACCCTGGTTCTACTCATTCTTATATATGCGAAACGTTAGTATCCAGTAAGACTTTACCTATTGAGTCTACTGAGTTCGTAATTCGGGTGTCAAATCCCTTGGGTCGTTACGTGCTTGTCGACAAAGTGTGTAAGAAATGCCCCCTAGTAATTCGAGGTTCCTGCTTTCCGGCGGACTTGATGCTGTTGCCGTTTGACGAATTTGATGTTATCCTCGGTTTAGATTGGTTGACCGTGCATGATGCGGTTGTGAATTGCAAAAGCAAGACTATGGATTTGAGGTGCGCAAATAACGAGATGATCCGAGTTGAGTCTACGGACTTAAAGGGGTTGCCAGCTGTAATATCATCAATGTTGGCCCAGAAATATGTAAGAAAGGGGTGCGAAGCATACCTTGCGTATGTAATTGATGATAAGGAGTTAGAAATAAAACCGAATCTGCGGTGGTTTGTGAATACCGGATGTTTTTCCAAGAATTACCGGGTTTGCCACCTATTCGGAGATAGAGTTTGGTATTGAGCTTGTACAGGACCACACCGATTTCGATAGCTCCGTATCGTATGGCACCAACGGAATTAAAGGAGTTGAAAGCTCGGTTGCAAGAGTTGGTGGATAGAGGTTTTGCTCGCCTTGAGTTTTTCACCTTGGGGTGCACCTGTGTTGTTTGTGAAAAGAAGGACGGAACCATGAGGTTGTGCATAGACTATCGTCGACTTAATAAAGTGACAATAAAGAACAAATATCCGCTAATGAGAGTATCGATATTTGTTCGATCAATGAAGGAGCCTCGGTGTTCTCAAAAATAGATTTGAGATCGGGCTATTATCGATTCATGAATTTGAGATTCGGACATACCCAAAAGCGCCTTGAGCGAGATATGGTCACTACGAGTTCTTAGTGATGCCGTTTGGGCTCACTAATGCCCCTGCGGTATTTATGGATTTGATGAATCGGATCTTCAGACCATATTTGGATCGGTTCGTGGTTGTGTTCATTGACGACATCTTGGTCTATTCAAGAGATGAGACCGAACATGCGGAGCACCTGAGATTAGTGTTACAAATTTTACGGGATAAGCAGTTGTATGCTAAGTTCAGCAAGTGTGAGTTCTGGTTAAGAGAGGTTAGCTTCTTGGGTCATGTGGTATCTGCATCGGGTATTCGAGTCGACCCGAGCAAAATTTCACCCATTCTTAACTGGAAGCCTCCGAGAAATATTACGGAGGTTCGGAGCTTTTTGGGACTTGCTGGTTACTACCGACGGTTTGTAAAAGGATTCTCGATGATAGCCACACCCATGACGAAACTACTTCAAAAGATGTTAAGTTCGAATGGATGGAAAAATGTCAAAAAGTTTTGATCAACTGAAAACTTATTTGACTGGAAGCTCAATTTTAGTGCAGCCGAATCGTGCAAAGAGTTTGTCATCTATAGTGACGCCTCCCTACTTGGGTTGGGTTGCATATTGATGCAAGAAGGTCGAGTTGTGGCCTATGCGTTGAGACAATTAAAGCCACATGAGAAAAATTATCCGACCCATGATCTCGAACTAGCTGCCATCGTATTCGCTTTGAAAATATGGCGACACTACCTATTTGGGGAGAAGTGCCATGTGTATTCGGATCACAAAAGTCTCAAGTATTTGATGACTCAAAGAGACTTGAATCTGCGATGAAGACGTTGGCTCGAGTTACTGAAAGATTATGAGCTTGTCATTGACTATCACCTGGGAAAGGCTAATGTGGTTGTGGATGCCTTAAGTCGTAAATCACTGTTTGCCCTACGAGCGATGAATGTACACTTGTCTATTCTATCCGACAATGTACTAATGGCGGAATTAAAGGCCAAACCCTTGTTGATTCGTCAAATTCGTGAAGCTCAGAAAGTCGATGATGAATTGGTTGCAAAACGGGCTGAATGTGTTCCGAATGTGGAATCAGAGTTTCAAGTTGATGATGACGATTGTTTGAGGTTCGAAATCGTTTGTGTGTTCCAAGAAATTCGAACTCATTTCGATGATTACGAACGAAGCTCATTGTAGCTGAATGTCAATTCACCCGGGGAGTACGAAGATGTACAACGATTTGAAATGTCGGTTTTGGTGGCATGGCATGAAACGAGACATCTCCGATTTTGTTTCGAAGTGTTTAATAAGTCAGCAAGTGAAGGCGGAACATCAAGTGCCTACGGGTCTACTCCAACCGATCATGATACCTGAATGGAAATGGGATCGAGTAACGATGGATTTTGTATCCGGGTTGCCAGTGTCGGCAAGTAAGAAAGATGCGATTTGGGTCGTTGTTGATAGATTGACTAAGTCGGCTCACTTTATCCCCGTGCGTACGGATTTTTCAATGGATAAATTAGTTGAATTGTATGTTTCTCAGATTGTGAGATTACACGGGGTACCTATTTCTATCGTGTCGGATAGAGATCTGAGGTTCACCTCACGATTTTGGAAGAAATTGCAAGAAGCTTTGGGTACCAAGTTGCATTTCAGCACCGCCTTTCACCCCCAAACCAATGGTCAATCCGAGCGGATAATTCAAATACTTGAGGATATGTTGAGATGTTGCATCCTCGAGTTTAGTGGTTCATGGGAACGATATTTACCTTTGATTGAATTCGCTTACAACAATAGTTTTCAATCAAGTATTAAGATGGCACCTTACGAGGCTTTGTACGGTCGTAAATGCCGTACACCATTGTTTTGGACCGAGCTCGGTGAAAGTAAAATTTTCAGAGTTGATTTGATTAAAGATGCTGAACAAAAAGTAAAGGTAATCCGTGAAAGTCTGAAGGCGGCCACAGATCGTCAAAAATCGTACGCGGATCTGAAACGAAAAGACATTGAGTATCAGGTGGGAGACAAAGTGTTTCTTAAAGTTTCACCTTGGAAAAAGATACTCAGATTTGGCCGCAAGGGCAAATTGAGTCCGAGGTTCATCGGGCCATATGAGATATCTGAACGAGTCGGTCCGGTTACGTATCGTTTGATTTTGCCCCCTGAACTTGAAAGGATTCACAACGTCTTCCATGTTTCGATGCTTCGACATTATAGATCTGATCCGTCACACGTAATTAGTCCACCAGAGGTCGAAATTCAAACCAATATGAGTTATGAAGAAGAACCGATTCGTATCCTAGCTCGTGAAGTGAAGGAGTTGTGAAACAAAAGGGTTCCGTTAGTAAAAGTGTTATGGCTCAAACACGGGATGGAAGAAGCTACTTGGGAACCCGAGAACTCTATGAAAGAGCGTTACCCAAACCTATTTACCGGTAAGATTTTCGGGGACGAAAATTCCTTATGTGGGGGAGAGTTGTAACAGCCCTAAATTGACCCTAGTCGGAAAGTGGGTTCGGGACCACTAAACCAAGTCATAAAAATAATTAATCATCATAGTTGATGCTCATTATATGTACATATGCATGTGTGAAAATTTCATGTTTGAATTTTGTTAATTATAAGTGAATTTTGTCAAATAGGACTTATGTGAGAAAATTTAGAAATGTGCTAGGCAAATGTAGGGTGGCCTATAAGTGCATGTTGTGAAAAGGTGGGTTTGCATGTCAATTTACCCAAATTGAAGCATGATTGCCGCCATGCTATGGGTGGAAACATGTTGCAAACATGTTTAGTTACTGGGTATGTAGAAAAAATAAAATAAGAAATATGGGTAATAAAGAAAAAAAAAAAAGAGAATGGTGTGGGTGTACCCCCATTGCCGTGAGTTGAGGGAGGAAGAAAGAAAAATGTTCATCATTTTCTTTCACTTCTTGTGGCATGAAAATGAGAGAGTTTGAATGCTTAATAAGGAGGGAAGAAGGAGTGCTCATGTTTTCTTTCTTTTGCAATTGTCGTAACTAGAGGAAGAAGAGGAAGCAAGATTCGGCCAAGGTGGTCCTTTAGATCAAGGTATGCTCAATGATATTTTTTTTTTTGTGGAAGTTTACACAACCTTTGGGTGATGGGTCTAAATACTATCTATCCCAAGGTTGGATTTGGGGTTGTTGGAGAGTTGGAAGTTGACAAGAAGCTTAAAAATTTTAGTTGATACCTTGATGCTATTAACATGTTAGTTGTATGGATGAACTAAGTTGCTTGTTATGTTAGCATGAAAGGGAAGATGTTAAGTCCTTTTTGTCGGAGGTGCGGAAGTTGGGACTAAGAAGGGGAGGAGTATTCAGCTAACATGGTTGAAAGGGATGTGGCGATTTTAGAATTTGATTATGGGAGTGGCTATAATGGGCATAGAGATGTTGAACTTAAGAAATGTAGCAACATGCAAATTTATATGATATCACAAATGGAGGTGAAGCTATGCTAGATTGGAAAAAGGTTGATCAAGTGTGCATGAGAAAAATTTAGGTGTTTAGATGATGTTGTAGATAACACTATACATGTATATATATATTCGCCATCAAAGTGAGTATGTAGGTGATGTTGAGTCAAATTTTGGTGCACAATCGGGTATGTATATATATATATAAGTATGCCCATTCATGATGTTACCTTTAATCATGTATATAATCGACTAAATGGGTAATTAGTAAGAGGGTTGCGAATATGCAAATATACATATGCATGTGTAATTGAATTATAAATGTACAGCAAGATGATTAAACTAGTTTATTTATCTATTAAGCCCGAGAAGTTAAAGAAGGAGAAACAAGCAAGGGCAAAGCCAAGGACATCGAGTAGCCGGTCGGAACCGTTATACTCAACGCAAGGTAAGTCCTTAAGCACTTGTTGTGAGAACTCCTTGGATAGATATTTTCTGAGTGATTCTCCTACTTGTTAATATGACCATATGTAAAATTTGAATTTAGCAAATTGCTTTACCATGATGAATTGACATAGGGCACAATGTGTGCAAAAATTAAGTGGCACTATGTGTGCCGATTGGGAGGTTGAAGCATGAGGGAATCTCAAATGCACTATGTGTGCGATTTACTATGGCACTATGTGTGCGATTTACTATGGCACTATGTGTGCGATTTACTATAGCACTATGTGTGCGATTTACTATGGCACTATGTGTGCGAACATAATAAGCACTATGTGTGCAACGTTTGGTTGTTGGTATAAATTGTGATGAATGAGGTAAGTGATTGAGCTATTAACTAAATATCGAATTTGAGGTTGTGCGGTGTATGCATAGATTTATCTAGTGCATCGTTGTTCCAAACTTGAGGAAATGGGTCTACATTGATCGGGCTGACTTGGCATTGAATTAATTGAAGGACTTGGCATGAGATCGAACCAAGAATTTAAGAAACTGTAGCATAGTTGTTATGATTTGAAAGAAACAAAAAATGATTATTAATGTTGGATGGTAGAGTAGTGCTTATGACTTCTCGAGTTATGTACTCATTTGGTGTGCTCGTTTGTTGCTTACCCACGTTCTTGATCCATTTTGGTGTGCTCGAGACCGTCGTCAAAGTCATCACACCGCTAGCAACTTTTGGTACTTTCTTCTTAGTGGGTCTAGGAGAGCATTTTGGCATGTATAGGCTAATATGTTTTGTTGAAAATTTGGTATGTAAACTTTTAGCCATGCGAAAATGGCTTGTATGCACCTTGGCATGGTATCATGATCATTTTGTATGTTGTTCATTAAGAGATGTGGTAATGTTTGGAATCGATTAGCCCTTGGAATGGTTAATCGTGATTATCTTTTGTGCCATGTATGTTAAAAGGACTAGTTGAATCAAGGAAATTATGAAGTAGGTAAAATCTACCTTAATGACAGAGGTTGACAGCTGCAGTGAGGTGGATGTGAAAATCACTAAAAATAGTAGGAATGGAATTAAATAGTGAATAAATTATGTAAATGAACCTTAATGAATCTACTTTCATATGGAAGAAACGAAACGGTCATGTGAGTTGTATGTTACGAGATAATTAGGTTTTCATGAAACAGGGCCAGAACGGTTTCTGGATTCCCTGTTCTGACTTTGGAAATTCATTGTGAATTAACCAGAGATAATTAGGAGTCATTCTATATATGTATAGATTCCTATTTGGGTCTAGTTTCTATAGAAATAAACGGCATCAGTATTGAATCCCTGTACAGGGATATATCCAGGTCGTAATGCATGAAGGTCAGTGTAGTCGCACCCTGTAACAGTGGATAATTTAACTAATAAACTGTACTAATTGGCCTGACCAAAAATTCTAGAAAAAAATTTGTAGATGAATATATGAGTCTAATTTCAGGGAAAAATTACAAAACTGGTTTTCGAGTTTTGGAACTCAAGATATGATTTTTAAAGTGACAGTGACGCAGTTAGCCGACTGCCTGGAAAAATTTTAAAATGGACTGTAAAAGTGAATGGTTTAAGCCGTTAGCCCCTCGTGTCCGATTCCGGCAGCGGACTCGGGTACGGGGCGTTACAAATACATTGCTTATTATTTTTCATGCAAGCTTACTAAGTGTAAAGCTTACTCCCTCATTTCCATTTCTTTTAGTGTTGTCAGGTCAGCTCGGGGTTGGAGATCGTCGGAGGCAGCATCACACTATCAAGCCAATACCTTTGGAGTATTGATACATATGTTAGAAATATCAAGTGAGTGGCATGTATAGGGACCTAGTTCTATGACATGTGTTGTTATGATTTGGCCAAAGTATTGGCCTATTTTGATCTATTGCATATGGCCATGAGATGTGGCTCATATTGATTATGGCTTGTAAGTATAGCTAGTCAAGTTATGATTTATTGCTTATGATGTGAAGATATGATTATGTTTGTTTGTCATGCATGGTTGACAATATGTCATGTGTGTTGAATGCGTGTTTTATGAACATGAATTAAATGTGTAATATGGAGATAAACTAATAATGCTTTGAACATGGAAGTTTGATGATAAGTTGAAATAAATTGGCATAAAGATAAATATGACATGATTAGTCTTGGTTTAATATGAGAATGTGTAACACATGCATGTTGATAGGTAGATGATATGTTTGTATCATAATTGAGGATATTGAATGCCATTAGATCCATGTATATGTGTGTGCATGTAAGGGTGACAAAAAGGCTTGGAAAATAGCCTAAGAGTTAACTACATGGGATGAGACACGGCCGTGTGTCTCAACCGTGTGAGGGACATGGCCTGGTGACATGGGCGTGTGGCCTGGCCATGTGGTTCAATTTATCTGTTGACGTCATAAACAGAGAGTCACATGGCCTGAGGACACGGGTGTGGTGATGGCACACGGGCGTGCCCTTGTGTCTACATGGGCGTGTGACCTTGTTTCATGGGAAAAATTTCTAAGTTTTTCCCAAAGCTTTCCAAAGTTCTCAGTTTAGTCCTGAACCCTTTCTAAAGTATGTTTTGGGCTTCGTAAACCCAAATAAGGGACTATGTGCATGTGATTGAATGTTTTAAAATATGAATGAAATTTTATGGCCCGGTTTGCATGATTGTTTGTGTTTAAGTCCGGTAATGCCTCGTACCTTGTCCCGACATAGGACACGGGTAAAGGGTGTTACATTTTATGGTATCAGAGTTATGGTTTAGTCGGTTCTCAGACTAGCCTAGCATATGTATGAGAGTCTAGCTATACATGCCACCGATCTGAGATAGTGTGATGTTTCCCGACGCGTATGATAGCCACTTTGTTTAGACAAAGGTACTATCCAACCGAGCTACATCCGACCATATTGATTGTGATGAGGTATTTGAGTAAAGTGCAGTTATGAGAAGTTGAAACTTGGAAAGATACGAATAAGATTCATAATACCCTGTTATGGATAAAATGTCATAGTCCTGATTGGATATTAAAATTTGATGGATTGCAATGAATTATTGAAATGAGATAAAGGATTATATGGCATAATGAGCTTACCTGTGATTGATTGATAATTCCATGATGTATGTGACTGAAGTAATCGAGTAAATGCATGTGTTTAGATAACTTATCAAAAATATTAATGGGATGAGTATTCATGTACATCTGTTTGGATGATTATGATTGGCAAATTCGTATAGCTTGAGTAAATATGTTAAATTGCTTGGACTGATTTATATGATTGTAATGATATGTCTAAATGATGGTGTACGAGGTAAAAATATAGATTGTGATAAACTTATCCATGTTTGTTGGCCCTTGTATGATATCATGTGCATGACTTGCATGATTAAATGAATAGATAAGTAAAGTTATCCAGAAAACACGGAATGGATGTATAAGTATACTTGTTAAAATGAGATAACTGGAAAGTGGGCGTAAAATCAGTATGAAAGTTAGTTTACTTGAAATGAATAACATGATTGTGATGACGTTGGTATGATGATGAAAATTGTGTTACTTGTATATGTATAGGAGAGTTGAGTCAGTGGCCCTGTGACCCCCTCCCCCTTACCAAAGTGGTGTTTTATAATGAAAATTCCTGAGATTTGTGTTGAATGAGTTCTTGGGTGAGAAACCAAAGAGTTTAGTGATAAAATGGTTATAAGCATGAGTAGAGATTAAGAATGGGCGTGTTGATGGCACACGGGTGTGCCCCTGTGTCTACACGAGCGTGTGACCCCATTTCATGGGAAAAATTTCTATGTTTTTCTCAAAGCTTTCCAAAGTTCTCGGTTTAGTCCTGAACCCTTTCTAAAGTATGTTTTGGGCTTCGTAAACCCAAATAAGGGACTATGTGCATGTGATTTAATATTTTAAAATATGAATGAAATTTTATGGCCCGGTTTGCATGATTGTTTGTGTTTAAGTCTGGTAATGCCTCATACCCTGTCCCGGCGTAGGACATGGGTAAGGGGTGTTACACCAATAAGCCAACAAAGCTGCCAAAGGCTTGGAACACAACTTACATCATGTCGAGGAGCTTTCTTTCTTCACGACGATGCAATGAAATGGGAAGATTTGCATGGTGGCAACGTCGTGACGAGGAGTAATCCCATGTCTAGACGACGTGACAATGGCAAGCCAAAATATGGTTGATTCCTTAGATGATACTTTTGGGAAATTTCCTTATTTGGACCCTAGCTTCTAGTAGAATCTTTTATTTATTAGTATCTAAGTGTATCTCGGGTTGAGTGGTCACCAAGCAGGAAGTTGCCTATATAAGCAACCTTAGGCTCATCGAAATTATGAGCAGACCTAGGCAGACAATTTCACTATTCAGTTTTATTTTCTTTTCATGTTTGTGTAGTCAAAACTATTCTATTCCGATTGGAAGACAAACGCGAGCGGAGATTACTCCGACACCGCACTTCAAATATATTCATGAGCTTTCTCCTATCTCTTATTCTTATATTCATTTATTTATCTTTCAATTAATTGTTGTATAAATATTAGAATGGATTATTGTACTTTATTTCATATTTCGCATGATTCGATTAATAAACTAATTTATTTGTTAAATGATTATTTATCCAAAATTGGTTGTTTATTCAAGAGCATTTAGTATAGTAGGGAGTGACACCTTGGATGGAATATCGAGACATGTGAGACTAAAAGGGTGTCCAGTCGTGTATAACTTGTACTAAGCGGTGAGACCGGAAGGGTATCCTTATGTCTAAGAAGAGACCGAAATGGTAACTTAGGTGGTAATCCTTAGTGAAGATGAATCAGGAGGATAGTCGTAGCTAAGGGTGATAAATAACTTGATCTAGAATAATTACTTATTTAATTAGATAATTAGGGATTTAATCGGTCATAGCTAGAGGCTCGTGTTGTCGACACTAGGAATAGGAAAGTCCATTAGGTTAATTTAGGTTAGTTAATTTAATTAGTTCAATTAAAATATTAATTTGGATTTGCAATACTAATTTGTTACTCAATTAGATTAGTAATTATTTTCTGTAGTTAATTTAATATTAATTTCTCCAATCTGCAATCGCTTGGGTACAATACTTGGAATACTTATCAGTGTTTTGTTGTAAACTTTACTATATTAAAATTTGACTTGTACACTTGCAGACACCATCAATTTAATTTAATATATTTTTTGTGTGATATTTATATTATAAACAATGATACATTTATAGGCGATCAAGTTATTGGCGTCGTTGCCGAGGATTGCGACGGTGAGATTTTTATTAGATTGATTACCATAAAATAATATTAATCGAAAGATTAACGAGCTAGATAGTGTTCTAACTTGTATTTAATTTAATATAATTTATTTTAGTGTTAAAAAAGTATTTTGAATTTTTGTAGTGAAGTAAATATTTTTATTTTAATATTTTTATTTACCTTGTTGATTATCATATTTAATTATGAATATTATTTTTATAGGATGGTGTAGGAACTATCCAATTTGAATTGGTGGTACGGAGATTCGACAAACCAATGGAGTCATAATTACAAACACGAGTAGCCTGAGTGTTCGAACGAACTCCTACCTAAGTCATGCAAGTATACATATGAGAGGGATGGAGATTCGATGAACCTATGGGATAAAGACGAAGTATACAAGGAAGGAGATATGAACAATGGGAGATTATGAAGAACCAAAAATCACTTATGCTAGAGCATTACCAATGAAGAAATGAAATAATAACTTCATTGGAAGAGATAGATGAGTGACATGTAACAGCCCGGTTTTAGCTAAATTGGAACGGTGGTTTCGAAACTACAAATCCGAGTTAGTAAAATTATTTTAATATTATTTTTGGTGTTTACAGTATGTGAATATATATGTGTGAAAACTTTGTGAGCTAATTTTACCGTTTAATAGCTCAATTTGAGAAAAAGGACTTAATCGCGTAAAATGCAAAAGTAACATGCTATAAGTTAAAAGTGCTTAATTGCTATAGCTTATTAAATGAAAGGTTATTATGTTGTAATCAGACCATTGATAGTGGAATTCGTCATAAATGGGCTTAATAGTATGAAATTTGGTGGCTTTTAATTAAGGTTAATTTTGTAATTAAATAAAACAATGAATAATAAATAAAACAAAAGATGAAAACATGTTCATCTTTGTTTCTTTGAACCGAAAATAGAGAAAGAAGAAATCCATTTAGGGCTCACATATTTGGCACACATTGATCTTGAGGTATGTTCTTTGCTCAGTTTTTTATGATTTTTATATTTTTGTGATCGTTGCTTTGAGTACTAGCTAGCCCGTGCCTTAATTTTTGAGTTTGTTGGTGATTTTTTAAAATTCCATTGATGATAGTTGGATGTTTATGAATGTTGATGATGAAATATGAAAGTTTGGTGTTTGATATACATGTTTTGTAAAGTGATTTTTGACAAAAATGTCAAAATAAGGATTTAATTGTGAAAATTACAAATTGAAGTGTTGAAATGTGAAATAAATGGAAGTTTTAGGCTGCTAGGGGTTCCTATGAAATTTGACTAGCATGTGATTGGATTTAATTGTGTGCATTTTGTGTATTTTTGAAATAGGGACTAAATTTTAAGAAATGTGAAAGTTTAGGGCAAAAGTGTAAATTGGCTAAAATATGTGTTTGTGGATGAAATTGATTGAGTTGGTGATTAAATGGGTTAATTTTTAATACATATAGATCAAGAAAGAAAGTATTTAGTTTTAGATCGGGGAAAATCAAAGGTTATCGAGTAATCAATCCGATTCATCAATTCCAAGTACAAGGTAAGTTCGTATATGGTAATTTCATTATAAATGCATGTTAAATGCTTTGATATCACAAAAAATGTGATTATGAGATTACAAATAGTGTTGAATAGTGAAAACGACTATACGAATGCATTCGATGATAGAAACAAGAGGTGTGAAAGCTCGGTTGAACCTTAGGAATAGAATTGGATATTTGTGAAATGTTATAAGTTGATATACCGATTTGGCTTTGAGCCATACATATCAGATGAGTTGGCCTTCGGCCACGATATTGGCCCTTGGGGTGCGAATAACACCTTGATTTGGCTACGGGCCATGGTATAGGTACTCTGGGATAAGTTACCTTGATTTAGCTACAGCCTATGGTATAGGTCCTTATCGATTGAGATCTTGAGTATCCGACTTCTATTCCAAATGGTTTAATGGGTAACGAATGATGTGGTTGAGAAAGAGGTTAGTACGAGGTGGTACAGGCACGTACGGAACTTATTCGAATATTACATCAAGAAAATTCAATGAGATTATTATTGGATCATGTTTTGAGACATGAGAAAGGTTTGTAGTTAATGTAATTTTGATTTGGTATTGTGAAAATGGTTGTATTATATTTATTTGATGAATTGAGTTAATCACTTACGAGGTTACTAAGCTATGAAGCTTACAGTGTGTTATTTGTCTATGTTTTATAGATTATCGAAGCTAGCTTGGACTCGGGGATCGTCGGGAAATGTCGTCACACTATCGATCAGTTTGTTGGTACTTTTGAAGGCTTGTATATATGGTATATGGCATGTATAGGCTAGTGTCATCTTGGTATGCTTTGAATTATTGATTTTAGCTATGAGATTTGGTTTGTAAATGTTGGTGTGTATGACCATTTAAGTTGGCTTGAATTATGTGCTTGATAAGTGATATATGTGATGTATATATGTCTTATGTGATGGTTTGATTTGAGATGATGATATGGTGCATTTTGTGTCATGATATAGATAATAATTTGATAAGTAAATGCATTTAGAAGTTGTGTAAGTTGTGATGATTTCGTCATAATGATTTGGTATGTTTTAAATATGGAATTGAGTAGTTGAAATGGTTGAGGATAGTTGGTATGAATTGTGTATGAATTGACATGTTTTGGCTGCTTATAAATGTAATGAAATGGTACCATTTTGGTTGCTAGGTGTGCATGAGAAAAGGGTGGCAAATTGGCTTGGCAAATGGCCTTTTTTTGTCCACACGGGCAGAGACACAAGCGTGTGTCTTAGCCGTGTGTGACACACGGTCACGTTACAAGGCTTGTGTCCCCTGGGGTACCCTTTTGAATGAAGTTCGTATACCCTGCAGGTTTGGTAAGGCCTAGACACACGGGCGTATCTACTGGCCGTGTGTGGCACATGGGCTGGCACATGGGCGTGTTGCCGGCCGTGTGACACAGGTTAGTAACCGCTCCAGTTTTCCCACAGTTATGGCACACGGGCATGTTCTCGGCCATGTGATACAAGTCAGTATGTATGCCCTGCTTTCACACAGCCTGTTCAGAGGGCGTGTGACCCTTAAATGCAAGAAAATTTTCTATGTTTCCCAAAGTTTGCTAATGTTATCGGTTTAGTCCCGAACCTCTTTTAAGCATGTTTTAAGGTATCATAGGGCCTTATAAGGGACAATGTGAATGATTGAATGGTTTTTTAATTATGAATACATATATACATGATTTATGTTGTGATGGATTGGTATTGCCTTGTAACCCTATTTTAGCTATAGATACGGGTTAGGGGTGTTATATTTAATTAGTATTAGAGCTATGGTTTAGTTGATTCTAGGACTAACGTAGTGTGTGAGAGTCTAGCTATACATGCTTATATATAAACTGCAATAGTGTGATGATTCCTGACAGTTAAAATGTGTTTTTATATAGAAAATGGATCCTGAAAGGGCCGTAGCTGACGATGTAGAGAGTAATGCACCCGTTCCCGCTCAAGGGGTAGTACCGGCTGATTGTAGGTCAATTACTAGTAGTCAAGAGGGAGAGGCAAAGCAAGCCTTCTTCCATAAATGGATGAGTGGTTTACGGAATTCGTTCGGATGAATTCAGCTGCTCGACAACCTCCACCCCCACTTGTTCCTCAACAAGTCCTAGTTGTGCCACAAGTGATAGATTCGATTCGATTGAGTAAGCTACATATTGATAAGATTTAGAAACACGGGACTGAGGAGTTTTGGGCTACAGTTGATGATGATGTTGAGAGAGCTGAGTTCTGGCTTGAGAACATGACTAGAGTATTCGATGAATTCTCCTGTACTCAAAATGAAAGTATCAAATGTGTTGTATCTTTGCTGAGATATAATGCATACCATTGGTGGAAAACGTTGATATCTATAGTTCCGAGAGAATGGGCCACTTGGGAGTTCTTTCAATCCAAATTCTGAAAGAAGTATATAAGTCAAAGATTTCTCAATCAGAAACATAAAGAGTTTCTGGAATTGAAACAAGGCCGAATGACTGTGACCGAGTACGAAAGAGAATTTTTACGATTAAGCAAATATGCTCGGGAATATGTTTCTATCGAAGAGATTATGTGTAAATGATTCGTTGATGGACTGAATGAAGATATAAAGCTATTAGTCAGGATTCTGGAAATTAAAGAATTTGTTGTTTTAGTTGAAAGGGCTTGTAAAGCCGAAGATCTCAACAAAGAAAAGAGGAAAGCAGATTTCGAGGCTAGAGACATTAGAAAAAGATCAATGAGTAAACCATATCAATATTCATCAAAGAAATCCAGGGATTCGTATACTCGTCCGAATGCTTCAATTGGAATCTGAACAAGGATCGTGCTAAACAATACTTCAGTTCCAAAGCTCAAGCTACATTAGTATCGAGTTTTGGCAGTATGAGAGATAACAAACTTGAATGTCAGCAGTGTGAGAGATGACATTTTAGAGAATGCTAGAACAAAAGAAATAAAGTCTGTTACAAATGTGGATCGTTGGATCATTTTATGTGGGATTGTTTAAAGTTGATGGAAAAAAAGGATGTTTAGAACATGAGGCCAAGTAACACTGTAAACAGAGGTAGATCATGGGAAATAAGAGTGGTAGCCAGATAGCAACTAAAGATTCTACTATGAGGTCAGGGGCCAGGGCACCTGCACGAGCCTACGCTATTCGCACTCGCGAAGAAGTGCCATCTCCAAATGTCATTACCGATACTTTCACTCTCTATGATACTAATGTGATTGCATTGATAGATCCAGGACCTAGTCACTCGTATATATGTATGAATTTAGTATCCAGTAAGACTTTGCTTGTAGAGTCTACTAAATTGTGATTAGAGTATCAAACCCCTTAGGAAAGTGTGTTTTAGTCGATAAAGTGTGCAAGAACTGTCCATTGATGATTCGGGATTTCTATTTTTTGGTTGATCTGATGTTGTTACCATTTGATGAATTTGATATAATTCTGGGTATGGATTGGCTAAAGTTGCATGATGCTATTGTGAATTGCAAACAAAAGACGATTGATTTGAGATGTCAGAATAATGAGATTATCCAGATTGAGTCAGATGATCTGAATTGCTTGACAACGGTGATTTCATCGATGTTAGCTCAGAAATACGTGAGAAAGGGTTGTGAAGCTTATTTTTCTTATGTGCTTGATATAAAAGTGACTGAAAAGAAGATAGAATCAGTGCCAGTTGTGTGTGAATACCCATATGTGTTTCCTGAAGATTTACTGAGTTTACCATCGATTCGAGAGGTTGAATTTGGTATTAGATTAGTGCCATGAATGACTCCTATATTGATAGCTCCGTACAGAATGGCTCCAACAGAGTTAAAAGAATTGAAAGCTCAGTTGCAAGAATTAACTAACAGAGGGTTTGCAAGACCTAATTTCTCGCCCTAGGGTGCTCCCGTTTTGTTTGTTAAAAAGAAAGATGGAACGATGAGAATGTGTATAGACTACTGATAGCTGAATAAAGTGACAATCAAGAACAAATACTATAACACCTCTAACTCGAATCCATCACTGAAATGGGGTTACAAGGCATAACCGAACAATTCACAGCTTAAGGGAGAAAGAGAAAATTTCTCCTTACTACGAATTTTTTTTAAAGGAAAATATGTTCAACTAAATAAAACATATATGCACCTCCTTTATAATATTCAAATATCAATTTTATATTACATACTATCATAGCGAATCTCATATATAATTATTAAAACATTCAAACTCTTATACCAAATCATGCTATTAAATCAACCCAACTTGGCAATCTCAAATATACTATTATAAATCATTATTTGGGCAAAATATATAAATTAAAGTACAACTTAGTCACATACCAAATTTATTTATGCTCTTACATAAATTAATTACATATTATAATAATTCATCTAAGTTATTATCTTACAACCGGAGCTTATACTAAACACTATATACACATTTATAGTATTCATATTACCATCTCATGCCTTACTCCATTACCAAACCTAAGATTAAAAATTACAACATATATATATATATATATTTATTTCTTGAGGTCATGTACATGTACATATTATTACTAATATATGTACCAAAATTTATTAATGTTGGCAAATACCAAATCTCAAGTCAATTATTCACCCTAATTAAAGTTTCAGCATATAACCGAACATGTTTTAGAACCAAATTGAACCATTTTTATCCAATTCACATAATATCACCTTTACCAACCTAATAACCAATTTTACACATATATCACATCTAAACCTGAGTCATGGTTGAGTCAAAAAAATACACTTACGAATATATATATATATATATATATATATATATATATAGCATAGCCAATTTTTAAACCACATAAAAATATACATATATACTGCAATCATCAACCAATTCCAAAGCATACTTCACATGATAGCCATAACCGAATACCAAAATTAAACATGGCCAAACATATATACAACCATTAGCACTTCAATCAACCATCATTCACCTAAACATTTAGAAGGATCGAAACACCAAAATCACAACTAGGCTTATCAGACATTATAATTAAGCACGCATAAGACTAGGTCTAAGCATAATTAGCAAGCCATTTTCGCATGGCCATTATACACAACCAAAATTCATTATTTCAAAATGTAATCCAGCCTATACATGCCATATTTCGAATTCAACTATTTAAATACCGAAGTAGTAGATAGTGTGATGAACTTTGCTGACGATCTTCGAGCTTGTAATGTGAACCCAAAATTTATAAAACAAAGTAAACACGTACACACAGAGTAAGCTATCATAGCTTAGTAAGTCATAAGCAAATAACAACTCAATAATATACTCAACTCATTAAATTTAAACTAAACCAATTTACTAAACTAATGCCATATTTAATCTCAACTTATACATTCCATAAACCACACATTTTTAACATAATTATCACTTTGGCCGAATAGTTATAAGGTTAAATTTTACAAATTTTCATTCAACTTTCAAAGCCAAATATCATTACACATCCAAATATACTTCCATTCATTTACATAAGCTTACAAAACAAGATTTAACTTCATATACATACATCACTTATTTGGCCGAATATACAAGATCATATATAACATCACATATGTATATTACCTATATGGCCGAATATACATAGTCACACATATGCACATAGTGAAGAATCATTTCATTGATATTCAAATTATTTAGTCACAAGGCCGAATACACATACTAATCTCACATATATTTTTCATTTCTATCATACATGATTTAACACAAATATTCAAAGTACTTACTTACCTTATCTCACATAGGTAACAGGTTAATTCATACCTGGCCATTTAGCTCATTTTACTTACTCAAACATAACTTATCCTTGCCCGATGAACCATTCGAAATTGGATAGGACACTCGGATAATCACATATATCGTACAATGCCAACGTCTCAGACCTAGTCTTACATGTAGCCACATATCGATGCCACTGTCCCAGACAGGGTCTTACTCGTACACATATATCGGAGTCACATATCGATGCCATGGTCTTTCTCGCACACATATATAGGAACCCTATGTCATGACATATGTATCCTAACTATTCCTAAGGTTCATACGGGGTTTTCAGACGTCGTAACTCGGTCGAAACGAATTCAGAAACATAGTAATCAATCTTATTCACATTCGGCTATTGCATAAGTAAAATCACATATTTCATTTCAGCAAGTACAATTTACATATAATTATAAATAAGTACGTCTATTTGCTTATAAACTTACCTCAGACTATGTAAAACGGAACGGGACAACTAGTCAACAACTTTCGCTTTCCTCCGATCCAAATCTGATTTCTTTGGTTCTTGATCTAAACATATTCAAATTAAGCTCATTCAAACATATTTCATTCAATTCAATCCAAAAACACATAACTGGTAAAATTACCATTTTACCCTGACATTTACATTTTTTACAATTTAGTCCCTATTGCACAAAACACAAAATATACAAAATTTCAATATACCCATGTTGGGCCGAATTTTACCCATACTCATACAAGTCCATATATTTAATTTATTTCACATTTTAATCCCTCAAATTATTATTTTTGCAATTTAGTCCTAATTACTCAAAATCATCAAAAACTCCAATACAAAACATGTTAATCTAAAACATATCTTTCATATTTCATCATCAAACAACAAAAATCACAAGCTCTCAATAATGGCATAACTCAAAATATTCACCAAAATCAAAATTTTAAACATGGGTTTTGTAGTACTCGAAGCAACGATCTCAAAAACGTAAAAATGATCAAAAATCGACTAAGAACGAACCTTGAATCAAGCTTAAAAGGATGGCCGAACCTAGCTTCTTTTCTTTTTCTTTCTTGTTTATAATATTCAGTCACTTAAGAATAAGATGAATGAATGATATTTTTTTAACATATGTTTTAATATAATAACTTATATTTCTAATTTACTAATTTAACCTTAATAATAAAGTATAAAGCCATTATAAGCTAGCGCACTACCGTCCATATTACTTGAATTTGGTTTATTTACAACATAAATGCTTCAATTTAGAAATCCACTAATTTTTCAACCCCTTTTAGAAATAACCACTAAATTTTCATTTTACGCGATTAAGTCCTTTTATTCAATTGGACACCTAAACGATAAAATTAAATCACGAAATTTTCACAGATACAAATTCACATAAAATAAACATAGAAAATAATTTTAAGATATTCTTTTCTGACTCAGATTCGTGGTCTTGAAACCACCATTCTGATTAGGGTCTAAATCGGGTTGTTACAAATACCCTCTACCGCGGATTGATGATTTGTTTGATCAATTGAAAGGGACTACAATGTTTTCAAAGATAGATTTGATATTGGGTTACTACCAATTGCGAGTTAAAGACTCTATTGTGCCAAAAATCGTATTTAGAATGAGGTATGGTCTTTATGAATTCTTAGTTATGCCATTTGGATTATCGAATGCTCCTACTGTCTTTATAGATTTAATGAATCATATTTTTAAACCGTACTTAGACCGATTTTTTTTTTTGTATTTATTGACGATATTTTGATATATTCACAAGATGAAACTGAACATGCTGAGCATTTGAGAATTGTATTGCAGACTCTGCGTGATAAGAAGTTATATGCAAAGTTTAGTAAATGTGAATTCTGGTTGCGTGAGGTTGGTTTTCTAGGACATATTGTGTCATATCGAGTATTAGAGTCGATTTGAGCAATATTTTTGCAATAATAGATTAGAAGCCTCCAAGAAATGTTTATGATGTCCGTAGTTTTCTAAGACTAGTGGGAAATTATAGAAGATTTGTGAAAGGCTTCTCAATGATTGCAACTTCGTTGACGAGATTACTTCAGAAAAATGTAAAGTTTGAATGGCCAGAGAAATGTCAGAAAAGTTTTGATCAGTTGAAAGTTCTTTTGACTAAAGCTCTAGTGTTAGTACAGCCATAATCGGGTAAAGAATTTGTTATCTTTAGTGATGCATCGTTCAATGGTTTGGGATATGTTTTGATGCAGGAATGCAAAGTAACAGCTTATGCCTCGAGACAGTTGAAACCACATGAAAAGAATTATCTGACTCACGATTTAGAGTTAGCATCCATTGTGTTTGCATTGCAGATTTGGCGCCATTATCTATTCGGTGAGAAATTTCATGTTTATTCAGATCACAAGAGTTTGAAATATCTGATGACTCAGCAAGATTTGAATTTGAGACAGCGAAGATGGTTAGAATTGCTAAAAGATTACGAGCTAGTAATTAACTACCATCTAGGAAAAGAAAATGTTGTTACTGATGCATTAAGCTGAAAATCTTTGTTTGCTCTATGTGTAATGAATACTCTGTAACACCCCAAACCCGAGACCATCGCCGGTGTCGGACCCGAGGGTTAACAAACCAAGTTCACATGTTTTTGCCCATCAATTTGACATTTCCAGTCAGGCTGGAAAACTGCGTCACTGTCGCCTTAAAAATCATATCTCGAGTTTCAAAACTCGGAAACTGGTTTCGTAAATTTTTCCTGAATTTAGACTCATATATACATCCATGGATTTATTTCTAGGATTTTTGGTCGGGCCAATTGGTACAGTTTATTAGTTAAAGTTACCCAAGTTACAGGGATCGACTGCTCTGACCTTCGCGCGGTATAACTTGAATATCTCTCTGCACAGGGCTTTAATGCTGGTGTCGTTTGTTTCTAATGAAACTAGACTCAAAATGGAATCTGTACATATAAGGTATATCTCCTAATTCTTTTGGATAATTTATAGTGAATTTTTAAAGTTGCGACAGGGAACCCAGAAACCATTCTGGCCCTGTCTCACAATAGCTTTAATATCTCTTAACCTGTAACTCCTATGACCGTTTCGTTTCTTCCATATGAAAATAGACTCATCAAGGTTCATTTACATAGCTTATTCACTATTTTATTCCATTCCTATGAATTATGGTGATTTTTCACATTCACGCCACTGCAGCTGGCAGCATCTGTTTTAAGGTAGGACTTACCTATTTGGTAGTCTCCATGATTCAACTAATCTTGCCATACATAGGTTCATATATGATCATTTTAACCATGCCAATGGCTGATCATATGACCAACATTCCCATTTCCAAACCATAGCCACATCATGACCCCAAATATATATACATACAACCCACAATAAGTCTAAGTTCATGCTCCCTTTTCGAGCCATTTTCGCATGGCCATACATACTTACATTACAACGTATTTAACAAACAAGAGGTAGTCCTATACATGCCATCTCAAGTTCAACCAAAATTTATACCAAAATGGAGGCTTGATAGTGTGGATGACTTCGACTTCAACGATCCCAAATCCGATTGCCTCGAGCGAAATCTAGAAAACTAAGAGCCAAAGCAACGGGTAAGCATTTTATGCTTAGTAAGTCTCAAGGAATATAATGAACTATAATTTACAGCAATACATTCACATAGCCAAATGCATCATTTCATTAATACACATTCTTACTTCATACTTCATCATTGTATAAGTTCGCAAAGCATCAATCAATTCAATAACTGAAATTCATTAGTCGATTGAGCGAATGTTGCTCAAACACGTCGACTTTCCAATGCACATATAACGTACCTTATCCTTTGGGCTGTCCGAGTGTACTAATTAAATTCATTTCAGCAACCAACACTCACCTCCAGCCCAAGATTCTTCGAATATAACCGGATATAATCACGTGCACAAATGCCTTGGTCTTAGCCCGGATAGAATAACTCGCACGAATGCCTTGGCCTTAGCCCGGATATAACCACTAGCACAATTGCCTTCGTCTTAACCGGATATAATTTCCAGCATAATTGTCTTGGGCTTAGCCCGATATCATTCAATTTCTCATGCACACATACATCAATAATCATTGGACATACATATTTCATTTTCGTTACTAAGGCTCAAACACAATTAATATCATTAGCATATTCGCCTTCGGGACTTAGCCCGGGTGGAATTCAAATACTCATACACACATAATCAATAATCATACACATCCATATTTCATCTCACATAATTCAAGTAAGGTCACTTCTTGAGGACTTACCTCGGATGTTGTCGAACGGCTTTTTCGGCTATTCGATCACCTTTTCCTTCCCCTTGTCCAATTGTGGCCCTCTTAGCTCTTGAGCTAATTCAAACAAATTCAATTTATTAAAACCTCATTGTGCTTGCTTATGGCCGAATATGACAAGGATTTTAAATGGTCATATGGCCACTCTTTAGCTTGAATACACAATGGTCATGCACATTTTATACTACATCAAGCAATTCAATACAATTTATTTGAGCATCAAGGAAATGCTAAGGCCTTCAATAGGCTACCCAAGGCCGAATATTCATGTACATGTTGAGGTCAATTTTGCACTTAATACCTCACAAAACAGCATGCAATCTACTAATTTATGCTTTGCACATTGTGGCCCAAAACTTATAATATAGCATCAAGCACTTATATGTGTGCTAGGCCGAATTGTGCTTGCAATTTCACAAGCATTCTTCCACATTTTCTTCTTTAAATCAATATATTCATCACTTAGTTCATAACCAAACATAATGTGCAATCATATATATGCATATATGAGCATGGCAGAATTTTCAAGGTGTCCATAGCCATCCAAAACACAAACTTTTAACTAACATGCAAGAAGCATGAATCATGCTCAAGAATGCATCATGGCCAAGTATGACAATCATGCTCCTTTTCAACTTTAATCATGATAAAACAAAGAGAAAACTCAAAATCTTACTCATGAGTAGAAAATCCATCATTGCATGCATCATCATCAAGCTTCACACTTAGCATGCAATGGCTTTATCACTATAACAACTTTGGCCAAATACCATTTCCATGGCATACCAAAGATTTGAGCCATGGCTAACATGCACATCAAGTTAGCAACCAAAACATGCATGAAACTCCCAACACAACCTCATACATACCTTAATCTTGATGCAAATTTAGCCAAATCACCTTCTAGATCTCTTCTAAACAAAGGAAATGAAGCAAAAAATCCTTCTTCCTCTTAGTATTTTCGGCCAAAAGGAGAGAGCAAGCATGAACAAATTTTTTTTTTGTTTCTCTCTTCTTGGTTGCACTGCAATGGGGTATGCCACTCTCTCACACACATTTTTTTTCATTCTTTTCTTACCCATGCTTATTTGTTTACTATTTCTCCCTAATGCCCAACAAAACATGTTTCATGACATGTTTGACCCATATTTCTTTGTCATGGCCGGCCATTACTTGTAGAAAGGGGGAATTTGACATGCAAGTCCATTATTTTGCATGCATGCTTTAATTAGTCATCACCTATTTCCCTATCGTACTTTCAAAGTTCACTACTAAGTCCTTTCTTATAATTTAGCACCTAATTAATAAAAATCGAGACACGAAATATTTACGCATACCAATTCCACATACAATAAGTACGGAATATAACACTTAATTATTCTTGTGACTTCGGTTTCGTGGTCCCAAACCACTCTCCGACTAGGGTCACATTCGGTGTCACAACTCTCCCCACTCAAGAGATTTTCGTCCCAAAAGCTTACCGTAAATAGGTTCGGATATCGCTCTCTCATTGAGTTCTCGGTCTCCCAAGTAGCTTCTTCTATCCCGTGCTTGAGCCATAACACTTTCACTAGCGGAACCCGCTTGTTTCGCAACTCTTTCACTTCTCGTGATAGGATACGAATTGGTTCTTCCTCATAACTCATATTAGCTTGAATTTCAATTTCGATGGACTAATCACGTGCGATGGATCGGATCTATAACGTCAAGCATCAAACGTGGAAGACATCGTGAACCTTTTGAGTTCGGGGCAAAATCAAACGATATGCCACCGGACCGACTCGCTCGATATCTCATATGGCCCAATGAACCTCGGGCTCAACTTGCCCTTACTACCAACTCGAGTATTTTTTCCAAGGCGATACCTTGAGGAACACTTTATCACCCACCGATACTCGATATCCTTACGCTTCATATCCGCTGCACGACTTCGACGATCGAAGGCTATCTTCAAACTTTCACGGATTACTTTCACTTTCTTCGGCATCCCTAATCAAATCCACCGAAAATCTTGCTTTCACCAAGCTCGGTCCAAAACAATGGTGTACGGCATTTACGCCTCGCACAAAGCCTCGTAGGGTGCCATCTTAATACTCGATTGAAAGTCGTTGTTGTGTTTAATTCAATCAACGGCAAATACCGCTCCCATGAACCACTAAACTCGAGGACGCAACATCTTAACATATCCTCAAGTATCTGAATTACCCGCCGGATTGACCATCGGTTTGGGGTGAAAGCGGTCTTGAAATGCAACTTGGTACCCAAAGCTTCTTGCAACTTTTTCCAAAACCGCGAGGTAAATCTCGGATCTCTATCCGACACGATAGAAATAGGCACCCGTGTAATTTCACAACTGAGAAACGTATAATTCCGCTAATTTGTCCATTGAAAAATCCGTGACGTCACGGGGACAAAGTGGGCCGACTTAGTCAATCGATCTACCACGACCCAAACCGCATCCTTCTTACTTGTCGACAATGGCGGTCCGGATACAAAGTCCATTGTGACTCGATCCCATTTCCACTCGGGTATCGTGATTGGTCAAGTAATCTCAAGGCACTGATGTTCCGCTTTCACTTGTTGACATATTAAACATCTTGAAACAAAGTCGAGATGTCTCGCTTCATACCATGCCACCAAAATCGACGCTTCAAATCATTGTACATCTTCGTACTCCCGGGTGGATTGCCATTCGCTACAATGGGCTTCATTCGAATTATCGAAATGAGTTCAATTCTTTGGGACACACGACGACTTTTGAACCTCAAACAATCGTCATCGCCGATTTGAAACTCCGAGTCCTTGTTCGAACACACGCAGCCCGCTTTGCAACCAACTCGTCATCGACTTTCTCGAGCTTCTCGAATTTGGTGTGTCAATAATGGTTTGGCTTTCATTTCAGCCACTAACACACCGTCGGATCGGATAGACAAGTGCACATTCATCGTCAGTAAAGTGAATAACGATTTACGACTCAAGGCATCCGCAACTACATTCGCCTTTCCCGGGTGATAGTCAATGATCACTCATAATCCTTTAATGTACCGAGCCAACGTCTTTGTCGCAGATTTAAGTCTCGTTGGGTCATCAAATACTTGAGACTTTTGTGATCCGAGTATACATGGCACCTTTCACCAAATAAGTAATGTCGCCAAATCTTTAAGGCGAATACGATGGCGGCCAATTCGAGATCATGAGTCGGATAATTTTTCTCATGTGGCTTTAATTGCCTCGACGATAGGCCACAACTCGACCTTCTTGCATTAATACGCAACCTAACCCAAGTAGAGAGGCGTCGCTATAGATGACAAACTCCTTGCGGACTCGGGTTGCACTAGAATTGGGGCTTCACCAAATAAGTTTTCAGTTGATCAAGCTTTTTGGCATTTCTCCGTCCATTCAACTTAACATCCTTTTGGAGTAAGCCATCATCGGCGTGGCTATCGTTGAGAAGCCTTTACAAATCGTCGGTAGTAACCTAAGAAGCCCCAAAAAGCTTCAACCTCGATAATATTTCTGAGGCTTCCAATTTAGTATGGCTGAAATTTTATTCGAATCGACTCGAATACCGATGCAGATACCACATGACCCAAGAAGCTTACCTCTCTTAACCGTAACTCACACTTGCTGAACTTAGCATATAATTGCTTGTCCCGTAAAATTTGCAAAGACTAACCGCAGGTGTTCAAAGATGTTCGGTCTCATTTCTTGAATAGACCAAGATGTCATCAATGAACACGACTACTTAATCGATCCAAATATGGTCTAAAGATTCGATTCATTAAATCCATAAATACCGCGAGGGCATTAGTGAGCCCAAACGGCATCACCAGAACTCATAGTGACCATATCTCGCTCAAGGCGCCTTGGGCACGTCTGAATCTCGGATTCGCAATTGATAGTAGCCCGATCTCAAATCTATTTTCGAGAACACCGAGGCTCCTTCAGCTTGATCGAACAAGTCATCAATACGTGGCAACGGATATTTGTTCTTTATCGTCGCTTTGTTGTCGACGATAGTCGATGCATAGTCGCATGGTTCCATCCTTCTTCTTCACGAACAACACCGCGCACCCCAAGGCGAAAAACTCAAGGCGAGCAAAACCTCTATCCACCAATTCTTGCAACCGAGTTTTCAACTCCTTCAATTCCGTTGGTGCCATACGATACGGAGCTATCGAAATTGGGGTGGTACCAGTACCAATTGATGCCAAATTCTATTTCTCGACAGTGGTAAACCCGGCAATTCTTCGGGGAAAACATCCGGGTATTCACAAACCACGGGCACAGATTCGGGTTTCTTCTCTGATTCCTTGTCATCGAGTACGTACGCAAGGTACGCTTCGCACCCTTTTCTTACATATTTCTGGGCCAACATCGCGATATTACGGTGGCAACCCTTTAAGTCCGTGGACTCAACCCGAATTATTTCATTATTCGCGACCTCAAATCGATAGTCTTGCTCTTGCAATTTACAACCGCATCGTGCATGGTCAACCAATCCAAACCAAGAATAACATCGAACTCATCGAATGGCAAAAGCATTAAGTCCGCCGGAAAACAAGAACCTCGGAACACTAGGGGACTTTTCTTGCACACTTTGTTAACAAGCACGTAATGACCCAAGGGTTTGACACCGAATTACAAACTCAAGAGACTCAATGGGCAAAGTCTTCTTGGATGCTAAGGTTTCACATATATAAGAATGAGTAGAACCAGGTCAATCAAAGCAATTACATTTGTATTGAAAAGAGTGAAAGTACCGGTAATAACATCCGGAGAGGCAAAGATCCTCGGCGTGCGCGTATGGCATAAGTCCTAGCAGAGCACGAGCCTCGGATCCGATGGTAGCATCTCTAGATCCTCTCGACCGCCATCGACATTGCCCATATTTCTAGGTGGCCTACCTCGAGCGATGGTAGCACCCGGGTTTGCACTCGACTTGCATTCTGCTCATGCATCCTCGGGCAATCCTTCATAAAATGGTCGGCCGATCCACACTTATAGCAGGAGCGATCACGAAACCAACAGCTCCCGAATGCCATTTGCCACAATGTGGACACTCCGTCCTCTCTACGATCATTTCCGCCACCGCAATCGAGGTGACTCGTGTGGTCACAGGGTCGATCGCGTCCTCGCCTAGAAAATCCCAAACGCCTCTAGACCGGCTCGCATCATCGCGAAATCTCTTCGATGCTTGTTGAAGAGACTTTCCGAGGACCTCTTTCGAATTCTCCAATCCCACATCAGCTTTTTGTTTCTCCTTTCTAAGCTCTTCGACTTTACAAGCTCGCTCAACAAGTACTACGAACTCTCGATCTCGAGAATGCCAACAAACATCCTTATATCATCATTCAGCCCATCCTCGAAGCGTTTGCACATAATAGCTTCGGACGAAATGCATTCTCGCGCATCGGCTAAGCCTCACAAACTTTCGTTCAGTAGTCGGTAACGGACATAGAACCTTGCTTAAGATCAAGGAACTCCCTCCGCTTTTGGTCGATGAATCTCGATCGATATACTTTTTTCGAACTCGGTTAGAAAGAATTCCCAAGTCACTTGCTCTCTAGGCACCACGAAGTCGAGTACTCCACCAATAGTAGGCGGACTCGCGTAGCAAGGAGATGGTACACTTTAAGCACTCATCGGGTGTGAGGATAGCTCATCAAGCACCGGATAGTGTTATCTAACCATAATTCAGCTCGCTTCGGCATCATCATCATCCGTAGCCTTAAATTCAGTGGCCCCATGTTTTCTAATCCTATCGATGGGGCTTACCCGACCTTATTGGGTCACCACCGGAGGTATTGTAGGTGTGGGGTTGCATTAAATCGGGAATGGAGGTGGTGGAACAGCCGTGTTGGTTCGAATGTATTGATTAAACCATTCGCTCATCACACTATAAAAGGCTTGCTTAGCCTCGTCATTAGGATTGCTGGCCATAGGTTGAGAGTCCGCCGGCGCTGTCCCTTGCGCGAGCAGCGCCACACTCTCCACATCATCAGCTATCGCTCGGTTGGGATCGGGATCCATTGCTATAAACAAACATGAAGTCAAATTGTCGAAATTCATCACACTATCGATTCATCATTTAATGGCATGTATAGCTAGACCCCAAACACATCACGGTAGTCCTAGAATCGACTAAACCGTGGCTCGATACCAATAAAATTGTAACACCCCAAACCCGAGACCATCGCCGTGTCGGACCCGAGGGTTAACAAACCAAGTTCACATGTTTTTGCCCATCAATTTGACATTTCCAGTCAGGCTGGAAAACTGCGTCACTGTCGCCTTAAAATCATATCTCGAGTTTCAAAACTCGGAAACTGGTTTCGTAAATTTTTCCTGAATTTAGACTCATATATACATCCATGGATTTATTTCTAGGATTTTGGTCGGGCCAATTGGTACAGTTTATTAGTTAAAGTTACCCAAGTTACAGGGATCGACTGCTCTGACCTTCGCGCGGTATAACTTGAATATCTCTCTGCACAGGGCTTTAATGCTGGTGTCGTTTGTTTCTAATGAAACTAGACTCAAAATGGAATCTGTACATATAAGGTATATCTCCTAATTCTTTTGGATAATTTATAGTGAATTTTTAAAGTTGCGACAGGGAACCCAGAAACCATTCTGGCCCTGTCTCACAATAGCTTTAATATCTCTTAACCTGTAACTCCTATGACCGTTTCGTTTCTTCCATATGAAAATAGACTCATCAAGGTTCATTTACATAGCTTATTCACTATTTTATTCCATTCCTATGAATTATGGTGATTTTTCACATTCACGCCACTGCAGCTGGCAGCATCTGTTTTAAGGTAGGACTTACCTATTTGGTAGTCTCCATGATTCAACTAATCTTGCCATACATAGGTTCATATATGATCATTTTAACCATGCCAATGGCTGATCATATGACCAACATTCCCATTTCCAAACCATAGCCACATCATGACCCCAAATATATATACATACAACCCACAATAAGTCTAAGTTCATGCTCCCTTTTGAGCCATTTTCGCATGGCCATACATACTTACATTACAACGTATTTAACAAACAAGAGGTAGTCCTATACATGCCATCTCAAGTTCAACCAAAATTTATACCAAAATGGAGGCTTGATAGTGTGGATGACTTCGACTTCAACGATCCCAAATCCGATTGCCTCGAGCGAAATCTAGAAAACTAAGAGCCAAAGCAACGGGTAAGCATTTTATGCTTAGTAAGTCTCAAGGAATATAATGAACTATAATTTACAGCAATACATTCACATAGCCAAATGCATCATTTCATTAATACACATTCTTACTTCATACTTCATCATTGTATAAGTTCGCAAAGCATCAATCAATTCAATAACTGAAATTCATTAGTCGATTGAGCGAATGTTGCTCAAACACGCCGACTTTCCAATGCACATATAACGTACCTTATCCTTTGGGCTGTCCGAGTGTACTAATTAAATTCATTTCAGCAACCAACACTCACCTCCAGCCCAAGATTCTTCGAATATAACCGGATATAATCACGCACAAATGCCTTGGTCTTAGCCGGATAGAATAACTCATACGAATGCCTTGGGCCTTAGCCGGATATAACCACTAGCACAATTGCCTTCGGTCTTAACCGGATATAATTTCCAGCATAATTGTCTTCGGCTTAGCCCGGATATCATTCAATTTCTCATGCACACATACATCAATAATCATTGGACATACATATTTCATTTTCACACTAAGGCTCAAACACAATTAATATCATTAGCATATTCGCCTTCGGGACTTAGCCCGGTGGAATTCAAATACTCATACACACATAATCAATAATCATACACATCCATATTTCATCTCACATAATTCAAGTAAGGTCACTTCTTGAGGACTTACCTCGGATGTTGTCGAACGGCTTTTTCGGCTATTCGATCACCTTTTCCTTCCCTTGTCCAATTGTGGCCCTCTTAGCTCTTGAGCTAATTCAAACAAATTCAATTTATTAAAACCTCATTGTGCTTGCTTATGGCGAATATGACAAGGATTTTAAATGGTCATATGGCCACTCTTTAGCTTGAATACACAATGGTCATGCACATTTTATACTACATCAAGCAATTCAATACAATTTATTTGAGCATCAAGGAAATGCTAAGGCCTTCAATAGGCTACCCAAGGCCGAATATTCATGTACATGTTGAGGTCAATTTTGCACTTAATACCTCACAAAAACAGCATGCAATCTACTAATTTATGCTTTGCACATTGTGGCCCAAAACTTATAATATAGCATCAAGCACTTATATGTGTGCTAGGCGAATTGTGCTTGCAATTTCACAAGCATTCTTCCACATTTTCTTCTTTAAATCAATATATTCATCACTTAGTTCATAACCAAACATAATGTGCAATCATATATATGCATATATGAGCATGGCCGAATTTTCAAGGTGTCCATAGCCATCCAAAACACAAACTTTTAACTAACATGCAAGAAGCATGAATCATGCTCAAGAATGCATCATGGCCAAGTATGACAATCATGCTCCTTTTCAACTTTAATCATGATAAAACAAAGAGAAAACTCAAAATCTTACTCATGAGTAGAAAATCCATCATTGCATGCATCATCATCAAGCTTCACACTTAGCATGCAATGGCTTTATCACTATAACAACTTTGGCCAAATACCATTTCCATGGCATACCAAAGATTTGAGCCATGGCTAACATGCACATCAAGTTAGCAACCAAAACATGCATGAAACTCCCAACACAACCTCATACATACCTTAATCTTGATGCAAATTTAGCCAAATCACCTTCTAGATCTCTTCTAAACAAAGGAAATGAAGCAAAAAATCCTTCTTCCTCTTAGTATTTTCGCCAAAAGGAGAGAGCAAGCATGAACAAATTTTTTTTTGTTTCTCTCTTCTTGGTTGCACTAAGCAATGGGGTATGCCACTCTCTCACACATTTTTTTTTTCATTCTTTTCTTACCCATGCTTATTTGTTTACTATTTCTCCCTAATGCCCAACAAAACATGTTTCATGACATGTTTGACCCATATTTCTTTGTCATGGCGGCCATTACTTGTAGAAAGGGGAATTTGACATGCAAGTCCATTATTTTGCATGCATGCTTTAATTAGTCATCACCTATTTCCCTATCGTACTTTCAAAGTTCACTACTAAGTCCTTTCTTATAATTTAGCACCTAATTAATAAAAATCGAGACACGAAATATTTACGCATACCAATTCCACATACAATAAGTACGGAATATAACACTTAATTATTCTTGTGACTCGGTTTCGTGGTCCCGAAACCACTCTCCGACTAGGGTCACATTCGGGGTGTCACATACTCAGTTGGCTTTATCTGATGACGGCTCAGTTGTAGCTGAATTGAAAACAAGACCGTTGTTTATACAACATATTTATGAAGCTTAGAAGATTGATAATGAAATGTTGATAAAATAGCTCAATGTGAATTGAACCCTGATTCAAAATTTCAAGTTGACGCTGATGACTGTTTGAGATTCAGAGGTCGAATATGTCTTCTGAGAAATTCAGAGCTAATTTAGATGATTTTCACCGAAGCACATAGTAGTCGTTTATCTGTTCATCCGGAAAGCACAAAAATGTGTAATGACTTGAAACAGCTTTATTTATGGCATGGCATGAAACGTGACATTTCAGAATTCATTTTTAAATGTTTGATTTTTCAACAAGTTAAAGCTGAGCATCAGGTACCGTTTGGTTTATTGCAGCCGATTATGATTTTTGAGTGGAAATAGGATAAAGTGACTATGAATTTTGTTTTGGGCTTGCCCTTGTCTCCGAGAAAGAAAGATGCAATCTAGGTTGTTGTTGAACGATTGAAAAAATCGGCTCATTTCATTTCAGTGCATTCGGATTATTCGCTTGACAAGCTTGCTGAGTTGTACATTTCAGAGAATGTCCGATTACACGGGGTACCTATTTCTATTATTTCAGATAGAGATCCTAGGTTTACATCATGGTTTTGGAAGAAGCTGTAAGATGCACTGGGTACAAAAATACATTTTAGTACTGCATTTCACCTACAGACGGATGGTCAATCCGAGCGAGTCATTCAGATACTCGAGGATATGTTGAGATGTTGCATTCTTGAGTTCGAAGGTACGTGGGAAAGGTATTTTCCAATGATTGAATTCGCATTAATAATAGCTTCCAATTGAGTATAAAGATGGCACCGTACTAAGTTTTATACGGTCGTAAATGTAGAACACCATTGTACTGGACTGAGCTTAGTGAGAATAAGATCCACAGGGTTGATCTGATTAGAGGGATTGAAGAAAAAGTGAAAGTAATTCATGATAGTTTGAAAGCGATGTTAGATTGTCAGAAATCATACGTAGACCTGAAACGGAAAGATATTGAATTTCAGATTAGGGATAAAGTGTTTTTGAAAGTATCTCCGTGGAAGAAAATACTTCGATTTGGTTGTAAAGGCAAATTAAGTCCGAGATTCATCGGCCCGTATGAGATTATCGAGCGAGTTGGACCAGTGACTTATCAGCTAGCATTACCGTCTGAGGTAGAAAAGATACATAATGTATTTCATGTGTCAATTCTTCGATGATACCGATCTATCCCTTGGCATGTTATTTCCCTAACCGAAGTAGAAATTCAGTCAGATATATCGTATAGTGAAGAACCGATCCAAATTTTAACTCGTGATATCAAAAAGCTGAGAAATAAAAAAATTCATTAGTCAAAGTATTATGACTTTGACATGGGGTTGAAGAAGCTACGTGGGAACTCGAAGATGTTATGAGAAAGCAATATCCAAACCTATTCACTTGTAAGATTTTCGAGGACAAAAATCCCTTAGGGGGAGAGTTGTAATAGCCTGGATTTAGCTAAATCAGAACGGTGGTTTCGGAACCATAAATTCGAGTTTATAAAATTATTTTAATATTATTTTTGGTGTTTACAACATGTGAATATATATGTGTGAAAATTTCGTGAGCTAATTTTACCGTTTAATAGCTCAATTTGAGAAAAATGACTTAATCGTGTAAAATGCAAAAGTAGCATGCTATAAGTTAAAAGTGCTTAATTGCTATGGCTTATTAAATGAAAGGTCCTTATGTTTTAATTAGACCATTGATAGTGGAATTTGACATAAATGGGCTTAATAATAGGAAATTTGGTGGCATTTAATTAAGGTTAATTTTGTAATTAAATAAAATAATGAATAATAAATAAAACAAAAGATGAAAACATGTTTATATTTGTTTTTTTGAACCAAAAATAGAGAAAGAAGAAATCCATTTAGGGCTCACATATTCATCACACATTGATCTTGATTAAGGTATGTTCTTTGCTCGGTTTTTGATGATTTTTATGTTTTTGTGATCGTTGCTTTGAGTACTAGCTAGCCCGTGCCTTAATTTTTGTGTTTGTTGGTGATTTTATAAATTGCCATTGATGATAGTTGGATGTTTTTGAATGTTGATGATGAAATATGAAAGTTTGGTGTTTAATATACATGTTTTGTAAACTGATTTTTGACAAAAATGTCAAAATAAGGATTTAATTATGAAATTTAAAAATTGAACGGTTTAAATGTGAAATAAATGAAAGTTTTAGGCTGCTAGGGGTTCCTACGAAATTCGGCTAGCATGTGATTGGATTTAATTGTGTGCATTTTGTGTATTTTTGAAGTAGGGACTAAATTGTAAAAAATGTGAAAGTTTAGGGCCAAAGTGTAAATTGGCTAAAATATGTGTTTGTGGATGAAATTGATTGATTTTGTGATTAAATGGGTTAATTTTGAATGCATATAGATCAAGAAGGAAAGAATTCGGATTTAGATTGGGAAAAATCGAAGGTTATCGAGTAATCGATCCGTTTCATCAATTCCGAGTACAAGGTAAGTTCATATGTGGTAATTTCATTATAAATGCATGTTAAATGCTTTGATATAGCATAAACTATGATTATGAGATTATAGATAGTGTTGAATAGTGAAAACTACTCTACGAATGCATTCGATGATAGAAACGATAGGTGTAAAAGCTCGGTTGAACCTTAGGAATAGAATTTGATATTTGTGAAATGTTATAAGTTGATATACCAATTTGGCTTCAGGCCATGCATATTAGATGAGCTGGCTTTAGGCTATGATATTGGCAGTTCGGGTGTGAATAATACCTTCATTTGGCTACGGGCCAGGGTATATGATAAACCGCAATTTATACATATTTTTATCCCTACTTAGCACATTTATGGATGATTTCTCCTTAGATTTGGTGAATTCTATGCTCCTAATCCTTTAAATTCATGTTTTATACTTAGGTGAGCATAGGAGAGTAAAAAGAGCGAGAAACGAGCCGAAAACGGAGAAAATGGACCAACATGTAAAATCAACACGGCTTAGACTTCCGTATACGGGCAGACCACACGTCCGTGTCCATTCAATAGACTCGAACACAATTTGAAGCAATCGAACACGGGCGTGTCCCTATCAAGCCCAAGTTTAGTCCTATTTGGAAAAGGCCACTCTTGAGGGCTTTTAGGCATTCTAAAGCCTATTTAAACACACTAGAGGAGGATTAGAGGGGACACGCGGAGTAGGAGGTGAGGAATTATTCGAGGGAAGCCTATTGATTCATCTCAGAAGCTGGATTCACCTTCAAGACTGAAGATCTCCCTTTAATTCCCTTCAAGAGTTCTTGGGTTTTCTTTATGTTTGGTTATCATTATTATTTTGAGATGTTTTCTTTCATAAATATGAACTAAACCCCCTAAATACCTAAGGGGAATGAAACCTAAGACGGATCTTGTTATTATTATTTGAATTGTATGATAAATATTTGACTTGTTCTTAATTGTGAGTTCTTAATTCTTACTTTAATATTCCAGGATATTGATTCAAGTATTGATGTGCTTATTCAAAGGAACAAAAGTCCCTGTCTAAGAGTAGATCTAACATAATTAAGCGGAGTTGATTGCACGCCTAGAGATAGGGTGACAAGATTTTGCCGGATTAGGGTGAAACCTAATAAGGGAATCCATATATCGAGTTAATGCAACACTAGGGAGTTAATTAGAAAGAGTTTTCAATTAATCAACCTAGGGTTAGACGTTGTTAGTCTCGAGAGAGATAATAATATAAATTAGGGATTTCTATGGATCAAGTTAAGTGAATAAGTCGTCTGATTCAGAGTCAATAACAAGTGAAGTCTAGGTGGATTTTTCCCTTAGGTATTGTCCAAATCATTCAGTTTTCCCAAAATTTGTTTCCCCAATTTACTTCCTGTGCATTCTTAGTTTAGTAATTAGTTTAGATAAAACACACCCCTTTATTTTCAGGTTAGATAATAAAAAGTTAATACTAGTACCTTAGTTCCTTTGGGTTCGACATCCTGGTCTTGCCATAAGCTATACTACTGTTCGATAAGTTGCACTTGCCTTTGTCATGATAATAGTTAGTTTTCAAGAACGAACATTCATAAATTATAAAACTTATCACAATTCACATCACATTAGTATAGGTACTTATCGATTGAGATCTTGAGTATCCGACTTCTATTCCAAATGGTTTAACGGGTAATGAATGATGTAGTTGAGAAAGAGGTTAGTACGAGGTGGTACAGATATGTACGGAACTTATTTGAATATTACATCGAGAAAGTTTAATGAGATTATTATTGGATCATGTTTTGGGAAATGAGAATGGTTTGTAGTTAATGTAATTTTGATTTGGTAATGTGAAAATGGTTGTATTACTTTTATTTGATGAATTGAGTTAATCACTTACGAGCTTACTAAGCTATGAAGCTTGCTATGTGTTATTTATCTATGTTTTATAGATTATCGAAGCTAGCTTGGACTCAGGGATCGTCGGGAAATGTCATCACACTATCGATCATTTTGTTGGTACTTTTGAAGCCTTGTATATATGGTATATGGCATGTATGGGCTAGTGTCTTGGTATGCTTTGAAATATTGATTTTAGCCATGAGATTTGGCTTGTAAATGTTGGTGTGTATGGCCATTTAAGTTGGCTTGAATTATGTGTTTGATAAGTGATATGTCTTATGTGATGGTTTGATTTGAGATGATGATATGATGTATTTTGTTTCATGAGATAGATGATAATTAGATATGTAAATGCATTTAGAAGTTATGTAAGTTGTGATGATTTTGGCATACTGATTTGGTATGTTTTGAATATGGAATCGAGTAGTTGAAATTGTTGACAATAGTTGGTATGAATTATGTATGAATTGACATGTTTTGGCTGCTTATAAATGTAATGAAATGGTACCATTTTGGTTGCTAGGTGTGCATGAGAAAAGGGTGGCAAATTGGCTTAGCAAATGGCCTATTTTTGTCCACACGAGCAGAGACCGGGCATGTGTCTCAGCTGTGTGTGACACATGGTCATGTTACACGGTCGTGTGTCCCCTGGGGTACCCTTTCAAATTAAGTAAGTATACCTTACAGGTTTCACACGGCCTAGACACACGGGCATGTCTACTGGCCAAGTGTGGCACATGGGCTGGCACAGAGGCGTGTGGCCAGCCGTGTGACACAAGTCAGTAAGCCCTCCAGTTTTCCCACGGTCATGGTACACGGGCATGTCCTCAGCCATGTGGTGCAAGTCAGTATGTATGCCATGTTTTCACACGGCCTGTGACACGGGCGTGTCTAGTGGCCGTGTGAGGCACACGGCCTGTTTACATGGGCATGTGATCCTTAAATGCAAGAAAATTTTCTATGTTTCCCAAAGTTTGCTAATGTTATCAGTTTAGTCCCGAACCTCTTTTAATCATGTTTTAAGGTCTCGTAGGGCCTTATAAGGGACAATGTGAATGATTGAATGGATTTTTAATTATGAATGCATATATACATGATTTATGTTGAGATGGATCGATAATGCCTCGTAACCCTATTCCGGCTATGGATAAGGGTTAGGGGTGTTACATGACAACTAGAGACATTTTAGTATTTAGTCGAAACTCCTTAGGATTCATATGCCTATACTTCCACAAAAAAAAGCTGTGAGCAATAATTCCAAGCTAAATTAAAGCGAAACCAACAACAATTGGATCAATTAGAGGAATTTTTTAGGCAAAAATCCCAAGTGAGTACGCCATTGGAAGAGGTCATACATGATGTCTCCAATTTTGATCTGAAGGACCTATATGCTACCAACAATCATTCAAAATTAAATCTTGAAAGTCAACAAGAGTTTAGAACCCGAGACGAAAATAAAGTGAACATCACCGAGGAAATCTCTGATCCAATTAACATAGATTTAGATGTAGAAGTAGAAATAGAACTAACAACTAATTTCAAGCTTCAGCTGATTCTGAATGCAAGTGTAGACAAGCCAGTACACTTTCTGGCCATAACCAAGGAGGTGCCAGTGAAGAAATTGATGACTCTTTTCTCATTTTCGTTTGATGATAAAAATAAAGCTCGAGTAACCAAATCTTGTTGAGATATAGAGGGGAGGAAGCTCGAGACAATAGTACCCTGAAAAATGATTTAGGGTTGGATTGGATTAGGCACCAAGTGGCTTGTGATGTAGATGTCGTGTCGATTGAAGATAAGGCGATTCAGTGGAATCAACTGAGGATGTTGGTTTATATTTCTTGACAAAAGAATAAACGATGGATCAAAGTTTCGAGGACTAGTTGGAAATTCTTCTTTGGTTGTGATTCGGATCGTCTCGACTTCGAAAAGGGACTTCTCTTTTTAAATTTTGTTTGATAAATTCTATTTTTTGTTGATTTTATTGTTAAATAGATTTTATAATCTAGATTTTTAATTTTATGTTAGAATTGGACGAAAATAGGTTTTCGAGAGCAACGGAAGAGTTTGGAGGAAACTATAGACAACCGAAAAATTTTAACAAATACTGCAGGTTAAATTGGAGTTGTGTCACAACATTGTAAATTTATGGTGCAACACACACACATACACTTCGAATTAGGAAACATGAAAAATTAGAGTCGTGTCGTGCATGCATACCTTGTGGCACGACACAACCACTTCGGGGAAAAAATATAGGAAAAATTCCTATTGTGACACACCACCAAGGCCATTTTCAGAAACTTTTCATTCTTAGTTCAATGTGATCTTCTGAAACCTACCCCAAGTTTTCACAACAAGTTATACCCTAAATGACCACTTATATTTTCTTTAGCAGCTGCCACAACCTCGAAACCTCCACAAGCAACCTATAACCCTTTAACATTCCACTCGTCAGAAATTTGCATTCCCTTCATTGTTCACTTGTTTCGTAATCCCTAAAAGATGACCAACTACCTTTCTAACATAGAATCGATAATTTATAATTTCAATCATAGAGAAAGGGAGCTCGTAATTCATCTTAGATCCATTCAATGAAAATTTCCTATTCAAGAGAAAGGTTTCAAGCCCTTAGCATCTTTGATGAGTGAGAAGAGAGACATAATCGAATCAAACGATTGGGAAAAGCTCTGTATGATCCCCAAGGGCCAACTAAGAGAAAGAGTAAAGCCCAAATGCCAAAGACATGCCCATCTTGGAGTGGTAGACATGATGGAAAACATGGGCGATATTCTGATTTGCATTAAAGAACATAATGGATGGCCAGCACCAACGCCACTTCCAAATATGTTCGAGAGATTTCCACTGTCAGGCGAGGAGGACAATAAATGAGAGGATGATGATGATGATGATGATGATGATGATGACAAGGAGGAGACCCTAATCATGCCATCAGATTACAAGCGAGTATTTTAACCAGAGTGCTCATGGACGAAGGGTATGGTGATCCGCGACCTGAGCCATCACAACTCGACCCAAACTTCGGGAAGGTGAGCTACTAAAGTGTGAGTGGATCGTGAAAGGGGCAAAGCACTATATGGATGAGTCAAAACTTGATTCCAACAAATTCTAAAACATTTTTAATTTTTATTTTAGATTTATATTTTTAAGACTTATTTTATTTTTGGTTGATTTTTATTTAGTTTAACTAGGATTTTATTTTATATATTGCATATTTAGTTTTTCTTTATAGGAACCTCATATTTTTTGTGACACTACAATCTCAAGCCAAAATTGTAAGGAAGAGTCAATCCCACCAATTTCATTGCACTGATCACGCCAATCGAGTAACCTATTTCCTTTATACTTTATGAAACAAAACGAATCTTTTAATTTTGACGGGCTATGCTTCCAATAGCATTTGAGGAACTAAAGAAGTGATTGGTCACAACACCAATAACCATTGCACTATACTGGACCTCACGGTTCGAACTAATGTGTAATGAAAGTGACTTTCCGGTAAGAGCAGTCCTGGGACAAAGAAAAGCCAAGGTATTCCATGCTATATACTATGCTAGCCGTATGCTGATAAATTCGCAACTAAAGTACACCATCATTGAGAAGGAGCTGTTAGCTGTAGTGTTTGCCTTTGACAAATTCAAAGTTTATCTCGTGGGCACTAAAGCCACGGTGTATATGGATCACTTTGCTATCAAACACTTGGAGACCAAGAAAGATGCTAAACCTAAATTAATTCAATGGATATTGCTACTGAAAGAATTTGATCTAGAAATTAAAGATAGGAAGGGCACAAACAATCAAGTGACTGATCATTTATCACGCCAAGAAGAATGGAATGAAGATGGTAATATTTAGCTGATTAAAGATGAATTCCCTAATGAGCAGTTGGTTGTTGCCATGGCATTACCATGGTATATTGACATTGTTAATTCCCTAGTTAGCGGATTGCTGCCACCTGAGCTTTCTAGTCAAGGAAGAAAGAAATTCCTCCATAATGTTAAGCAGTACTACTAGGTTATGCCATTCTTATTCAAATAGTGTATAGACCAAATCATTATAAGATGTATTCCGGATGATGAAATTTAGAATACTCTGTATCACAGTCATTCAACACCATTTGGAGGCCACTTTAGGGGTATGAGAATTGCTACAAAAGTTCTCTAGTCTGGTTTTTATTGGCTGTCAATGTTTAAGGACGCTTATGAATTCTATTAGGCTTGTGATCATTGTCAAAGGACTAGAAATCTATCCAGGAGATATGAAATGCCCTTGCAAAATCTTTTATAAGTGAAACTCTTTAATGTGTGAGGAATTGATTTCATAAGGCCAATTCCACCCTCTAGGGGTAATATCTACATATTGGTCACTGTTGACTACGTCTCCAAGTGGGTTGAAGCTATTGCTCTACCCACAAATGATGCCAAATTGGTATTGAAATTTCTTCATAAAAATATTTTTATCCGGTTTTGGTACCCCTCATATGTTAATCAGTGATGAAGGTTCCCACTTCAATTGCAAGTTAGTTGCCAATGCTCTTAAAAGATATCGGGTGCAACATAAAATTGCCACGGCATATCATCCCCAGACGAATGGAAAAGCAGAAATCTCTAATAGAGAGATTAAACAAATTCTGGAAAAGGTAGTCAATCCCAGCCGAAAAGATTGGTCGACAAGACTTGATCAAGCTTTGTGGGCATATCAAATAACTTTTAAGACACCATTGGGTATGCCACATTTCTAGCTTGTTTACGGTAAACCATGCCACTTGTCTGCTGAACTGGAACACAAGGCATTCTGGGCAATCAAGAAACTCCATATAGATTGGAAATCTACTAAAAATAATTGCTTACTGGAGTTGAATCAGATGAATGAATTTTGAAATCAAGCATATGAAAATGGCAAGCTATATAAAGAAAAGACCAAATGATGGCATGATAGAAAAATTTTCCCATGGCAATTTGTTCCTGGCCAACAAGTCTTACTTTTCAATTCGATGCTTAAATTGTTTCCTGGCAAATTAAAGTCTCAGTGGTTAGGTCCATTCAAAACTGTTTAGGTATATCCTCATGGAGTAGTAGATGTCAAAGACAAACAAAATGGATCTACTTTCAAAGTCAATGGCCAACTGTTAAAGCATTGCTTTGGCACTTCTATACTTCAAGATAAAACTTCCATCATTTTTTTGAACTAATTAATATTTCTCACTTGCGCAATTTATTTAACTATTTAATTTTTCATCTCTTTATTTCAGTTGAATCAATAAATTTCATGAACTTCTATTTTCTTTTTGTCCAGGTAAGTTACTGCCCAGGTTTCTCAGCCTCAATTCAACTCATTTTATTATTAATTTTTTTAGTTTACTCAATTTACTCAATATGTTAATTTTTCCCGCTTAAATATTTACTGTTACTTCTGTCAGACCATGATTTAAGGCTAACCTTACCACCCACGTCACAGATTCTTTACCTTAACATTTTTACAGTAGCCGATTCAGTTTCCTCTTCACCATTTCCTTCACTTTATTTTTCTAATATTTTCCTCTCTGTTTTCTCCCAAACTTAATAAAGGTCTCATCTTTTCACTCTTACAGTTATCATCTTTGTTGCCATAGCTCGTCAAGCACCATCCACTTCTATTACTACACAGCCGCGTACATTCTTCAGTAAGGCAGCAGAAAGTAATTACCATCAAAACATCTCCAAATGACCTCTATGCATGGAAAAAAGGATTTCTTTTTTGACATGCCCTTTTTATGGGCTATACTAAAGCCAATTCCTCTATTGTGGAGCAACATGAATGGCAGATTTTCTGTCTCCATCCTAATGATGTTTTCCCTCAAGTGGTAAAGCTCATCTCACTTATTCTGAAAATGCCTTTATCTATGTGTGAGGTGCCCCAGTACTGTTTGATGCCGAGCCTATAAATACACAATACGGGCCATTTGATGGCCTAGATGAACATGTTGATTTCCTCGAGACAATGGAAACAAAAAAATTAAATTACATGCTCACTATGTTTGTGTAGAGGGCACCAAGTGTACAGTCTCAAGGAATGATTGTTACACCATTGGTAGGGTAACTTTGAAGCCCCACTGTAGGGCTTGATATCATTTCCTAAAAAATTGTCTCATTCCATGTATCCACAATTCTACAATCTCAAATGAATGTCTGTTGCTCCTTCACTTGATTATAATGGGATGGAAGATAACTGTTGGGAACATTATCTTTTGAGAGGTCCATCATTGTGCCCTGAAAAATACAGATGCTTTGAACTTTCTGTCGCTTATAACCATACTTTGTCGAAAGGTCAAAATTCCTCTTCAAGTTAATGAAAAATGAACCCCTAACAAAGGTGCCATTACTAAGCACATTGCTTTAAAATTTTCTGGTGTGGAATTGCCATGACATTTAGATTCCTCTCCGGCATCTTCTCTACCCAGGCCCACTGATGCTCCTCCATCAACCTCTAAGACTACATTTGAGTAGAAAGCCCTCGAGTCCCTAGAGATCTTGTAGCAACAATTTTAGAAGCTAGAAAAGAAGCAATAGCATATGGCTATTGATCTTGGCAAGGCTTAAGAGGAAATGGCCATATTTTGGGGTTATTTTAGATATAGGGATAAAGTTACTAAGAAGTCCCTTCAAAAGAACTACTCCTTTGATGCCCACATTCCTTACTTTTGCTAAGGAGTTATTGATAGATCCCAAGAAAGATGATGATGAAGGTGAAGAACTTAGTGTAGAGAAGCAGATCATTGAACAAGAAGAAGAAGTATAGAAAACCAAATTTGTTCATGTTGAATCTAAGAAGAAAAATGATGATGTGACTCAAGCTCCTGCACCTACCAATACTACCACTACCACCACACCAAGATTGAAAGCACCTATGACCACACAAAAACGTGTAGTTTATCAACTGATTGATGAACTCACGAAATTAGACTCTAATTCAGAAGACAAGGTGCCTATTAGCCAGTGTAAAAGGAAGCGTTACAAGACAACTGCTGGAAAAACAATCCCAGTTGAGAATGGTGAATTAGAGAGGCATCAGAGTTACAAATGTGCCACCAAGAAGTCTACCAAACAAATTTAAGAGTAACAAATATTTTGTCCAAGCTTTTAGTTCTAATTTTTGCATTCATTTTTCTTTATAATTGCATTTCTATATTTGTAAACATGTATCCTCAAACATTTTTCATTTTTTTTGCATTAGGGACAATGCATCCCTTAGGTTTAGGGGTGTATTGTGCATATAGGTTGTATTAGATATGTATGTTAATATTTGTTGTCTTTTCATTTTCTTTGCCATGACATACAATTTCCAAACAATTGCCAAACTTTGCTAAGTATATATATATATATATATTTTATGATATTCAATGAGGATAATAATTCTTTGATTAATTTAGAAAACTATTCGAGTAGTTAGGTCTATTTAGCTTAGGATAACTGTTTGAAAATTGATTCTTAACAGTAAAACAACCAAGTATCAATGCAATTAATTCTATAGCAGGATTGTTTTAATGCATCTAGAATTTCTTAATTCTAATTTCAATAAGCCATTTGTAAATGATAAGGAATATCATAGCAATAGTTCTATACTCCAATGTTTGAATTTATTGAGTAGGCCAGTAATGCTTTGTTTGCTCCATCATATTATTGATCAGAAAATTGAGTTCAAATAAGAGTGTTTAAAAAAAAGGGACACTCTACTGAATTGTTAGGTGAGTAGCTAATGAGGTACTTGTTTGCTCCATCCATCTATTTAGTTAAAAATCTTAGCTTTATGAGTGAATTCCATTCAAATTTTGGCATGATGTTATATCTGGCAGACTAGTGTTTGCTACATTGAGGTTGTCGAGTAAAGAAATCATGTGACAAGATGAATTCCTTATAGAAAGTAATAATCGTAATTAAAATATTGAATAAGTGAGAATATTGAAATTGAATTTATAGGAAAGATATTTTAATTATATTAGGAGAGGTCTGTTATAGCTATAATTGCATAATTATTTAGGAATTTTTATTTTTAGGAAACATTTTTTGCATTTCATGTAACAGCCCGATTTTAGCTAAATCAGAACAATGGTATTGGAACCAGAAATTCGAGGTCATAAAATTATTTTAATTCTATTTTCAATGTTTATAGAATGTGATTATATATGAGTGAAAATTTCGTGTGCTAATTTTATCGTTTAATAGCTTAATTTGAGAAAAAGGACTAAATCACGTAAAATGCAAAAGTTTCATTCTACTTGTTTAAAGTGCTTAATTGACATGGCTTATTCAATTAAAGGTCCTTATGTTGTTATTAGACCATTGATAGTGGGAATGGACATAAATGGGTATATATTAGGTGATTTTATAATGGTTTCTTCAAGGTAAAATGGTAAAATATGTATTAAGTATAATAAAATAAAATAAAAATTGTAATTTGTGTTCATCTTTCTTACTATCATCCGAAATTGAGAAAGAAAAAGAAGCCATTTTAGGGCTTTGATATTCGGCTAGCATATTACTTGATTAAGGTATGATTTTAGCTCGGTTTTTGATGATTTCTATGTTTTTGTGATTGTAGCTTTGTGTACTAGCTAGCCCCTGCCTTAATTTTTGAGTTTGTTGGTGATTTTTTAAAATTCCATTGATGATAGCTTGATGTTTTGGAATGTTGATGATGAAATATGAAAGTTTGGTGTTTTATATACATGTTTTGTAAAGTGATTTTGAGTAAAAATTCATATTAGGGATTAAATTGAGAAATGTGTAAAATTTAGGGGTTGGAATGTGAAATAAATGAAAGTTTTGGGCTACTAGGGACCTATATAAAATTCGGCACACATGGGTTTGTAATTAATCAGTGTAATTTTTGTGTTTATTGAAATAAGGACTAAATTGAAAGAAAAGTGAAAATTTAGGGTCAAAGTGCAAATTGGCTTAAATATGTGTTTTTGGATGAAATTGATTGAGTTGGTGATTAAATGGATTAATTTTGAATATATATAGATCAAGAATGAAAGAAATCAGACCTAGATCGAGGCAAGAACAAAGTACTCGATTAATCGGCTAGTTTCGTTATTTCTACGACCGAGGTAAGTTCATATGCAAATAAATGTCTTCAAATTGAATTATATATGTTTATTTGTCCTTGAACTACTATGAATGTTGAAAGAGTAAATACAAGCAAGAATCGATGAAGTTATGATATCCAAAAGTCCCGTACGAACCTTAGGAATTGTATAGGATACAAATGTCATGACATTAGGTTACCAAGATGTGATTACATGTAAGACCATGTCTGGGACATTGGCATTGTATTGTGATTATGTGTAAGACCATATCAGAGACATTAGCATCATTACTCGATTTCGTGTAAGACCCTGTCTGGGACAGTGGCATCGATATGTGATAACATGTAAGACCATATCTGGGATATGGCATTGTGCGAGCTATATGTGATTGCTGAGTATCCTTAATGATTTTGAATGGTTCAATGGGAAAATTCAAGTAGAGAAAGAATGTATGAATGAGTTAAATGACTCAGGTATGTACGAAATTCGTACGAGTATTGAAAAGGGAAGTATTTGATGAATTCAATTATGATATTGAATATGTGTACAATGAGAAATGTTTGTGAACTTGTATGTGTTTAGCTATGCTTAGCATATTTGAATTGATATGCAAATATTCATATGATAACTTTATTTGTATATAGCTTACTAAGCTTTTAAAATTTACTTTTTGTGTTGTTTCTCTATTTTATAGATTATCGAAGCTAGCTCGGACTCGGGGATCGTCGAGAAAAGTCATCACACTATCAGTCATCTTGTTGGTACTTTTGAATCTTTGTAAATATGGTATATGGCATGTATAGGCTAGTAGTTTGATGATAAGTTTTGAGATATGATATTAGTCATTTGTATTGGCTTGTGAAATGATGTAAATGTTGGTGTGTATGGCCATTTAAGTTGGCTTGAATTAGGTGTTTGGTAAGTAATTCATAATGTATAAGTTTTCATATATTTTGGTTTGTTTGGTATGGTTATATGATTGCTCAAGTAACTAGTTGTCATTTGGTGAGTTAATGTTTGAATGATGATATTTTTTGGTTTAGTTTTGAGATGATGAGATGGTTTGATTTGAATCATGAAATAGATGATAAGATGATGAGGAAATGCATTTAGAAATTATGTAAGTTTGATGATTTTGGCATATTGATTTGGTATGTTTTTGGTTATGGATTTGAGTAGTTAAGAGAATGGTTTATAAATGGCATGAAATATGTATGAATTGGCATGTTTTGGTTGCGTATAAATGTATTCAAATGGTACCATATTGGTTTCTAGGTGTGCTTGAGAAAAAGGTGGCAAATTGGCTTTACAAATAGCCTATTTTTATCCACACAGTTAGCGTGTGCCTCAACCGTGTGTGACAAACAGTCATGCTACACGGCCAGTTGTCCCCTGGGTACCCTTTCGAATTAAGTTAGTATACCTTATAGGTTTGACACGGCCTAGACACAAGGCATGTCTATTGGCCGTGTGTGACACACGAGTTGGCACATAGGCGTGTGGTCGGCCGTGTGACCCAAGTGAGTAACCCCTCCAATTTTTACACGGCCTAGCACAGGGGCGTGTCCTTGGTTGTGTGGTGCAAGTCAGAATGTATGTCTTGTTTTCACACGGCCTGTGACCCTTAAATGATTCAAAATTTTATAAGTTTCTCAAAGTTTACAAATGTTATGGGTTTAGTCCCGAACCACTTTTAAGCATGTTTTAAGGTCTCGTAGGACCTTATAAGGGACAATGTGGATGAGTTGAATAGATATTGATTATGAATGAATAAATGTATGTGAATTATGTGTATTATTCGGTAATGCCTCATAACCCTATTTCGGTTACTAATACGGGCTAGGAGTGTTACATTTTATTGGTATCAAAGCTATGGTTTAGTCTATTCTAGGACTAACGTAAAAAGTGAGAGTCTAGCTATACATGCCATATATATAAACTGTGATAGTGTGATGATTCCTAATTGTTAAAATGTGTTTTTCGTATAGTAATGGATCCTGATCGAGCTTTATCTGATGATGTGAAAAGTAATACGCCCGTTCCCACTCAAGGGGCAGTGCCGGATGATTCTAGACCAATTTCAAGTATTCAAGGCAGAATGGCTAAGCAAGTCTTATTCTAAATGATGATTGGGTGGTTCACAGAGTTCGTTCGAATGAATCTGGTACCTCAACAACCTCTACCCCTACCCATTCCTCAACAAGTCTTAGTTATGCCACAAGTGATAGATCCGATTCGATTGAGTAAGCAACCAATAGATAAGATACGTAAACATGGGGCTAAGGAATTTAGGGCTACCGTTGATGATGATGCTAAGAGAGCTGAATTTTTGGCTCGAGAATACTATCTGAGTATTCGATGAATTGTCCTATACTCCTGAAGAATGTATCAAATGTGTAGTATCTTTACTTAGAGATAATGCGTACCATTGGTGCGAAACATTGACATCTGTGGTTCCTAGAGAACGGGTTACCTGGGAGTTCTTCCAATCTGAGTTTCGAAAGAAGTATATAAGTTAGTGATTTCTTGACTAGAAACATAAATATTTTCTAGAATTAAAACAAGGCCAGATGACTGTCACTAAGTACAAAAGAGAATTCGTACGTTTAAGCAAGTATGCCCCAGAATATGTTTCTACTGAGGAGATCATGTGTAAAAGGTTCGTTGATGGACTGAACGAGGATATAAAATTGTTAGTTAGGATTCTTAAATTGAAAGAGTTCGTCATTTTGATTGAAAAAGCTTGTAAAGCCAATGATCTTAGTAAAGAAAAGAGAAAAACTGATTTTAAAGCAAGAGATTTGCGAAAGAGATCAACTAGTAAATCTTACCAGTCTGCATCGAAGAAATTCTGAGACTCGTTTAATAGTTCTAATGCATCTGTGGGACATTCAAATAGGGATCGTGAAAAGCAACCTGTGAGCGCTAAAGCTCAAGCTACATCTATTGCTAGTGCTGGCAGTGTGAGACAAAACTGACCTAAGTGTAAACATTGTGGAAAATGGCATATTGGTGATTGTAGATTGAATGATCGAGCCTGTTTTAAATGTGGATCATTAGATCATTTTATTCGTAACTATCCTGAGTTAGCTGATTAAGATACAGTACAAAACACGAGGCTGAGTAAAACTCCAGCTAGCGATAGACCACCCAGAAATGTTGTTAATGTGAGTGGTAGTCAGAGAATGACCAAAGACTCTGTTGTGAGGTCTAAAGCCAGAGCACCTGCATGAGCCTACGCTATTTGCACTCGTGAAGAAGCATCATTTCCAGATGTTATTACTGGTACTTTTACTCTCTATAATACTAAAGTTATTGCATTAATAGATCCAAGATCAACTCATTCGTATATATTTGGGAATTTAGTATCCAGTAAGACTTTTCCTGTAGAGTCTACTGAATTTGTAATTAGAGTATCGAACCCCTTAAGCAAATGTGTGTTGGTTGATAAAGTGTGCAAGAACTGTCCGTTGATGATTCGAGATTTTTGTTTTTCGGCTGATCTGATGTTGTTACCATTTGATGAATTTAATATAATTCTGGGTATGGATTGGATAACGTTGCATGATGCTATTGCGAATTGTAAATGGAAGACGATTGATCTGAGATGTCATAATAATGAGATTATCTGGATTGAGTTAGATGATTTGAACGGTTTACCAGCAGTGATTTCATCAATGTTGGCTCAGAAATATGTAAGAAAGGGTTGTAAAGCCTATTTTGCTTACGTGCTTGATACGAAAGTGACTGAAAAGAAGATCAAATTAGTGCTAGTTGTGTGTGAATATCTGGATGTGTTTCCTGAAGAATTGTCCGGATTATGACCTATTCAAGAAGTTGAATTTGGAATTGAATTAGTGTCGGGAATGACTCTTATATCGATAAATCTGTTTAGAATGGCTCCAACAGAGTTAAAAGAATTGAAATCTCAGTTGCAAGAGTTGAAAAATAGAGGATTTGCATAACTGAGTTTCTCGTCCTAGGGTGCTCCCGTATTGTTTATGAAAAAGAAAGGTGGCACGATGAGAATGTGTATAGACTATCGATTGCTTATCAAAGTGATGATCAAGAATAAATATCCTTTGCCTAGAATAGATGATTTGTTTGATCAGTTAAAAGAGGCTATAGTGTTTTCAAAGATATATTTAGGATCAGGTTATTACGAGTTGCGAGTTAAAGATTCTGATGTGCCAAAGACTGTATTTAGAACGAGGTATGGTCATTATGAGTTCTTAGTTATGCCTTTTGGACTAACAAATGCACTCGCTGTCTTTATGAACTTAATGAACCAAATTTTCAAACCCTACCTCGATCGATTTGTAGTTGTGTTCATTGATGACATTTTAATTTACTGACGAGATCAAACTGAACATGTCGAGCATTTGAGAATTGTATTGCAGACTTTGCATGATAAGCAGTTATATGCAAAGTTCAGTAAATGTGAATTCTGGTTGCATGAGAAATGCATCTGAAGTCTGCAGTTTTCTTGAACTAGCTAGCTATTATAGATGGTTTGTGAAAGGCTTCTCGATGATTGTGACTCCGATAACGAAATTGCTTCAAAAATATGTTAAGTTCGGCTGGTCAGATAAATGTCAGAAAAGTTTTCAGTAGTTAAAAACTTTATTGACTGAAGCTTCAGTGTTAGTTCAGCCTGAATTGGGAAAAGAGTTTGTAGTGTTTAGTGATGCATTGTTGAATGGTCTGGGTTGTGTTTTGATGCAAGAAGGCAAAGTAATAGCTTATGTTTCAAGACAATTGAAGTCGCATGAGAAGAATTACCCGACACAGGATTTGGAGTTAATAGCTATTGTGTTTGCATTAAAGATTTGGCGCCATTATCTGTTCGGTGAAAAATGTCATGTTTATTCAGATCACAAGAGTTTGAAATATCTGATGACTCAGAAAAATTTGAATTTACGATAGCGGAGATGGTTAGAATTGCTAAAAGATTACGAGCTAGTGATTGACTACCATCTGGGGAAAGCAAATGTTGTTGCTGATGCATTAAATCAGAAATCTTTGTTTGCTCTTCGTGCAAAGAATACTCAGTTGGCTCTATCTGATGACAGCTCGGTTGTAGCTGAGTTGAAAGTGAGACCGTTATTTTTACAATAGATTTGCGAAGCTCAGAAAGTTGATAATAAAATGTTAGCAAAATGAGCCCAATGTGTTTCGAACCTTGATTCAGAATTTCAAGTTGATGTTGATGATTGTTTAAGATTTAGAGACCGAATATGTGTTCCAAGAAATTCAGAGTTGATTTAGATGATTTTGAACGAAGCACATAATAGTCGTTTATCTGTACATCCGGGAAGCACGAAAATGTATAACGACTTAAAACAGTTTTATTAGTGGCAATGTATGAAACGAGATATTTCAGAGTTCGTTTCTAAATGTTTGATTTGTCAGCAAGTTAAAGCTGAGCATCAGGTACTGTCTGCTTTATTGCAGCCAATTATGATTCCCGAGTGGAAATGGGATAGAGTGACTATGGATTTTGTGTCGAGATTTCCCTTATCTTCGAGAATGAATGTAACACCCCTAACCCTATCTATCACCGAAATAGGGTTATGATGCATTACCGAACAATATAACATTTATCAAACATTCAATATCGCATATCACTCATTGGCATACACAAAGTCCCTTGAATAGGTCCATAGACCTTAAAACATGCTTAAGACTGGTTCGGGACTAAACCGATCATTTATAAAAATTTTTGAACACTTAGAAAAAATTCATGAAATCATAGGTCACATGCCCGTGTGAATAGGCCGTGTGCCTCACACGACCACCAGACAGGCCCGTGGCATAGGCCATGTGAAAATAGGGCATACATACTGACTTGTACCACAAGGCCGGAGACACGCCCATATGCCTTGGCCGTGGGAAATTAGGGAGGTTACTGACTTGGGTCACACAGTCGACCACACGCCCATGTGCTAGCCCGTGTGCTTCACATGGCCAATAGACACACCTGTATGTCTAGACCGTGTCAAAACTATAGGGTATACTGCCTTAATTCGAAAGGGTACCCCAGGGGACACATGACTATGTGTCACACACGGCTGAGACACATGCCCGTGTCTCTACTCGTGTGGACAAAAATAGGCTATTTGTAAAGCCATTTTGCCACCCTAAAAACACAAGCATTCATAAGCATAGATAACCACATTTTTACAACTCAATAGGTAGCCAAGATAATCATTTCAATACACATTATTTTCCATATCAGAACCTAGCAATTACATGCCCAAATACCTATTTAACATCATACATAATCCATTCATTTAATATATACAAATCAAGACTCACTTGCATAATTTCATTTCATCATTTCCTTGACAAAGCATACCATAATTGAAAACATAATTCATCCAAAACAAAGTACCAAAATAAGCCAAATCACATGGCTTAACTTATACACAAAACATACCAAAGTCATGATGTTAAGCAACATAACTATCATATCTTAAACTAGCCTATACATGCCATATTTACAAATATCTACAATCTCAAAAGTACCAATCAGAGATTGGATAGTGTGATGTGCAACTCCAACTTGTCTGAAACGAGCAAGCTATCGAGCCTCTATAAAACTTGGAAAATGAAACAGAGTAAGATTTATAGCTTAGTAAGTTCGTATAATTCAAAATTAAACTTACCATTATACATAATAAAGGCAATTCTAATAATGTAACCAATTCAATTAACCAACACCTAATCACAAGTATTCATCATATGTTAGTCATTGTAAAAATACATGAAACCATCTATTAATACAATACATTATATCATTCCAAATTCACATATCATACATATAAAATCAATAACACTTATAACCTGTAACTTATCCGTAATAACAGTATTTAAGCCTTTTGAACCTATTAGAACTTCAAAGGATACTAGAGTGAGTAATGTTAATAATTCGTCAATTCATTATCATATCTGCTCTTTTGAGCCACAATCGGTAAGCTCCTCCTGAGCTGATAAGCAGTAAGCTCTATTGAGCTGAAACGGTAAGCTCTATCGAGCTGAACAGTAAGCTCTATTGAGCTAAATAGTAAACTCGTACGAGCTAAAACGGTAAGCTCTAATGAGTTGAAAATAGTAAGCTCTTACGAGCTGATATATCGGTAAGCTCTTACGAGCTATGGTGAGTCTGCAACAAATGCAGGAGCTCAACCAAAATGGTAATCATAGAAACATGTCACTCGTATCCAATGAATTCATACTGTAACATCCCAAATTAGGGCCTAAACAGAACTGTGGTTTTGAAACCACAAATCTGAGGTAAAAATATTTATATCAATAAATTTTTAGGGTCTATTGTGTGATTAAATAATGGTGTGAAAATATCGATGAGAAATTTTACCGATAAGTTGTCCAATTGAGTTAATAGGCCTAAATTGCTATAAGTGAAAAACATGTGTTCTAGTTGATTAAGGAGCTTAAATGTGATGAGATTTGAAATTTGAAGTCCTTATTTAGTAATTAGACCATTATATGTTATTATGGACAAAAATGAACATAGGAGGGATAAAATATCAAAGTTTTAATGGAGGGGCATTTTGGTCCATTGGCTATTAAAAGAATTAAAAGGGAAAAATAGTAAAAAAATTTGTGTTCATCTCCATCCTTCTTGGCCGAAATTTTCATGAAGCCATAGCTAGGGTTTCTTTCATCTTTCAAGCTTAAAAGTAAGTGCATCTTAGCCCCATTTTTAATATTATTTATATTTTTGAAATCCTCGTAGCTCGATTTAGCTATTTCTACCCTTAATTTGAGCTAGGGTTCGTGTCCAAAAATATACTCATGAATGACATGCTTGTGCTTTGATGTCTAATGGAAGAATATGAAAGTTTAATGTGTGATAAACAACTTTTACTAGGTGGTTTTTGGTGAAATTGAAAAAAATGACCTAATTGTAAAAATTGTAAAAACTATGTGTAAGTGTGTGAATAAATGAAAATGTAGTTTTGTATAAGAGAGAAAATGATTTGGATAGGCTTGGATAATGAGAAAAATTGGGTACTTTTCATTTTACGAGCCTAAGGACAATTCAGTAATTATATGAAACTTTAGGGGAAAAAATGTAATTTTGCCATAGTGTGATTTTTGGACTGAATTGAATAGTGCATTTATTAAATGAGCTAAATGTGCTAGTATAGATTAAGAGGGACGAGGAATAGACCTTGACCGAGGAAAAGGCAAGGTTGTGAATTAAATCGTAAATTGTCACATTTTGCACCGAGGTAAGTTTGTGTGTAAGTAATTCATCAATTTCATTATTATGTGTTTAATATTTCATATTATATGAAATGTCTATATATGCCCTGATGGAATTGGCTTGTGATGATTCTATGAAAATGTGATGATAGCTTTGTATCTCGGAAGTCCCGGGTGACCCTGAGGAATGCTTAGGATTCAGATATCATGACACCATGGTTAATGAGATCTCGTGTAAGACCATGTTTGAGACATGACATCGACATTCAAAATGAGATCCCGTGTAAGACCATGTCTGGGACATGACATCGGTATCAAGATGTGATCCTGTATAAGACCATATTAGGGATATGGCTTCGGCACCATTAAGTGATTTCATGTAAAACCATGTTTGGGACATGGCATCGATAAGAGATCCCATATAAGACCATGTCTGGGACATGGCATCGGCATCAGTATGAGATCCCATGTAAGACCATATCTAGGATATGGCATTGGCATCGATGTGAGGTCTCGTATAAGACCGTGTTTTGGACATGGCATCGACACCGATATGAGATTTCGTATAAAACCATATTTGGGATATGTCATTGATACGTGGTCCCATGTAAGACCATGTTCGGGACATGGCTTTGGCACTCTATTTGGTTTATGATAATCTCGAACGTCCTTCAATATTCCAGAAGGTTCAGCGGGCCATTCAAGATTATGATTAAGTGGAGTAATATGGGTAAGATATGTGTGGTACAGGTATGTACGTGAACCTCATTAGTATTGAACTCGATTCATGATGGGAAATTTAGCATGATTAGGAAAGAGCAAGATAAGTATGATGTTCAAGGATACTTATTGTCGATCCTCACTATGTTCATTATGTGTAAAATGCTAATGTGGTGGAAATTGATAGTATGTTTAATTCACGAATTTCATGATCAATGTTGCTTAATATTTACACACGACTTACTAAGCTTTATGCTTACTCTCTCTCTTTTCCTTTTTCTTTCAGCATCACCAAGCTAGCTCGGGATTGTAGACGTCAGAGCTCAAGTCGCACTATGAACAAATCTTTTGAGGTATAGTGGATTTAACACATTTAAGTATGGCATGTATAAGGGACTTAGTATTTTGTTATATGTGTCATATTGGTTAGCCAAAAATGATGGCTCATATTGGTATATTAATTCATTTTGTATTTGGCCATGAGATATGGCTTATATTGATTATTGGGTTGTAACCCTAAATATTATTGCATGCATGAAATACGCTATTTCTCTTTAGATGTGTGTGTTGAGTTGATAATGAATGGATGATGTAAATTTGTATGATTATGGCATGGTATAGGGTAAAAAAATAGATGAATGAATTCAATAAGACATGGAGTTCCAATTTATGTGGACTTGACACGTAATTTTCATGCATGAGTTAAAGCTATCTAAGCCTGAATAACCTATTTATGTCACAATATTGAGGGTGACAAAAGGGCTTGGAAAATAGCCTCAAAATTTTCCACATGGGTAGACACACGGACGTATGTCTAGGCCATGTATGACACACGGTCAGTCCTATGGGCGTGTTGCCCGACCGTGTGTCCCGTGCACCTTAATTTTACAAGTCAGTATGCATGGTAGTTGACACATGGGCAGAGACACGACCGTGTGTCTCAATCGTGTGGAGGACATGGCCTTAGGACATGGGTGTGTGCCTAGGCCATGTGAAGTCTACACTTTAAATGCGAAAATTAAGTTTGCCACACAGCCTAGCACACGGGTGTGTAACTTGGTTGTGTGATCTTTAATTGATACTAACATCATAAAAAGAAAGTTACATGGCCTAGAGACATGGGCGTGTTTGGGGCACATGGGCGTGTCCTTGTGCCCACACGGGCGTGTGACCCTGTTTTAAGAAAATTTCTCTAAGTTTTCCTAAAGTTTTTAGTTTAGTCCCTAACCGCCCCCGATGTATGTTTTGGGGTTTGTAGGGCCGTAATGGGACAATTTGCATGTCTATGAACATTTACATATTCAAAGAAATTTTATGGCCCGGTTTTGTGAGTAGGTTTATATTTAAGTCCGGCAACGCCTCGTATCCTGTCCTAGTATCGGACACCGGTAAGGGGTGTTACACATACGATTCAGACAAGGCTCGATAAAAAGGCATTTATACTTCAAATATGTCCATTATACACTTTCATTTCAATAATTACAAGTATATAAAAGTTCGATTCTAATTATACGAACTTACCTCGTATCCTCGGATAAAACTATCAGCTATTCGTCCACTTTTCGTTTTCCCCGATTTAGTTCCGGTATTTGCTTATCTTGATCTTAATCTAACCAAGAATGTGCCGACACCATGGAAGCTTCAAAGCCCTTATTTTGTTTCTCAAATTTGGCAATGAAGATGAAGGAAATAATATGATTTTGATTTTGTTTTATTATTATTATTATTAACTTAATACATAAATTACCATCATAACCTTGTTATTATAACTTAAACATCATTTAAATAATGTCCAAGAATGTCCACTTACATTATAAATGGAAAAATTACATAATAAGGACTTCCATATTAATAAACCATAGCTATTTAATACTTTTACACAATAAAACTCAACTTTTACGTGCTACATGATTTAGTCCTTTTTACCGAATTAAGCATTTAAACGGTAAAATTTCTTTACAAAACTTTCACATAATTAACCTATCATGCTGTAGACCTTATTAAAATAATAAAATAAATATTTTGACTTAGGATTTGTGGTCCCGAAACCACTATTCTGATTTGACCTAAAAACAGACTGTTACAACTCTCCCCCTAGGGATTTTCGTCACCGAAAATCCTACCGGTAGATAGGTTAGCGTACTATTTTTGCATAGTTTCCTCGAGTTCCCATATAGCTTTCTCAATCCCGTGTTTATGCTAAAGGACCTTCACTAGAGCTATATGTTTATTTCTCAATTCTTTGATTTCACGAGCCAAAATCTTGATTGGTTCTTCATTATACGACATATTAGATTGAATTTCAACATCTAACGGAGAGATCACATGTGACGAATCGGATCTGTAACAATGTAGCATAGAAACGTGAAAAATATTATGGATCTTTTCAAGTTCTGACGGTAAAGTTAGTCGATATGCTGTAGGCCCTATTCTCTCAATAATCTCATACGACCCGATGAAACACGGACTCAACTTTCCTTTACGACTGAATCGAAGAATCTTTTTCCATAGTGACACCATTAAAAACACTCTATCCCCGACTTGAAATTCAATTTCTTTACTTTTCAAATCTGTGTATGATTTCTGTCGATCTGAAGCTGCTTTTAAACTGTCGCGAATCGTTTTCACTTTTTCTTCAGTTTCTCTGATCAATTTAACCCTGTGAATCTTTTTCTCTCTCAATTCAGTCCAATATAGTGGAGTTCGACATTTGCAACCATACAAAGCTTCATACCGTGCCATCTTTATACTCATTTGGAAATTGTTGTTGTATGCAAGTTCAATCAACGGTAAGTATTTTTCTGAACTGCCCTCAAACTCTAAAATACAACATCTCAACACATCTTCAAGAATCTGAATAACTTTCTCGGTCTGACTGTCAGTCTGAGGATGAAAAGCAGTACTGAAATTCAACTTTTTTCCCATAGCCTCTTGCAGTTTATTCTAGAATCGCGACGTAAATCTCAGATCTCTAATAGAAATAATAGATAGTGGCACTCCGTGTAACTGAACAATTTAAGAAATGTACAATTTAGCTAATCTGTCAAGTGAGTAATCTGTACGAACCGGTATGAAATAAGCAGATTTTGTTAGTCATCTACGACAACCCAAATAGCATCTTTCTTTTTCAGAGTTAGGGGCAGTCCCGAGACGAAATCCATAAAACTCTATCCCATTTCCATTTAAGAATTAATACAGGCTGTAGTAAACCTGATGGTACTTGATATTCAGCTTTGACTTGATGACATATCAAACATTTCGATACAAACTCTGATATATCCTGTTTCATGCCCAACCACCAGTATAGCTGTTTTAGATCATTATACATCTTGGTTCTACCCGGATGAACAATGAAATGACTACTGTGTGCTTCATGCAGAATATTCTGAGCAAGCTCTATATTTTTCGGTGCACAAATTCTATTTTGAAATATTAAATAGTCATCAGTTCTAATATGAAATTCTGAATCAGAAATAGACTTACATTGCATTCGTTTAGCTTGTAATTTATGTTCATCTTTTTGAGCTTCACAGATTTGTAGAAGAAATAGCGGTTTAGCTTTTAATTCAGCTAAAATAGACCCATCATCACAAATCATCAACTGGGTGTTCATTGCTCGTAATGTAAACAAAGACTTCCGACTCAGGGCATCAGCAACAACATTCGCTTTTGCCGGGTGATAATCAATCACAAAGTCATATTCTTTCAATAACTCGAGCCATCTTCATTGTCGCGAATTCAAATCTTTCTGTGTCATCAGATATTTTAAGGTCTTTTTATCCGTAAAAATGTGGCATTTTTCACTGTATAAGTAGTGTCTCCAAATCTTCAATGCAAACACAATTGCAGCTAACTCTAAGTTATGTGTCGGATAATTCTTTTCGTAAGGTTTCAATTGTCGTGAAACATAAGCTATAACGTTTCCTTATTGCATCAGAGCACATCCCAAACCGTTTAATGACGCGTCACTATAGATCACGAACTCTTTACCCGATTCATGTTGTATTAAAACTGGTGCTTCAGTTAACATTACTTTTAGTTGTTCAAAACTCTGCTAACATTTTTCTGACCAATCAAACTTCACGTCTTTTTGTAACAGCCGTGTCATTGGTGTCGCAATCATCAAGAATCCTTTCACAAATCTTCAGTAATAGCCTGCTAAGCCCAGAAAACTACGGACTTCAGATACGTTTCTCGGAGGTTTCCAATCAACAAGAGCAGAAATCTTGCTCGGATCAACTCTAATACCGTCAGTTGAAACAATGTGCCCCATCCAACCTCTTTGAGCCAAAACTCACATTTACGGAACTTTGTAAATAACTGTTTGTCACGTAAAGTTTGTAACACAATTCTCAAATACTTGGTATGCTTAGATTCATCTTGTGAATAGATCAGAATATTGTCAATGAATACAACAACAAATCTGTCTAAATACGGTCTGAATATTCGATTCATCAAGTCCATAAAAATGACAGGAGCATTAGTTAAACCAAAAGGCATGGCAAGGAATTCATAATGTCCATACCTCGTTTTGAATGCAGTTTTTAGCACATCCGACTCTTTGACTCACAGTTGATAGTAACTTGATCTCAGATCAATCTGTAACACCCCAAACCCGGCCCAGACTCTATGGCCGAATCTGGTGTGTCACATTGAAGTGTTTTAGTGAAAACCGTGTTTCCATTGAAAACCCTTCTTAAATTGAAAGAATCCCTGATTAACTTTTAGGAAAAAACCAACACCTTTCAGTTGTGAAACCTTGTTTAAAACATTTGATTTAAGAAGACTTAATATTTAAGAATTTAATTGCGGAAACGTAGAAACACACTATAATTTAGAAAACCCATGTTCAACTTCTTGTAATTACAGTGAAAATTAATAAAAATAATTCAAGTAATAATAACATAATGAAAACCTTATTACAATCTGGTCTGAAACATACTTAAAAAGAAATAAAAACTTAAATACAAAAAAAAAACCCAAGTCAAAACATCTTGCTAGCTGGCCACCCAGAGTCCCTCCAAACATCGAACCTTCTACTGAGCATTACCTAAAAATAAAATAAAAGAGGGGTGATTTTCGTAAACTCAGTGTGTACAATCCTCGACAAAAACAAGCATTAAAAAAAATCATTCATCAATCATGCAATGCAATCCCATCCAAATTATCCATCAGCTACACAATAGCTCCGTCCCCCATCACACCATATGGGGATATAAATATTGACCCACCCAACCCACACACCATGGTAGCCCGGTTGTAGAACTACCTTCATTTACATATTGGGCTTTAAAAGCCGTCGATGGATCCATGATTGTCAAGCAACCATGCGATACTCATATACTTCCTCCGTTCCATAATTCCCACCCATATGCAACCTAAGCAGAATATCATATGTATGCATGTCACATCCATAAAACTTACATTCAGCACCTAGGGGTAATTCGGTCTTTTTTTGCCCTTAGGGGTGTTTCGGTAATTTTTCCTTAATTATGGTTTTCACTTACCTTGGTCCGTTAACAAGTCCCGCGAGCTAAGATGAACGAATACTATGCACCAGGTAGGATTCCAGAGAAGAGGAGGTGGGTCATTAAGATCGCTTAAGTACCAAGCTCTCCTTAGATCCAATCCTAGACATGCATATACCGGTTGCCACACCTTAACCCCTTTGACCTCTCCATGGTCGCAATATATTAATTAAGTCTTATGTGGATATCATATACTAGGCCTATAACCCCTTACAAAGCCCAAAAAATTTCACATACCTGTATCTGGCCCACTAAGCCCAATCATATTCATATGGCCCATTAGGCCCAAATCACATTTATATGGCCCGTTAGGCCCAATCACATTCATCTTCATGCTCACATACAAGTTCCTATCACATAGAATCAACATTTAGTTTTTGCCTATTATAGGCCCAATAGCCCATCGGGCCCATTTAGCCCATTCCAGTCCATATGGCCAAATCACAACCCAAGTCCACAGAATCGCCCGTGGGCCTTAGGCAACCTATCAGTCTCCCCCTTACGAGTGTTTGCGCACTCGCAAGACTACCGTAGCCAAACTTTCGACTTTTGGGCATTTTTACTTTTCGACATTTCGACTTTTGCCGATACATAATGTGTGTGCAATGTATGTACACACCTGGTAAGCAAGCGTGATGCGATCTCCTTAGCCCAAACCTACAATCGATATCACTCAAAGATTAATCACACGTACTTCTTTGATCACTAACCTTACCTGAACGCCAAGCCTTTACTAGCTTTTACTTTGATCACTAAACACGCGTATTTCTCAGATCTGAAGAGCAAATCGATAGGAATCCAAAACTGAGATCTGACACTAATTCCCTACCAAAGTCGATTAGAAAGAAGTGAGGGACTGAATACTCGATACTTATCAAAAACCGATTGGGAGAGCGAACACTTACACTAGAATCGACTGGGTGGAAGGAGTAGTGGCAGCACCAAGGGTATTCGGCTTTTAGAGATTTGAATGGGAACAATTGATTACTTAGCACCAAAGAAGAGAGGAAGAAGAATCGGCTAAAGCAAAGAAAATATTGAGTAGAGGATGGATAAGAATTCGGCACAAAGAAAGAAAAGAAAAAAAAGGGTTTTTAGCCTTTTAGAGGAAAGGGTTTCTGGCACAAAGTGAAGGGAAATTCGTCATTAGCTTTTCAACCCTCCCATTCGGTACCTATTTATAGCCCTATACCCGAATTCTTCAAGCCCAAGTTCCCAATTCAGCTCCACTTACTCCTCACTTCTCATCTCCTCGTTTTTCTCCTTGATAACCCCTTGATCCATTCCTTAATTTTCTCTTCTGAACACTCCCGTTGGAGTCCATCTTCACGCTGCTTCTGTAACACCCCGAACCTGAGACCGTCGCCGGAGTCGAACACGAGGTGTTAACAGACTTTAAACCACTTATTGAGAATTTCCCAGACAAGCTACCAGTCTGTGTACTAGTCGCTTCAAAAATCATAACTCGAGTTTTACAACTCGAAAATCAGTTTCGTAATTTTTCCCTGAAACTAGACTCATATGTCCATCTACAGATTTTTTTCTAGAATTTTTGGTCGAGCCAATTAGTACAGTTTATTAGTTAAAGTCTCCCATGTTACAGGGGTCGACTACACTGACCTTCATGCGTTACAACTCGAATAACTCCCTGTGCAGGGCTTCAATACTGATGCCGTTTGTTTTTATAGAAACTTGACTCAAATAGGAATTTATACATATATGGTATGACTCCTAATTATCTCTGGTTAATTTATAATGAATTTTCAAAGTCGGAACAGGGAATCCAGAAACTGTTCTGGCCCTGTTTCACGAAAACCCAAATATCCTTTAACATACAACTCATATGACCGTTTCGTTTCTTCCATATGAAAATGGATTCATCAAGGTTCATTTACATAATTTATTCACTATTTAATTCCATTCCTACTATTTTTAGTGATTTTTCACATCCACGTCACTGTTGCTGCCAGCATCTATTTCTAGGGTAGGCTTTCTCTAACACATAGTTTCTATGATTCAACCACCCCTTTTTCATATATAGTCCAAAATATAATCATGGTGACCTATTCTAATGGCTGGTCATTGCCAAACATTTCCGTGCCTCTTAATGAGCATATACATACCAAATGATTATAACATTATGCTCAAAACATTTATAAGCCATTTTCGCATGGCTATTCAAAATTTTACATACCAAGTTCAAACAAAACATAATAGCCTATACATGCCGAAATGTACTCCAAGACCAACTACGAAGAAAATACCAAAAGTTGTTAGCGGTGTGATGACTTGATGACGGTCCCGAATACATAAAAGGTCGAGTCCAAGAAACCTAAAATAGGTGACAAGCAAACACCGAATGAGTATATAACTCAAGAAGTCATAAGCAATGCACTAACAACCATTAATAACATTATCGCAAGAGGAAACAAAATGGAGCAGGCTAATTACTCCATTCAAACCGAACTATACCATAGTTCCTTAGACCTTTCGATTCAATCACATACCAAGTTACACATTCACATTCCATATACTAATCAATAGGACATTTGAAGCATTTTTATACACCATTTTGTTTTCGTCACAATCATACATCTACATGACCTTTCACTCATTCCGCGATAATTCTTATGTACGTGACTTCAATTTACATTGTCACATAGGTTCAAACTTACCAAGCTCGACCCCAAATATAAACATAGCGCCTACTAGCCATGAACTCAAGGTACTTACCCGATCCGCTGTCCGTGATCAACTCAATAGTGTCGCACACTCAGTGTCAATAGTGATTCAAAAGCATATAGTGAGTCCGCACACTTAGTGCTATATAATCAACTCGCACACTTAGTGCTATATGATCAAACTCGCACACTTAGTGCTGTACAAGTTTTACACCCGCACACTTAGTGCCATTCTCATGATCACAAATGTTTATACCCGCACACTTAGTGCCGAAATCAACAACTCAATACATCTCACCTCTTTCCTTTCATTCAATACTTCCATCACCATATACACACATGTATTAAATTCATCATTCCTTTTGGCATAATTACATAGACATTATGTCTATTCAAATCAATACAAAATATATGCTTAGTGACTTACCTTGTGTTGGGTAAAACAGTCCAAATCGGCTACTCGATGACCTTCGTCTTTCCCTTGCTTGATTCTCCTTCTTTAACTCCTTGAGCTTAATCAATAAATCAACTAGTTTAACCATCTTGCTAAACATTCATAATTCAATTACACATGCATATGTATGTTTGTATATTCGGCAACCATCCTCACTTATTACCCATTTAGTCAATTATCTAAGCCATGATAAGGCTTCAATACGGTTGCCTCTAACCGAATACATGCACACCAATCTACTTCATTTGGCCGAATATGCATGTCTATGTTGAGGCCAAGTTTACACTTAACACCACACACAAAAAAAATCAGCATACATTTTACTAACTAACACATTACATATTGTAGCTCAATACACATCTCTCATTTACTACATAACCGAAACATCATCTCAAGCAATATACACCTTGAAATAGTATATATGTCATACCAATTCACCATGTGCAAACATATATTCATGTAGGTGCAAGGGCCGAATCTCAAGTTGTTTATATCCAAGTATAAACACATATCCAAAGCTCAAATCTTACCTACCATGCAACATGCATGAATCATACTTATGGATATACCATGACCGAATACATCACAACACCATAATTTTGGTCATGATTAAGCAAAGAACTTAATGTCTTACTCAAAAATACTAAAAAGAAAGTCCAAGAGCCATCAATCCACCATCACATATACCATTAACAAGCTTCATATTTAACATGCAATGGCATTAACACAAAATCCACCTTGGCCAAATACCATCCCCATGATATAACAAAGATTTGAACCATGGGCTAATAAGAACATCAAGCTAGTAACTAAAAACATGCATGAATCTCATGGCACAACCTCAAACATACCTTAATCTTGATGCAAGTATAGCCAAACCCCTTCCTAATCCTCTTCCAAACCAAACATGAAGCAAAAATTCCCTCTTCTTCCCCTCTTTGGTATTTTCGGTCAAGAGAGAATGAAATGGATGAGCAAAATTTTTTTCCTTTCTTTTCTTCAATGTACGGCAATGGGGGGGGTTCACTCACACATTTTTTTTTTCTTTCTTTATTACCCATACTTATTTGTTTATTGTTTCTCCCTAATGCACCAACAAAACATGTTTCATGACATGTTTAGCCCATACTCCCTTGTCATGGCCGGCCACCTCCTATAAAAAGAGGGATATTTGACATGCAAGGCCATTGTTTTGCATGCATGCTTTAATTAGTCATCACACATTTCCCCATCATACTTTCAAAGCTTTCTACTAGGTCCTTTCTAGTGAAATTCACATTTATAACTCTAAATCAAACATCAAAAATGTCACACACGAATTAACACATATCATAAGCATCAAAATGAGCATTAAATTATTTTTATGCCTCGGTTTTGTGGTCCTGAAACCACATTCCGACTAGGGTCAATTTTGGGCTGTCACAGCTTCCATCCTTCTAGAAGGTCAAAATTAAACTCTAAAAATACTAAGCTAGGATTCGAACCTTGGACCCCCTTGATAGCTATTAACGCCACCTCACTACACCTTATGTGGTGTCACTTAGCTACTCCACCACAGGCTCCTTTTGTGTCCAATTGTTTCTTCATTTATTCAAAAGCCCACCTATTTGTCAGCCCTGATTCTTTTAATAATTAAATTATAATTTCTTCTACCTCTTAATTCAAACTCAACCTTAGCTAAGACCTACCAAAATTATCACTTGGATAAGAATATTAAACACAATTTTTATCAAAATTGAAAATAAAGAAAATTCGAGATTTCAGGATTTTTCGATTTTGGAATTTTCGGATTTCGAGATTTTTGGAGCTTTAAAACTCTACCCCCTAAAAGAAATTTCGTCCTCGAAATTCACTTGATTCAAACAGTTGAGGATGTTGACATCGTATCGCTTCCTCAGGTTCCTAAGTAGCCTCCTCAACCTTGTGATTACGCCAAAGCACTTTGATTAACGGAACGGACTTCCTTCTCATTACGTTAACATCACGACCAATTATTTGTATTGGCTCTTCCTCGAAAGTTAGGTCTGGTCTGACCTCGATTTCTTAAATCGCCATGACATAGGAAGAATCTGAGCGATACCGTCTCAGCATAGAAACATGGAACACGTCATGGATCTGGCCTAATTCAGGAGGTAATTCCAGCTGATAAGCGACTAGCCCAATCTGCCTTGCAACCTGATATGGCCCAATGGACCTTGGGCTTAGCTTTTCTTTATGTCCAAACCTTAACACCTTCTTCCACGGAGAGACCTTAAGAAAAACTGAGTCTCCCACAGCATACTCTATCTCTCGACGCTTAAGGTTAGCATACGACTTCTGCCTATCCGAGGCCTCCTTCAAACGATCCCGAATCAATTTTACCTTATCCTTAGTATCGGCTACTAACTCAGGGCCCAAAACTCTCTGTTCGCCCAACTTCATCCAACATGTTGGAGTTCGACACCTTCGCCCATACAGTGCCTCGTATAAAGCCATCCCAATGCTTGCTTGATAACTATTATTGTATGCAAATTCGGCTAATGGTAAATAGTCCTCCCAGGTACCTCGGAACTCAATCACACATCCCCGCAACATATCTTCCAATACTTGGATCAGCCTTTCTGGCTGTCCATTAGTTTGAGGGTGGAGAGCTGTACTGAAATTCAAGCTAGTACCCAACGCCTCATGTAGCTTCTTCCAAAATTGCGAAGTGAAACGTGGGTCCCTATCAGATATTATGGAGACTGGCACTCCATGCAATCTTACAATCTTCGCCACATACAGCCTAGCCCAGTTTTCCAATAAGTAATCAGTACGAACCGGTACAAAATAGGCAGACTTGGTTAACCGATCCACTATAACCCATATCAAGTCTTTCTTAGTAGGTGTCAAGGGTAGCCCACTAACAAAGTCCATAGCGATGCTTTCCCAGTTCCAGAGTGGAATCTTCACTGGCTGAAGCAATCTCGAAGGCAACTGATGTTCCGCTTTCACCTTTTGACAAACCAAGCATTTACCTACCAACTTCATAACCTCGCGCTTAAGTCCAGGCCATCAATAAAGCTCACGTAAATTCTGATACATCTTGTTTTTGCCAGGATGCATTGCGTAGAAACCGCTATGTGCTTCTCGTAGAACAGACTACCTTAGATCATCATCATTTGGTATACACATTCTCCCACGGAAACACAATACTCCTTCACTATTTATCCCAAATTCCGATGTCTCCCCACTCTCCACTTGTTTAAAACGAGCACTCAAAGTCTCATCCACTAATTGCTTACTCCTTATCTGCTCGACCCACACTGGCTTTACTTGAAGCTTAGCTAACAAGTTACCATCATCCATCAAACTTAAACGGGAAAGTATAGCTCTCAAGTCTGTCTTAGCCCTACGACTCAACACGTCAGCTACCACATTTGCTTTGCCAAGGTGGTATTCAATCGTACAATCATAATCCTTCAATACTTCCACCCACCTACGTTGCCTAAGGTTTAGCTCCTTTTGGGTAAGGAGCTACTTCAAACTCTTGTGGTCTGAGTAAATTATGCACTTCTCCCCGTATAAGTAATGCCTCCATAATTTAAGTGCGAACACCACCGCAACTAGCTCTAAATAATGGGTTGGGTAATTTGCCTCGTGAGTCTTAAGTTGTCGTGACGCATATGCAACCACCTTTCTTTCTTGCATCAATAGGCAACCTAAGCCTACATGCGACGCGTCACTATAAACCGTAAACTCCTTCCCAGGCATTGATTGAATCAACACAGGGGCCTCAGTTAAAACTTTCTTGAGTTTTCCAAAACTCTCTTGCTGTTTATCTATCCAAACAAACGGTACTGCCTTCGTTAACAACTTAGTTAAAGGTGCAGCAATTACTAAAAAACCCTCAACAAACTACCTATATGTAATGCCCCCTTACCCGAGACTATCGCCAGAGTCGAGCATGAGACATTACTAAACTTATTTTAGCATTTAAACAAGTTCAAACAATTCTCGTAGTAATTTGTCCATCTGCATCACAGTTGCTAAAAAAATCATATCTCGAGTTACGAAATTTGAAATCTAATTCTGTAAATTTTTCCTAAAACTAGACTCATATATCTACTTATTGATTTTTTTCTAGAATTTTTGGTCAGGAAAATTGGTACAGTTTATTAGTTAAATTCTCCCCTGTTTTAGGGTTCGGCTACTCTGACCCCTGTGCACTACAAATCAATTTTATTCCTGTACAGAGATCCAATGACCGTGTTGTTTATTTCTCTTAAAAATAAACACAATAAGGAATCCATACATATAAAGTGTGAGTCATAATTATTTTTACACAATTTATGATGAATTTCTAAAGTCAGAATAGGGAATCCAAAAATCGCTCTGACCCTGTTTCACCAAAACGTAAATATCTCATAAAATACAACTCTTTTACCTATTTTGCTTCTTCCACATGAAAATAGATTCATTAATTCAATATTTTATTTATCATCTAATTCTATCTCTACAATTTTTAGTGATTTTTCAAGCTCACGTCATTCTTCTTTGTGTGATTCATTTTATAGCCAATTTCACCATTTTATGGATTTCCATAGATTAGTTAGCACATAAAGCATACGTGTTATCAAATATAATCTTGATTAGCCACTCCAATAGCTAATCATTCTCAAACATTTCCATGACATCCATGAGCCATAACATAATATTATATACACAAAATGATTATAATGTTATACATGCCATATTCCCAAAATATACAAGTCATTATACCGAAATAATTTGTTGATAGTGTAAGCGCGCCTCCGACCGTTCCCGATCTCCTAGCTGACTTGACAAAACTACAAAGAATAGAAAGGAGGGAGTAAGCATAATTGCTTTGTAAGTTCACATGTAAAATAGCAAGTAACATAACCATGCAATAATACGAAATCCACATTTGCATAATATCACCAAAGCATTCATATCATATTTCTCATTCATGATCCTACCATATTATTGTTATATTGAAGTCTCAACCCGAGGATTAAGCACATTACTATACAAATTTTCTCATTCACCATACTTACCAACATGTCACATTCGTTTTAGATACTCACCTTATCCACTTAAGATTTACTCATTGAACACATCGAAATATGATTCGAATACACGGATTTCATGCGCATAAGTGCCATACCCGCATCTAGACAAACTCAATAGCCTGCAGAAATTATGTAGCCAAGCTACCATGTAACCCGCCCATAAGTGAACTCAGACTCAACTCAACGAGCTCGGGTGTTCGCATCCATAAGTGAACTCGGACTCAACTCAACGAGTTCGGATGCCTAGTTACATCTCACGAACTCAGACTCAACTCAATGAGTTCAGAACTCAACTATCCTAGTGACATGTCACTTGTATTCTAATCTATTCCCAAGGTTCAAACGGGCTTTTTCCTCGATCACACATCTTTTCCGTCTTCCACGAAATATCAAAACTGATACTCGATAGCAATTCATATTTAACAAGTAGCACACATAATTTGCATATTACTCAATAATAACCACAAAGCATAATATTTCATGATATTAATCATCATATCATATAAATAACATTAAATTACTTAAAATGGCAATTATGTTACTACATTTACAAATGAACTTACATCGGTACAAAATAAAGAAATTTTGCAATTTAGTCCACAATCTTTTCCTTTCCCCGATCAAGGTCGATTCCACGTCTTTATTGGTCTAAAATAACATATTTAGCTGATTTAATACTCACATTTATCAAAATAGTCCTTAACTCTAACTTTGGAAAATTTACGATTTTGCCCCTAAACTTTTACATATTTACACTTTTGCCCCAAAGCTCAAAAATTAAATTTTTTAAAAAAATTCATATGTTTTATGACATGCTGATCATTTTTGCCTTCTATGGTAACATCAAATTCTCACTCTAACATGTAGTTATAAACATTAGGTATTTTTATTGATTATGTTATTTTACTCGTTTTCACGGAAAATCATTTAGCAGAAGTTGTTTAACACAATTTAAAGCTTCATATTCTACCATAAAACATGAAAATAAACAAATTTCACCTATGGGTATTTTTCCAAATATAAACCCTAGGTTAAATTATTGCTAGAATAAGCTAAATCAAGTTACCGGAACTCTAAAAACGTAAAGAACATTAAAAACGGGGCTTGCAGTCACTTACTATGGAGCTTGGAAGCTTGAAACAAACCCTAGCTATGGAGAACCCTTGAAATTTCGTCATAATGGAGAAGATGGACATATTTTGCCATCTTTTTCCTTTTTTTAATCTTTTAATTACCAAATGACTAAAATACCCTTCATTAAAAACTTTGGTTATTTCTACCTATGTATGTCCACTTTTGTCAATGAAAACCTAATGGTATAATTACCATTTAAGGACCTCTACTTCAATTATGCTTTTCAATTAAATCATTTAACATCTAAAACTCATATTTATCAACTTTTGCAATTAAGTCCTAATAGGCAAATTAGACATGCAATTCATGAAATTTTCTATCGATATTCTAACACATGCATCTAAACACTCAATAAATTATAAAAATTAATCAGAATAAAATTTTCTACTTCAGAATTGTGGTTTCGAAACCACTATTCCATTTAGGCCCTAATTCGGGATATTACACTACAGTATCCTGCCAAGCCTAGAAAACTTCGGATTTCCGATACCGACTTGGATGTTTTCCAGTCTAACACCGCTTCAATTTTCCGAGGATCCACCTTAATCCCCTTGGCTGACACCACATGTCCTACAAAAGTAATCTCCCTTAGCCAAAATTCACACTTACTGAATTTGGCATACAATTGCTTCTCCCTCAAAGTTTGCAACACAATCCTTAAGTGTGCATCATGCTCATCCTCATCTTTTGGGTACACCAAAATGTCATCTATAAAGACTACCACGAACCGATCCAAGTAGGGTTGAAAGACCCGATTCATGAGATCCATGAAAGCGGCAGGTGCGTTCGTCAGCCCAAATGGCATCACTAAGAACTTGTAGTGCCCGTAACGAGTTCTAAAAGCCATCTTATGAACATCTGCCTCCTTCACTCTCAATAGGTGATATCCCGAATGCAGATCAATCTTTGAGAAAACAGAAGCTCCCCTAAACTGATTGAAAAGATCATCAATTCTCGGTAGAGGGTACTTGTTTTTAACAATTAACTTGTTTAACTATCGATAATCGATGCATATTCGTAAGGTTCCATCCTTCTTCTTCACGAATAACACCGGTGCTCCCCGTGGGGACACACTTGGTCGTATGAACCCTCGATCCAACAATTCCTAAATTTGTGCCTTAAGTTCCACCAACTCCTTTGGTGCCATCCGATAAAGAGCGATAGACACCGATGCCATCCCAGGTAACAACTCGTTTCCAAATTCTACTTCCCTACTGGGTGGCAACCCTGGCAGCTTCTCGGGAAAGACATCCGAAAATTCCCTAACCGTTCTCAACTCCTTAACAATAAGGCTCTTAGCCTCCGTATCACTAATATAAGCCAAAAAGGCTTTGCATCCCTTTTGTACTAACTTTTCAGCCCTTAATATCGAAATCACGTTCGACAGGTAGTTCCGGCGTTCACCAAACACCACCACTTCCTTATCCTCTGCCGTTCTTAACACCATTCGCTTTGCAGCGCAATCCAAAGTGGCTCAATGCTTCACCAGCCAATCCATACCTAAGATTAAGTCGAATTCACTAAACGACAGTTCCATCAAATCCGCTAAAAAGGTAATCCCTTGGACCACTAAGGGTACCTCCCTAAACAACTTATTCACTCCTACTGACTGCCCTAACAGACTTATCACAGTCATCTCATTTGTAATAATCTCAAAAAATATCACCCAAAGACTCAGTCTTATTGCATGCAACATATGAATGCGTCGATCCAATATCAATCAAGGTTGTGTAAGGTAACTCATATATAAGAAACATACCCATTATCACATCTGGGGCATCCCCGTTTTCTCGGTGATAAGCAGCATAAACCAAAGCTAGTTGTCTCGCCTCAGCATGGCCCGTATTTTTGCTTGGTGCTCCGCGTCCACGTCCATTGACATTACCGCCCCTGGCCTGTCCACAACCCCTTGGCGGCAGCTGTCCACCTCTTAGTGGCTGAGCACCTCTGTGACCCACTACTGGCTCTCAACCTAGCGTTCGAGGGTAATCCTTGATCCTATGCTCCATAGACCCACAAGCGAAACAAGCTCTCATTCTCTTCCAACACTCGCCTCTATGCCTTCTCCCACAATCAGCACAAGGTGGCACCCCTGGGTTAGCAGCAGGAGGCCCTACTCTAATTGGCCCATTATTTTTTACCCTAGTCCTAGGCCTTTGTCCAACACCCGGGGTTTCAACCTCCCTCTTATTCTTACCCCTTTTCTTCTCCCGGTTTAGGTGTTCAGTGCGCTTTACGTCCTCCGCTATCTTTGCTTTCTCCACCAACTCCAAGAAATCTCATTCCCTTTGTGGTGCTATCAGTACCCTGAAGTTATCTCTAAGCCCATCCTCAAACCTAACATAACGCTCATGCTCTGTTGCCACCATTACCCTTACATACCTACTAAGGCATAGAAACTCCGCCTCATACTCCGCCACCGATTTGTTTCCTTGGGTCAAGTTCAGGAACTCCTTCCTCTTAGCATCCACATAGCTTCCAGCCACATACTTCCCTTGGAATGCAGCTTTGAAAAACTCCCAGGTGACCCACTCAGGTTGGGTGCCCTCTTTCACTGTCAACCACCACTAGTAGGCTTCCTCCCTAAGCAATGACACCACCCCTTTCAACTTTTTCTCAAGTGAGTAGTCCAAATCCTCCATTATCCTTTTAGTGGCCTCCAACCAATATTCTGCCACATTAGGAGCCACGCCAGCCACGCCCTTAAAGATCTCAGCCCCGTTCGATCGAAGTGTTCTGGAATGGACCCCCGATTTTCGTTGCCATTATTGGGCCCAGCGACCCTTTCCAAAATCCTCAGCATTGCCTGCGACAATGCATCTTCTCTCGCGGCCCGATCATACTGTCCATTCCCAGCCACAAGTGAGGCCGGAGCCTCTTCTACTCCAACATTGGGCATATGACCCGATACTGATTATTCAACCTTAGCACTTTCGCGACCTCGGCCACGGCCCCTTGCACCTTTTCTAGCACTCATCGTCAATTTGTGTATTATCTGGATTAAAATTTTATGAAGTTTTAGTTATTTTAATACTTACACCAATGTTTTATGGAAATATTTAAAGAGAAGATCATTTTCGAAAATCCTCTACACTTTCCAGATCCTACGGGCTTTAGTTTCATTCTAACAATCATCTAAAGTAGCCCTCTAACTATCTACTATATAAAAATTTAAATAAACTTAAATAAATAAAAGTACTTACTTGGTTCGACGTCGGAGACTCGATGTCCCGCTCAGTAAGATTTCCCTTTCCCATAATAGTGTGATCCAATTTCTTTTAAATAGAAAAAGAAACCAAATAGTAATAAGGCCCACTTCACAGCCCGAGTTTTACAAACTTGGCTTTGATACCACTAAATGTAACACCCCAAACTCGGCCCAGACACTATGGTTGAATCTGGTGTGTCACATTGAAGTGTTTTAGCGAAAACCGTGTTTCCATTGAAAACCCTTCTTAAATTGAAAGAATCCCTGATTAACTTTTAGGAAAAAAACACCTTTCAGTTACAAAAACCTTGTTTAAAACAATTGATTTAGCAAAACTTTATATTTAATAATTTAATTGTGGAAACGTAGAAACACACTATAATTTAGAAAACCCATGTTCAACTTCCTGTAATTACAGTGAAAATTAATAACAATAATTCAAGTAATAATAACATAATGAAAACCTTATTACAATCTGGTCTAAAACATACTTAAAAAGAAATAAAAACTTAAATGCAAAAAAAAAAAACCCTAAGTCCAAAACATCTTGCTAGCTGTCCACCCAGAGTCCCTCCAAACATCGAACCTTCTACTGAGCATCACCTGAAAATAAAATAAAAGAGGGGGTGAGTTTTCTTAAACTCAGTGTGTACAACCCTTGGCAAAAACAAGCATTCAAAAAAAAAATCATTCATCAATCATGCAATGCAATCCCATCCAAATTATCCATCCGCCACACACCAGCTCCGTCCCCCATCACACCATGTGGGAATATAAATATTGACCCACCCAACCCACACACCATGGTAGCCCGGTTGTGGAACTACCTTCATTTACATATTGGGCTTTAAAAGTCGTCGGTGGATCCACGATTATCAAGCAGATTATCATATGTATGCATGTCACATCCATAAAACTTACATTCAGCACCTAGGGATAATTAGGTCATTTTTTTGCCCTTAGGGGCGTTTCGGTGATTTTTCCTTAATTATGGTTTTCATTTACCTTGGCCCGTTAACAAGTCCCGCGAGCTAAGATGAACAAATACTATGCACCAGGTAGGATTCCAGAGAAGAGGAGGTGCGTCATTAAGACCACTTAAGTACGAAGCTCTCCCTAGATCTAATCCTAAACATGCATATACTCGTTGCCACACCTTAACCCCTTTGACCATTAATTAAGTCTTATGTGGATATCATATACTAGGCCTAAAACCCCTTACAAAGCCCAAACAATTTCACATACCTGTATCTAGTCCGCTAAACCCAATCATATTCATATGGCCCATTCGGCCCAAATCACCTGTATGTGGCCCATTAGCCCCAAATCATATTTATATGGCTCGTTGGCCCAATCACATTCATATTCATACTCACATACAAGTTCCTATCACATAGCATCAACATTCAGTTTTTGCCTATTATGGGCCCAACAGCCCATCGGGCCCATTTAGTCCATTCTAGCCTATATGGCCAAATCACAACCCAAGTCCATAGAATCGCCCGTGGGCCTCAGGCAACCTATCAGTCTCCCCCTTACGAGTGTTCGCGCACTCGCAAGACTACTATAGCCAAACTTTCGACTTTTTAGCATTTCGACTTTTCGGCTTTTCGGCATTTCGGCTTTTACCGATACATAATGTGTGTGCAGTGTATGTACACACCTGGTAAGCAAGCGTGATGCAATCTCCTTAGCCCAAACCTACAATCGATATCACTCAAAGATTAATCACATGTACTTATCGATTATTTTACCAAAAGGCGGAATCTCACCTTAACCTTACTTGAACGCCAAGCCTTTACTAGCTTTTACTTTGATCACTAAACACGCGTATTTCTCAAATCTGAAGAGCAAATCGGTAGGAATCCAAAACTGAGATCTGACACTAATTCCCTTCCAAAGTCGATTAGAAAGAAATGGGGGACTGAATACTCGATACTTATCAAAAATCGACTGGGAGAGCGAACACTTACACTAGAATCGACTGGGTGGAAAGAGTAGTGGTAGCACCAAGGGTATTCGGCTCTTAGAGATTTGAATGGAAACAATTGATTATTCAGCACCAAAGAAGAGAGGAAGAAGAATTGGCTAAAGCAAAGAAAATATTGAGTAGAGGATGGATAAGAATTCGGCACAAAGAAAGAAAAGAAAAAAAAGGGTTTTCGACTTTTTAGAGAAAAAGGTTTCTGGCACAAAGTGAAGGGAAATTCAATATTAGCTTTTCAACTCTCCTATTCGGCACCTATTTATAGCCCTATAGCCGAATTCTTCAAGCCCAAGTTCCTAATTTGGCTCCACTTACTCCTCACTTCTCATCTCCTCGTTTTCCTCCCTGATAACCCCTTGATCCTTTCTTTAATTTTCTCTTCTGAACACTCCCCTTGGAGTTCATCTTCAGGCCACTTCCATCCTTCTAGAAGGCCAAAATTGAACTCTAAAAATACTAAGCTAGGATTCAAACCTTGGACCCCCTTACTAGCTACTAACGCCACCTCACTACACCTTATGTAGCGTCAGTTAGCCACTCCACCACAGGCTCCTTTTGTGTCCAATTGTTTCTTAATTTATTCAAAAGCCCACCTATTTGTCAGCCTTAATTCTTTTAATACTTAAATTATAATTTCTTCCACCCCTTAATTAGAACTCAACCTTAGCTAAGACCTACTAAAATTATCACTTGGATAAGAATATTAAACACAATTTTTATCAAAATCGAAAATAAAGAAAATTCAAGATTTCAGAATTTTTGGATTTCAGGATATTTGGGTTTCGAGATTTTTAGGGTGTTACACAATCTTTGAATATATTGTAGCCTATTTCAACTGAACAAATAAATCATCAATCTTTGGTAGAGGATATTGTTCTTTATAGTCACTTTATTCAACTGTCTGTAATCGATACATATTCTCATCGTGCCATCTTTCTTTTTCACGAACAATACTAGAGCACCCCAGGGAGAATAACTCGGTTGTACAAAACCTCTATCTATTAATTCCTACAATTGAGCTTTCAACTCTTTTAATTTTGTTGGAGCCATTTTATATGGAGCTATCAATATCGATGTTGTTCCCGGTACTAATTCAATACCAAATTCAACCTCTCTGCTCGGCGGTAAAAATGGTAATTCTACTGGAAATACATTCGAAAACTCACAAACAATAGGTATAGATTCAATCTGTGATTCTGACACTTTTGTATCCAATACGTATGCAAGATATGCATCATAACCCTTTTTCAAATATTTCTGAGCTAAAATAGATGATATCACAACCTGTAATTCATTCAAATCATTAGACTCAATCCGAATAATTTCACCGTATTAGTATTTCAATTCTATAGTCTTTTGTCTACAATTCACAACTGCATCGTGCATAGTTAACCAGTCCATACCCAGAATCACATCAAACTCATCGAACGGTAAAAGTATCAAGTCAGCCTGAAAACAGTAACCCCGGGTCATCAGAGGACAATTCTTACAAATTTTATCAACTAAAACAGACTTGCCTAATGGGTTTGATACTTTAATTACAAATTTTGTAGACTCGACATGTAAAATCTTTTTAAATACTAGATCCATACAGATATATGAATGAGTTGATCCAGGATCTATCAACGTAACTATATTAGTATCAGAAAGAGAAAAAGTATCGGTAATAACGTCTGGCGATTATGCGTCCTCCGGTGCATAAATAGTATAAGCTCTGGCATATGCTCGTGCCTCAGATCCCACAGTCGAATCTCTCGTAGCAAGTCTGTTACCACTCATATTTCCAGTATTTCAGGGCGGTCTCCCTCTAGTAGTCATGTTACTAACCTTCACTGGTTGGTCTTTATCAGCTGTAAACTTTTCTAAACAATCCCAAAGATAATGATCAAGAGATCCACATTTGAAGCAAGCTTCACTTTCTAATCTACATTCACCATAATGCTTCTTATTGCACTATTTACATTCAGGTCCAGTATTTCTAACACTTCCCACACTAGTAATGGATGTCGCCTGAGATTTAGAACTGAAATGTCTCACATCTCTATCCCTAATCAAAATTCCCGTAGAAGCCGTAGAACGAGGATGATAATCTCTAAATTTCTTTGATACTGACTGATGTGATTTGCCCAAAAATCTCTTTCTAGAATCTCTAGCCACAAAATCAACTTTTCTTTTCTCTTTGCAAAGTTCTTCGACTTTACAAGCTCGATCAAACAAAACAACAAACTTTTTTAACTTAAGAATTCCAAATAACACTCTAGTTTCTTCATTCAATCCATCCTCGAATCTTTTACATATAATAGCTTTAGAAAAGACACATTCACGAGCGTATTTGCTGAGTCGTACAAACTCTCTCAGATTCTGTGACTGACATACGACCTTGCTTCAATTCAAGGAATTCTTTTCTTTTCTGATCGATGAACCTTTGGCTAGTGTATTTCTTTCTAAATTCAACTTGAAGGAAATCTCAAGTAACTCTTTCTTGTGGAAATATGGATATCAAGGTATTCCACCACTGATACGCAGTGTCTCTTAACAACGATACAACACACTTCAAACATTTTTCAGGTGTAATAGCCCAAAATTGGGTCTAGTTGGAACAAAGGTTTCGGGACCACAAAATCTGAGATATAAATAATTATTTTATGATTATTTTGAGGTCTATGATATGATTGCATGATTGTGTGAAAATTTCGTGAAGAAATTCTATGCATAAAGTGCTCAATTTGAAGTTAGGGACTAAATTGAATAAGTTGCAAACTTGCATTCTATAAGTTTCTAGTATGAAATTGCTTTGAAATATTAATTAGGAGGTCTTAAATATAAATTTGACCAATTTCTAAGTGATGGAAAAAAATTGGACATGGATGGAATTTTTGAAAGTTTAGTAAGGAAGGGCATTTTGGTCATTTGGTAATTAAAAGAAATAAAAAGGGAAAATAAAGCCAAAATTGACTCATCTTTCTCATGGAGGCCGAAATTAGCATGGGGGAAGCCATGCCTAGGGTTTTCAAGCTTTCCAAGCTCAATAGTACGTCCGTTCTAACCCCGTTTTTCAAGTTCTTTATGTTTTTGGAATCATAGTAATTTGATTAAGCTTATTCTAGCAATAATTTAAGCAAGGGTTCATATTTGGAAAAATACCCATGGGTGAAATGTGTTTATTTTTCTATTTTATAATAGAATATGAGGTTTTAAATTATGTTAGACAACTTGTGCTACTCGGTTTTGAGTGAAAACAAGTACAAGGGCTTAATCGGTAAAAATACCTAATAGTCATAAATATATGTTAGAGTGAGAATTTGATGTTGCCATAGAAGGGAAAAGTGATCAGCATGTCATAAAACATAAGAATAAGGGATGAAGTTTAATTCCTGAGCCTAGGGGAAAAAGTGTAAATATGCAAAAGTTTAGGGGCAAAATTGTAATTTTTCCAAAGTTTGAGTTAAGGACTGTTTTGAATAGTAAATTAATTAAATAAGTCAAATATGATGTTTTAGATCCCGGAAAATGAGATTTGAACCTAGAATGAGAGAAAAATCGAAAGTTGGGAAAGTTGGTAAAATGACCATTTTAGTATCGAGGTAAGTTCATATGTATAATAAGCATTAATTTATGCATGTTTCAATGTAAAATTGATATATTTATTATAATTTCGAGGTGTTGAAAGTATGTAAGTTGGTATGATAATAATACAACAATAATGTTGTAATTTATATTTGAAAGTTAAATTTAGTGAATTAATTGAATTATGTTAAATTAAATGATTATGGTGCCAAGTTTATGAATTGATTTAAAATATGTCTATGGTACATGAAGTGCATTGAATTGTCATACATAAATGTGATTTCTATGATTATGGATATTATGGGAAATTGTAAGTTCATATGATTTTTAATAAGGCAATGTGTAATTTAATGTTATTGCCTTGATATTAAATGAGATGTAAGTTTATATGTAAGTAATACATCAATATTACTTGTATTATGATATTTTATAATAATATTGGAAATATGTTTGTGGATAATTAATTGATTGGTGAAATTGTTGGAAAAGAGAGAGAAATCACAGTTGAACCTTCGGAAAGATTGGATGATACAGATAGTGTGTAGCTAGGTCACATGTATGGTGCTGAGTGCACATCATGTGTACAAGAGAGCTACAAGACATTATGATGTAGCTAGGTCGCATGGGTGATACTATGTGTACACCATGTAGACAAGAGAGCTACGGGATATATGTAGCTAGGTCGCATGCGTGGTTCCAGGTGAAGGACACCATGTAGACAAGAGAGCTACGAGATAAATTGGCTAGGTCACATGGGTGGTACTGAGTGCTCACCATGTGTACAAGAGAGCCGAACTATATGATGGGTGGAGCTATGTGCTGAAACCACCAAGTATCGAGGATTGATCCAAAGTGTTCAACGGGAGACTCTCTATGTATTGCTTTGTGAGTTTTGTGATGAATAAGTGCAGGAACTTGGTTATGTGAATGATGTGTTCATTAAGTGACCAGGATGTGGTAAGGTTATAAACAAGTAAGTTATACATGAGGATGATTTTATGGTGACCTTGTGATCATGGGCCTATACTTGTGATGTATGAAATGTGGTGAAAATGATTCGTGATATGTATGTTAAAATGAGGTTAATACAAAGAAAGTGTGAAAGAGTGAATTAGTAATAAAACTGTTTTGGACAGCAGCAGTGACGTGATTTTGAAAAATCACCAAAACTAGTAGAAATTGAATCAGAGACTTAATGAGATATCAAATTAAATCTTAATGAGTGTATTTTCATATAAAAGAAACAGAGCATGAAAAGGAGTTCTATATTTTGAGATATTTATGTTTTTGTGAGACTGGTTCAGAATGATTACGTGATCCCCTGTTCTGACTTTGGAAAATCACAAAAATTTGGATAAAATAATTATAGGCTCAAACTTATATTTTTAAAATCCCTAATGAGTCTATTTTCAAGATAAATCAACAAGAACATTATCTGAGTTCTGTAGTGTGAGATAATTAATTTTTAGTGAAGAGAGGTCAGAACTGTCAGAATGTGAAATAGGGTAAATTTTAATGAATAAACTGTACTAAGTGACAAAACCAAAAATTATGAAACTTTTATGGTGGAAAGATATGTGAGTCTAGTTTCAGGAGAAATTTACGGATCTTAATTTGGAGCTCTTTAGTTCGAATTATAAATAAGTAAGTGACTATGACTCGTGTGGACAGTTTGATGTGAGCATTTATTAGTAATTATGAAATCGTACTTACAAGAATGCTATATACATTAAGGATGTCGAATGGAGAGGAGGAGGAGGAAATTAAATATATGTGGAATACATGGAAACTATGGTATATGAAATATTGATATAATGAAATAAATGATATGTGTTTATAAGAAAACAAAAGAGAATGATATATATCATGACATGTATATATATATATGACTAGTCTCAATGTAATACTTGTTGGGTATGGAGTTGAATTGAAATGGTTCAGGCAAGCATGTTATTTTGTGCATCTGAATTGTAGTAATTTATAAAGATATGATCTAGTTTTAAATATAAATGCTTGATGATTAAGCTGAAGATATTTGGTAAGATGATAATCTTGGTATAAATGTATAAGTGATACTATAATAAACAAGGTAAAATGAGTATGAGATACACATGTATGATGACCTACAAATGCTATGTTTGTGGTTTAATTGAGAATATTTAATCATTAAATGAATACCATGTTATATGCTTTTGATTTTGTATAAGTGTGTAAGAGATTATGGTTTACCAAAACTTGGAAAATAGCCTAGGTATATCCCACACAGGCGGAGACACGACCATGTGTCTCAGCCGTGTATGAAACACAACTTTGGGACATGGGCGTGTGGAGCCTTAAAGCATGAAATTTCCAAGATTTTTGTAAGTTCTCGGTTTAGTCTCGAACCCTTTCTAAAGTATGTTTTGGGCTTCGTAGACTCAAATAAGGGACTTTGTATAAGTGAATGAATGTTTTGAAAAATATAATGAAATTTTATGGCCCATATTTTAGTTTAATGTTTGTATGTTTGTCCGGTAACGCCTCGTACCTTATCCCGGCCTCGGGTACGGGTAAGGGATGTTACATCGGGTGTGCAAGATAATTCGTCAAATACCCGAATAGTGTTCTCAAGCCAAAACTCAGCTCTCTCTGGATTATCATTAATACTAGCTCTGAATTCCTCAGCTCCATTTCTGTATCTTATCAATAGGTGGTTTATTTAATCACAGAGGATCAATACCTTGAGGAACTATAGGGATCGGTTGGGGGACAGGTGGGGGTGGATGTTGCAAAACAGCCGAGTTCGTATGGATGTACTGTGTGAATCACTCATTCAATATCAGAAAGAAGGCTTCTTTAACCTCAACCCTGTGACTACTTGTCATGAGTTTAGATTCCGTAGGCGCTGTCCCTTGAGTGGGAGCTGACATGTTACTTTCTAGTTATCTGCTACAGCTCGTTTGGGATCCATTACTATATAAAAACACATTTGTAAACGTCAGGAGTCATCACACTATCACATTTTTATATATGACATGTATAGCTACACTCACATACGCTACATTAGTCCTAAAATCGAATAAATCGTAGCTCTGATACCAATAAATGTAACACTCCTAACCCGTATCTGTCGCCAAAATAGGGTTACGAGGCATTACCAAACAATATAACATTTATCAAACATTCAATATTGCATATCACTCATTCATATACACAAAGTCCCTTAAATAGGTCTATGAGACCTTAAAACATGCTTAAGAGTGGTTCAAGACTAAACTGATCACATATAAAAAATTTTCGAACACTTAGAAAAATTTCATGAAATCATAGGTCACACGCCCGTGTGAACAGGCCGTGTACCTCACACGACCACCAAACACACTCGTGGTGCAGGCTGTGTGAAAACAGGGCATACATACTGACTTGTACCACACGGCCAGAGACACGTGTTGGCTGTGGGAAAATTAAGGAGGTTACTGACTTGGGTCACACAGCTGACCACACACCCATGTGCTAGCCCGTGTGCTTCACACGGCCAATAGACACGCCCATGTGTCTAAACCGTGTCAAAACTGTAGGGTATACTATTTTAATTCGAAAGGGTACCCCAGGAGACACACGGTCGTGTAACATGACTGTGCATTGCACACGGCTAAGACACACGTGTCTCTCCCCATGTGGACAAAAATAGGCTATTTGTAAAGCCATTTGGCCACCATAAAAACACAAGCATTCATAATCATAAATAACCACATTTTTACAACTCAATAGCCAACTAAGATAACCATTTCAATACACATTATTTGCCATATCAAAACCTAAAAATTACATGCCTAAATACCTATTTAACATCATGCATAATCCATTCATTTAACATCTACAAATCAAGACTCACTTGCATAATTTCATTTCATCATTTCCTTGACAAAGCAACCATAATTGAAAACATAATTCATCCAAAACAAAGTACCAAAATAAGCCAAATCACATGGCTTAACTTATACACAAAACATACCAAAGTCATGATGTTAAGCAACATAACTACCATATCTTAAACTAGCCTATACATGACACATTTACAAATATGTAAAAGCTTAAAAGTACCAATTAGAGATTCGATAGTGTGATGTGAAACTCCTACTTGTCTGAAACAAGCGAGCTATCGAGCCTCTATAAAACATGGAAAAAGAAACAGAGTAAGCTTTATAGCTTAGTAAGTCTGTATAATTCAAAATTAAACTTACCATTAAACATAACCAAAACAATGCTAATAATGTAACCAATTCAATTAACCAACACCTAATCACAAGTATTCATCACATGTTAGTCACTGTAAAAATGCATGAAACCATCCATTAATACAATACTTTATATCATTCCATATCACATATCATACATATAACATCAATAACACTTATAACCTGTAACTTATCCGTAATAACAGTATTCAAGCCCGTTGTACCTATTAGAACTTTAAAGGATACTCGAGTGAACAATGTCAATAATCCGTCAATTCATTATCATATATGCTCTTTCGAGCCATAATCAGTAAGCTCTATCGAGCTGAACAGTAAGCTCATACGAGCTGAAACAATAAGCTCCAATGAGCTAAAAATAGTAAGCTCTTACGAGATGATATATCGGTAAGCTCTTACAAGCTGTGGTGAGTCCGCAACAAATGCAGGACCTCAACCAAAATCGTAATCCCAGTAACATGTCACTCGTATCTAATAAATTCATACAATCCAAATCGGGCTCGATAACAAATACATTATATCTATAAGGCATTTATACTTCAGATATTTCCATTATACACATTCATTTCAATAATTACAAGTATATAAAAGTTCGATTCTAATTATACGAACTTACCTCATATCCTCAGATAAAACTATCAGCTATTTGTCCACTTTTCGTGTTCCCCGATCTAGTTCCGGTATTTGCTTATCTTGATCTTAATCTAACTAGGAATGTGCCGAAACCATGGAAGCTTCAAAACCCTTATTTTGTTTCTCAAATTCGACAATGAAGATGAAGGAAATAATATGATTTTGATTTTGTTTTATTATTATTATCTTAACACATAAATTACCATTATAACCTTGTTATTATAACTTAAACATCATTTAGACAATGTCCAAGAATGTCCACTTAAATTTTAAATGGGAAAATTACATAATAAGGACTTCCATATTAATAAACCATAGCTATTTAATACTTTTACAGAATAAAACTCAACTTTTACGAGTTATGCGATTTAGTTATTTTTACCAAATTTAGCATTTAAACGGTAAAATTTATTTAGGAAACTTTCACATAATTAATCTATCATGCTGTAGACCTTATTAAAATAATAAAATAAATATTTTAAATTCGGATTTGTGGCCCCGAAACCACTGTACCAATTTGACCTAAAAACGGATTGTTACAAAGAAAGATGCGATCTAGGTTATAGTTGACAGATTGACAAAATAGGCTCATTTCATTCTGGTACGAACAGAATATTCACTTGAAAAGTTAGCTGAGTCGTATATCTCTGAGGTTGTGAGATTATATGGAGTACCTATTTCTATTGTTTCGGATAGAGACCCGAGATCACATTGAGGTTTTAGAAGAAACTGCAAGATGTGCTGGGTACAAAATTACATTTTAGTACCGCATTTCACCCATAGATGGATGGTAAACCCGAGCAAGTTATACAGATACTCGAGGATATGTTGAGATGTTGTATTCTTGAGTTCGAAGGTATGTGGGAAAAGTATTTGCCATTGATTGAATTTGCGTGTAACAATAGTTTCAATCGAGTATTAAAATGGCACCGTATGAAGCTTTATACGGTAAAAAATGTTGAACACCATTGTACTGGACTGAGCTAAGCAAGAATAAGATTCGCAGGGTCAATTTTATTAAAGAGACCGAACAGAAAGTGAAAGTAATTCGTGATAGTCTGAAAGCAACGTCAGATCGTCAGAAATCATACACAGACTTGAATCGGAAAGATGTTGAATTACAGATTGGGGATAGAGTTTTTTTGAAAGTATCTCCATGGAAGAAAAATACTTTGATTTGTTCGTAAAGGCAAATAAGTCTTAGATTTATAGGACCGTATGAGATCATCGAGAGAGTTAGACAAGTTGCTTATCGGCTAGCATTGCCGTCTGAGTTAGAAAAGATACATAATGTATTTCATGTGTTGATGCTTCGACGATACTGATCCGACCCTTCACATGTAATTTCCCCGACTGAGATTGAAATTCAATCAGATATGTCGGATAGTGAAGAACCGATTAAGATTCTAGCTCGTGAGATCAAAGAGCTGAGAAATAAGAAAATTGCATTAGTGAAATTATTATGGCATCGACACGGGATTGAAAAAGCTATGTGGGAACCTGAGGATGCTATAAGAGAACAATATCCAAACCTATTCACTGGTAAGATTTTCGGGGACGAAAATCCCTAAGGGTAGAAGAGTTATAACAGCCCGATTTTAGCTAAATCAGAACAGTAGTTTTGGAACCAAAAATTTGAGGTCATAAAATTAATTTAATATTATTTTCAGTGTTTATAGCATGTGATTATATATGTTTGAAAATTTCGTGAGCTAATTTTATCGTTTAATAGCTCAATTTGAGAAACAAGACTAAATCGCGTAAAATGCAAAAGTTGCATTCTACTTGTTTAAAGTGCTTAATTGACAAGGCTTATTAAATGAAAGGTCCTTATGTTGTTATTAGACCATTGATAGTGAGAATGGACATAAATGGGCATATATTAGGTGATTTTATAACGGTTTCATTAAGGGTAAAAGTGTAAAATATGTATGAAGTATAATAAAATAAAAACAAATTTTCATCTTTCTTGCTATCAACTAAAATTGAGAAAGAAAAAGAATCCATTTTAGGGCTTTGATATTCAGCTAGCATATTCCTTGATTAATGTATGATTTTAGCTTGGGTTTTGATGATTTCTATGTTTTTGTGATCATAGCTTTGTGCACTAGCTAGCCTGTGCCTGAATTTTTGAGTTTGTTGGTGATTTTGCAAAATGCCATTTATGATAGCTTGATATTTTTGAATGTTGATGATGAAATATGAAAGTTTGGTGTTTGATATACATGTTTTGTAAAGTGATTTTGAGTAAAAATGCATATTACGGATTAAATTGAGAAATGTGTAAAATTTAGGGGTTGAAATGTGAAATAAATGAAAGTTTTGGGTTGCTAGGTACCTATATGAAATTTGGCACACATAGGTTTGTAATGAATTGGTGTAATTTTTGTGTTTATTGAAATAAGGACTAAATTGAAAGAAATGTGAAAATTTAGGGCCAAAGTACGAATTGGCTTAAATATGTGCTTGTGGATGAAATTGATTGAGTTGGTGATTAAATGGATTAATTTTGAATGCATATAGATCAAGAACGAAAGAAAACGGACTTAGATCGAGGCAAGAACAAAATACTTGATTAATTGGCTAGTTTTGTTGTTTCTGTGATCGAGGTAAGTTCATATGCAAATAAATGTCTTTAAATTGAATTATATATGCTTATTTATCCTTGAACTACTATGAATGTTGAACGAGTAAATACAAGCAAGAATCAACGAAGTTATGATATCTGAAAGTCTCGTATGAACCTTAGGAATAGTATAGGATACAAATGTCATGACATTAGATTATCGAGATGTGATTACATGTAAGACCATGTCTACAACATTAACATTGTATTGTGATTATGTGTAAGACCATGTCTGGGACATTGGCATCGATAATTGATTTCATGTAAGACCCTCTCTGAGACAATGGCATCAATATGTGATAACATGTAAGACCATATCTGGGATACAGCATTGTACGAGCTATATGTGATTGCCGAGTATCCTTAACAATTCCAAACAATTCAACGAGAAAATTCAAGTGGAGAAAGAATGTGTGAATGAGTTAAGTGACTCAGGTATATGTGAGATTCATACGAATATTGAAAAGGGAAGTATTTGATAAATTCAATTATGATATTGAATGTGTACAATGAGAAAGGTTTGTGAACTTGTATGTGTTTAGCTTGCTTAGCATATTTGATTTGATATTAAAATATTCATATGATGACTTTATTTGTATATGGCTTACTAAGCTTTTAAAGCTTACTTTGTGTGTTCTTTCCCTATTTTATAGATTATCGAAGATAGCTCAGACTCGGGGATCGTCAGGAAACGTCATCACACTATCGATTATGTTGTTGGTACTTTTAAAGCTTTGTAAAAATGGAATATGGCATGTATAGGCTAGTAGTTTGATGATAAGTTTTGAGATATGATATTAGTCATTTGTATTAGCTTGTGAAATGATGTAAATATTGGTGTGTATGGCCATTTAAGTTGGTTTGAATTAGGTGTTTGGTAAGTAATTCATGATGTATAAGTTGTCATATGTTTTGGTTTGTTTGGTATGGTTATATGATTGCTCAAGTAACTAGTTGTCATTTGGTGAGTTAATGTTTGAATGATGATATGTTTTGGCTTAGTTTTGAGATGATGAAATGGTATGATTTGAATCATGAAATAAATGATAAGATGATAAGGAAATGCATTTAGAAATTGTGTAAGTTTAATGATTTTGGCATATTGATTTGGTGTGTTTTTGGTTATGGATTTGAGTAGTTAAGAGAATGGTTTATAAATGGCATGAAATGTGTATGAATTGGCATATTTTGGTTGCCTATAAATGTAATGAAATGGTACCATATTGGTTGCTAGGTGTGCTTGAGAAAAAGGTGGCAAATTGGCTTTACAAATAGCCGAACAGGCAGAAACACGGGCGTGTGTCTCAATCGTGTGTGACAAATGGTCATGCTACACGGCCGTATGTCCCCTGGGGTACCCTTTCGAATTAAGTTAGTATACCTTATAGGTTTGACATGGCCTAGACACAAGGCATGTCTATTGGCCGTGTGTGACACACGAGTTGGCACATAGGCGTGTGGCCGGCCGTGTGACCCAAGTCAATAACCCCTCCAGTTTTCACACGGCCTTGCACATGGGCGTGTCCTCGGCCGTGTGGTGCAAGTCAGAATGTATGTCTTATTTTCACACGGCCTGTGACACGGGCGTGTCTAGTAACTATGTGAGGCACACGGCCTACTCACACGGCCGTATGACCCTTAAATGATTGAAAGTTTTATAAGTTTCTCAAAGTTTGCAAATGTTATCGGTTTAGTCCCGAACCACTTTTAAGCATGTTTTAAGGTCTCGTAGGACCTTATAAGGGACAATGTGGATGAATTGAATAGATACTGATTATGAATAAATAAATGTATGTGAATTATGTGTATTATTTGGTAATGCCCCGTAACTCTATTTCGGCGACTGATACGGGCTAGGGGTGTTACATTTTATTGGAATCAAAGCTATGGTTTAGTCTATTCTAGGACTAACATAAAAAGTGAGAGTCTAGCTATACATGCCATATATATAAACAGCGATAGTGTGATGATTCCTAATTGTTAAAATGTGTTTTTCGTATAGTAATGGATCCTGATCGAGTTTTATCTGATGATGTGAAAAGTAATACGCCCGCTCCCGCTCAAGAGGCAGTGTCGGCTGATTCTAGACCGATTTCAAGTAGTCAAGGGGGAAAGGCTAAGCAAGTCTTCTTCTAAATGATGATTGGGTGGTTCACAGAGTTCATTTGAACGAATCTGGCAGCTCAACAACCTTTACCCCTGCCTATTCCTCAACAAGTCCTAGCTATGCCACAAGTGATAGATCCGATTCGATTGAGTAAGCCGCCAGTAGATAAGATACGTAAACATGGGGCTAAGGAATTCAGGGCTACCGTTGATGATGATGCTGAGAGAGCAGAGTTTTGGCTCGAGAATACTATTTGAGTATTCGATGAATTTTCCTGTACTCCTGAAGAATGTATCAAATGTGTAGTATCTTTACTTAGAGATAATGCGTACCATTGGTACGAAACGTTGACATCTGTGATTCCTAGAGAACGAGTTACCTGGGAGTTCTTCCAATCCGAGTTTCGAAAGAAGTATATAAGTTAGCAATTTCTTGACCAGAAATATAAATATTTTCTAGAATTAAAATAATGCCAGATGACTGTCACTAAGTACAAAAGAGAATTCGTACATTTAAGCAAGTATGCCCCGGAATATGTTTCTACTGAGGAGATCATGTGTAAAAGGTTTGTTGATGGACTCAACGAGGATATAAAATTGTTAGTGAGGATTCTTGAATTGAAAGAGTTCGTCATTTTGGTTGAAAGAGCTTCTAAAGCCAATGATCTCAGTAAAGAAAAGAGAAAAGCTGATTTTAAAGCAAGAGATTTGTGAAAGAGATCAACTAGTAAATCTTACCAGTCTGCATCGAAGAAATTCTGAGACTCGTTTAATAGTTATAATGCATCTGTGGGACATTCAAATAGGGATCGTGAAAAGCAACCTGTGAGCTCTAAAGCTCAAGCTACATCTATTGCTAGTGTTGGTAGTGTGAGACAAAACTGACCTAAGTGTAAACATTGTGGAAAATGGGATATTGGTGATTGTTGATTGAATGATCGAGCCTGTTTTAAATGTGGATCATTAGATCATTTTATTTGTAACTATCCTGAGTTAGTTGAGCAAGAAAGATGATGATGTGACTCAAGCTCCTGCACCTGCCAATACTACCACTACCACCACACCAAGATCGACACCTATGACCACACAAAAACGTGTAGTTTATCAACTGATCGATGAACTCATGAAATTAGACTCTAATTCAGAAGACGAGGTGCCTATTAGTCAGTGTAAAAGGAAGAATTACAAGAAAACTGCTGGAAAAACAATCCCAGTTGAGAGTGGTGAATTAGGGAGGCACCAGCGTTACAAATGTGCTGCCAAGAAGTCTACCAAACAAATTTAAGAGTAACAAACATTTTGTCCAAGCTTTTATTTCTAATTCTTGCATTCATTTTTCTTTATAATTGCATTCCTATATTTGTAAATATGTATTCTCTAACATTTTTCATTTTTTTGCATTGAGGACAATGTATCCATTAGGTTTAGGGGTGTGTTGTGCATATAGGTTGCATTAGATATGTATGTATGTTAATATTTGTTGTCTTTTCATTTTCTTTGCCATGACATACAATTTCCAAACAATTGCCAAACTTTGCTAAGTATATATATATTTTTTATGATATTCAATGAGGATAATAATTCTTTGATTAATTTAGAAAATTGTTTGAGTAGTTAGGTCTGTTTAGCTTAGGATAACTGTTTGAAAATTGATTCTTAAAAGTAAAACAACCTAAGTATCAATGCAATTAAGTCTGTAGTAGGATTGTTTTAATGCATCTAGAATTTCTTAATTCTAATTTCAATAAGCCATTTGTAAATGATAAGGAATATCATAGCAATAGTTCTACACTCCAATGTTTGAATTTATTGAGTAGGTCAGTAATACTTTGTTTGCTCCATCATATTATTAATCAAAAAAATGAGTTCAAATAAGAGTGTTTAAAAAAAAAAGGACACTCTACTGAAGTGTTAGGTGAGTAGCTAAGGAGGTAGTTGTTTGCTCCATCCTTCTATTTAGTTAAAAATCTTACCTTTATGAGTGAATTCCATTCAAATTTTGGCATGATGTTATATCTAGCAGACTAGTGTTTGCTACATTGAGGTTGTCGAGTAAAGAAATCATGTGACAAGATGAATTCCTTATAGAAAGTAACAATTGTAATTAAAATCTTGAATAAGTGAGAATATTGAAATTGAATTTATAGGAAAGATATTTTAAGTATATTAGGAGAGGTCTGTTATAGCTATAATTGCATAATTATTTAGGAATTTTTATTTTTAGGAAACATTTTCTGCACTTCATGTAACAGCCCGATTTTAGCTAAATCAGAATAGTGGTATTGGAACCACAAATTCGAGGTCATAAAATTATTTTAAAATTATTTTCAATGTTTATAGAATGTGATTATATATGTGTGAAAATTTCGTGAGCTAATTTTATCGTTTAATAGCTTAATTTGAGAAAAAGGACTAAATCGCATAAAATGCAAAAGTTGCATTCTACTTGTTTAAAGTGCTTAGTTGACATGGATTATTAAATTAAAGGTCCTTATGTTGTTATTAGACCATTGATAGTGGTAATGGACATAAATGGGTATATATTAGGTGATTTTATATTGGTTTCATTAAGGGTAAAATGGTAAAATATGTATTAAGTATAATAAAATAAAAAAAATTGTAATTTGTGTTCATCTTTCTTGCTATCAACCGAAATTGAGAAATAAAAAGAATCCATTTTAGGGCTTTGATATTTGGCTAGCATATTACTTGATTAATGTATGATTTTAGCTCGGTTTTTGATAATTTCTATGTTTTTGTGATTGTAGCTTTGTGTTCTAGCTAGCCCCTGCCTTAATTTTTGAGTTTTTTGGTAATTTTTTAAAATGCCATTGATGATAGCCTGATGTTTGGAATGTTGATGATGAAATATGAAATTTTGGTGTTTGATATACATGTTTTCTAAAGTGATTTTGAGTAAAAATGCATATTTGGGATTAAATTGAGAAATGTGTACAATTTAGGGGTTGAAATGTGAAATAAATGAAAGTTTTGGGCTGCTAGGGACCTATATGAAATTTGGCACACATGGGTTTGTAATTAATTGGTGTAATTTTTGTGTTTATTGAAATAAGGACTAAATTGAAAGAAAAGTGAAAATTTAGGGTCAAAGTGTAAATTGGCTTAAATATGTGTTTGTGGATGAAATTTGATTGAGTTGGTGACTAAATGGATTAATTTTGAATATATATAGATCAAGAATGAAAGAAATCGGACCTAGATCGAGGCAAGAACAAAGTACTTGATTAATCGGCGAGTTTCGTTATTTCTTCGATCGAGGTAAGTTCATATGCAAATAAATGTCTTCAAATTGAATTATATATGTTTATTTTTCCTTGAACTAGATTGAATGTTGAAAGAGTAAATACAAGAAAGAATCGATGAAGTTATGATATCCGAAAGTCCCATACGAACCTTAGGAATTGTATAGGATACAAATGTCATGACATTAGGTTACCGAGATGTGATTACATGTAAGACCATGTCTGGAAAATTGGCATTGTATTTTGATTATGTGTAAGACCATATCAGAGACATTGGCATCATTAATCGATTTCGTGTAAGACCCTGTCTAGGACAGTGGCATCGATATGTGATAACATGTGCGAGCTATATGTGATTGCCGAGTATCCTTAAAGATTTTGAACGGTACAATGGGAAAAGTCAAGTAGAGAAAGAATGTGTGAATGAGTTAAATGACTCAGGTATGTACAAAATTCGTACGAGTATTGAAAAGGGAAGTATTTGATGAATTCAATTATGATATTAAATATGTGTACAATGAGAAATGTTTGTGAACTTGTATGTGTTTAGATATGCTTAGCCTATTTGAATTGATATGCAAATATCCATATGATAACTTTATTTGTATATGGCTTACTAAGCTTTTAAAGTTTACTTTTTGTGTTCTTTCTCTATTTTATAGATTATCGAAGCTAGCTCGGACACGGGGATCGTCGAGAAAAGTCATCACACTATCAGTAATCTTGTTGGTACTTTTGAATCTTCGTAAATATGGTATATGGCATGTATAGGCTAGTAGTTTGATGATAAGTTTTGAGATATGATATTAGTCATTTGTAGTGGCTTGTGAAATGATGTAAATTTTGGCGTGTATGGCCATTTAAGTTGGCTTGAATTAGGTGTTTGGTAAGTAATTCATGATGTGTAAGTTGTCATATGTTTTGGTTTGGTTGGTATGGTAATATGATTTCTCAAGTAACTAGTTGTCATTTGGTGAGTTAATGTTTGAATGATGATATGTTGTGGCTTGGTTTTGAGATAATGAAATGGTATGATTTGAAGCATGAAATAGATGATAAGATGATGAGGAAACACATTTAGAAATTATGTAAGTTTGATGATTTTGGCATATTGATTTGATATGTTTTTGGTTATGGATTTGAGTAGTTAAGCGAATGGTTTATAAATGACATGAAATGTATATGAATTGGCGTGTTTTGGCTACCTATAAATGTATTGAAATAGTGCCATATTGGTTGCAAGGTGTGCTTGAGAAAAGGGTGGTAAATTGGCTTTGCAAATAACCTATTTTTGTCCACAGGGGCAAAGACACGGGCGTGTATCTTAGCCATGTGCGACACACGGTTATACTACACGATCGTGTGTCCCCTGGGGTATCCTTTTGAGTTATGTCAGTATACCCTATAGGTTTGACACGGCCTAGACACACGAGCATGTCTACTGGCCGTGTGTAACACACGGGCTGGTAGATGGGCGTGTGGCCGACTGTGTGAATCAAGTCAGTAACTCCTCTAGTTTTCACACGGCTTGGCACACGGATGTGTCCTCAGCCGTGTGGTGCAAGTCAAAATGTATACCCTATTTTCACATAGCCTATAACACGGACGTGTCTGGTAGCCGTGTGAGCCACATGGCCTGTTCACATGGGCGTGTGACCTTTAAATGATTAAAAATTTTATAATTTTCCTAAAGTGTGCAAATGTTATCGATTTAGTCCTAAACCACTTTTAAGCATGTTTTAAGGTCTCATAGGACCTTATAAGGGACAATGTGGATGAGTTAAATGGATATTGATTATGAATGCATAAATGTATGTGAATGATGTGTATTATCCAATAATGCCTCGTAACCTTATTCCGGTGACAGATACGGGTTAGGGGTGTTACACTTCATTCGCTAAACAAGTCTATAAAACTTGAACCAATTTTCTTTAATTAGAAGACTGTTGAGAATAGAGGTGAAACCTATATTTCAAACAATCCAATGATATATTTGGTAATTATAATGTTTTGGAAAACTCATGCATACTCATATATATTTGCTTGAGGGAAAGCAATAATTCAAGTTTGGGGTGTGATAACTCTTGAAAAGAATTATATTTTAGGCCTCTAAACTGAAGTATTTTCTTTTAATTAAGAAAAATATGTTTTAGACTTATTATTAGAGCATTACATACTAAAGCTTGGATTGTGTTTCAACTGTAAATTTATGTTACTTTTAATTGCTGGAAAGATGTTTGGTAATCTTTGGTAGTAGGTGCAGGTAAGATGAAAGAGGCAAGAAGAAGGAAAAAAGGAAGAGGAAAAGAGAATGAATGAGGTGAAACATTGCCACAACAAATGGTGGGATAGATTGCCAATAGAAATGCCATAGCAATTCCAAGAAGATGACGTAGCACTCAATCCATGTGACTCTCAGCCAGTTGTACGTGTACCAAACAAATCACTTTGAAAAAGATGAGCAAAATATGTGTAGCAGCCTGATTTTAGCTAAACTGAAATAGTGGTTTTGGAACCACAAATCCGAGGCCGTCAAATTATTCTAATATTATCTTTGGTGTTTCCAGTATGTGATTATATATGTGTGAAAATTTTGTATGCTAATTTTATCATTTAAGTGGTTAATTTGAGAAAAAGGACTAAATCATGTAAAATGAAAAGGTTGTATTCCACTTGTTAAAAGTGTTTAATTGCCATGGCTTATTAAATGGGAGGTCCTTATGTTGGAATTAGACCATTGATAGTGGAAATGGACATAAATGGGCATGTATTTGATGTTTTAAATGTTTATAAACAAAGGTTAAATAAGTAATTTGTGATTTTAAGGTTAAAAAAATAAAACAAAACAAATTGGTTTCCGTCTTTTCTCATTTCTTCAACTGAATATTAGAAAGAAAAATAGGGTTTGAAGCTTAAGTAATTTTGACACTTTGGAGTCTTGATGAAGGTATGATTTTTTATTTGTTTTTGATGATTTTTACGTTTTTTAGATCGTTGCTTTATATTCTAGCAAGCCCATGCTTCAATTTTTGAAAGTGTTGATGATTTTGAAAGTTGCCATTGTTGAATTCATGTGCTTTATGATGTTTAATGATGAATTATGAAACCTTGGTACTTGATATACATGTTTTGTAAAGTAATTTTGAGTAAAAATACATATTAGGGATTAAATTGAGAAGAGTGTAAATTGAAGGGATAAATTCTGAAATAAATGAAAGTTATGGGCTACTAGGATTCCCTAGGAAATTCAACTAGCATGTAATTGAATTTAATTGTGTGAATTTTGTGTATTTTTTAAATAGGGACTAAATTGTAAGAAATGTGAAACTTTAAGGGCTAACGTGTAAAAATGCCCAAATATGTGTTTGTGGATTAATTGAATGAATTGGTGCTTAAATGGGTTAATTTTTAATACATATAGATCAAGAAAGAAAGAAAGAACTCGAATTTAGATCGGGGAAAATCGAAGGTTATCGAGTAATTGATCCGTTTCGTCAATTCCGAGTACGAGGTAAGTTAATATGTAATAGGCATTATTACAATTATGTTTTTAATGCTTTAATATTGCATAAATTGTATAAATGGGACTACAATTACGTACGACAACAAATCAACTATGTTTAGCACTTAGTGTGCGACTTGGAATAACTTCGGTTTTATGTGGCACTAAGTGTGCAATACCGAAATAGTTTCGGTTTAATGTGATAGCACTAAGTGTGCTATATTGTTATAGCTTTGGCTGAATATTTATGCACTAAGTGTGCGAGTTCTTAAAGCATTGAAATATTTCCGAACGATTTAATGTATTGAACAAAGAGGTGAAAATGAAATACATGAATACAGGAAAGTACAGGTACGGACAATACCTATGTAGTAGTTGATACTATGTGTATGAAGTTTGATGAATTTATATATAAATGGTCATGGATTGGAATTGAATGTTGTTATGAGAACTACTAAGTGTTTATTAACTTATGATTTGTATATTATGAACTGCTGAGTATTTTGGTACGAACTTACTAAGCTATAAAGCTTACTGTATGTTATTTGTCTGTGTTTTATAGATTATCGAATCTAGCTCGAACTCAGGAATTGTCGGGAATATGTTATCACACTATACTTAATCTCGTTGGTACTTTTGGTAGCCTTGTATATATGGTATATGGCATGTATAGGCTAGTGATATTTTGGGTATGTTTTGAGTCATGATATTAGCCATGAGATTTGGCTTGTAAATAAAGTTGGCTTGAATTATGTGTTTGGTAAGTCATATAATGTACATAATGTTTATGTGATGGCTTGGTTATAGGATGTGGAAATGGTAAGTTGTGGCATGAAATAGGTGTTAAGATGATGATGAAATGCATTTAGAAGTTATGCAAACTTGATAACTTTAGTATATTGAATTGACATGTTTTGGTTATGGAATTGAGTAAGTGAGATGGTTATGTATAGATGGCATGATATGTGCACAAATTGGTTGGTTTTGGTTGCTTATATATGTGTTGAAAAATGGTTTCAATTTGGTTGCTATGTGTACTTGAGTTTAGGGTGGAAAATTGGCTTTGCAAATGGCCTATTTTTGTCCACATGGCCAGAGACATAGGCGCATGTCTCAACCGTGTGCGACACACGGTTATGTTATATGGCCGTGTGTCCCTTGGAGTACCCTTTCGAATTAAGGCAGTATACCCTACAGTTTTGACACGGCCTAAACACACAGGCGTGTCTATTGACCGTGTGGGGCACACGGGCTGGCACATGGGCGCGTGGCCGACTGTGTGACCCAAGTCAGTAACCCCTTAGATTTTTACACGGCTTGGCACACGGGCATGACCTTGACCGTGTGGTACAAGTCAGTATGTATGCCCTATTTTTGCACGGCTTGTGCCACGGGCGTGTCTAGTGGTTGTGTAAGGCACACGGCCTGTTCACACGGGCAGGTGACCTATGATTTTAGGAAATTTTTTCTAAGTGCTTGGAAATTTTTATATGTGATCGATTTAGTCCCGAACCACTCTTAAGCATGTTTTAGGGTCTCGTAGACCTATTTAAGGTACATTATGTATGTGAATGAAAGATATGCGATGTTCAATGCTAGATAAATGTTTTATTCTACAGTAATGCCTCATAACCCTATTCCAGCAATGGATACGGTTAGGGTTGTTACAATATGTATGCTGAGAGGGACGGATCTACCCTATAAAAGGAAGAGAGAGAAGAGAAAACAAAAGAGGATGAATTGTGAGTAGAAAAGAAAAGAGAGCAGTTACTCTCTCTACAATAGAATCTAAGGAGTAATTCAGAAGAGAAGAAGAAGGGAGCAACTAAAAAAAGGGAGATCAAAGACACGAAGAAGGGGAAGAGAAATCTGCCCTGGGTTTTACATAGAATCTTGATAAGAAGTTAGAGTGCAGCGAGAACTTCCTGCAGTTCTGCCTTTCTTTTCTGTTTTCTTGGTTTTGAATTCTTTGATTCGTAAAACTTGAAGAATGTTGATGAAGGATTTAATTTTAGATTTCACTGCCCAACCCATGAGCTAATTATCTTCATGTTGGACTTATTTAGGTGAATATTGAATTATATGTAATGCCCATGGTATGATTTTGATTAAGATTACTATTTCATTTGATTCTTGTTTATTTGGAATGCATGCGTGCAAGTGCTAGACATAGTTGATTGAATGTTATGAACTTAGATGGATTTGAATCTAAAAGTATTTAATACATCATATTATTAATTGATTGATGCAGACGAGTACTCGAAAGAATATTCGTAGCACTATAGACATAGAAGATGTGATTTGTACAGGTGGAGAGCGTTAGTTGGGTTATCATTCGTGAGTCTTGTAGACATACACAGACTCCTAATAATAATTGAAGTTTAACTCACGAAAGTAGTAGACTGCAAGAGTGAATCTCTGGGCAGTAGTTTAGTCATAACTTTATAATTGCATTATTATGTTATGAAAATATTCACTGAGTAATTCCAACATTTATCATTCAATAACAAAAATACTCTCTACTTGTTCCTCGCGAATTGCCACAACATTTAGATTGTTTAGTCATTTTTTAGTTATAATTGATATTATTAGTGCATTCGTTAATTCTCTTCACCAATTTATACTTTGTTCCTTTCACACAGTTTTATTCGTTAAATTTGCAGTAATACTTACCAATTCAAATCAACTTCAAATCCCTATGGAGGCGATACTCACTCATCATTATATTACTTAAATCGATGTGTACACTTGCACATTTTCATTATTTACACGTAATAGCCCATTAAAAGATAAGAAAATAAGTTACTCGATTGATCATGATCACTCTTACTCCTATTGGTGGGTGCTTCCTCCTTTAATCGTATAAAGCTCGAATTGTTTGTGTCTCCTTTGTGTTAGATTCCTACAGAGAAAATAAAGTGCAAAAAAAAAAGCTAAAAAGAATAATTTAATCCTAACCTACTCCTAAAAAGTTTGAATTAAAATCATCCAATAATTAATACAAGTTTTTTTTAAGAAAATAGTCTAGTCATCCTCATCATCATCCCCCTCTTTTTCTCATTTGTCATCATTTTCATGTGTTTCTTCTTTGTGGTCCATATTTGCTGGCCCAAACATGTCAAATGTATAATTGGGAACCCGAATGTTGTTTTGCCTTACAAACTCTTGAAAAATTGGTCCTGATTCCTGCATCCATTGAATCGTCAATCTAACTTTGGATAACTACTCTCACCAACATTTGTGATGAGGTGGGTATAGCTGTTGTTTCTTACTGTGGCTTGTTCTCGTCGTTTATCTGTTTAGCCCACAACTTGATGTGTTGTTAGAAAAATATGTCTCTGATAATACTTTAGGATGGTTTTAACGACTGCTCGGTGGAGATCATAGGTACACCCGCCTTTTTGTATAAAGCCGTCACTAGATGGGGAAAGAACACTCCCACCTTCTGGCTACTAATGCATCTCCCATGTTTTGGTGGATCTATTTGCCAACACAAACCTACTTTTTCTACAAAATAACATAGAGTAAAAAAAGCTTTAAAAGTATTAATGTTAGAAATATTTAAAGTAGTTACAATTCATGAAGAAATGAATTGAATCCACATCTTAACTTCAAGAAACATAATGGCTTGATAAAAAGATAGCGGGATATTTGTACCAATACGATACTTTCATTCTCCCCTTTCTTTAGTTAAAAAGTTTATAATACTATCCATATCTATGTCTCTAAAATAATCTAAGTCAATTTTATCAATGAAATCGCTCTTATAGTATGGAGTATTATAGAAGTCACAAATTATTTGAGGGGTTACTTGTACCTCTTTCCCTCGCACAAGTACTGTATCCCATATATGACCTTCAGTATTTCTAGACTCATGGTCCCATAAAGATGCATAGAATTCTTGTACAATGAAAACCATGATATTATCTTTTGGGATCGTCCAATGTTCCCATCGACCGAAGGCCATATTACTTTGCACAAGATTATTGATGGATCAAATCCCCTCTCCTGAATGAATGTTTTTCCTTGAAGTTCATTGAAATACTTTTCAATATTCAGATTTGGAACATTAGAGGGAGTTTGAACCATCGATGGCTCTGTTTCCATGGTTTTCCTAACCTTCCTAGAAGGCATTGTATTTCAACCTTAAGCAAAGAATGCAATAGAATAATAAAAAGTTTGAGTTTAGGAACCCTTAACCTTAACTATACAGTCAAAGTTCATTTGGATTCCTTTCTTCCTCGTGATGTTCCCGTTCCTTGTTGCATTGAGAATGATTGAGAAATTTGTGAAACAAAATTTGAAAAAATATTAGGGGTTTAGGGTTTAAGTGCTAAGAGATTTGAGAGAATTTGAGGAATTAGGGTTTAATGATTGTTTTAATTAAGAGTAAATATGAGTTTAGGTTATAAAATAGGGTTTTAAAAGTTTAAAAATCAGGTAAAATTAATCTTTAAGCCACTGGATTATGCAATGGGTCAGGTCAACCCTACAGAAGCTTGTAACGATGTCACGACACTAGGGTTCTGTGTCGCGACACTATCCAGTAGTTTGGAGATTCACAGAGACTGTGTGCTATGTCGCGACTTGCTATTGTGATGTCACAACAACAACTCTGTTTTGGCACAAAACTCCATCTTAAGGGTGTTTTGATCTAAGGATAAACCTACATCAACTAAAGGTTAAAATCTAAACTACGTGCTTAGTTAGATATACAGTAATTTACAAATATCATGCACCAATTCGCAAATTTTAAGTTATATTGCCAGATTTATCCAATAGTATTGTTAAATCATCTGTGGATAATCTTTTTATTCTATTAGTATTGGTCCACCGTCTGTTATGCCATTCTGCCTTTGCTCGTTTGTCCCATTCCTTGAACCTGTTTATTCTTTCTGTATTCATAAAAGGAAGCATTTCCCTTAATATTGGAACGTCAGATATAGATAAATTTTTGAAATGCTCCCCTAATTTCCTCCTATTTTCCTCATTCGGTTGATAGCCAGATTTGAAGGTTTCAGTGTCACAATAAATTTTCATTGTTAACTCATTTTTCTCTAAATCAGTGGTGGATCTAGAAGTGGCAAGGAAAGATCTTCCTAGTAAGATTTGTATCTCACAGTCTTCCTCAAAATCAAGTACTAAAAAGTCCACAGGAATAATAAAGCTTTGCACCTTGACTAACACATTTTCTAGTACCCTTTCAGGTGTATTGAAGACCTGTCAGCCAATTGCAATATTATTTGAGTTGCTTTAAGATTCCTTAACTCGAGTTTTTCAAAAATTGATAAGGGCATTAAATTAATAGTAGCTCCTAAATCGCATAAGGCTCTATTAAAGTGAATACTCCCTATTTATATAGGAATAGTAAAACTGCCTGGGTCTTTCAATTTTTGCGATACTTTTCTAGAAATAATTACACTACAGGAAGCAATCAAATTACCATGTTCTCCTACCTTGATTTTCTTATGCCCTGCCATTATCTCATTTAAAAATTTGGGGAACTTGGGAACCTTCTCAATTAACTTAATCAAAGGTAGGTTAACATTTAAGGTTTTAAACAAATTCAAAAAATTTACAAATTCATCCGCGTCCCGTTTTTGTCTTTCTTATAATATTGATAGAAATGAGACTTTTGTGATTTTGGAATATTTAGGTGTCTCTTTTTTCATCTCGATCGCTAGCAAATTCTTCTCTTCGGGTTCAGGTTCGTCTTCCACTTCTAAGAAGTTTTCTTGAGGTTCATCAGTATTATCCACAGTTTCCTTTGAGGTGGGTACTTCTGGGCTACTCAATACCTTTCCTAATCGGAGTGCTATAGCTTTCACATGCTCTTTGCCTTCCCTCCATGGATTATCTCCCATGTTACTAGGAATACCTTTGCCAATTTTCCTTTTGATGTCGCCCATCATGCTCATCAATTGGCTCATTTGATCCTCTAGCTTAGACAATGTTCTTATTAAGTTGGTGCACTCAGACTGCACCTGTTTGACATTTGTTCTCATTGACTGTATCTCTTCCACAATTCTGTCCAAACATTGACCACATGCAATATGGTCACTTGGGTTGGCTCTATCCTAGGGTTTCTACAAATAAGGGGGTTGGTAATTAGTATTTTTAACTTGATTTGAATTGTTACCTCCACCTTGATTTCCTCTCGATTTCAAGTTTAGGTGGTCCCTCTAGTCGAGATTGTATGTACTTGAATAAGTGTTTCCACCCCTATTCCCAATGTAATTTATATCCTTAGTAGGATTATTGATATAATGGAAGAGTGGGTTGTCTCATCCATGCATATACAGTGTAGGTTTGTATGCTTGGAATATGGCAATATTGACTTTTTTTTATAAATGATGTTTTGATATAATTGTGGTGCCCTTAAATGGCATATTGGTTAGATGAATTAGGATGTTTGAAATGGTATGTTAGGTGTGTGTGAATGATGTTTTAAGTCCCTTGAATGTATGCTCAAGTGGCATGGATGGCTAGGTTTGATTTGGCCTTGAAATGACATGAATTTAGGGTCAATTCATGGATCACATGCCCTGGGACACAAGTTGTCACATAGCTACGTGACACACACGGCATAGCACACGGCTGTGTGTGGAAACTCAAAGAGTTACATGGCCATGTGATCCTACTTAGTCAGTCGTATGGTTGAGGACACGGGTTGGGACACGACTGTGTGTCCCTTATTTGGTTGTCACATGGCCGTGTGGCCTTTGTTTTCCAATTTTTTCAAGTTCTTCCCAATTCTTCTATTTTGATTCAAATTAGTCCCGAACTACTGCTAAGCTATTTTTAAAGCCTCAAAGGCTTGATTTAGGGACCAAATGCATATGTTTGATTGTATTCAATGTGATTTACTTAAGTAAAATTTAATTATTGTAGTATGGTTAAAGGTTTTCAAATTCTACAGTAATGCTCTGTAACCCTAATTCAGCAACGGAGACGGGTTAGGGTGATACAATTTCCTTCTCTCTCTTAAGCTAAAGTTGTAGATTTGGATCTTTACCTGTGAATATGTAACAGCCCGATTTTAGCTAAATCAGAATAGTGATTTCGAAACCACAAATTTGAGGTTAAAAATTTATTTTAATATTATTTTTTAGTGTTTATAGTATGTGATTATATATGTTAGAAAATTTCGTGAAATAATTGTAGCATTTGAATGCTTAATTTGAGAAAATGAATAAATTGCGTAAAATGCAAAAGTTGCATTCTAATTGTTTAAGTGCTTATTTGCTATGACTAATTAAATATGAAGTCCTTATGTTGTGAATAAACCTTTGATAGTGGAAATTAACATGAATAGCCATCCATTAAGTGTTTTTAAAGGATATTAAATAAGGTTATTTTGGTAATTAGCAAAATAAATCATAATTTAATAAAACCAAAGTTAAAATTTATGTTCATCTTTACCATTTTCAACCGAAAATAAAGAAGAAAAATCCATTTACAAGCTTTCTAGGGTTTGTCCATGTTAATGCTAAATTGAAGGTCCGTTTTTGTTCTGTTTTCGATGATTTCTACGTTTTTGTGATCGTTGCTTTAAGTACTAACTAGCTCATACCCTAATTTCTGAATTTGTTGATGAATTTATGAGTTGTCATCGATGATAGGTTGATATTTTTGAATGTTGATGATGTAAAATGAATAATTGTTGATAGATTTTCATGTTTTGTAAAGTGATTTTTGATGAAAATGCTTAAATAGGATTAAATTGTGAAAATTGTAAATTGAGGGGTTGAAATGTGAAATATGGGCTGCTAAGGGTACTATAGTAATTTGGCACATATGGGTTTGAATTAAATTGGTTTTATTTGTGTTTTTGTGAAATAAGGACTAAATTGAATAAATATGAAACTTTAGGGGCCAAAGTGAAAAATGCCAAAATAGGTATTTTTAGATGAAATTGACTAAATAGGTGTTTAAATGAGCTAAATTTGAATTTATATAGATCAAGAAAGAAAGAAATTGGATTTAGATTGAGGGAAATCGAAAGTTGTCGAGTAGTTGATCCGATCCGTTCATCGTATATACGAGGTAAGTTCATATGCAAATAAATGTCTTTAAATTGATTTATATATGTTTATTTGTTGTTTAATTTCTATGGATGTTGAACAAACAATTACGAGAAAGAATCGATGAAGTTACGATATCCAAAAGTCGCTACGAACCTTAGGAAAAGTATAGGATACGAATTTCATGACATTAGGATTACCGAGATGTGATTACATGTAAGGCCATGTCAGGGACATTGGCATTGTATTGTGATTACGTGTAAGACCATGACTTGGACATTGGCATCGTTATATGATTTCATGTAAGACCCTGTCTGGGTCAATAGCATCGATACCTGATAACATGTAAGACCATATCTAGGATATGGCATTGTACGAGCTTTATGTGATTTTCGAGTATCCTTAACAATTCTGAATGGTTCAACAGTGAAAAGACAAGTCGAGAAAGAATGTGTGAAAAATTTAAGTGACTCAGGTACGTGCAATATTTCATACGAGCTTTGAAAAGGGATGTAATTGATGAATTCAACTTTGATATTGAATATGTGTATAATGAGAATGGTTTGTGAACTTATAACATAGTTTGCCTATTAATGGAAATGATGTTGACGCATGTGATAGTTTATTTGTATATGGCTAACTAAGCCTTTAAAGCTTACTTTGTGTGTTCTTTCCCTCTTTTATAGATTATCGAAGCTAGCTCGGACATCGGGGATCATCAGGAACTTTCATCACACCATCGACTACTTGTTGGTACTTTTGGATGCTTTGTAAATGTGGTATAAGGCATGTATAGGCTCGTGAGTAGATGTTAAGTTTTGAAATATGTTATTAGCCATGTGTATTGGCTTGTGAAATGATCTAAATCTTGATGTGTATGGCCATTTAAGTTGGTTTGAATTAGGAGTTTGGTAAGTAATACATGATGTATAAGTTGCCTTATGTTTTGGTATGCTTGGTATGGTTATATGGCTGCTTAAGTAGCTAGTGTCATTTAGTGAGCTAATGCTTGAAAGATGATATGTTATGGCTTGATTTTGAGATGATGAAATGGTACGTTTTGAAGCATGAAATAGACGATAAGATGATGAGTAAATGCATTTAGAAGTTATGTAAGTTTGATGATTTCGGCATATTAATTTGGTATGTTTTGGCTATGGATTTGAGTAGTTAAGAGGATGGTTTATAAATGGCATGAAATGTGTATGAAATAGCATGTTTTGGGCTTCCTATTAATGTATTGAATTGGTACAAATGTTGTGGTTTAGGTATGCTTGAGAAAGGGTGAGAAATATGGCTTCAACCAAGCTTATTTTCACTCTATACAGCCAAGCACACGGGGGTGTGGCTTGACCGTGTGTAACACATGGCCTTGATACATGGCCATGTGTCCCCTAGGGTAGCCCTTCGAATTAAGTCAGTATACCCTACAGGTTTGGCACGGCCTAGACATACAGGCGTGTCTACTGGCTGTGTGAGACACACGGGTTGACACATGGGCTTGTGGCCGGCCGTGTGATCCAAGTTAGTATACCCTCCAAATTTCCAACAGTCATGGCACATGAGCGTGTCTCCAGCTGTGTGGTGCAAGTCAGTATATATACCCTGTTTTCACACGGCCTATGACATGGGCGTGTCTAGTTACCATGTGAGGCACACGGCCTACGACATGGGCGTGTCTAGTTACCATGTGAGGCACACGGCCTACGACATGGGCGTGTCTAGTTACCATGTGAGGCACACGGAATGTTCACACTAGCGTGTGATCTCTATAAGCATGAAAATTTTATAAGTTTCCTAAAGTTTTCAAATGTTATTGGTTTATTCCAAAACCTCTTTCAAGCATGTTTTAAGGTTTCGTAGAGCCTTATAAGGGACAATGTGATTATACTTGATTGACGTTTATGTGATAATAGATTTATGTGTGAGAAATGTATGAGTTATGTTGTGATTTTTTTGGTAACGCCTTGTAACCCTATTTCAGCAATGGATCCCGATTAGGTGTGTTACAATTATTGGCATCAGAGCTATGGTTTAGTCGATTCTAGGACTAACGTAGTGTGTGAGAGTCTAGCTATACATGTCGTATATATAAACTGTGATAATGTGATGATTCCTGGCAGTTTAAAGTGTGTTTTCGTATAACAAATGGATCCTGATTGAGCTTTAGCTGAAGATATGGAAAGTAATACGCCCACTCCTGCTGAAGGGGCAACAATGGCTGATTCTAGGCCGATTACGAGTAGTCACGAAGGAGAGGCTAAGCAAGCCTTTTTCCATATAATGAGTGAGTGGTTCATAGAGTTCGTTCGAATGAATTTGACTACTCAACAACCTCCACCCCCACCTGTTCCTCAACAAAACCCTGCTATTCCTCAAGTTATAGATTTGACACGATTGAACAAGCCGCCAATGGATAAGATTCAAAAAAATGGGGCTGAAGAGTTCTGGGCTACCGTTGATGATGATGCTGAGAGAGCTGAATTTTGGCTTGAGAACACAATCCGAGTATTTAATGAATTGTCTTGTACTCCTGAAGAATGTATCAAATGTGTGGTATCTTTACTTAGAGATAATGCGTATCATTGGTGGAAAATGTTGATATCTGTGGTTTCAGGAGAACGGGTTACCTGGGATTTCTTTCAATTTGTGTTTCGAAAGAAGTACATAAGTCAGTGGTTTCTCGATCAGAAGCATAAAAAGTTTCTAGAATTGAAACAAGGCTAGATGACTGTTACTGAGTATGAAAGAGAATTTGTATGTTTAAACAAATATGCTCGAGAGTATGTGTCTACTGAGGAGATCATGTGTAAATGATTTGTTGAAGAGTTGAATGAAGATATAAAACTATTAGTTAGGATTCTTGAATTGAAAGAATTTTTCGTTCTGGTTGAGATGGCTTGTAAAGATCAGCATCTCAGCAAATAAAAGAGAAAAGCAGACTCAGAAGCTAGAAACTCGAGAAAGAGATCAATAAGTAAGCAGTATCAATCTTCATCAAAGAAATTTTGAGACTCATTTAATCATTATATTTCATCAGTAGGACATTCAATCAGAGATCGTGGAAAGCAACCTGTGAGTTCTAAAGCTCAAGCTACATCTATTTCTAGTGTTGGCACTGTGAGACAAAACCGACCCTAGTGTAGACATTTGTGGAAAATGACATATCAGTGATTGTAAATTGAATGATCGGGCCTGTTTTAAATATGGATCATTAAATCATTTCATTCATAAATGTCTGGAGTTGGATGAGCAAGATACAATACAAAACATGAGACCGAGTAACACTATAGTTAGAGGTAGGCCACCCAGAAACACCAGAAATGTGAGTGGTAGCCAAAAAGCAACTAAAGATTCTGCTGTGAGGTCAGAGGCCAGAGCACCTGCACGAGCCTACACTATTTGCGCTCTCAAAGAAGCGTCATCTCCAGATGTTATCACCTGTACTTTCACTCTTTATGATACTAAAGTTATTACATTGATAGATCGAGGATCAACTCATTCGTATATATGTGTGAATTTAGCATCCAGCAAGACTTTGCCTGTAGATTCTATTGAATTTGTGATTAGAGTATCGAACCCCTTAGGCAAGTGTGTTTTGGTTGATAAAGTGTGTAAAAACGGTCCATTGATGATTCGGGATTTCTGTTTTCTGGTTGATCTAATGTTGTTGCCATTTGATGAATTTGATATAATTCTAGGTATGGATTGGCTAGCGCTACATGATGCTATAGTAAACTGTAAACGAAAGATGATTGATTTGAGATCTCAAAATAATGAAATTATCTGGATTGAAACAGATGATTTGAATGGTTTACCAGTAGTTATTTCATCGATGTTAGCTCAGAAATATGTGAAAAAGGGTTACGGAGCTTATTTTTCTTATGTGATTGATACAAAAGTAACTGAAAAGAAGATCGAATCAGTGCCAGTTGTGTGTGAGTATCCGAATGTGTTTCCTGAAGAGTTACCGGGTTTACCACTGATCCAAGGGGTTGAGTTTGGCATTGATTTAGTGCTGGGAACTACGCCAATATCGAGAGCTCCGTATACAATGGCTCCGACAGAGTTAAAAGAATTGAAAACCCAGTTGCAAGAATTGATGGATAGAGGTTTTGCTAGGCCGAGTTTCTTGCCTTGGGGTGCTCCTTTGTTGTTTGTGAAAAATAAAGATGGCACGATGAGAAGGTGTATTAACTACAGACAGCTTAACAAAGTGACAATCAAGAATAAATACCCTTTACCACATATTGTTGATTTATTTGATTAATTAAAAGGGGCAACAGTATTTTCGAAAATCGATTTGAGATTGGGTTATTACCAATTGTGAGTTAAAGACTTCGATGTACCAAAGACTGCTTTTAAAACGAGGTACGGACACTACGAATTTTTGGTTATGCTTTTCAGACTAATGAATGCACCTGTTGTCTTTATGGACTTAATGAACCGGATTTTCAGATCATACCAAGATCGATTTGTCATTGTATTCATTGATGACATTTTGATTTATTCACATGATAGACTCTACGAGATAAATAGTTATTTGCAAAGTTCAGCAAATGTGAGTTTTGGATACGAGAGGTTGGATTTCTGGGACATATTATTTCAGCTGATGGTATCCGAGTTAACCCAAGTAAGGTATCTGCAATTGTAGATTGGAAGCCTCCGAGAAATGTTTCTGAGATCTGTAGTTTTCTGGGGCTAGTGAGATATTATAGACGGTTTGTAAAAGGCTTTTCTATGATCGCAACTTTGATGACAAAATTGCTTCAAAATGATGTTAAGTTCGAGTGCTCAGATAAATGTCAAAAAATTTTTGGGTAGTTAAAAGCTTTATTGACTGAAGCTCCAATGTTAGTTCAGCCTGAATCGGGTAAAGAGTTCGTAGTGTTTAGTGATGCATTGTTGAATGGTTTAGGTTGTGTTTTGATGCAGGAAGACAAAGTTGTAGCTTATGCCTCGAGACAACTGAAGCCACATGAAAAGAACTATCCGATGCACGATCTAGAATTGGCTTCGATTGTGTTTGCGTTGAAAATTTGGCGTCACTATTTGTTTGGTGAGAAATGTCACATCTTTAGCAATCACAAGAGTTTGAAATATTTGATGACTCAGAAAGATCTAAATTTGCAACAACAGAGGTGGCTTGTATTACTAAAAGATTATGAGTTAGTGATCAATTGTAATACCCCCTAACCCAATTCTGTCGCCGGAGGGTTATGAGGTATTACCTAACGATTACAACAACATTTGAATACTCACATAGCAAAATTTAAACTATACAATACTATGCTACCAAGCCGAATTTAAAAAAAATAATAAATATATTTTTAATAAAAATTTTAAGCTTATAAAAAAAAACAACTCACTTATCACAACATATACATATCATGATTAAACTTACATCACCATAGCATATAATACTTGGACTCAATTAAGGCCCATTATTCCATCATATTCAAATTTTACCAAACTAATATTATAACCCATATTGATCATTACTATAATCAAATACTCATAGTTTAGGTATCACAAATAAAGGAAAACTCAAACCACAACCAAACATAACCAAACTTTAACATGTAAATTAAGTCATTTTCGCATGACTTAACCATTATACATATATGAAATTTAAACATCTCCAAAAGAGTTATTAGCTTATGCATGCCATAAGTACCAAACCAACTTTTAAAAGTACCAAAATATTGAAGATAGTGTGGATGACTTTACTAACGATCCCCCGAGTGCGTAACGATCTCCAAAACCTATAAAATAGAGACAAGAAAAAAAAGCACATCCAAAGTAAGCTACCATAGCTTAGTAAGTTATAAGCATCAAAACTCCAAGTTCAATTTAATAGTCTAGTATCATCTAACTAAGTCATGCTACTAGATCATTTAGTCAATAACTTACCACATTCAAGGAAATTTATTAATCATATACCCAATTTCAACTAAGTCCAATATGCATCTGCTCAACCACAATATACTACATTACTCTCAAACACAAAACCGAATGCATTTAACATTCCATCATCGTATAACATTAATATATTTGAGCACAAAGCCATTAAAAATAATCTATCTTTATACATACTTTCAATTTATAATATCCATTACATAGAATCGACGCTCACCTGCACAAACTTGAGCTATACATCATAGTTGTTCATCAAGAAATTTGAAGCTTTAATTTATTCAACCATTTCCGATCTACTCAAATAAATCACACACCTAGTGCTAATGTTTACTCGGAAAATATATATATAGTTTGCAAACTTAGTGCTCGATATTTAAACTCACACACTTAGTGCTCAATAACCACATTTGCACACTTAGTGCAAGATTTACATCCATAATTGTTTGTACTCGCACACTTAGTGCCGAAATTCTATTACTCAATACACATCAATTTAAATTCATCAATTTCCTTTAAATTCGGCAACATCAATCTTTCATGTAATTCAATTCGCTCATATACTTAAATTTATTTAAATTTAATCAACAACAAAATAAAAATTTGCTTAATAACTTACCTCGAATATAGACAGACAATTAAATTCAACTACTCAACGATTTTTGATTTTCCCCGATCCACGTCCGATCTTTTTGGTTCTTGATCTAAAAAGTTCCAAATTAAGCTCATTCAAATAGAATTTCATTCATTTAGGTCCAAATACACATAATTGAGCAATTTACCAATTTACCCCTAACATTAGGGACTTTTACAATTTAATCCAATTTTCACAAAACACAAAATATGAAGAATGTGCATAAACAATGCTAGGGCCGAATGTTCACTAGGCTTACATAAGTCCTCCCATTTCACTAATTTCACAATCTAGTCCTTCAATTTAGTATTACCAAAAATCCTAATACCAAAAAATGTTAATCTAACACATTTATTTTATTTTCTAACATCAAACATAAATTTCATCAAACTATCAACAATGACACTTCATGAATACATAATCAAATTTTAAAATTCGAGCATGGGCTTTATAGTATTCAAAGCAACGATCTCAAAAACGTAAAAATTAATAAAAATCGAACTCAAATCACTTACCTAATTGAACTTGCAAGGACCGAAAATCTCAAAGCTTAAACTTTCTTTTGCTTTTTCTTAGTTTTGGCCAAAAATAATAAGAAAGATGAACACTTTCATCTTTTATCAAATATAATATTTTAACATGTATTAAAATATACCATAATGCCATAAAATATAATAAACAATTCAAGTCACTATTTCATGCATATTGGCCAACCACTAATTCCTATTTATGGCCAAATTGCAACCTTAATATTCCATAGTATAAAAACAATCATAATTTGGCCCTTATACATTAACCCTTAAATTTTTTATTTTACACGATTAAACCCTTTTTTCATCAATCGACCTCCAAACACTAAAATTTTTAAACGAAACTTTCACAAAAGTAACTTCACACATTTTAAACATAGAAAATAATATTTAAATATTATTCTGACTTGAATTTGTGGTCCCGAAACCACCGTTCCCATTAGGGTCAAAATTGGGTTGTTACATCAATTATCATCAGGGAATGGCTAATGTCGTTGCTGATGTTTTGAGCCAAAAATCCCTATTCGCTCTACGTGCGATGAATACTCAAATAGCTTTTTGTAATGATGATTCGATTTTGGCCTAGATGAAAGCTAGACCATTATTTTTATAGTAGATTTGCAAAGCTCAGAAAGTCAATAATGAAATACTAGCAAAATGAAATCAATGTGATTCAAACCCTGATTCAGAGTTTCAAGTTGATTTCAATGATTGTTTAAGATTTAGAGGCCAAATATGTGTTCCTAGAAATTTAGAGTTGATTCATATGATTTTGAATAAAGCACATAGTAGTTGTTTATCTATTCATCCGGGAAGCACGAAAATGTACAATGATTTGAAACAACTTTTTTGGTGGCATGGTATGAAAAGTGATATTTCTGAATTTGTTTCAAAATGTTTGATTTGTCAGCAAGTGTCGTCAGGTTTATTATAGCCTATCATGATTCCCGAGTGGAAATGGGATAGAGTGACTATGGATTTTGTTTCGAGTTTGCCTCTATCTCTGAGTAAGAAAGATGCAATCTGGGTTGTTGTCGACAAGTTGACAAAATCAGCTCATTTTATTTCGGTGCGTACGGATTTCTCACTTGATAAGTTAGCTGAGTTATATATCTTTAAGATTGTTCGATTGCATAGAGTGCCAATATCTATTGTATCGGATAGAGATCCGAGATTCACTTCGTGATTTTGTAAGAAACTACAAGATGCACTGGGTACAAAGTTACATTTCAGTACCTCGTTTCACACGCAGACGGATGGTCAATCCGAGTGAGTTATACAGATACTCGAGGATATGTTACGTTGTTGCATTCTTGAGTTCGACAGTACGTGGGAAAAATATTTGTCGTTGATTGAATTTGCTTATAATAATAGCTTTCAATCGATATTCAAATGGCACCGTACGAAGCTCTATATGCTCATAAATGTAGAACACCATTGTACTGGACTGAGCTAAGCGAAAATAAGATTACGGAATTAATCTGGTCAGAGAAACAAAAGAAAAAGTGAAAGTAATTCGCAATAGTTTGAAAGCAACTTCGAATCAACAAAAATCTTATTCAGATTTGAAACGGAAAATGTTGAGTTTCAGATCGGAGATAGAGTGTTTCTGAAAGTTTCACCGTGGAAGAAAATACTTAGATTTGGTAGAAAATGAAAGTTGAGCCTGGGATTCATTGGATCGTATGAGATTACTAAACGAATTGGTCCAGTGGCATATCGGCTAGCATTGTAGTCTAAGTTAGAGAAAATACATAATGTGTTTCACATATCAATGCTATGATGATACAGATCTGATCCTTCGCATGTCATTTCTCTGACTGAGGTTGAGATTCAGCCAGATTTATCATATATTGAAGAACAGATTCAAATCCTAGCTAGTAAGATCAAAGAGTTGTGAAATAAAAGAATAGCATTAGTGAAAGTATTATGGCATCGACACGGGGTTGAAGACACTACGTGGGAACCTGAGGATGCTATAAGAAAGCAATATTCAAACTTATTCACTGGTAAGATTTTCGTGGACGAAAATCCTTATGGGGGAAGAGTTGTAACAGCCCGATTTTAGCTGAATCAAAACAGTGGTTTTGGAACCACAAATCTGAGGTCAGAAAATTATTTTAATATTATTTTTGGTGTTTATAGCATGTGATTATATATGTGTGAAAATTTCGTGAAATAATTTTAGCATTTGAATGCTTAATTTGAGAAAATTACTAAATCGCGTAAAATGCAAAAGTTGCATTCTAATTGTTTAAGTGCTTATTTTCTATGTCTAATTAAATGTGAAGTCTTTATGTTGTGAATACACCTTTGATAGTAGAAATTGACATGAATAGCCATCCATTAAGTGTTTTTAAAGGATATTAAATAAGGTTATTTTGGTAATTAGCTAAATAAATCATAATATAATAAAACCAAAGTTAAAATTTATGTTCATTTTCACCATTTTCAACCAAAAATAAAGAAGAAAAAGGCATTAATAAGCTTTCTAGGGTTCGGCCATGTTGATGCTAAATTGAAGGTCCATTTTTGTTCCATTTTCGATGATTTTTACGTTTTTGTGATCGTTGCTTTGAGTACTAGCTAGCTTGTACCCTAATTTTTGAATTTTTTGATGAATTTTTGAGTTTCCATTGATGATAGCTTGATGTTTTTGAATGTTGATGATGTAAAATGAATAATTGTTGATAGATTTTCATGTTTGTAAAGTGATTTTTGATGAAAATGCTTAAATAGGATTAAATTGTGAAATTTGTAAATTGAGGGGTGGAAATGTGAAATATGGGCTGCTAAGGGTACTATAGTAATTCAGCACACATGGGTTTGAATTAAATTGGTGTAAGTTGTGTTTTCGTGAAAAAAAGACTAAATTGAATAAATGTGAAACTTTAGGGGCCAAAGTGCAAAAATGCCCAAATAGGTATTTTTGGATGAAATTGACTAAACAGGTGATTAAATGAGATAAATTTGAATTTATATAGATCAAGAAAGAAAGAAATCAGATTTAGATCGGGGGAAATCGAAAGTTATCAAGTAGTCGATCCGATCCGTTCATCTTATATACGAGGTAAGTTCATAAGCAAATAAATGTCTTTAAATTGATTTATATATGTTTATTTGTTGTGGAATTGCTATGGATGTTGAACAAGCAATTACGAGCAAGAATCGATGAAGTTACGATATCCGAAAGTCCCATACGAACCTAAGGAAAAGTATAAGATACGAATGTCATGACATTAGGATTACCGAGATGTGATTACATGTAAGACCATGGTTGGGACATTGGCATTGTAGTTTGATTACGTGTAAGACCATGTCTGGGACATTGGCATTGTTATATGATTTCGTGTAAGACCATGTCTGGGACAGTGGCATCGATATGTGATAACATGTAAGACCATATCTGGGATATGGCATTGTATAAGCTTTATGTGATTTCCAAGTATCCTTAACAATTCTGAATGGTTTGACAAGGAAAAGTCAAGTCGAGAAAGAATGTGTGAAAAAGTAAGTGACTCAGGTATGTACGATATTCATACGAGCTTTGAAAAGGAGAGTAATTGATGAACTCAATTGTGATATTGAATATGTGTATAATGAGAAAGGTTTGTGAACTTATAAATGCTTACTCATAGTTTCCCTATTAATGGAAATGATGTTAATGCATGCAGTAATTTATTTGTATATGGCTTACTAAGATTTTAAAGCTTACTTTGTGTGTTTTTTCCCTGTTTTATAGATTATCGAAGTAAGCTCAGACATCGGGGATAATCGGGAACCATCATCACACTATCGACTACTTGTTGGTACTTTTGGATGCTTTGTAAATGTGGTATATGCCATGTATAGGCTAGTGAGTAGATGATAAGTTTTGAAATATGTTATTAGCCATGTGTGTTGGCTTGTAAAATGATGTAAATGTTGATGTGTATGCGTCATTTAAGTTGGTTTGAATTAGGAGTTTGGTAAGTAATACATGATGTATAAGTTGCCTTATGTTTTGGTATGCTTGGTATGGTTATATGGTTGCTCTAGTAGCTAGTTGTCATTTGGTGAGCTAATGCTTGAAAGATGATATGTTATGGCTTGATTTTGAGATGATGAAATGGTATGTTTTGAAGCATGAAATAAATGATAAGATGATGAGTAAATGCATTTAGAAGTTATGTAAGTTTGATGATTTTGGCATATTAATTTGGTATGTTTTGGCCATGGATTTGAGTAGTTAGGAGGATGGTTTATAAATGGCATGAAATGTGTTTGAAATAGCATGTTTTGGGTTGCCTATTAATGTATTGAATTGGTACAAATGTTGTGGTTTAGGTATGCTTGAGAAGGGTGAGAATTGTGGCTTCAACCAAGCCTATTTTCACTCCACACGGCCGAGCACATTGGCGTGTGGCTTGACCGTGTGTGACAGATGGCCTTGATACACGACTGTGTGCCCCCTAGGGTATCCCTTCGAATTAAGTCAGTATACCCTATAGGTTTTGCATGGCCTAGACATACGGGCGTGTCTACTGGCCGTGTGAGACACACGGGTTGGCACATAGGCATGTGGCAGGCCGTGTGACCCAATTCAGTATACCCTTCAGATTTTCCATGGTCATGGCACACGGGCGTGGCTCCGGCCATGTGGTGCAAGTTAGTATGTTTACCCTGTTTTCACACGGCCTGTGACACAAGCGTGTCTAATAGCCGTGTGAGGCACACGACCTGTTCACATGGGCGTGTGATCTCTGTAAGCATTAAAATTTTATAAGTTTCCTGAAGTTTTCAAATGTTATTGGTTTAGTCCCGAACCTCTTTCAAGTATGTTTTAAGGTATCGTAGAACCTTATAAGGGACAATGTGATTATATTTGATTGATGTTTATGTGATAATAGATTTATGTGTAAGAAATATATGATTTATGTTGTGATTTGTTCGGTATTGCCTTGTAACCCTATTCCAGAAACGGATACAGGTTAAGGGTGTTATAGAATACATAATGTCGAGGTAAGATTTAATGTAATGCCCTCTACCCAACCTGATGAACTAGATCTGAATATTGGGTGTTACGTCCTATAACATATGTAACTTCAACTTTTTGCCTATATAAAATTTCTATCTATGAATGTAACAAAGACTCTTATAGGTGTACATTTTAAGGTTTATATATACAATTCACAGTAATAAAATTTTATTATTCCCTATTTTATCTCTCAGTTTACTATAAACACATTGGAACGATACTTAAACAGCTTATGAAAAGAATGCCTTTGTGGCAATATATGAAACGAATGTCTTTGTGACAATATATGAAAGGAATGCCTTTGTGGCAATATACAATGAAAGGAATGCCTTGACGGCGTACTCTATATGATAGCTCGTGTGGCGGGTTCTCCCAAGACCTTATGGTAAAATGTGTTTATCTGCCCTTATGGTAAGCTATGAATAAATTATTATAGTTATGTAATAATTACTGATGAGAAAAGGTTATGATATGTCCAAGGTTAGGGGTTGAATAAGATCCATGATATAATTGAATAAGCCTTAAAGGGGATTTCTTGAAAACAAATGTGTATCTGTATGTTAAAAATGATATATCCGCCATGATAATCTGCTGGTGTTGACTATGAACGTGTTTGTAACTATGTGTAACCTAAGAAGTAGTCAATACGAATTCATTTGTGTTATGTAATGGTTGAATCAAATTTACCTGGAATCTGTTGAATTCACATAGAATCTGAGTTTTAGTTATCCTAAGTATCTGGGGTCTTGAAATAAAGTGATGTGTGAAATTTATCTGAAGAATCTATGTAGCACAATATCAATATGGGTTTGTGTGGTATTGAACTAAGGTATGAATTGATCAATTGTTGATAGGATTATTTATGCATAAGTATTTCCCAACATGTATGAGTATCTGCCCACGATAAATGTCAATGAACAACTGTTTGAAATAGGAAAATGAGTTAAGACACGGGACGAAAGATTTATGAAAAATATAAGGGATTTCCTCAGTTTACTAAATATGAAAGATTAAGCGTAACAAGGGCTGGATGTCTGGCATATATAAGAGTGATAAATCTATAATTGTATCAAATAAAGTGAATGATACAAAGTAATAGTCAACTCATAGAAATTAATAAAAGATTTGCAAATTATTAACCAAAGGTATGATTATCTAAGTACTCTTTTACTTACAAGGTTTGTTATTTCATTTTAGGTATTTGAGGAAAGTTTGCACCTAGAGGGACAACGCTAGGAGTTCACTAAGATAGTGGCGAAATGAGTTATTATGCATAGAGTGAAAATTTTGGCGTAGTCTAGGAATACACCTCTTTTAGTCTGTTTTGTTAAACTTCTTTTTGTAAATATTTGTATCTAGATTCACATGATAAACTATGGAATGCCTCAGGAAATGTCTCAAGAATGCCCTCATATATTAAGCATTTCAATTGGAATGCCTCAGGAACTGTTTTTAAAGAAGTAAGAAATTGTGAATTGATTTTGTTAAACGGTTAAGTCTTATGTGGTAACACCCAAAATCAGAATCCAACAAATTGGGTCAGGTTGAGGGAATTACAGAACAAGATTCTCACAGTGACATTGTTAGTTCAAGGTCACAACGAACCTTAGCAGAGAGTCACGTCATGACAAGGAAACCTTGAAGTTGCAACATCTACTTGAAAATCTTGTATTCTTTACATTTTTGTCCATACCAATCTCAATTTAACAAGAGAGCTTTCGCAAGCTTATTAAGACTCGTGATTATATATTGTATAATGAGCATGATTTACTTGTAATTGAATGTATAATGATTTCCGAACTGAAAGTTATAAATTGCAGTTTCTTCAACAGCAGATGTGACACATTGTAGCTCGAACCCGGTGATTGGATTAGGTATGGGGATGTTACATTTAGTGGTATCAAAGCTATAAGTTTAGTTGATTCTTAGACTAAAACGATCTCAAAATCGAGTCTAGAGGTACATACCAAGTTGAGTTGATATTTGCTTTATAGTTAAAATGTTTGAAGAATCGAGGAAGGATGTCGATAATGATAATTCCAGCAATGATCACTCTATTATGGGTGAAAATCAAATTGGTATTAAGGTACCGGGCGTGAATCTAGTCAGTCATCATTAAAATAGGGCTAATATACCTCGTCAGGAATATCAAGATAGTGACAATTTGCTCTGCACCATTGCGAAAGCTCTTCAGCAAGTGACAGGAGATGTTCAGCTAGTCATATTGATAACCGTAACTCAACAAGATCTAATAAAAGAGTTGCATAAATATGGAGCAACTGAGTTCAGAGGATTAAAAGGAGTGGATCATTTGTTAACCGAGGCTTGGATTGAATCAACGAATTGAGTATTACAACAACTTGAATGTTCATTGCACGAGTGTGTCACGTGCGTTGTATCTTTCCTAAAAGAATAAGTTTATCAGTGGTGGCTGACTATTACCTGGCACGTACCAGCTAACTAGATCACTTGGACTTTCTTCCAATCTGAATTCCAAAAGAAATATGTCAGCAAGTTGTATTTGGAGGACCGAAAACTAGAATTCATGATGTTGAGACAAGGTGATATGCTGTGGTTGATTATGAACAAGAATTTCTAGGGCTCAGTAAATATGCTTTAGAATTGATTTCGTTTGAAGAAGAGGGTTGTAAGCGATTCCTACGGAGATTACATGATGAGATAAGGTTTAATTAGTATCGCACAAACTGAAAGAATTTTTTGATCTGATTGAATATGTGAAGATGGTTGAGCAGGCTATGGGCCTTGATAAAAAGACTAAGCCCTATTTATTATATTATATGTAGATGATATTCTGCTTGTAACAAATGATTCGGGTTGACTACATGAGGTGAAACAAATTTTCTCTTAGAACTTAGTACGAAAGATATGGGTAAGTCATCTTATGCAATTGGGAGTAAGATCCATAGGGATAGTTATCACACATGTTGGGATTATCACAAGTAACCTAAATTAATAAAAATCTTAGAGAGATTTCAAATGAAAAATTGTTCACCAAGTGTTGCACCCATTGTTAAGAGTGGTAAATTTAGTTTGAACCAATGTCCAAAACTCGAAAATGAGAAAGAACGAATGAAAAATATTTCATATGCTTCAATTGTTGAAAGCTTAACGTATGCTCAAATCAGTACCACACCTAACATTTCATTCGCAATGAGAATATTGAGAAGATATCAAAGCAATCCTAAAATATACCATTGGAAAGCTACAAAGAAAATAATAAGATATCTTCAAGGAACTAAAAGTTACATGCTTACATCAGTCCAACAATTTGGAAGTTATTGGATATTCGGACTTGGAGAAGTGCCAAACTGACACTAATGTCTTTCTCTACTGTGAAGGTTGAGTTTGTTTCATATTATGAAACGATCCCACAAGGTATTTGGTTGAGAAGTTTCGTTGCAAATTTTGAAGTTGTTGAGTCTATCGTTAAGCCCATGTGGATATATTGTAATAACATGATAACAAATGCTTTTTTTAAAAAACAATAAAATTATAAGTCAAAGTAAATATATTGACGTTAAAATTGACAAAAGGCATACCACCGAACTTGTTCAGAATTGTCATTTGAAGTTTGAACTCCATTTTATGATTAGAACTCCGTGGTTTGTCCAAGGATTTAGATTTTGTCCATTACCTTATCATTCATCCATGAATTGTGAAAATTATATTATGAACACTAATTAATTTTGCATAAAAAATTAATAAATAAGAAATTAATGTAAAAGAGGTGGATCGACAATTTACAAGATCGGAGAGTTACAAATCTAAGTGTTCAGTGTCATTGACCTTTTACTCCATAAACGCCACTTATCATTCATCATAAAGGTGCTGGTAGCAAAAGAAATATTCATGAAGGTTCTTTCTTCCAAGACCAATCAATTGAATCATCCAAAGGTTTCACTATAAGAACTTCCAGCCTACAACTAGCACCATCAAAGTTGTCTTACAACTACCCAGAGATTAACTAGTTTAGTTAGTAAAGTCAACCTTCAGAGACGTTATTCAGCAGGTCCGGATTTGAATTTCGACATCGTAACGATTTACCTAATTCTAGAATATGGCTTCATTTGCAGAATAAAAGCTCAAGTACCCAATTTTTTAGCTCAAAAAAAGTATGATCATGTAACAGATTTCAAGGATTTGGCCTCCACTTTGTTAACTGACCCTATTTGACAAAACAGTTATATGCAGCAAAAAAATGGCAAAATTTGAAACGGAGAAACCAACGTGAGAAGGAATGCAACAGGTTCGCAGATATGTTCGGTGTAATATCAAGTTACTGAATGGATTATATAGCAAGTGAAGTTTACAACTACATGAGTCGAAAGAATAACATATTCATTATATTTTGTTCTTCTGTCATCCCATATCCATATATAAACTCTACAGTTAAACTGATATTGAATTTCTGTAGAATATTGAAAGGCTTTCGAAGGAGTAAACATTATCAAATGCTTCCAAGCAGCAGAGTAAATGCTTGACTGAAGTTTATGCCAGACAAAAATGGTATCATACAAAGTGGAAGCTATGGAGTTGCAAAACATCCTGTAGGCATTTAACAGCAGCGTCGTAGTTTAAGAAGCCCATGAACCAAAATTCATGACTATCAATAGATATAACTTGGATGTACTTTTCAGAATGATTGACTCTGCTTGTCGAAGGATTGACTGATTTCAGTTGGTGTAATGGGATAACCACCTGCGTATGCAGGCAGAAAAATATCAAGAATCATTACTCTGTAAATTCTGATACCATTAACTGGACCCCAAATATTTTTTTGCATGAAGTTATGTTTTAATATGCTTCCTTCATATTCGTTTTATGGTTAATGAAAACTAATTTTTTCGGGGTTCATGGCTACCCTTGATGAGTACATACCTTGTAGTAGTTCCATTCAGTGTGGCTCCCAGTTTTATAAGCAAGACGACTGTCACTGCAATATGCAAGCTTTGCCGTAGAAACATATAACACTCCCATGACGGGACCAGCTGATGTCGATAAGTAACATGCAAATGAATCTTCAAGTTGCTCTTCAGGAACTGTTTCAAAATTTTGTCTAAAGATCTTCTCATAACCACCTTCTGCTAAAACCTTTGTTCCCTGAGCAATTCTTCCCATGGCAGCCTCAGCAAAACTTGGGCTTGTTCTTACTGATTTAAGAAGAGGGAAAAAGTATTTCAGTAATTTTTAGTATGTGAAACTTCTCGAGAAGCAAGAGGGAAAAGGTTGGGGATGATAGCTGGGTTCATGCATAAAAATTCAGAAATAGCATATTATTCGAATTAATATATGCGAACATATTTTTCAATAGCTCTTCAATAAAACTGAAGGATAGAATATATCCTTCCCATGCTCTAACAAAAGCAACATTGTTTTTTCATTTATCAAAAGAAAGCAACCTTTTTTTACTGTAAAAGAAACTGCCATACAAGAAGACCAATAGAAAAGGGTCCAGAGCATAAAAAAGGATACATAAAATCATTATTTTTATGATCATTCAATTTATGACTAAGTTAAGCTAACGTCATGTCCTAAAAAAGGTTAAGGGAATGAAGCAACCAAGTATTAGAGATCCACAACCATAATTGCAAAAGTAATGTCACAATCTGGGTTACAGACTGCTTAGAGACGCTTAAACCAGAAAACGTGAATGTAGTGATGCAAACTTGAAGTTTGTTATTTATTTACTCAAACCGCTGGTAAATCTGGGAAATTCTAATGTTAGAGAAATAAAATACAAAATATGTGCACAAGTAAAAGTCCTCACATGACATAAACAATGTTTACTGCATATCAGTAGTGCAAAGAGTTGTCATCAACAAATAAGCATGAGACATCTCAACAATGACAATAGCAAATATGGTCTGGATAATAATAATTCTATTAGTCAAACAGAAACAAAAGTGAATTGTGCATCATAGTTGCAGTGGAAGCTGTCTAACTATGCAATCTCTGGAAACTAGCATTTTCATAACTCTAACAAAAGAGTCGAGGAAGTTCTTATTAACCATTTGTACATATGGAAGTAGTACTATGAATCTCTGGAAACTAAAGATTTGTCATTCCCCTTTTTATTGAGCCATTCTAAGACTAATATACCTTTCAGGTTTATCTGGTCTACAACCAGTTCACTAGGTTCCGTCACTCCAAAATTACCTCATAAAGCTGTTTGTTAAAATATTTATCAGCTTGAGTCCTTTGTTCGATAAAATGAAGATGCAATTTGATGAAACCTGGTACCTTAACCTTAAATGAACCATCATATTCTATTATTCCCAAGTATTAATTGCAAACACCAGTGTTAAATCCAGCCTACGATTTCACTAAATCAATATTACATTTCCTTTAAAAAGAAACTGCTAAAAGCATGTTAAAAATGAGAAGGAAAGAAAGAAGTTTATCACCTCCTCTCCCGTTCCCTAATCACAACTGTCTAAAATTGTCCAACCATTTCAAAATGAAACAAAATCGCTTCCTCAATATCCAACGTAACTCTTAGGACAAATAAGCAATAGGAAACACCAATCATTCGAAAGAAACAATGGTCCAGTCAAGCCTTAACCAAATTCGAAATGTAAACTCCTAATTCAATATCTTAAGATTTCAATTTTCAACAACTGAATACTTATAGCAACCATCAAAACAAACCGAAAATACAAAATAGAAAAAGAAAACGTGGTTTCATTTCATCACAAACTAAAACTAATCAAACTAGTAAGCAGTGAGCACTATCAATGCCAATCCTAGAAGCCTATCGAACACTATCTAATTCAATTCAAGCCAAATACAAAAAAGAAAAAAAAAAGCACTAAAATTTATTAAGAGAGAGAAGAAAATATGTACAATGCTGCCACGTGTTCCCGGCCAGATCCTCGGCTTTCCTTGTCGCTTCTCCCACTTTCTTCGTCCATCTCCCTAAGACATCCCTCAATGTATCCATTGTCTCTGTTTCCGCTCACAAGTAAATAATTAACTAATTTCAAATTAAAGACAAGATTAGAAATAAATGTAAAAGTGCTTGCCTTTGAAGGAAGTTAAAGAAGATTCCAGAGCGGGAGCATCAGTAACGTAAGCATTGAATCCATTAAGAGTGGACATGATGGCGCAGTGATCTGCAGCAGGTGATTGATCAACAAATTGGGGAAATTCCTCGACCCGGATAGTGCTCTGTTCGGTGATTGCTCTCCTTTGGATTCTGACTCTCCTTTTCTTCCTTTTTGTCAGCTCTGTAGTTGGAACTTGGAACCATAACAAACCCTCCGCATCCATTGCGGGATCCGAGGCTTTCGGGTACATTTTCGAATCCGATTCTTGTGCCGTAGATTGCGTTGAGCTGGACTTTGGCTCGGTTTCCGTCCTTCTAGTGTTCCCCTTTACTAGAACTTCGCGGGAAAATACCGCTGGGCGTGAAGTGGTTATATATGAAGAATGAAGAGAATAATCAAAGTTAAAAAGTGAGAAAAATAATTTTTGGTAAAGTTATTAGCTTCTAATTAGGTATTTAATTTATTTGGTTTTTAAATATTATATTTTTAAATAGAGTAATTAATGTAAAATAATATTTCTTATTTAAATTATTAAAATATATTAATTTTGAAATTCAATTATTATAATAAAATTTTTTAAATAATAATTAAAGTATTTTAACATACTCAACATACAATATAATTTTATTTTATGTAATTAATATAAAGTAATATTATTCAAATAATAATTAATTAAAAATTAACTTTAATTAAAATTCTATTTAAGTAATAACTCTATTTTAAAATTAGCACAATTGTTTTCAACTAATAATTGCAATTTAAATTTTAATTATTTTTAAGTATGAAATTATCACAACTTCTATTACATTATAATTATTTTAAATAGATAATTATCATAAATTCTATTTTATTTAAAATTTTTAAATAATGATTCTAAATTAAATATTATAATTATTTTTAAATGTGAATTTAGTAATATGATAGAAAATAAAAGTTATTTTTTTCAGTTCAAAAGTTTTTCAAAATTCGTATTTATTAGCTTCTAATGTTACATGTGTTGCATGTGATTTTATGTATTTAATATTTTATTAGATTTTAAATATTACAATTTTAATTGCAGCAACTAACGTAAAATAATATATCTTATTTGAATTATTGAATACAATTAAAACATATCACCTTATCAATTCAAATATTATAATAGAAAATATTCAAATAATAACACATTTCTAATTTATTTAACATATAATATTGTTTTACTTTATGTAATTAATGCAAAGTTACATTTAAAATAATAACTAATTAACATAATTAAATCTAATTATTAATTAGATGATAATTAAGATGTTTAAAATTTTATTGGAGTAAAAACTCTATTTTACATCAATAAGATTAACCCAACTTTTTGAAATAAAATTAGCACAACTTTAATTTATGTCAATTTTTAAATAATTAATTGTAAATTATAATTATAATTATTGTAACTTTTTCTTATATTTTTATGCTTAGAATTTTATTAAAGTAATAACTCTATTTTAAAATTAGCATAATTTTTATCTAGTAATTGTAAATAAATGAGAATTTAGTAATATGGTGGAAAATAAGATATATTCTCGTCGGTTTAAAAGTTTTTCTAAACTTTTATTTTATATATAATTATTATAATTATCACAATTTTTTTCACTTAGAGTTCTATTCAAATAATAATTCTATTTTAAAATTAGCACAACCTTTTAACTAATAATAATTTAAATTATAATTATTTTTAAATATAAATTTAGTAATATGGAAAATAAAAGATATTCTTGCTATTTCAAAAGTTTTTTCAAACTTGTGCTGATATATATTGTAGACTATGGATATAGATGAGTCATGGTAGTCTGCATCATTTGGTATCGCCCGTACTGGTTGAAGCACTCTGTTTTAGTAATAAATTGAAACAATAAAATTTAGGTTATGTTTCAGTGCAATTTTTTATTGTTACCAACTGTACCAGTGCATATTGGTTGATTTTACCTGTATTGGCCGGAATATGATGTATCGGTCGGTGTAAAAAATTAATTTTAAGATGTATATTCAATTTAAATTAAATTTTATTATTTATTTTTATAAACAATTCAGTTTAATTTTTCAATTTAAATTCAATATTTAATTTTTAATTTATCAAACAACATCGAGTTAATTTGCTAATTTGTTATAGTTGCATTTCCATATAAGGCTAGTGGTAATTAAAGCTATTGAATTGACATTGATTGTAAATTGTCAAAATGAGGGACTAAGTGGAATAAATTGTAAAATATTATGAATTACTCAAAATATTATATGTGCTATAAGACTGGATGAAAATGTAATGAATTACATGAAACTTATGTGATATGTTAATTGATTAGAGATAATTGATAAATGGTTATTGTACTAAATTGTAAATGAATTGAATGTTGGTACCCTATTAGATGTTCAGGCTGTGTCAGATATAGTTGGCATGTCATAGGATTGAGTTGTGTGTGAGATTATGTATCAGGATGCACTTTACAAGCCAATATCCACCTCGTGTGTCAGATTCGCACTTCGTGTGTCAAGATGCACTTCGTGTGCTTGTATGCACATTGTGCGACAAGATGTGTTTTGTATGCCAGTATGCACGTTACATATCAGTTACCCTACTTCTATTTATTTGATAGTATACTTCGATGCTAATTTGGTGTGTTAGTTGGACGATTCGAGTATTCGTCTGAGTCCAAGTCCAATTAATAGGGGTTGTAAATTGTAAGTTTGATAAATGATGTGAATATGGTAATATATGATGCTATTGAAATAAATATGTATATGTGTGAATTGAGATAAAAGGAAATATGTCGATAATTATGAAAATAAATGAAATCGAGACCTGGGGGCCGAAATGAATGTAAATGAGTTGATAAACTCTAGAAAAGAGCTAAATAAAGTGATGGCAAAATGATGGAATGTATATCATAGTTCATGATTAGTATACTGTTAATGATATGTTTTAAAGAATCCTAAATGAATGGTTGACCCATGACTAAATTTTGAATTAGTATATGATGAAAAGTTGGATATTGATAAGTAAGTTGGGATTAGTCAATCATGATGTATAAATTGGATAAGTTATTTGTTGTTTGCTATAAGCATGATTATATGTTTTGGATGATACTGGGAAAGTTGATAGTTAACAAATATATTATAGCTTGATGTTATGTGAAAATTTTGAATGTTTTAGCCTTAAGTAAAATGCTAATGCTATGTTACACATATACCTTGAATTGTAAATATACCACTGAGCCCTATTGCTCTGCATACAGTTTGTTTTCTCCGCGTGCAGATATATGTGTGTTGGGAAATGTGCCCATATTGTAATAAACATGTAACAATTTTCTATTTATTTGAACAATGAATAAATAAATAAAGTTAATTTCAAATTTCACTATTATGACTTTTGTATTTATGTCTTTTATATTTTGCATGCATAGTGAAATTTTGACAAGTAAATATTAGCTCATTGATTGTCTAAACTTCAAACTAAAGATAAGTGGCATTGTAAAGAACGTTTACATTGCAATAAAGAGAACTTACTTCAGTAGATAATCTAAATGAGACCGTAATCCCCTAAAAGAATCAAAACGAGCATTTGATTCAAATATAGAGAAGGATTATTATGTTGTCTACAATTCCAATTGGGGAGATGACTAGTCTTGGCTATCGAAACAGTTGACTCCATGAGTAGAGACATAGATGTATTCATTGGTAGAATGGTACATTGGACTGGACCTAAGATGAATTAATTCTTAATCCATTTGTGAATTAATTCACTTGTGACATTCATGGTGTGATTTACCTAAATCCTGAGTCAGTCATTGACCATGCGTATGCAACTCATGTGCTTTGATATAAGTGGAGGCTTATGCTCTAAAGATGATCGAGCCCATAGTCGGTATGTTAGGTACATGACTTGTGTATGGCGTGGCTTTACTAGCAATCGTGGAATTCATAGCCTAATTAAAGAGTTAATGATATCCTCTCATTGGCATTGTGTGGATTGATAAATATGGAACATGACCATAGGTTGCTTGTTCTCAAACGAGCAATTTATCACAGTCATTTGTTGACAGTGATCATATTAATCATTATGAACACAAAATGATAACAATGAGCTCGTCCCAATGGCCATACTGTGTTGCACCGATGCTAGTGGTTGCGACGGCAGCGTCCCAATGGCCAGTGGCTGTTGGTCATTGGTGGTTGAGCAGTGTAAGAGTTACATTCCTACTGGAATTCTACCAGTTAATTTGATTTCAGATTAATTATAATATTAAATTTAATTTAATACTTATCTTAATAATATTTTATTAATTTAATATTAAAGTGATTATCTTAAAATAAAATTAAACTTAATGTTTATCTTGTAGATAAACATTCTATTATTTTAATAAGATTTAATATTAAATTAATATAATATTTATCTTAATAAATATTATATTAATTTAATATTAAAGTGATTAACTTTAATCATAGCTGAACTCTCTAAACTCTCCCTATATAAAGAGAGCCTTGGGTCATTATTTCCACATACTTGAATTCAAGATAAAGTTGTAGAGAGAAAATTCTCTAAAGAGATTATTCCAGAAAATTTCTAGAGATAGTTTTCTGATTTACAACTTGAACCAAAAGTTTAGTGAAATTGAAAAATTACCCCACTAGTAATTTTTGTGAAAATTTTTTATTTCAAGCTAGCCCACACTCAGTAGACGTGAGCTTGAGGATAGCTGTAACAGCCCGGTTTAGACCCTAGTCAGAATAGTGGTTTTGGGACCACAAATTCGAGTCAAAAAAATATTTTAATATTATTTTCCATGCTTGTAATATGTGAATTGATATTTTTTTTTAAGTTTCGTATAAAAATTTGATCGTTTATGTGTGTAATTTAGAAAAAGGATTAAATCGCAAAAAATGCAAAATTGTCCTTCTATTTGAATAATGATCGAATTGATGTGTCTTTATAATTGAGAGGTCCTTATGTGGTTAATAAACCATTTGAATTATGGATGGACAAAAATGCCTATAGTTAATGGAATTTTAATGTTATTTCATTAAGGGCATAATAGTAAACTAGTTATAAATGATGAATAATTAAATAAGACATGAAATTAGTGCTTCATTCATCCTTTTTTTTTTTCCGAAATTGAAGAGAAAAAGATAGGGTTTAAGTGTTTGAAGCATTCAGCCAACATCTAGCTTGATTAAAGGTTCGTTTTGACTCGGTTTTTAGTAATTTCTATGTTTTTGTGATTTTTGCTTAGTAATCTTTCAAGTCCATGCCTCAATTTCTGAATTTGATTATGATTTTAAGATGTGTCATTGTTGATAATGTGAGTTTTATGAAGTCTGATGATAGAAAATGAAAGATAGGTGTTAGATTACTATGTTTTAGATTGGGATTTTTGATGACTTTGAGTATTTTGGACTAATTTGTGAAAATGAGAAATTGAGGGGCTAAAATGTGAAATAAATGAAATATGTGGGCTTAAATGAGCTAAAGGAAAATTTGGTTAGGCATGTGTGAAAAGAAATTATGTGTATTTTGTGATTTTATGAATTAGGGACTAAAGTGTTAAAATGTGAAAATGTGAGGGCTAATTTGTAAAATGCCCTAAATATGTGTGTATGGATTGATTTGAATGAATGTGAGATTGAATAAGTCAAATTTGAATTTATATAGATCAAGAACCAAAGAAAACGAAATTAGATCGAGGAAAGTCGAAAGTCGTTGAATAGCTGTTCGTTTCCGTTCATTTCCGTACAAGGTAAGTCTATATACAAATAAATGTGTTTAAATTGATTTTTCATGCTTATATGATATTGAGTTGTGATGAATGATTATAAAAGCTGAATACGTGAAATTCAGAAAGTTTCGATAGCGTAACGACGTCCGAAAGCCCGCACAAACCATAGGAATAGTTAGGTTACATATGTTATGACATAGGACTCCGATATGTGATTTCGTGTAAGACCACATCTGGGACGTTGGCATCAATTTGAGATTTACGTGTAAGACCATGTCTGCAACATTGGCATCATATTTGATTTCATGTAAGACCTTGTCTGGGACAGTGGCATCGATATTTGATTACATGTAAGACCACGTCTGGGACTTTGGCATTGTACGAGCTTTTCGAGTTATCCGTGTATCCTATTTGATTTCGTACGGTTCAACGGGCATTCCTAGAAACAAATGACTATGTGAATGAGTACTCAATTTAGGTATGTTTGAAATGTATATCATGTTTGAGAATGAAAGGTAAGTATATGTGCATTTGTGAACATATGTTATATGTAAGTGAATTATGAACAAAAGAGCTATATGAGACATATGGATATGTGATAGTATTAAGCCATGGCCTACATGAATGAATTGGTCTTGAGTTGTGTTATGTGATATATGGCTTACTAAGCTTTGGAAAGCTTACTTTGTGTATGTTTGCATTGTGTTTTAGATATCGAAGCTATTGGAGGCTTGGGGATTGTCGAGGATCATCACCACACTATCAAACTTAATTTTGGTACCTTTTGAAAGTGTAAATATTTAAGTATGACATGTATAGTCTAGTTATATTGAGATATGTTTATGAGTTATGAATATTTAGCCATGTGATATGGCTTAGTTTTGGTTGTGTTTATGAATAACTTTTGAGTATAAACTATGTTATGCAATATTGCCAATATGATGGGTCCATGGATGGCCAAAAAGAATTGGTCAATTTGGTAAGATTTTGGTATGTGCTTATTTGAGAAATTGGTAAGATTATGACATGAGATTGAATGAAGTAAATTGAGGTTATGAAACATATGTTTTTGGTATGACTTTGGATTATAATTTGGCATGATTTGGTATGGATTATAAGTATGACATAGGTTAATAATAATATGACATGAATGATGTATGTTTTGAAAATGAAATTGGTTGAAAGTATGGTGCAATTGATACTTGTAGGGAGGACCCAAAATGGGTGCCATATTGGCCTTGTATATGGCCTATTTTTGCCCACACGAATAGGGACATAGGTGTGTGTCTCTATCGTGTTACTCGAGGGCCATTCCGAAATGAGCCTGGGTAGACCACACAGTCGCACACACGGGAGTGTACCAAGCCGTGTGGATAAGTCAATTTCGAGCACGGGCTAAACACACGGGTGTGTGACTGGCCGTGTAACCCATGGCATGGCACATGGGCGTGTCTTGTAGCCATGTGGACAAGTCAGTATGTATGCCCTATTTTGCCACAGCCTACACACACGGGTGTGTCTAATGCCTTGTGAGGCACACGGCCAGTTCACACGGGCGTGTGACCTTTGTAACTTAGAAAAATTATTTAGCTTCGAAAAATTGTGTATGTGTTCGGTTTAGTCCCGACCTCTTCCTAATGCATGTTTAAGGTCTCGTTGACCTAAGAAAGGGACTTTATGTTGATAATCGACTATGATATGACAATTTATGACTTTTGATTAGAAATGATTACAAAATGTTCCTGTATGTCCTGTAATGCCTCATAACCTAGTCCAGCAACAAATACGGGTTAGGGGTGTTACAATAGCGGAGAAGACTACTCGGTTGAAGCTTTCATCCTAGAAGAATTGAAAAGTAAAATTTCGATTAAATGTTTATTACTTTAGATATCACAACCAAGATCTTGCTTTGGAATAGTTTTAAAACTCTGGTTTTTCCCTAAATTTATTTTCTGCTACATTTTCCAAACCTATTTTTTTCTAACAATTGGTATCGAGGTCAAGTTGTGTTTTATCTATAAGTATAAACAAATAATCAAAATAAATTTCTCTTCTTCTTAAATGATTTGATTACATAGAAAGTGACATTCTTTAGATCTTATGCATGTTTTGAGTTATATATGGGAATGGATGCGATATTATATATTTGTTACATAAATTTTTTTGTCGAGGTTGTGGTTATTAGGAAATAGATAGTGGACTATCATCTCCATGTAGGGCTATGTTTTTTTTTTTAATTCATAGAATTCTTATAAGTTGAAAACAGACATAGGACTTAAATTTAATTTTTCCAAAAGGAGTCCATGACGATGAAAAGATGTGATGGCAGTTGAAGACCCAATGAATGCATTATGGTGAAAAATTATGTAATTTTATTTTTCATTTATTTTCTAAAAATAGAACCATGAAAACCTTGGCTGTCAATTTTATTTTCATTATGTATCTCTTTATATATCTGTTTTATAATTGTTTATAATATTTATATTATGTAATGTTATAATTGTGATATATATATAAGATGATCCACAGTTGATCGATTAAAAATAAAAAGTGTGGTAATGAGAAAGTGTATGTCTAGGATTGGCTCTGGCTAGGAAAGGCTTGGTTTTAAATGGTCAATTTTGACTCACCTCCCTTTCGTGGGACCCTACTTGGTGCACAATTCAAATTAAATTCTTTGGTTTGTCCCTCAAAAGAAAAGCTATGGAGAATCAAAATTGTTTGTTTTAAGATTGATTGATTCTTGTGACTGGATATTATTGCCATAGCATGCGATGCATATATTGGAAGCATGTCAATTAGATTAGGTAAGAATGCCACTAGGACTATTGCATGATCATTTTTGAAATTTGGGATCCAAAACGTTGCATGTTTTTTAAATATTGAGTGGGAGAATGTAAAGCCCCAAAAATCTCGAAATCAAAAAATCCCGAAATCTTGAATTTTTCTTTTTGTGCTTAATAATTTTGGTAAGTGCTAATTACGCAAAGGTAGGTCTTGGTCAAGGTTTGAGTCCGAATTAAGGGGTAGAAGAAATTATAAGTTAATTATTAAAAGAATCAGGGTTGGCAAGTAGTTGGGCTTTTAAATAAAGATAGGGGGAAATAACAGCAAAGAGCCTAGTAGAGGAGTGGCTAAGTGACACTACTTAGAGTGTAGAGAGGTGGCATTAATAGCTAGCAAGGAGGTCCAAGGTTTGACTCCTAGCTTAGTGTTTTTAAAAGTTTAATTTTGACCTTCTAGAAGGATGGAAGTGGCGTGAAAGTGGACTCCAAGGGAAGTGTTCAGGAGAGAAAATTAAGGAAAGTATCAAGGGGTTATCAAGGAGAAAAACGAGGAGATGAGAAGGGAGAAGTGATGGAGCTGAATGGGGAATTGGGCATGGGAAAATTTGGCTATAAGGCTTATAAATAGGTGTCGAATGCTAGGGTATAAAGCTAATGACCGAATTTCATTCACCTTGTTACCAGAAACTCTTTTCTCTAAAAGTCGAAAACCCTCTTCCTTTTTTTTCTTTTTCTCCTACCTTGTGCCGAATTCTATTCTTCCTCTACCTCCTTGCTAACTTTTCTTTCTTTTTCCTTGGATCCAAATAACCCTCTTTTGCCATACAAAATCGTAAAGGGCTGAACCTCTTTGGCCAAATACCCTTGGTGTAATCACTACTCCTTCTACTTCGGTCAAATCTAGTGTAAGTGTTGTTCTGCCAATCGATTTCTTTGGTAAGTATCGAATATTGTCCCTCACTCTTTCTAATCAATTGTGGTAGGGAATTAGTATCGAATCTCGGATCTTAGCTCATTGCCAAATTGCACCTTAGGTGTTGCGGTTTTGGTAAGTATTCCTCATCCATTGGCTAAGGTTGGCCAAATAGCCATTGTAAGGTAAGGGGACTTGTGTTGGATACGAGTCACCTATTATTCTGGTTTTAATAGTTATGATTGGTGTAGATCTAGGAGTTGATCGTGGTTAGTGAAGAGGCTGTTATACTTATCGCGCAAGGTAAGGTCAAGGTAAGATTCCGGCTTTTGGTAAAGTATTCGATAAGAATGTGGGATTAATCTTTGAGTGATACCAATTGTAGGTTTGGGCTAAGGAAGTCGCAGCACGCTTGCCTATCAGGTGTGTACATACACTGCACACATACAATGAATCAGCAAAAGCCGAAATGCCGAAAAGTCGAAAGTTGGGCTACGGTAGTCATACGAGTGCGCGAACACTCGTGGAGAGGAAATCGATAGGTTGCTTGAGGCCCACGGGCGATTCCGTGGACTTGGGTTGAGAATTGGCCAAATAGGCCAGAATGGGCTAAATGGGCTTGATGGGCTGTTGGGCCCATAATAGGCATGGATTGATAAGTGATGCTATGTGTTAGGAAATGTGTATGTGAGCATGAATATAATATGATTTGGGCCTAATGGGCCATATAAATGTGAATTGGGCCTAGTGGGCCATAAGAATATGAACTAGGCCCCATTTGAATAAGATTGGGCCTAGTGGGCCATATGCATGTATGTAGGGGCCTAGTATATGATAACTACATAAGACTTAATTAATATATTGCAACTGTGAACAAGTCATAGGGTTAAGGAGTGGCAACGGGTATATGCATGTCTAGGATTGGATCTAGGGAGAGCTTGGTACTGAAGCGGTCTTAATGACCCACCTCTTCTTCTCTGGAATCATACCTGGTGCATAGTATTCGTTCATCTTAGCTCGCGGGACTTGTTCATGGGCCAAGGTAAGTGAAAACTGTAATTAAGAGAAAATTACCGAAATGCCCCTAAGGGCGAAAATGACAAAAATACCCGTAGGTGTTGAATGTAAGTTTTATGGATGTGACATGCATACATATGATGTTCTGCTTAGGCTGCATATGGGGTGGGAACTATGGAACGGAGGAAGTATATAAGGATCGCATGGTTGCCCAACAATCTTGGATCCACTGACGGCTTTTAAAGCCCAATATGTAAATGAAGGTAGTTCTGCAACCGGGCTACCATTGATGTGTGGGCTGGGTGGGTCGATATTTATATCCTCACATGGTGTGACGGGGGACGGAGTTGGTGTATAGCGGATGTATAATTTGGATAGGATTGCATTGCATGTTTGATGATTTCTCTTTGAATGCTTGTTTTTCATTGAGGGTTGTACACACTGAGTTTGTGAAAACTCACCCCTTCTTTTATTTTATTTTCAGGTGATGCTCAATAGAAGGTTCGATGTTTGGAGGGAGTTTGGGTGGCCAGCTAGCAAGATAATTCGGACTTGGTTTTTTTTAAGCATTTAAGTTTTTATTTCTTTTTAAGTGTGTTCAGATCAGATTGTAATAAGGTTTTCATTATGTTATTATTACTTGAATTATTTTTTTACGAGAAGTTGAACATGGATTTCTTAAATTATAGTATGTTTACTACGTTTCTGCAACTAAGTTTTTTTTTTTAAAAAATCAAATGTTTTAAACAAGGCTTTCGTAACTGAAAGGTTTTTTTTAGTTAATTAAGATTTCTCATTTTAAGAAGGGTTTTCAATGAGAACAAGGTTTTCGCTAAAACACTTCAATGTGACACACCAGATTTAACCATAACATCTGGGCCGGGTTTGGGGTGTTACAGAGAAGGTCCTAGAATAAGACTTATGGCCTCCATTGATGGCCCCTAAGTGATAGCATGATAAAGTTTCAAGCGGTTCCTACCCTGGTTGCACCCCAAGTTAAACTTTGTCATGTGGGGTTCACTAGATGAGGTTTTGTTTTTATGAGAACTAATCATGCATTACTTTTAGAGAGATTGTCCCAAGGTTACTCACAAATGAAAGCATATTCTTGATGGGTGTTGAGTCAATGGTTATATACTCAAGATCATCTTTAATTAAGTAATTTCTCAAAAAATGATATTTAAGCTAGAGATGATGACCAAACGTTGAACGGTCATTAGTTCGTGTGGAGTCTTGAGAATTAAGATTCACGAACTAATTGAATGTAATCCGTACTCTTGCTAGTTAATCATGTGACCTCAAGACAACATGGTAAATGGGTGTGAGAATGAATGTAACAATGAAAAAAAAATATTTTTTCAAGATTTTAATATAAGACACATGTATTATAACACTCCTAACCCGTATCCATCGCCAGAATAGGTTAAGATGTATTATCGAACTCATAACTTAGATCAAAACAATCAAATATAAAATACCATCTCAATTCAATAAAATACCCTTCATTCATGTTCATCACGAACTTAAACCAAGCATACAAGGTCTAATCCATGCATCTAGGACTAAATCGATAACATGTGAAACTTTCAGAACTTATAAAAATTTTCAACTTTTAAAAGGTTACACGCCTGTGTGAATAGGCTGTGTGCCTCACCTAGCATTAGACATGCCTGTGTATCTAAGTCGTGGTGAAACAGGGCATACATACTGACATGTCCACACGACTGCAGGACAAGCCCGTAAGCCTTGGCCGTGATCGAATCTGACTTTGGCCACACGACTAGCCACATGCCGGTGTGCCTTGGTCGTGCTCAAGCCTGACTTACAATTGTAGGGTACCCCAAGGGACATACCGCTTTGCAACATACCCGTGTGTCACACAAGGCTGAGACACACGCCTATGCCCCTGCTCGTGTGGACAAAAATAGGCCATTTGAATAGTGAACTTGCAACCCCTATTGGGTCAAACCTACAAGCACCAAACCAAACATATATCACAACAATTTCAACCAATTTATATACCAAACCATACAACATTCATGCCATAACATTAACAACCATTCACATGCTTATAAACTCAACTCAATTGTGCCAAAACATAAGACCAAATCCTATCAAAACATATGGTCTCATAATCTCTAAACTCATGACCAAATATCATACCAAAATTTGCCAAACATACCATTTCTCTTAGCCATTCATGAACACATCAAATTGATCATTTTGCATCACATTTCATATACCAAAATCAAAACGTTAAAACTATCATATCAAACCATATCACATGGCTAAATATAAACATTACAAAACCTATCCAAAGTAATTCTAGCCTATACATTCCGTACTTTACTATATACATTTTCAAAAGGTACCAAAATGAGATTCGATAGTGTGGTGACAATCCTTGACGATTCCTGAGCTCACAGTAGCTTCGATATCTATAAAACAATACAAACATACACAGAGTAAGCTTTAGTAAGCTCGTACCAAAAATCATCAACAGTTTATAAAATATAAAACATCAACACACAGGTACTTATTAATTCTCAATTCATCTATCAATTCTATGCCAACACAATTCATATGTTTATACCAATTCAATGAACTTCACATGCATAACATCATCTATCACATAGGTATCATACATACCTGAATCTTCCTGTATTTATTCATTTTCATTCTCACCTTTCGTTCGGATATTTTAAGACTTTTCGAAGATTATTCATGCTTTAACATCCACACACTTAGTGCTTTGAGGGTTAGCTGAAGCTAGAATGATTTCGCATACTTAGTGCCATCTCAATTAACCGAAGCTATCTTGGTATCGCACACTTAGTGCCTCATATAGCCAAAGCGATTTTGAATCATACACTTAGTGCCAAATACAATTGATTTATCATCTTATTCAACCATAATCAATTATATATACAATCTATGTATAATCCAAGCATCAAAAATATATTTGTAACATCATGTTTACGTACGAACTTACCTCGTACTCGAAATTGTTGATTCGGATTGTTTACTCTATAACCTTTGACTTCCCTCGGTCTAAATCCTAATTCCTCTTTTCTTGATCTATATGTATTCAAAATTAACCCTTTTATTCACCAAATAATTCAAATCAATCCATAAACATTTATTTAGGGCATTTCACAATTTAACCCTCACATTTTCACATTTTGACACTTTAGTCCCTAATTCATAAAATCACAAAATACACATAATTTGCATATACTCATGCTTGTCCGAATATTCATAGCACTCATACAAGTCCACACATTTCATTTATTTCACATTTTAGTCCCTCAATTTACAAATTTCACAGTTTAGCCCATTTTTCTCAAAATCATCAAAAATCCAAAGACAAAACATATAAACCCAACATCAAACTTTCATATTTCATCATATAAAAACATAAAGCTCATGAATTCATCCATGGAACATTTTAAAATCATCATCAAAATCAGAAATTGAGACATGGGCTTAGTAAAACACAAAGCAACGATTACAAAAACATAAAAATTGTCAAAAACGGATAAAAAACGAACCTTGAATTAAACTTGAACCTTGGTCGAATGTTCAAAGCTTTTAAAACCCTTGTTTCTTTCTTACAACCAGTTAGAAAAGATGAACAATGGCCACCTTTTGTTTTATTTTGATTAATATTATCATATTAATCAATTTCCCATTTTGCCCTTTTATTAAACCATAAATATATTATGATATAATGCCCATTTAAGTAATTCATTCAATGGTCAAATAACCTCATAAGGACCTTAATTTTATAAAGACATAACACTTAAGCACTTTTAAAAAATAGGTAGCAACATTTATATTTTATGCGATTAAGTCCTTTTTCAAAATTAAACACACAAACAGTTAAATTTTCATACGAAACTTTCACAGATGCTAACTCACATATCATAAACACGAAAAAGAATATTTAAATATTATTCTGACTCAGATTTTTGGTCTCAAAACCTCTATTTTGACTAGGGTCTAAACTAAACTGTTACAATTCTGCCCCCTTAGGGATTTTCGTCCTCGAAAATCTTACCGTTAAACAGATTCGAACACGTGGCCTCTTCGATACCGTGTCGATGCCACATCACTTTTACTATCAGAATTTTCTTATTTCGCAGTTCTTTAACCTCTCGAGATAAGAAATGGATCAACTTTTCTTCGCAAGTCATATCTGACTGAATGTCTATCTCAAACGAAGGAATTACATGCAACGGATCAGATCTGTATCTTCGAAGCATCGATACATAAAACACATTATGAATCTTTTCTAGCTCTGGTGGCAACAACAATTTATATGCTACCGGCCCAATACGCTCGATAATCTTATACGGCCCGATGAACCTCGGACTTAATTTGCCTTTTCTACTGAACCAAAGCACTTTCTTCCACGGAGATACCTATAAAAACACTTTATCACCGTTCTCAAACTCAATATCTTTTCTTTTCAAATCTGCATAAGATTTTTGACGATCAGAAGCTATTTTCAGACTATCTCGGATCACTTTCACTTTCTGTTCAGTTTCTTTTATCAAGTCAATCCCGTGAATCTTATTTTCGCTGAGCTTCATCCAATACAAAGGTGTACGACATTTGGTACCATATAAAGCCTCGTAAGGTGCCATTTTAATGCTAGATTGAAAACTTTTATTATAAGCAAATTCAATCAAAGGCAAATGTTGTTCCCACGAAACTTTAAACTCAAAATGAAACATCTCAACATTTCCTCAAGTACCTGAATAATCCGCTTGGATTGACTGTCTGTTTGTAGGTGAAAAGTAGTTCTGAAGTACAATTTCGTACCGAGAGCATCTTGCAACTTCTTCCAGAATCGTGATGAAAATCTCGGATCTCTGTCTGACATTATAGACAATAGCACACCATGTAATCTCACAATATCAGAAATGTATAACTCAGCTAATTTATCAAGTGAGTAATCGGATCGAACCAGAATAAAATGAGCAGATTTCATCAGTCGATCAACTGCAACCCAGATTGCATCTTTCGTTGTCGGAGATAGAGGCAAACTCGAAACAAAATCCATTGTCACTTTATCTTATTTCCATTCCAGAATCATAATCGGTTGTAACAAACCATATGGTACCTGATGTTCAGCTTTAACTTGCTGACTGATCAAACATTTCGAAACAAAGTTAGAAATATCTCTTTTCATTCCAGACCACCAAAAATGCTGTTTCAAATCATTATACATTTTCGTACTTCTCGAATGTACAGATAACTGACTGTTATAAGTTTCATTCAAAATCATCTAAATTAACTCTGGATTTCTCAGAACACAAATTCAATCTCGGAATCTCAAACCATCATTTTTATCAACTCTAAATTCTGAATCAAATTCTAAATCATACTGAGCTCGTTTTGTTAAAATCTCATTAACAGTCTTTTGAGCTTCAATAATTTGCTGTAAAAACATAGGTCTTGCTTTTAATTCAGCTAAAACTGGACCATCATCGGATAGAACCAAATGAGCATTCATAGCACGTAAAGCAAACAATGATTTTTGACTCAAACCATCAGCAGCAACATTTACTTTTCCTGGATGATAATTTATCACAAGTTTATTGTCTTTAAGCAATTCAAGCCACCTTCTCTGTCGTAGATTCAAATATTTCTGAGTCATCAGATATTTCAAACTCTTATGATCAGAATATACGTGACATTTTTCACCAAACAGATAGTGGTGCCAAATCTTTAAAGCAAATACAATCGCTGCTAACTCAAGGTCGTGTGTCGGATAGTTCTTTTCGTGCGGCTTCAACTGTCTCGAAGCATAAGCAATGACTTTACCTTTTTGCATCAAAACACATCCCAGACCGATCAACGAAACATCACTGTAGATCACAAATTCTTTACCCGATTCAGGTTGTACCAATACTAGAGCTTCAGTGAACAAAGTTTTTAATTGATCAAAGCTGTTCTGACACTTTTCAGACTATTCAAACTTCACATCTTTCTGAAGTAGCTTTATTAACGGAGTTGCAATAATAGAAAAGTATTTTACAAATCGTCTATAATAACCAGCAAGTCCTAGAAAACTGCGGACTTCAGAGACATTCCTCGGAGGCTTCCACTCCAAAATAGCTGAAATCTTGCTCGGATCAACTCGAATACCAGATGCTGATACAATATGACCCAAAAAACCAACCTCTCGTAACCAGAATTCACATTTACTAAATTTCGCGTACAATTGTTTATCTCATAGAGTCTATAATACTATTCTCAAATGCTCGGCATATTCAGTTTCATCTCGTGAATAAATCAATATGTCATCAATGAAAACAACAACAAATCGATCTAAATATGATCTGAAAATTCTATTCATCAAATCCATAATAATAGCAGACGCATTAGTCAATTCGAAAGGCATAACTAAGAATTCATAGTGGACATACCTCGTTCGGAAAGCAATATTCGGAATGTCTGAGTCTTTTACTCGCAACTGATAATAGCCTGATCTCAAATCTATCTTCGAAAACATAGTAGCTCCTTTCAATTGATCAAACAAATCATCAATACGAGGTAGAGGATACTTATTCTTGATAGTCGCTTTGTTCAAATGACGATAATCGATGCACATTCTCATCGTACCGTCTTTCTTTTTCACAAATAGAACCGGAGCACCCCAAGGTTAGAAACCCGATCTAGCAAACCCTCTATCTATTAATTCTTGCAACTGAGACTTTAATTCTTTTAGTTCAGTTGAAGCCATTCTATACGAAGCTATCAAAATCGGAGTAGTGCCAGGTACCAATTAAATGGCAAATTCTACTTCTCTAACTAGAGGTAATCCCGGAAGTTCTTCAGGAAACACATCAGGGAACTCACAGACAATAGGCACAGATTCAACTTTCTTTTCTGACATTCTCGAATCAATCACATATGCAAAATAAGCTTCACAACCCTTTCTCACCATACTCAAAGCTTTTATCGAAGATTTTACAATAGGCAATCCATTCAAATCACTAGATTCAATTCTGACCATTTCATCATTCTTGCATCTCAAATCAATAGTTTTTCATTTGCAGTTCACAACAGCATCACGCAAAGTTAACCAATCCATACCCAGAATTATATCAAATTCATAAAAAGGTAACAACATCAGATTAGCCAGAAAACAAGTGTCTCGAAACATTAACGGACAATTCTTGCAGACTTATCAACCAAAACACATCTGCATAGGGGGTTCGAAACTCTAATTAAAAATTTAGTAGACTCTACAGGCAAAGTCTTACTGTTCACTAAGTTCATGCATATATACGAATGTGTAGATCCAGGATCTATCAAACCAATCATAGCAGTATCATAAAGAGTAAATGTACCCGTAATCACGTCCAGCGATGAAGCTTCTTCGCGAGCTCAGATAGCATAAGCTCAGGATCTAAAAAACATTGCAACTTGGCCTCAGATTCTGAACATTATCTTTTTCAGCTAAATCTAGGCAATCTTTTATAAAATGATTTCATGAATCACAACTATAACAAGCTTGGTTATTACTCTTTCCCTAGCATTCTCCAAAATGTCGTCTTCCACATTGATCACACTCAGGTTTTTCATTCTTTGTATTACCAACACTGGCAACAGACGTAGCTGAAGCTGTAAAGCTGGATTGTGATCTAGCACGATCTTTATTCGAATGTCCCACACTAGCCTTTGAACGGCTATTATCATCTCTAAACTTCTTAGATGTAGATTGAAATGATTTGTCTGATGATCTCTTTCATACATCTCTAGCTTCAAAATCAACTTTTCTTTTCTCTTTCCTGAGATCTTTAACTTTACAGGCTCATTCAACAAGCACAACAAATTCTTTGATCTCTAGAATCTCGACTAACAAACGAATATCTTCGTTCAAGCCATCCTCGAATCTTTTGCACATTATTGCCTCAGTAGATACACATTCACGAGCATACTGACTCAGCCTCAGAAATTCCCACTCGTATTCAGTAACAGACATATGGCCTTGTTTAAGTTCAAGAAACTCTTTACGTTTTTGGTCGATAAGTCTCTAACTAATATATTTTTTTCGAAATTCAGCTTGGAAGAAATCCCAGGTAACCCACTCACTCGAAACTACCAATGTCAAAGTCTTCCACCAATAGTACGCCATATCTCTCAGAAGTGAAACGACACATTTTATGCATTCTTCAGGATTCAAAGATAATTTATCAAATACTCTTATCGTGTTATCTAACCAGAACTCGGCTCTTTCAGCATCATCATTTGTTGTAGCTTGGAACTCTTTAGCCCCGTATTTTCTAATCTTATCTACTGGAGGTTTACTTAACTGAACTGGGTTCACTGATGGCATAACAAGAGCTTATGGAGGATTGATTGGGGGTGGAGGTTGTTGTACAGCCGGATTGGTTCTAATATATTGGCTAAACCAATCGTTCATTATTTGATAGAAGGCTTGTTTAGCTTCACCATCACGGCTACTTGTAGTCGGTTTAGAATCGGATGACGTCGTCCCTTCTGCGGGAACAGGCGCATTGCTTTCAACATCATCTGCTACTGCTCGTTCAGGATCCATTTGCTATATTAAAGCACATTTTAATGTCAGGATTCATCACATTATTGTAGTTCATAAATATGACAAGTATAGCTAGAACCACAAACGCTATGGTAGTCCTAGAACCGACTAAACCATAGCTCTAATACCAATAAAATATAACACCCCTAACCAGTATCCATCACCGGAATAGGTTAAGAGGTATTATCAAACTCGTAACTTAGATAAAAACAATCAAATATCAAATACCATCTTAATTCAATAAAATACCATTCATTCATGTTCATTACAAACTTAAACCAAGCATGCAAGGTCTAATCCATGCATCTAGGACTAAATCGATAACATGTGAACTTTTCAGAACTTATAAAAATTTTCAACTTTTAAAAGGTCACACGCCCGTGTGAATAGGCCGTTTGCCTCACACAGCATTAGACACGCCTGTGTCTCTAAGCCGTGGTGAAACAGGGCATACATACTGACTTGTCCACACAGCTACAAGACACATCTGTGTGCCTTGGCCGTGGTCAAATCTGACTTGGGCTACACAGCTAGCCACACGCCCTTGTGCCTTGGCCATGCTCAAGCCTGACTTACAATTGCAAGGTACCCTAGGGGACACACGGTCGTGCAACATAGTCGTGTGTTGCACACGGCTTAGACACACACCCATATCCCTGCCCGTGTGGACAAGAATAGACCATTTGAATAGTGAACTTGCCACCCCAATTGGGTCAAACCTACAAGCACCAAAAAAAACATATTTACACAACAATTTCAATAAATTTATATACCAAACCATACAACATTCATGCCGTAACATTAACAACCATTTACATGCTTATAAATTCAACTCAATTGTGCCAAAACATAAGACCAAATCCTATCAAAACATATGGTCTCATAATCTCTAAACTCATGACCAAATCTCATACCAAAACTTGCGAAACTTACCATTTTTCTTAGCCATTCATGAACACATCAAATAGATCATTTTGCATCACATTTCATATACCAAAATCAAAATGTAAACACAATCATATCAAACCACAACACATGGCTAAATATAAACATTACAAAACCTATCCAAAGTACTTCTAGCCTATACATGCCATACTTTACTATATACATTTTCAAAAGGTACCAAAATGAGATTCGATAGTATGGTGACAATCCGTGACGATCCCTGTAACAACCCGTTTTTAGGGTTAATCAGAACAGTGGTTTCGGGACCACCAAATCCGACGAGTAGGTTTTTAAATATTATATTTAATATTTATGAGTTAATTGTGATTTTAAATTTTTTTTTGATATTGTGATTTTTATTTTATAAGCGATTTATTAAGTTCAAGTGGTATGACCCTGAGGTGAAGTGGGTTTAGAAAATGAGGTATTGGGACCTTGTTTCTATAAACCGAGTCGTAAATATTTTTATAAATATTTACGTAGTGGCAATAAGATGGTATTAAAGTTTCGTTGAAAAATTTTATCGTTTCGATAGTTAATTAAGCAAAAAGGACTAGATCGCGTAAAGTGCAAAAGTTGTGTTCTATAAGCTAAAGGTATTAAATAGCTATAGAACTTTAAAGTGGAAGTCCTTATTTGGTAATTAGCCCATTAAAGAGATAGTGGGATATGATGGCTTGGCATTTGGTGTAATAAATAAAGTGTATAAAGGTTAATATTGTAAATTGGTTAAAAATAATAATAAAATGAATAAAATAAAAGAATCAAGGTATCATCTTTTTCATTATCTTTTTACCAGCCAAATATGAAGGCTTGAGAAGCCATGGGAGAAGATTCCAACTTTCGGCTAATGCACGGTAGGCATTTCTAGTCTCGTTTTTAATTATTTTTATATTTTCGGGATCGTTGTTGCTTAATCTATCTAATGAGGGGGCCATTTTGCAAAACCATTGAATAGTTTGATATTTTCCATTGATGAGTATAATAGGGCTTTGAAGTTTAATGGAAGAATATAAGTCCTTGTTGATAGTTAAACACTTTTTGTTTAGTGAATTTTTGTGAAATTGACAATTAAGGGCTAAATTGATAAATGTGAAAACTTTGTGGTTAAAATATGAAATAAATGAAATGTGTGGGCTGCTCGAGACACTAGTGATATTCGGTTATAGTAGAATTTTACTCAATTTCATGAATTTGCATTTTTATGATATAGGGACTAAATTGTAAAGAAGTTGAAATATTAGGGGCAAAATTGTAATTTTTTCATAAAGTGAATTATGGACTGTTTTGATACCATGAACATTTGGCTAAGCTTGATTATGGTTAAAAATGGTTAATTTGCATGTTTTGAGCTCAGGGACTAAAATGAAGAAAAGTAAAACTTTAGGGGTAATTTTGTAAAAATGACAAAAATGACCAAATTGAATTAAATGAAGTGTTTTACTGGCTAAATTAATATATTAAATGAAATTATTAATTTAGATCAAGATCGGGTGGAAAATCGAGAAAAATGGGAAAATTACCAAAATGCCCCTGAACTTTGGTATCTCTACAATTTAGCCAGGTAAGTTTGTATGCAATAAGCATTATTAAATTTATGCTTCTAATGCTTTAATATCGTATAAATTGTATATACGTGAATATTTTAATGTCTGACGACATATCGACTAAATGTGGCACTTAGTGTGCGGGGCAATCAAATATGGCACTCAGTGTATGAAATATTGAGAATGGCACTTAGTGTGCGAGATATTGAGAATGACACTTAGTGTGCGAAATATTGAATGATTCAAAGGGCAATTATAAATTGTGATTGAATGATGAAATCGAGGAAAATGAACAGGTATACATTCTATATTATATGAATTGTTTATGAGACGACTTTATAATGGTGATATTCAGGCTTTGAGCCTAGCAAGCCTTGTGCTGGTGAATTAAACCTGGCTTATGCCTAGCAGGCTTATTGCTGGTGTATAAAATCAGACTTTGAGTCTAGCAGGCCTTGTGCCAGTGTGAGATACAGTCTTAGGCCTAGCAGGCTTTATGCCGGTGAATTATTATAAGTTTATGCCGAAAAGATTTATTGCTGATATGGTAGTTGAATAAGTTAAACGAGCTAAAACGATCAGGTATGTGATAATAGATTACCTATTTGAAAATAAGGTAAGTATATGTGCAAATAATGTATTGTGATGTATGTGGAAATGAAATATGATTATGTGCCAATGAAACATAAATGAATGAATAAGATTTGATTTGTAAAGTTGCATATGTGAAATTTGTCAGATGCTATATGAATGAAAAGTGAATTCGATTATAAATGATCATACGAGATTCATATGAGAAAGATATATAATTAAATGTGTTATTTCCAATAATGTGTTCATTTGGCTATATGAAAGTGTGAAAGGGTTGATGTATGAAAATTTAATTGAAAAGTTTGTGAAAGTTAAAGTTGGTTAAGTGAGTAAGTATAATATTGTATGATGATAATTTGATATGAGAACATGTTATGAAATTTAAAAAGGTTGTGTGAGATAGCATATTATGTTTACGGGATTGTAATAAAGTATTTGTTATGTTAAGTTTATTAAGATACGAGCTTACTAATCTTAAAAGCTTACTCTGTGTTTTCTTTTTCTTATGTTTATAGATTTTTGGAGATTTGCACGAGTTGGAAGTCGATGGAGACTACATCACACTAGCTTGTTATCATTTCAGTAAATAATATTTTGAGACTCGGTTATGTGGCATGTATAGGCTAGTCTTGGAGTGCAAAAATGACTTGCTTATTATGCTTAAGTTTGGTTTTACATGTTCTTAATTAAAATGTTTAATGAGTTTGGTTTTGGTAGTCGTTTTAATAGTTAGCTCATTTTGGAAATATGAAATGTGGTATAATTAGAGTGATGGATGATGGTATATTAACTTAACATGTTTGGTTACTAAGTGGTAAGTAATGAATATGTTTTATGATTGTTTTGGTTGATTGTATTGGTATGGGTTCAAATGGTTAATGATGGTAATGTTTTGGGTTAGTTAATAGGATAAAAATATGAAGTTTAGGTATATTAATATAGATATGAATTAGATGCATGCTGGAGTGTTATTTGTGTTCAAGTGCTAAGTATGGCTTTTATTTTTAGGATGAATTGCGCACTTGTATATATATGCATTATTAGTATGTTCGGCCATGTTATAATGTCTTTAAGTTTCATATGTGATTGCATAATAATTCATGTAATATGATTCAATTGGTTTTATTATGAACTTGTGCAGAAGTTATCAAATGATATGTTTGATATACGATTAATGAGATAGAAATTGACATATATTCGAAGTATGAGGTGTAATGATATATAATGGAATATGATTTTAATTATGAAAATGGCATTAATATGATGGATATAAGGAACATCATATTGGAGGTATTAAATATGTGAACATGTCTTTGATATGTACAAGTTTTGTTCGAATTTAGTAATTATGAAACATAATCAGTTGGGTTTTGATATATGTTCGTACTGAATTAGTTGGAATTTTTGAAATGTGCTTATTTGCGATATATGTTCAGTAAGGTTTGATTATTTCTGAATTGGAATTATGACTCATGTATTCGAATTTATAATAAGTGAATTGTGGATATTTGAAATTGATAAGTTTTAAATGTTTATTAATTCTTGGTGTACGAAAGGTGAGGAATAGGTGTGCTAAACTGTATTTTATACAATAATGCCTCATAACCCTAATCTGGTAACAGATATGGGTTAGGGGTGTTACAATCCCCGAGCTCACAATAGCTTCGATATCTATAAAACAATGCAAAAATATACAGAGTAAGCTTTCAAAAGCTTAGTAGGCTCGTACCAAAAATCATCAACAGTTTATAAAATATAAAACATCAACAATGAGTACTTATTAATTCTCAATTCATCTATCAATTCTATGCCAACACAATTCATATGTTTATACCGATTCAATGAACTTCATATGCATAACATCATCTATCACATAGGTATCATACATACCTGAATCTTCCCGTATTTATTCATTTTCATTCTCATCTTTTGTTCGGATATTTTAAGACTTTGCGAAGATTATTCATGCTTTAACATCCGAAAACTTAATGCATTAAGGGTTAACCGAAGCTAGAACGATTCCGCATACTTAGTGCCATCTCAATTAACCGAAGCTATCTCGGTATAGCACACATAGTGCCTCATATAGCCAAAGCTATTTTGAATCGTACACTTAGTGCCAACTACAATTGATTTATCATCGTATTCAACCATAATCAATTGTATATACAATCTATGTATAATCCAAGCATCAAAAATATATTTGTAACATCATGTTTTATGTACGAACTTTCCTTGTACTCGGAATTGTCGACTCGGATTGTTTACTCTATAACCTTCGACTTCCCTCGGTCTAAATCCGAATTCCTCTTTTCTTGATCTATATGTATTAAAAATTAACCCTTTTATTCACCAAATAATTCAAATCAATCCATAAACATTTATTTAGGGCATTTCACAATTTAACCCTCACATTTTCACATTTTGACACTTTAGTCCCTAATTCACAAAATCATAAAATACACATAATTTGCATATAATCATGCTTGTCCGAAGATTCATAGCACTCATACAAGTCCACACATTTCATTTATTTCACATTTTAGTCCTTCAACTTACAAATTTCATAATTTAGCCCATTTTTCTCAAAATCATCAAAAATCCAAAGACAAAACATAGAATCCCAACATCAAACTTTCATATTTCATCATATAACAACATAAACTCATGAATTCATCCATGGCACATTTCAAAGTCATCATCAAAATTAGAAATTGAGACATGGGCTTAGTAAAACACAAAGCAACGATTACAAAAACGTAGAAATTATAAAAAACGGATCAAAAACGAACCTTGAATTAAGCTTGGACTTTGGCCAAATGTTCAAAGCTTTTAAAACCCTTTTTTATTTCTTACAATCAGTTAGAAAAGAAGAAAAATGGCCACCTTTTGTTTTATTTTGATTAATATTAACATATTAATCAATTTCCCATTTTGCCCTTTTATTAAACCATAAATATATTATGATATAATGCCCATTTAAGTCATTTAATTCATTCAATGGTCAAATAACCTCATAAGAACCTTACTTTTATTAAGACATAACACTTAAGCACTTTTAACAAATAGCTAGCAACTTTTACATTTTACGCGATTAAGTCCTTTTTCAAAATTAAACACACAAACAGTTAAATTTTCATACGAAACTTTCACACATGCTAACTCACATATCATAAACATGAAAAATAATATTTAAATATTATTCTGACTTGAATTCTTGTTCTCAAAACCACTATTTCGACTAGGATCTAAACCGGACTATTACATGCATCATATTGCATTCTTAATGTGTTACTAAAATGAAAAATATTTGCTTAATACAAAGATAGTATGTAATAGCCCAAAATTGGGTCTAGTTGGAACAGAGGTTTCTGGACCACAAAATCTGAGATAGAATAATTATTTTATGATATGATTGCATGATTGTGTGAAAATTTCGTGAAGGAATTCTATGCATAAAGTGCTCAATTTGAAGTTAGGGACTAAATTGAATAAGTTGCAAAACTTGCATTCTAGAAGTTTCTAGTATGAAATTGCTTTGAAATATTAATTAGGAGGTATTAAATAGCAATTTGAGAAAATTCTAAGTGATGGAAAAAAATTGGACATGGATGGAATTTTTGAAAGTTTAGTACGGAAGGGCATTTTGGTCATTTGGTAATTAAAAGAAATAAAAAGGGAAAATAAAGCCAAAATTGACTTATCTTTTTCATGGAGGCCGAAATTAGCATGGGGAAAGCCATGGCTAGGGTTTTCAAGCTTTCCAATCTCAATAGTAAGTCCGTTCTAACCCCGTTTTTCAAGTTCTTTACATTTTTGGAATCCCGGTAATTTGATTAAGCTTATTCTAGCAATAATTTAAGCTAGGGTTCATATTTGGAAAAATAACCATAGGTGAAATGTGTTTATTTTGCTGTTTTATGATAGAATATGAGGTTTTAAATTATGTCAGACAACTTGTGCTACTCGGTTTTGAGTAAAAACGAGTAAAAGGGCTTAATCGGTAAAAATACCTAATAGTCATAAGTATATGTTAGAGTGAGAATTTGATGTTGCCATAGAAGGGAAAAGTGATCATAATGTCATAAAACATAAGAATAAGGGATGAAGTTTAATTCCCGAGCCTAGGGGAAAAAGTGTAAATATGCAAAAGTTTAGGGGCAGAATTGTAATTTTTCCAAAGTTTGAGTTAAGGACTGTTTTGAATAGTAAATTAATTAAATAAGTAAAATATGATGTTTTAGATCCCGAAAAATGAGATTTGAACCTAGAATGAGAGAAAAATCGAAAATTGGGAAAGTTGGTAAAATGGCCGTTTTAGTATCGAGGTAAGTTCATATGTATAATAAGCATTAATTTATGCATGTTTCAATGTAAAATTGATATATTTATTATAATTTCCGAGGTGTTGAAAGTATGTAAGTTGGTATGATAATAATACAGCAATAATGTTGTAATTTATATTTGAAAGTTAAATTTAGTGAATTAATAGAATTATGTTAAATTAAATGATTATGGTGCCAAGTTTATGAATTGATTTAAAAATATGTCTATGGTACATGAAGTGCATTGAATTATCATACATAAATGTGATTTCTATGATTATGGATATTATGGGAAATTGTAAGTTCATATGATTTTTAATAAGGCAATGTGTAATTTAATGTTATTGGCTTGATATTAAATGAGATGTAAGTTTATATGTAAGTAATACATCAATATTACTTGTATTATGATATTTTATAATAATATTGGAAATATGTTTGTGGATAATTACTTGATTGGTGAAATTGTTGGAAAAGAGAGAGAAATCCCGGTTGAACCTTCGGAAAGATTGGATGATACAGCTGGTATGTAGGTAGGTCACATGTATGGTGCTGAGTGCACATCATGTGTACAAGAGAGCTATGAGACATTATGATATAGATAGGTTGCATGGGTGATACTATGTGTACACCATGTAGACAAGAGAGCTACAGGATATATGTAGCTAGGTCGCATGCGTGGTTCCAAGTGAAGGACACCATGTAGACAAGAGAGCTACAAGATAAATTGGCTAGGTCACATGGGTGGTACTGAGTGTTCACCATGTGTACAAGAGACCCGAACTATATGATGGGTGGAGCTATGTACTGAAACCACCAAGTATCGAGGATTGATCCGAAGTCTTCAACGGGAGACTCTCTATGCATTGGTTTGTGAGTTTTGTGATGAATAAGTGCAGGAACTTGGTTATGTGAATGATGTGTTCGTTAAGTGGCTAGGATGTGGTAAGGTTATAAACAAGTTATACATGAGGATGATTTTATGGTGACCTTGTGATCACGGGCCTATACTTGTGATGTATGAAATGTAGTGAAAATGATTTGTGATATGTATGTTAAAATGAGGTTAATACAAAGAAAGTGTGAAAGAGTGAATTAGCAATAAAAATGTTTTGGGCAGTAGCAGTGACTTGATTTTGAAAAATCATTAAACATAGTTGAAATTGAGTCAGAGACTGAATGAGATATCAAATTAAAGATTAATTAGTCTATTTTTATAAAAAAGAAACAGAGCAAGAAAAGGAGTTCTATATTTTGAGATATTTATGTTTTTGTGAGACCGGTTCAGAATGATTACGTGATCCCCTATTTTGACTTTGGAAAATCACAAAAATTTGGATAAAAATAATTAGAGGCTTAAACTTATATTTTTAAAATCTCTAATGAGCCTATTTTCAAGATAAATCAACAAGAACATTATCTGAGTTCTGTACTAGGAGATAATTAATTTTTAGTGAAGAGAGGTCAGAACTGTCAGAAAGTGAAATAAAGGAAATTTTAATGAATAAACTGTACTAATTGGCTAAACCAAAAATTATGAAAATTTTATGGTGGAAATATATGTGAGTATAGTTTTAGGGGAAATTTACGGATCTTAATTTGGAGCTCTGTAGCTCGAATTATAAATAAGTAAGTGACTATGACTCGTGTGGATAGTTTGATGTGAGCATTTATTAGTAAATTGTGAAATCGTACTTACAAGAATGCTATATACATTAAGGATATGGAATGGAGAGGAGAAGGAGGAAAATAAATGTATGTGGAATACATGGAAACTATGGTATATGAAATATTGAGATAATGAAATAAATGATATGTGCTTATAAGAAAACAGAAAGAGAATGATATGTATCATGACTTGTATATATATATGACTAGTCTCAATGTAATGCTTGTTGGGTATGGAGTTGAATTTAAATGTTTCAGGCAAACATGTTATTTTGTGCATCTGAATTGTGGTATTTTATAAAGATATGATCTAGTTTTAAATATGAATGCTTGATGATTAAGCAGAAGATATTTTGTAAGATGATAATCTTGGTATAAGCGTATAAGTGGTACTATAATAAACAAGGTAAAATGAGTATGAGAGACACATGTATGATGACATACAAATGCTATGTTTGTGGTTTAATTGAGAATAGTTAATCATTAAATGGATACCATGTTATATGCTTTTGATTTTGTATAAGTGTGTAAGAGATTAAGGTTGTCCAAAGCTTGGAAAATAGCCTAGGTATATTCCACACAGGCAGAGACACGACCATGTGTCTCAGCCGTGTATGGAACACGACTTTGGGACACAGGTGTGTGGAGCCTTAAAGCATGAAATTTCCAAGATTTTTGTAAGTTCTCGATTTAGTCCCGAACCCTTTCTAAAGTATGTTTTGGGCTTCGTAGACTCAAATAAGGGACTATGTGTAAGTGAATGAACGTTTTGAAATAAGAATGAAATTTTATGGCCTTTATTTTAGTTTAATGTTTGTATGTTTGTCCGGTAACACCTCGTACCTTATCACGGCCTCGGGTACGGGTAAGGGGTGTTACATAGTAATTAGTGAAATATTTATTTTTTCAATTCAAATATGTCTTCTACTCCTCTTATTAGCATTCTTACTAAGAATAAATTAAATGGGGATAACTTTGGAAATGAAACTTGCTGATAGTTCTCAACTGTGAGAAACACAAATTCGTTTTTGACGAAATGTGCTCCCTTGAAGCTCAGCCCAAATCAAGAAATCTTTAGAGAGATTTTGACTCGATTGCTCAATAATATATGTCAGCGAGCATGAGTATTTTGTTGCAAAAGCAACATGAGAATTTTCGTACTGCCATCATGACAATTTTGGAGGATTTGCTCTGACGCCAAGTCGCATTGGCTCGACAATGTACTTTTACAAAATTGATGAATTCTCAACAGAAAACCGGCACTCTAGTCAAAGAACATATGCTTAAGCTTATAGGATTCTTTGCGGAAGAGGAGGACAATGGGGCTGAACTAGATGTAAACACTCAAATTGAAATAGTGTTCAAATCCTTAACCAAGGAGTTCGTTAGTTTTAGGGTCGCTTACAACTTAGGGAACAATGCGCTTACCTTAAATCAAATCATAAAGGAATTACAATCCTATAAGTTGATGCTTAATGGTGGTAAGTTGGCTCAAGAGAAACCTAATGCAAACTTAGTTGTGGGCCCCTTATCCTCTAAGGAGAAATAGAAACCTAAGGGAAATAAGAAACTAACTAAGTCTTTGGTTCCACCTCGTGTGGATAGGAAGAAGGCTAAGAAGTCAAAAGATCTTAAAAAGATCAAATGTTTCTTTTGCAACAGAAAAGGGCATTTCAAATCAAACTGCAAGGAGTATTTGGATTACCTAGCCGAAAAGGGAAAATGTATGGAACTCTTTATGGTTGAAGCTTGCTTTGTGGAAGAATCAGTTGACAACTGGGTTATTGATTCTGTAGCCACTAACCATGTTTGTGTTTCTTTACAGGGGTTCAGCGAAACGAGAAGTCTACATGATAGGAGGCTCTCATTGTGGACCGAATATAGGAGCTATGTTTCAGTCGAAGCAGTGGGAGAAGTTATTTTACACTTTGATAATTTTAGAAAGATTATTTTAAAGAATGTGTTTTATGTACGTCATTTTAAGAGGAATTTAATTTTTGTAGCATGTTTAATTTATGATGGTTATACCGTGACATTCAATAAAGGGATTGTTATTCACAGAAATCGTTTTTTAATCTGTAATGGATGGATGGAAAATAATCTCTACTTTATCAAAACAAATAACTACTCAATGCTTCAAACTAAAATAGTGAATAAAAAGCTTAAAACTTCTCACTCAAATGAGGGGGTATCCATGGCATTTAAGACTTGGTCATATTAACCAAGAAAAAATCACTAGACTCATGAAAGATGGTCCTTTAAGTATGCTTAAGGAAGTTAGTCTTCCACAATGTGAATCTTGTTTAGAAGGTAAAATAACTAAGAGGACTTTTAATTTGAAAGGTATAAGGGCCAACCAACCTTTAGAACTTGTGCACACTGATGTATGTGGTCCCATAAGCATCAGTTCCTAAGGGAGGTATGATTTTTATGTAACTTTTATTGACGACTATTCTCAATATGGATATGTCTATCTAATGCACTACAAAAGCAAAACCTTTGATAAATTTTGAGAGTTTCCTGCGGAAGTGGAAAAATAATTGGATTTATCCATAAAGAATCTTTGGTCTGACCAAGGTGGAGAATATTTGTTTAGTGATTTCTTAGGATACCTCATAGAGAATGAGATTTTATCCTAATTGACTACGCCCAAGCACTTCATAGCAGAATGGCATAGCTGAGAGAAGGAATAGAACCTTGTTTGACATGGTTCATTAAATGCTAAGCTATTCGCAACTTCCTACTTCGTTCTGGGGATATGCGATACAAGCAACTTCCTATATTCTAAATGATGTGCCAACCAAGTCTCCTTTTAAGACACCTTATAAACTGTGGCATGAAAAGAAACCTACTTTAAATAATTTAGAATATTGGTTGTACAACACATATTCTGGATAAGGATGCAAAAAATTTGGATGCACAGATAGAATTGTGCATGTTTGTAGGATATCCAAAAGGAATAAATGGAGGATTATTCTACAATCCAAAAGATAATACGATTAAAGTTTTTACTCATGTTACATTCCTCTAGGAAAGCTACATGGATAACTTTAAGCCTCAAAGTAAAGTGGTGCTCGAGGAACTTTCGGGAGTGGTAGAATAATCACCAAGTTCAATTCTCGATAAAGTTGTAGAAAAACTTACAAACGATCAATAGCATAGGTGAACCTATCATAGTGGGAGAGTTTCTAAGAAACCAAAATTATTCATTTATGATGGTAGCATTTATAATATGGAAGGCAATCATGAGGATGATAATCCACTCACTTATGATGAGGTTATGCAAGACTTTGATTCCAAGCTCTGAAAATAGGGCATGGATGCTGAGATGGATTCTATGGAATTAAATATGGTATGGGAACTTGTAGACTTACTAATTGGGATTAAACCTATAGGGTGTAAGCGGATCTACAAGAAAAAGAGAAATGTGGAAGGGAAAGTGAAAACATACAAAGCTAGACTTGTAGGGAAAGGTTACACACTAAAAGAAGGAATTAATTATGATGAGACCTTTTCTCTGGTAGCCATGCTCAAGTCTATCCGCATTCTCTTATCCATTATCGTTGCTCTCGATTATGAGATCTGACAAATAAATGTCAAGACAAAATTCTTGAATGGCTATCTTGATGAGACCATTTACATGGCTCAACCCACTGCCTATGTTGTCAAAGAAAAGAAGCAGAAAGTTTGCAAACTACTAATATCCATTTATGAACTTAAGCATGCATCCTGTTCATGGAATAAAAGATTTGATCAAATGATCAAGACTTTTGGATTTGAGCAAAACGTTGATGAACCTTGTGTTTATAAGCATATAAAGGATAAAAATGTGGTATTGCTTATTTTGTATGTCGATGATATTCTACTTATCAGAAATGATGTAGGAGAATCGTCATTGTTTAAATTATGGTTAGCTCAATAGTTTAGCATGAAAGACCTATGTGAACCTAGTTTTATTCTTGGAATTCAAATCCTTAGGGATTGAAAGAATAAAATGATAGCTCTATCTCAAGCTTTATACATCGATAAGGTACTGGAACATTTTGCAATGACCGATGCAAAGCCAGGCGTCCAGTCGACTACATTAGGTTTTCATCTTTCTTTAGATTGTTGTCCTAAGATAGTGGAAGAAAGAGAGCATATGAGTAAGGTTCCACATGCTTCGGCAATTGGAAGCCTTATGTATGCGATGCTTTGCACACGTTCAGATATCTGTTTTGCAGTAGGAATGGTTAGTCGATATCAGGAGAAGCTAGATCTTAGGCATTGGCAAACTGTAAAGCATATCTAAAGGTATCTTAAAAGAATTAGAGATTATATGGTTATGTATTCTGGGGAGGATCTTACTCTTGTAGGATACACAAACCCAGACTTCCAAACCTGTAAAGATTTGAGGAAATCGACGTCAGGAAATGTATTCGTTCTAGGGTGTGGACCCATAGTATGGAGAAGTGTAAAAAAAATTTGCACTGTTGACTTTACTATGGAGGACGAGTATGTGGCTGCTTCTAAGGCAACGAAAGAAGCAATATGGCTTTGAAAGTTCTTAACCAAACTTAAAGTTATTCGGTATGGAAAAAGCTATAATACTGTATTCTGATAACAATGATACAATAGCTAATACCAAGGAAATGAGACGACACAAGAGGAAAAAACACATTGATCAGAAGTATCACTTGATATGAGAGGCAGTAGCTGAAAGAATTATAGATGTGATGAAAGTAGCTTCTAAAGATAACCTTGCGGATTTGTTCACTAAGACTCTTGTAACTAGGAGTTTTAACAAACATATCGAGGATATGACAATGTGAAACATGACACATTTACTTTACTAGGGCAAGTGGGAGATTGTTGGGAAATGCACCTATATTGTAGTAAACATGTAACTATTTTATATTTATTTGAACGATGAATAAAAAAATAAAGTTAATTTCACATTTCACTATTATGTCTTTTATATTTTTCATGAATAGCAAAATTATGATAAACAAAAATTAGCTCATTGATTGTATAAAGTTTAAACTAAAGATAAGTGACATTGTAAAGAATATTTACATTATGAGAAAGACAACTTATTTCAATAGATAATCTAAATGAGGCCATAATCCTGTAAAAGAATCAAAGTGAACATTTGATTCAAATACTGAAAAGGATTATTAGGTCGGATACAATTCCAAATGGGGAGATGGCTAGTGTTGGCTATCGGAGTAGTTGACTCCACGAGTAGAGACATAAATGTATTCATAGGTAGAATGATACATTGGACTGGATCCAAGATAAATTAATTCTGAATACGTTTGTGAATTAATTCACTTGTGACATTCATGGTGTGATTTGCCTAAATCCTAAGTTAGTCACTGACCATGTGTAACACCTCAAACCCGTATTCGTTGTCAAAATAGGATTAGGAGGCATTACCGGAATTATAACTCGTACCATCATACATTTTATGTTCAATTTTCAATCCAAACAAAAATCATTCAAATACAATCATATGGTCCCTAACATGAGCCTTCGAGGCCCAAAACACGCATCAAAAATGGTTTCGGACTAAACCGATAACTCAGGAAAAATCTTGGAAACTTAAAATTTTTTTTCAAACTGTAGGGATCACATGCTCGTGTGCCCCGGCCATGTCTCTCACATGGCCAAAAGACACACCCGTGTCTCAGGTGAGCATTTGAAATGGGATCACATGGCTTTGTTCCAGCCAATGTCCGACCCTATGTAACTCTCTAGCTTGGCTCACACGGCCAAACTAGACGCCCGTGTCCAAGCCGTATGTTAGCCGTGCCAAAACTGGAGGGTATACTGACTTGTGGCATATGACCAAGCCACACGCCTGTGTGCTAGGCCGTGTGAAGCTAATAACTTGATTTTTGAATAGTATCAAGGGATACACAATCGTGTACCTTGGCCATGTGTCACACATGGCTGAGACACACGTCCGTGTCTCTGCCCGTACGGACAAAAATAGGCTATGTTTCAAGCCACATTTCTCCTCCAATCTTTCATACACCTAAACCAACTTAAAACACATATGACCATATCATCTCATATAAACAAAGTTCAATTCATGATATACCAATACCATCAATCACAAGACACACAAGTATCATAACATGCCATTAAATCTCATACCAAAATCACATTCTCCATTCATCAATATGGTCACATTCATTTAAGGCATCATTTTAGTTACAACCACAAGCATGCAAACTCCAAATTCAACCATTTGGTACCATCAATACCAATTTACAACAAGATTTTCACCAACAAATATAAACCACATCACATAAGGGCTTTTACACACATATATATACCAAGATAAGCCAAATCACATTGCTATTCACAACCCAAATTACAACATCATTTACAAGCCAAATCAAATGGATAAAATCCATCATTAATAAAACATGTAGGCTACCACTAGCCAAAATGACATATACATGCCATTGTAACCAAAATTATAAAACCATGAGTACCACAATAGCGGATAGATAGTGTGATGATGTCTCCGTCACCTTTGAACCTGAACGAGCTTTTGATATCTATAAACACAAAGAAATTAACATAAAGTAAGCATAAAATGCTTAGTAAGTTAGTAATTCAAAGAATAAAGCTTATAACTTCACTTTACAAGCATAAACCAATTTAGCCAATTCAATATGTTTTGGCCTTAGCCTAAACAACATTAGCCTTTCAATTTTAGTTATCACATAAACTAGCAAATCATCTCAAAACATCATAGCATAAGTGTACCCACTACTTAGTGCACTCACATTTTCAAACATGTGTTTAAACATATTTGGATCATCTAATGACTCATACTCTTTCCATGCTTTCAATAGCAATTCAAATCGAAGAATCTGCCAATCTTTACCTTTTTCTCATATTCATTGAACCACAATTTAATTGAGTAAAATAAAGCATAGCACAACTCAAAATTTCCCAAAATCCTATCACATAATCATCAAATAAGTTTACCATGTATTCATATATCATAAATATATATATGTATTTACCATTTCTATGCACTTCGCGTACATACCTGTACTAGTTCGTATCGATCTCATATAGCCTTTTATGTTTGAACTGTACCTGTTGAACCATTTCCATGTAAATACCTGTACCATATCATATCATTCTCATACTCAATCACATCTTTCATTTACCCGTTGAACCATTCAGAATAGAAATCAGATACTCAAGAGTCTAGCACGATAAGCACCTATACCATGGCCTAAAGCCAAATCAAGGTAGCTTATATCTGAAGTACTGATATCATGGCCCAAAGCCAATTCAGCCGATATTTATGGCCCGGAGCTAAATCAGTGTAATTCGCACTCGAAGTGCTAATATCATGGCCCGAAGCCAAATCAATGTATTACCTAATGACATGTCACTAGTATCTTAAACTATTTCTAAGGTTCAACCGGGATTTTGAATGTTGAATCATCGTTGAATCAATACCGAACATACCTGTAATCTTGTATTCACAATTTATGCTATATCAACGCATATAAAATACATTTGTAATGTAACTTATAACATACGAACTTAACTCGAACTCGTGCGATGAAAAACAATCATTTAATCGATAACTTGTCTTTCCCTCGATCTAATTCTGTACGCAGTATTTCTTGATCTATATAATCAAATTTAACTAATTTAATCATTATTCTACTTAATTCCATCAAATTTCATATTTTGGAAAATTACCATTTTACCCCTATACTTTTGACCTTTTTACAAATTAGTCCTTAGGCTTGTAAAATGAAATTCAAGCAATTTCATCAACATATAAGCCTAGCCAAATTTAGTGTATACTTATACCAGCCCATAAATTTCACCATTTCTCACATTTAACACCCAATTTTCACATTTCTCAATTTAGCCCCTAATTGACCATTTCATTAAAAATCACTTAACAAAAGTTGTTTAACTAACAACAAGGATTCATTTTATTCCATTAAACTTCAAAACCTTAACATTTTAATCAATGGAAAATCTCAAACTATTCTATAATTTTGCAATTTAATCCCTTAGTTAGCTATCTTAAGCTACAACGTTCCCAAAAACATAAAAATCATAAAAAACGGGGTAGTTTTTCACTTACATGCGAAAGATTTTCTTAAGAAAAATTTCAAGCTTCCATGGCCCTTCATTGCTATCCATTTTCGGCTGGAGAAGACTAACAAAGATGGTGGTTTTGTTGTGTTTTATTATTTTTATCTTTATTTGCCTTTTTACCAAAATACCCTTACCTAACTTTAAGATTTTCAAAAATACCAAGCCATGTACATCCACTAACTCATTTAATGGTTTAATTACCATATAAGGACTTCCAATTTAATGTTCTATAGCTATTTAACACTTTTACCAAATAGAACCCAACTTTTGCACTTTAAGCGATTTAGTCCTCTTTCACAAATTGAACATGCAAACAGTAAAATTTCTTAACAAAATTTTGACACTATAATATTATCAAGCTATAGACATTAAAATATTATTAAAATTAATTTTTTTATTTTATATTTGTGGTCTCAAAACCACTATTCCAATTTTATCGAAAATGGGCTAGTACAACTCTCCCCCTTTAGGAATTTTTCGTCCTCGAAAATCTTACCAGAAAATAGGTTAGGGTGTTGTTTTCTCATAGCTTACTCGAGTTCCTGAATAGCCTTCTCAATCATGTGACATTGCATAAAACTTTCACTAAAGCTATACTTTTATTTCTCAACTCTTTAATCTCACGTGTTAAAAATTGGATCGGTTTTTTGTTACCTGACATTTCGACTAAATCTCAACATCTGTCGGAGAAATTATATACGAATGGTCTGATTGATACGCTACTGGCTCTATTCTCTCATTAATCTCATATAGTCCGATAGATCTCGGACTCAATTTTTTCCTTTACGACCAAATCGAAGAATCTTCTTCCACAGCGATACTTTCAGAAATAATCTGTCACCAATCTGAAATTCAATATCTTTACGTTTCAAATTTGCATACGATTTCTATCGATCTGAAATAGCTTTCAAATTGTTACAAATCACTTTCACTTTCTCTTTGGTCTCTCTAATCACATCAACCTCGTATATTTTTTCTCACTAAGCTCGACTGAAAACTTTTATTATACCGAATTCGACTAACAGTAAATATTTTTTCCCAATTGCCTTCTACTCTAAAACACAACAACGAAGCATATCTTCAAGAATCTGAATCACTCTCTCAGACTTACCATTGGTCTGAAGAGGAAATGTAGTGCTAAAATGCAATCATGTGCTTAGAACTTCCTGTAGCTTTGTCCAGAATCGCGATATAAACTTTGGATCTCTATCCGAAAATAATGGAGACTAGCACTCTGTGCAAAACCTGACAACCTCAGAAATATGTAACTCAGTCAATCTGACAAGTGAGAAATCTATACGTACCTGAATAAAATGTATTGCTTTTATCAAATGATCAACAACAACCTATATATCGTCTTTCTCTTTCAAAAATAAGGTAACCTTGATATGAATTCCATAACAACCCTATTCCATTTCCATTTCGATATCATCACTGGCTGTAAAAGTCCTAAAGACACTTGATGTTTGACTTTGACTTGTTGACAAATTAAACATCTAAACTCAAAATCAGAAATGTCATGTTTCATACCTAACCACTAATACATCCATCTCAAATCACTATATATCTTATTACTCCCCGGATGAACAGACATCTACCACTGTGAGCTTCGTCCAAAAATTTTCTATATAAGTTCTGGATTTTTTGGTACACAAACTCTACTTTAGAAAAATAAATAGTCATCGAGTTCTGTATGAAATTCTGAATCAAAAGTCAGCTCGCACTGTACTCGTTTAGCTTACAATTCACTATCACATTTTTAAGCTTCTCAGATTTGCAATAAAAAACATCGATTTAGCTTTTAACTCAGCTAGGATAAAAAATTGTGTAACCATCACTCATAAAGTAAACAAAGATTTTATACTCAAGCATTTGCAACTATATATGCTTTTTTCAAAGGTTAATCAATGACAAACTTACAATCTTTCAATAGCTCACACCATCTACGCTGTCTCAGATTTAGATCTTTCTGTGACATTTTTCACCGAACAAATGGTGTCGCCAAATTTTCAATGCAAACATAATAGATATCAACTCTAAGTCTCGTGTTGGATAATTCTTTTAATATGGCATTTAACCTTCTAGAATCATAAACTACCACTTTACATTCTTGTACTAAAACACATCCCAATCCGTTCAATGACCCATCACTGAAAATCACAAATTCTTTACCTAATTCAGCCTGAACCAGAACAAATGCCTTAGTTAACAAAGCCTTAAACTATTTATAACTTTATTATAATGTATCAGACCATTCCAACTTCACAAGCATGATAACTTCGTCAATCAAAACAACCTTAACTCATAATAACTTCTTTCGATTAGAAAAAATGTAATAGATAAGATATATTTTTGTATCATGTTTTCTACAACATGAATTCTTCCTTCAGATTGTCCGTCTAATTACCCGTGAATGCACAAAATTTATTTCCATACCTGAGGAATGAAACCAATATACAAATTTGAGCTTGATCTTTTATCGTTTACACTTTTTTCGATGTCAACCCCTTTCACAAAAACTAGAAAATTTTGAGATCAGTATCACTATTCTCCCCTGATCAACTAGAAATTATAACCGTAATATATATAATTATTTTTGATCACTGAATATCATTTACAGATGAGTCATGTTTGATAAATTAAACAATAAGAATGATAAGAAAACCGAGATAATGAAATCCAAGATGTGAAGCTGTATTGAATTTTTGAGAACACAACCCCAATTGGACAATAAAGATCTCAATGATATCCCAGAGAATATCCAGAAGTAAAACACAACTCATACGCACTGGAATCAATGTGACAGAAACAATATAATTTCCATATATATATAAAGTAGAGCAACAACCAGTAGAAACAAAATACTAGCATCATACGAATTTTACCGTCAAATTTCCTACCGAATGTAATGAAATAGAATACCAAAGAAAGATAGAGTAATACCGATCATAAATCAACCAAACCCACAATGCTTTAGTCTAACAATATGGTTAGTTAGCGTTTTCATATGATAAGAATCTCATCCGAAAATGAATAGCTACATATACCTTTGAAAATTAATGAACACATAGAATACCTAGAAGAAATCGTTGTAATCTACTCAATTATAACCACCTCACTCAGTTATCTTTACAATTCAAACATGATTCCACTGACTATTACAGTCATCACTAATCCCACATTATTCCATTCACTAACAAAAATCAATTGAGAAGAATTTCCAGTTAATACATTCTTTAGACATCATACCTGAATGAGTCGATTAGTCAAGATTAACATCTTCTTTAACAGTGTAATTGCGTAATCTGAATGATCTTCAGAGCAAGCTGATGTCTCTTTTGGAACTGTCTTTATTTGCTAACCCATTCCCATCTCTAACCGCATTATCAATTATTCGGCCACTGAACTCTTTGGTTTCACACTTGTGAGCTTATTAAATCTAACTCTTGTAGATTTCATTGTATCATACTATATTGGGAATGGGGTGGCAATTGTAATGCCTCAAAATTTAACTCTCATACAAACACGCATAATACACAACATTTATCATCAACATAATATTATGAATTTTTTATTCATACTTTTAAGAGTTTCAACTCATCGTAGACACATTTTTACTCCGATACTTTAATATCACCTTCAGCACTATCGGAATTAGCTCGGTTGGAAAGCATCTCTATCTAAGTACAAAAAATCTAATCAGAGTCGGGAGATATCACACTATCACATTTATAGCTAGACTCATATACGCTACGTTAGTCTGAGAATTGACTAAACCATAGCTCTGATACTAATAAATGTAACACCCCTAACTCGTATCCGTCGTCGGAATAGGATTACAAGGCATTATTGGACTTATAACTCGTACCATCATACATTTCATGCTCATTTTTCAATCCAAACAAAAATCACTCAAATACAATCATATGGTCCCTAACATGATCCCTCGAGGCCCAAAACATGCATTAGAAGAGGTCTGGGATTAAATTAATAACTCAGGAAAAATCTTGGAAGCTTAGAAAAATTTTCAAACCCCGGCCGTGTCTTTCAGATGGCTAAGGGACACGCCTGTGTTTCAGGTCGTGTGGGCATTCGGAATGGGATCACATGGCCGTGTTCCAACCCATGTCTGACCCAATGTAACTCTCTGACTTGGCTCACATGGCCAGACCACACACCCGTGTGTTAGGCCGTGTGCCTCTCGAAATGGCCACACACACCCATATCCAGGCCATGTGCTAGGCCGTGACAAAACTGGAGGGTATACTGACTTGTGCCACACGGCCAAGCCACACGCCCGTGTGTTAGGCCGCGTGAAGCTAATAGCTTGATTTTTGAATAGATTCAGGGGACACAAGGCCGTGTAGCCTGGCCATGTAACACCCCTTACCCAAGTCTGAGGCCAAGAAGGGGCACGAGGCATTACCATACTTAATCATATGCATACAATCATATCCAAGTCACCAAGACTTAATCAAATTTAAAGCTCTTTCGAACCTTGTTTAAACTCCTTAATGTGGGCCTACGAGGCCTGTAACGTCCATTCAAAACCATTCAGGACCAGTTCGGGTCCTTAACCAACTTTAAAAAATTATCCTTGAAAATAGGGCACATACCCGTGTAGTCTTTATGACATGGCCGTGCTGATGGCTCGTGTGACACACACAGCCTAAGCATCTAGGGACATGCCCGTGTCTCATACCTGTGTAAATTTAATTCCAAATTTGAACCAACAAGGGCTTTCACACGGCCTGGTACATGCCCGTGTCTATGGCCTGTGTCCCTCACACGGCCATGACACGCCCGTGTCCTAGCTCGTGTCTAAAAACCTTGACATTTTGTTTCTGATGTCAGCATTCAATTTAAGACACATGGTCGAGGCACACGTCCATGGCCAGAAGCTGTGTCCTCCACAAGGCTGAGACACACGGTCATGTCTCTGCCCGTGTGTTTATTACTATGCATACTGACTTGAAATTTTTACATGCAGGGGTCACACGGCCGGACAACATGCCCATGGGGCTGGCCGTGTATCACACACGGCCTAGGCACACACCTGTGTGTCTACCCGTGTGGACAATATAAGGCTATCTACCAAGATCTTTGCCACCTTGAAACACAACATAACAACAACCATAGCTAAAGCATATATGCAATTCATGTATTCAACCACACCAACAATTTCTTATTCATGAAAGACTACATTGCATTCATATAATAACTTTTAATATTATCCATTTTTCATGGCCTTATACAAAATGAGTCAAATATTAAGGCAAGCTAACACATTTGACCCAAAACAATGTGACACTAAAACAAAACCAAAGGGTCCTATACATGCCATAATCACCAATAAAAGATCTAACTATACCAAGTGCTTCAGATGATAGTGTGACTGGCTTCTCCGGCGTAGTCAAAGATCCTCGAGCTACTTTGGCAACACTATAAGAAAATGGAAAGGAAATAGGGTAAGCATAAAGCTTAGTAACTTGCACGAAAATGAACATCAACTAATCATTGTAAATAATATGCTCATAACCTTTCATAGCTTATTCATGAATAACATAAATAGACAAAGGTACAACTTACTCATCGTCAACCATTACATTTCATATAGGTACCTGTACCACTCATCACATTATCATTACTTTTCTCATCTTGATATAAAATCATAAATCTTTCGTTGAACCATTTGGAATTCTACAGGATACTCAATAGCCCTAACATGGGTTAAGATGCCTACTCCATGTCCCAGACATGGTCTTACACTGGCTCTCATCTATCGGTGTGGATGCCATGTCCCAGACAGGTCTTACACTGACACACAACAAGATAACGCCATATCCCAGACAGGTCTTACACTAGCTTGTATATCGCGAGGCCAATGCATGTCCCAAACATGTCTTACACTAGCTCTCGTCTCAATGCCGATGCATGTCCTAAACATGTCTTACACTGGCTTAAATATCTCGAGGCCGAGGCATATCCCAGACATGTCTTACACTGGCTCTCATGCTGTGGTTGATGCATGTCCCAGACATGTCTTACAATAGCACACATATCACCCATTATCACGGTACAAATATCCAAGTCTATTTTGAATGTTCAACGGAAGTCTTTACTACGTAAATTTCTCGACATGTATTCTCATATTCAAAATCAAGACAATTTATGTCATATCAACTCAATTACACATCATAAAGATATAGTTGCATTATTAACATACAAATTACCTCGTATCACAAAATGTAGGCGACTAGTCGGTTTCAGTCTACTTGCTTGGTTTTCTCCAGGTCTAGGTTCAGATGTTGTATTTCTTGATTTGATATTGTTACAAGTTGCTGAAATTTTTAAGCTTTCAAAACCCTACAATGGCTAAATTTTCAGTGGAGAAGAAATGGTGAAAAGGGATGATATCCTCTTTCTTTTATTTTATTTCTTTTTAGTTAAATAAGCCACCAAATTTTTAACTAAAATTTGACTACATTAATTCTTTGTCTCATGGACGGCCAAGCTATAACCTAAGGGTCTATTTTCCCTTTAAAGACCCTAAATTTATGATACATGGTAATTTAACCCCCTTAGCTATCAAATTAAGACTTTTGCACTTTATGCGATTTAGTCATTTTTCACAATTAAGCCCACAAATGCTAAAATTACTTCACCAAATTTTTCATGCACTAATATAAAAATGCTATAACTCTAAAATAATAAAAAATAATTTCTCTGACTTTGGATTGGTGGTCTCCAAACCATCGTTCTGACTAAGCCTAAAATCGGTCTGTTATAATTCTCCCCCCTTAGGGATTTTCGTCCTCGAAAATATTACCGGTGAACAAATTTGGGGTATTGGTCTCTCATGGTCCCCTCGGGCACCCATGTGGCTCCCTCGACTCCATGTCTATGCCACAAAACTTTCACGAGTGTTATACTTTTATTCCCCAATTGTTTGACCTCCCGAGCCAAAATCTTAACAGACTCTTCTCCATAAGTCATGTCTGAGCTAATCTCAACCTCTGGTGGCACGAACACATGTGAATGATGTAATCTATATCGACGTAACATGGACACATGAAACACATCGTGAATCCTTTCTAATTCTGAGGGCAAGACCAATCGGTAGGCAACAGGCCCTACTCTCTCAGTAATCTCATAAGGTCCTATGAATCGAGGACTCAGCTTGCCCTTTCTACTGAATCCGAGGACATTCTTCCATGGAGATACCTTCAAAAGTACCTTTTCACCAACTTAAAACTCGACCTCTTTTCGTTTCAAATCCGCATAGGATTTTTGTCTATCCGATGCGGCTCTTAGGCAATCACGAATCACCTTAACCTTTTCTTTAGTCTCTCTGACTAAGTCGACCCAGTGAATCTAATTCTCTTTAAGTTCTATCCAATATAAGGGCGTTCGAAACTTACACCCATACAAAGCCTCATAGGGTGCCATTTTCAAACTCGACTGATAACTATTGTTATAGGTGAATTCAACCAGTGGAAAATACTTTTCCCAGCCACCTTGGAACTCGAGAACACAACATCGCAACATATCTTCTAAGGTTTGTATGACTCTCTCCGACTGACTGTCGGTTTATGGGTGAAATGCTGGACTAAAATTCAGTTTCGTTCCCAATGCCTCTTGTAACTTCTTCCAAAATTGCGAGGTAAACCTTGGATCTCTATCCGGAATGATCGAGAAAGGTACTCCACGAAGTCTCACGATCTCAAAAATGTAAAGATCAGCCAATTTCTCAAGGGAAAAGTCAATATGCACCAGTATAAAATGTGCCGACTTAGTAAGTCTATCAACAATGACCCAAACTGAATCCTTTTTCCTTGGTGTCAAAGGCAACCCCGACACAAAATCCATGGTTACTTGGTCCCATTTCCACTTGGGAACCATTATAGGCTGAAGTAAACCCGAGGGTACTTGGTGTTCGGCCTTCACTTGCTGACAAACTAGACACTTAGAAACGAACTCAGAAATGTCTCTTTTCATTCCTGGCCATCAGTACATTTTCTTCAAGTCGTTATACATTTTCACACTACTCGGATGGATAGACACGCAACCACTATGTGTCTCTTGTAAAATCTTCTGAATAAGCTCATTATCCTTGGGTATACATATTCTATCTCGGTACATTATACACCCGTCGGTACCATACAAAATTTTGATTCATTTCCCATCTCACACTGAGCCATCTTAGCCTACAAGTCCTTATTACCTTTCTGAGCTTCGCATATCACTTGAAGGAACATTGGTTTAGCTCTCATCTCGACTAGAATTGAACCATCATCAATCACGGTCAGCTGAGTATTCATAGCCCTCAGGGCGAACAATAGTTTCCTACTCAAAACATCGGTGACTACATTCACCTTTCCGGGGTGGTAGTCAATCACCAACTCATAATCCTTTATCAACTCCAACCACCTTCATTGCTGTAAATTCATCTCCTTCTGAATCATCAAATACTTTAGGCATTTATGGTCAGTGAACACTCGGCATCTTTCGCCATACAAATGGTGTTTCCAAATTTTTAGCGTGAACACAATGGCGGCCAACTTTAAATCGTGTGTCGGGTAATTCTTCTCGTGTGGCTTTAGCTGTCTTCAGGCATATGCTATCACTTTGCCTTCTTGCATGAGCAGGCACCCCAATCCATTTAAGGAGGCGTCGTTATATACCACAAATTCTTTCCTCGATTCTGGTTGCACCAAAACTGGAGCCTCGGTCAATAAAACCTTTAATTTCTTAAAACTTTGTTGGCAGTTCTCTGTCCATTCGAACTTGACATCCTTTTGTAACAACCTAGTCATCAGAGTAGCTGTCATAGAGAATCCATTTACGAATCTTTTATAGTACCCAGCTAAACCTAGAAAGCTTCAAACTTCTGTCACATTCCTTGGCGGTTTCCACGCAACAATAGTCGAGATCTTGCTTGGGTCAACTCTAATTCCATCACCCGGCACAATGTGTCCCAAGAATCTGACCTCTTTAAGCCAAAATTCACTCTTACTGAACTTGGCATATAACTGCTTATCTCTCAAGGTTTGTAAAACTGTTCTGAGATGCTTCGCATGTTCACTCTCATCACGTGAGTAAATCAGTATGTCATCGATAAAAACCACCATGAACTTATTTAAATACGACCAGAAAATGTGATTCATCAAATCCATAAACACCGCAGGGGCAATCGTTAAACCGAAGGGCATAACAAGAAACTCATAGTGCCCATACCTCGTCCTAAATGCGATTTTTGATACATCTTGCTTCTTAACCCTTAGCTGGTAGTAGCCAGACCTTAGGTTGATCTTAGAAAACATGGTGGGTCCCTTCAATTGATCAAACAAATCATCGATCCTTGGTAAGGGATACTTGTTCTTCACAGTTACCTTGTTAAGCTGTAGGTAGTCTATGCATAATCTCATCAACCCATCCTGTTTCTTTACAAATAGCACTGGGGCACCCCATGGAGAAAAACTCGGTCTTGCAAAACCCTTGTCAGTTAACTCTTAAAGTTGAACTTTCAACTCCTTTAACTCCGTAGGAGCCATCCTATATAGAGAAATCGAGATGGGTGTTGCACCGAGGACTAACTTGATTCCAAATTCAACTTCCCACATAGGAGGTAATCCGGGTAATTCTTCCGGAAACACATCTGTGAACTCACAAACTACTGGTACCGATTCAATCTTTGACTTAGACGCTTGAGCATTCAACAAAAAAGTGAGATAAGCCTCATATCCTTTTCTCAAATATCTCACTGCCGACAAGGATGATATCACCACAGGCAAGTTATCCGTTCTACCTAATTCAACTCGAAGAACATTCCTGCTTTCACACTTCAACTCAATAACTTTTCTCCCACAATCTACTACAACACTATGAAAATTCAACCAATCCATCCTAAGGATTACATCGAATTCATTAAACGGAAATAACATCAAGTTAGCCAGAAAACAATGACCTCTAATTATCAAAGGACAATTTCCACACACTTGGTCAACTAGCACATGTCTGCCTAAAGGGTTGGACACTTTTACCACGAATTTAGTGGACTCTACTAACATGTTCATATGGGGTATCAATTCCATACAAATATAAGAGTGGGTAGACCCCGGGTCGATTAAAGCAACAACAGGTTTATCATAGATAGAAAAAGTACCCGTGATCACATCGGGAGACTCTGCGCTCTTCACGGGCATTTATAGCATAAGTCCTTGTAGGCGCTTTGCCCACGGACCTCATAGCAGCATCTCTCGGTGCACTTCTACTACTAGCTCCACTTCTCGGGTTCTTATGTCGTCTACCCCTTGAAGGAGTATTACCTAATCTCACGCTTTGATCCTTATCTTTTTCGACCATCTTGGGACAGCTACGAATAAAATGGTCCAACGGCCCACATTTAAAACAACCTCTTTTATTTCCTTGACATTCTCCGAAATGACGTCTGTCGCGCTATGAACATTCTGGTCTATTCGGGTGAGCACTACCAACACTCGCAATAGAAGTAGTTTTGGTTTTTGTTACCGCGTATTGTTTATTCTTGCTCTTGTTTGAGAACCCCACTTACGCGTTTGATCGAGTAGGAAACTCTCTCGATTCTTAGATGAGGCTTGTTGTGATTTCCCCATCTGTCTTTTCTTTGAGTCTCGAGACTCGATATCTGATTTTATCTTCTCTTTGACCAACTCCTCGTGTAACACCCTGAACCCGAGACCGTCGCCGGAGTCGAACATGAGGTGTTAACAGACTTCAAACCACTTATTAGAAATTTCCCAGACAAGCTGTCAATCTGCGTACGAGTCGCATTAAAAATCATATCTTGAGTTCTGAAACTCGAAATCTAGTTCTGTAAATTTTCCCCTGAACTAGACTCATATATCTATATGGTAGAATTTTTGTAGAATTTTTTGCCAGGCCAATTGGTACAGTTTCTTGGTTAAATTCGTCCCTGTTCCTGGGTTTGACTACTCTGACCCTTGTACATTCCAACTTAGATATCTCCCTTTACAGAGCTCCAATACTTATGCCGTTGGTTTCTAATGAAACTAGACTCAAAAGGGAATCTATACATATAAAGCATGACTTCTAATTGTCTCTGATTAATTTAGGGTGAATTTCTAAAGTCAGGACAGGGGATCCAGAAATCGCTCTGGCCCTGTTTCACAAGAGTTTAATTATCTCCTAACATACAGCTCATATAGTCGTTTCGTTACTTCTATATGAAAATAGACTCATCAAGCTTCGATTACATAATTTATTCATTATTTAATTCCATTCCTACTATTTTTAGTGATTTTTCAATCTCACGTCACTGCTGCTACCAGCATCTGTTACTAAAGCAACTATGCCTATTTCGTGATTTCTCCTTGATCTAACTAGTAATTCATCATACATATCACAAATTATGATCATGACTAGCCATGCCAAAGGCTAATCATTGTCAAACATCTCCCTACTACACTATTGCCATATCATGAATTTTAACACCAAAAATAATCAACCATGACATATGGCATAAAAATCAATTACCAAGACTTGCGACCTAACATTATAGAACCAAATCCAACCGAACATTTATGCCATTTTCGCATGGCTAAAAGTTTACATACCAAATTTCAACAAAACATATTAGCCTATACATGCGAAATGTTCTCCTAGACCGACTAAAAAGAAGATACCAAAAGTTGCTAGCGGTGTGATGACTTCGATGACAGTCCAGAAACACGCAAAAAGACGAGTCCAAAAACCTAAAATAGGTGACAAGCAAACACCGAGTGAGTATATAACTCAATGAAGTCATAAGCATTACATTTCCGTTCAGTAATAATATATCATAAGAGAAAATAAATAATGCGGGATTAAAATCCTCCATCCATACCCAAAGCGTGCTATAATTCCTTAGGCATTTCGGTTCGATCTCATACCAAGCCCTACTTTGATATTTCATACATTACACCATATGACATTGGATGCATTTATCTTCAAGTATAATAACCACATAGGTTCAAGACTTACCAAGCTCAATCCCAAATATAAATAAAATGTCTATTCCTCATGAGCTCAAGGTGTTTACTCGCATCATTGTCCATGATTGACTCGATAAGGCCGCACACTTAGAGCATGTATATTTATTAGAGAATGTATAATAAGCCCGCACACTTAGTGCTTAATAGTCGAACTCGCACACTTAGTGCTATATAATCAAACTCGCACACTTAGTGCTATACAATTTGAACCCGCACACTTAGTGCCAATCTCATGATCATAATTTTTACACCCGCACACTTAGTGCCGAAACCAACAATTCAATACATCTCACCTCTTTTCTTTTTCATTCAATACTTTCAACACCCCATGCATACATGTATATATATATATATATATATTTATCATTCCATTCAGCATCATTACATAGACGTTATGACCATTTAAATTAATACAAAATATATGCTTAATGACTTACCTTGTGTTGGGTAAGACGGTTCCAACTCGGCTACTCGATGATCTTTTCTTTGCCTTTGCTTGATTCTCCTCTTTTAACTCCTTGAGCTTAATCAATAAATCAACTAGTTTAACCACCTTGCTAAATATTTATAATCCAATTACACATGCATATGTATGTTAGTATATTCGCAACCATCCTCACTAATTACCCATTTAGTCGATTATACACATAATCAAAGGTAACCTCACGAATGGGCATACTTATGTATATATATATATATACACTTCGAATGGGCATCACAATTAGATTTAACACCACCTTCATACTCAATTAGATGGCGAATGTATGTACAATGTCAACTATAACATCATTTAAACATCTAATTTCATCTCATGAACACTTGATCGAATTTTCCTAATCTAGCATATTTTCACATCTATTTGTAACATCATGTAAATCCACATATAACTACATTTCTTAAGTTCCACATCTTAATGCCCATTATAGCCATTCTCATAGTCTAAATCTAAAAAAAATCGGCACATCCACCTTTCAACCATGTTAGCCGAATACTCATTCTCTTCTTATTCCTAAATTCGGCACCTCCAACAAAGTGACTTAACCACTTCAACTTTCATGCTAACATAACAAGCAATTTAACACATACATATAACTAACATATTAATAGCATCAAGGTATCAACTAAAATTTTTAAGCTTCTTAGTCAAAGCCTAACTCTCCGACAACCCCAAATCCAACCATGGGATAGATAGAATTTAGACTCATCACCCAAAGGTTGTGTAAACTTCCAAAAATATCATTGAACATACCTTGATCTAAAGGACCACCTTGGCCGAATCTTGCTTCCTCTTCTTCTTCTAGTTACGACAATTGCAAAAGAAAGAAAACATGAACACTCCTTCTTCCCTCCTTATTAAGCATTCAAACTCCCTCATTTTCATGCCACAACATCAAACACTCCTCCTAGATACAAGCAATGGCGAACTTCTTCAAAATTTTTCTCCTTTCTTTTCTTGGTTTTTTTCGGCTAGGAGATGGCAAGTATGAACACCCTTTTTTTTGTTCACTTTCCTATTATTATTCCCATCATTTGTTAACTAAAAAAACATATTAAATTAGAATGAGTGGAGCATCATCACTCCTTGGTCGGCCACCATGTATTTTATGGGTAATTTGACATGCAAAGCCATGCTTCCTCTCCCTATTATTAATTACTCCTTATAATTCATCTATCATCTTTTCTAACTTCGTCAACTAGGTCCTTTTCAATTAATTCACATTCCTAAAGCTAATATTAAGCATTTAATTTCTCATATATTCACCGTCACACAAAAATTTATGTAATTAAAACACAAAATAAATTTTGGCTCGGTAATGTGGTCTCGAAACCACATTCACCAAGGTCTAATTAGGGTTGTCACAACTCTCCCCCACATAAGAAATTTTCGTCCCCGAAAATCTTACCGGTGAATAATTTTGGATATCGATCCTTCATAGAGTCCTCAAGTTCCCAAGTGGCTTCTTCAATTCTGTGTTTATGCCACAACACCTTCACTAATGGGATTTTCTTATTTCGCAACTCTTTTACTTCACGCATCAAAAGGCGAACCGGTTCTTCTTCATAACTCAAGTTAGGCTAAATCTCGATCTCAGATGGAGTGATTACGTGCGACGGGTCGGGCCTATATCGTCGAAGCATTGAGACATGGAAAACGTTGTGAATCTTTTCAAGCTCAGGGGGCAAAATTAATCAGTATGCAACTGGTCCAACTCGTTCGGATACTTCATACGGACCGATGAACCTCGGACTTAGTTTGCCCTTACGACCAAATCTAAGCACCTTCTTCCAAGGTGAAACTTTGAGAAATACTTTGTCTCCAACCTGATATTCAATGTCTTTTCTTTTCGAATCCGCATACAACTTTTGACGATCCCAAGCGGCTTTCAAACTTTCACGAATTACTCGGACTTTCGCGGCAAGATCCTTAATCAAATCAACCCCAAAAATTTTACTTTCACTAAGTTCACCAAAATAATGGGTACGGCATTTACGACCGTATAAGGCCTCGTAAGGTGCCATCTTAATGCTTGATTGAAAGCTATTGTTGTAGCGAATTCAATCAAAGGCAAATATCTTTCCCATGATCCACAAAACTCTAAGATGCAACATCTCAACATATCCTCGAGTATCTGAATTATTCGCTTCAGATTGGCCATCAGTCTGGGGATGAAATGCGGTGCTAAAATGCATCTTAGTACCCAACGCTTCTTGTAGCTTTTTCCAAAATCGTGATGTAAATCTTGGGTCTCTATCCGACACGATAGAAATAGGTACCCCATGCAATCGAACAATTTGGGAGATGTATAATTCTGCCAATTTATCGAGCGAAAAATCATGCAGACGAGGATAAAATGAGCAGACTTGGTCAATCTATCAACAATAACCCAGATTGCATCTTTCTTGCTTGATGACAATGGCAATCCGGATACAAAATCCATCGTTACCCGATCCCACTTCCATTTGGGTATCATGATCGGCTGAAGTAATCCCGACGGCACTTGATGTTCCGCTTTTACTTGTTGGCATGTCAAGCACCTTGAAACAAATTCGAAATGTCTCGTTTCATACCGGCCACCAAAATTGACGTTTCAGTCATTGTACATTTTAGTACTACACGGTGGATGACATTCGACTCTGTGAGCCTCGTCCAAAATCATCGAAATAAGTTCAATTTCTTGGAACACATAATCGACCTCTGAATGTCAAGCAATCATTGTCGTCAATCCGAAACTCCGATTCCTCATTCGAAGCACATTCAGCTCGTTTAGTGACCAATTCAGCGTTGACTTTCTGGGATTCTAGTATTTGACGAATCAATAATGGTTTGGCCTCTAATTCAGCTACTAGCACCCCATCGGGTGAGACGGACAAGTGAGCATTCACCGTTCTCAAAGCAAACAGTGCTTTTCGACTTAAAGCATCGGCAACCACGTTAGCCTTTCCATGGTGATAATCAATAACAAGTTCATAGACTTTCAACAACTCAAGCCAACGTCTTTGTCGCAGATTTAGATTTATTTGAGTCATCAAATATTTAAGACTTTTGTGGTCCGAATAAAAATGACACCTTTCCCCAAACAAGTAATGCCGCCATATTTTCAGGGCGAACACTATGGCCGCCAATTCAAGATCATGGGTCGGATAGTTTCTCTCATGCGGATTTAATTGTCTCGATGCGTAAGCCACAACTCGACCTTCTTGCATCAACACACAACCTAGCCCAAGTAAGGATGCATCACAATAAATGACAAACTCTTTCTTGGGACTCGGTTGTACTAGCACTGGAGCTTCGGTTAAACAGGTCTTTAGTCGATCGAAACTCTTCTGACAGTTTTCTGTCCATTCAAACTCAACATCTTTTTGGAGTAGGTTCGTCAACGGTGCAGCTATCATCGAGAAACCCCTTACAAACCGTCGGTAGTATCCGGCAAGTCCCAAAAAGCTCCTAACTTCAGTAACATTCCTCGGAGGTTTCCAATCGAGTATGGTCGAAATTTTGTTCGGATCCACTCTAACACCCGATGCGGACACCACGTGCCCCAAAAAGCTAACCTCTTTCAACCAAAATTCACATTTATTGAGTTTTGCGTATAACTGCTTGTCTCGCAAAATCTGTAATACTAACCTCAAATGGTCGGCGTGTTCGGCTTCACCTTGTGAATAAACTAAAATATCATCAATAAACACAACCACAAATCGATCCAAGTATAGCCTGAATACTCGATTCATTAAATCCATAAATACCGCAGGGGCATTAGTGAGCCCAAACGGCATCACTAAGAATTCGTAGTGACCATACCTCGTTCTAAAAGCGGTTTTGGGTATGTCCGAGTCTCGAACCCTCAACTGATAATAACCAGATCTCAAATATATCTTGGAAAATACTGAGGCTCCCTTTAATTGATCAAACAAATCATCAATACGTGGCAACGGGTATTTATTCTTTATGGTCACTTTATTCAACTGACGATAGTCGATGCACAATCTCATGGTTCCATCCTTCTTTTTCACAAACAATACGGGTGCACCCCATGGAGAAAAACTCGGTCGAGCGAAACCTCTATCCATCAATTCTTGCAATTGAACTTTCAATTCCTTTAATTCCATTAATGCCATATGATACGGGCTATTGAGATTGGCGTGGTACCGGTACAATCTCGATGTCAATTCCACCTCTCGAACCGGTGGCAACCCCGGTAACTCCTCAGGAAAAACATCTGAATACTCACAAACCACTGGTACTGATTCAAGTTTCCTTTCCATCTCTTTGCTATCAAATACATACGCAAGGTATGTTTCACACCCCTTTTTCACATATCTCTGAGCGGTCATTGAAGATATTATCGCTGGCACCCCCTTCAAATCGGTAGACTCAACTCGGACTACCTCATCATGTGCACTCCTCAAATAGATGGTTTTTCTTTTGCAGTTCACCACTGCATCATGTACGGTCAACCAATCCATACCAAGAATGACATCAAATTCGTCAAACGGTAAAAGCATCAAATCGGCCGGAAAACAGGATTCTCGGATTATTAGAGGGCATCTCTTACACACTTTATCAACAAGTACGTATTGACCCAAAGGGTTTGACACTCGAATTACGAACTCAGTAGACTCAACAGGTAGAGTCTTACTGGATGCTAAGGTTTCACATACATATGAATGAGTAGAGCCAGGGTCAATCAATGCAATCACATTAGTATCAAAGAGAGTGAAAGTACTAGTGATGACGTCAGGGGAGGATGCCTCCTCTCGTGTGCGAATGGCATATGCTCTAGCAGGAGTACGGGTCTCGGCTCGAACAGTAGTATCGAGGCCCCTCTCTAACTACCACCCCTACCTCCTAAAATTCTCGGTGGTCTACCTCTAGTCATCACTCCACTAGGTCTTGCACCTTGCATCTTATTCTTCTCATCAAGCTCCGTGCAATCTCTAATGAAGTGGTCCTTGAACCGCATCCGTAACAGCCCCGTTAGTAGACTTACCCCAACATTCACCTAGGTGTCGTCTTCCACATTGGGGGCATTCGGGTTTCTCTTGACGATTATTGCCCACACTAGCTACCAAGTAGCTCGAGTCCGTCGATGGTCGTGCTCGATGGAAATTCCCACGATCGTCCTCGACTTACTAGTGTCCTCCACGAACTTCTTTACACCGAGAACGGAGCTTTACCCGTCGATCTTTTACGATAGTCTCTAGCTTCAAATTCAGCCTTCTTCTTCTTCTTTCCAAGTTCTTCCGCCTTGCGAGCTCGTTCGACTAGTGTTACGAACTCCTTTATCTCCAAAATACCCACTAGTAGCTTTAAATCTTCATTCAATCCTTCTTCAAATCTTTTGCACATAGCAACCTCATCGACCACACACTCCGGGCATCTTGATCGAGTCTTACGAACTCATGTTCAGATTCAGAATCTTGTCATATGGCCTTGCTTGAGTTCCAAGAATTCCTTACGTTTTTGATCGATGAACCGTTGACTAATATACTTCTTTGAAATTCGTTTGAAAGAAATCCCAAGTAACTCGTTCGTTTGGGACTATGGAAATCAAGGTCCTCCACCAATAGTAGGTGAGTCCCGCAACAAGGATATAGCTCACTTTAGACATTCATCGGGTGTGCATGATAGTTCATCAAACACCGAATGGTGTTATCAAGCCAAAACTCGGCCCTTCGGCATCATCGATAATTATGGCCTCGAACTCCTCAGCCCGCTTCCTAATCAAGTCTACAGTGGCTTACTCAAATCACGGGATCAAGAATCGATGGCATTACGGGCTCTTGGGGTGGATTATTCAAATTCGAGAATTGTTGGACAGCCGGATTGGTTTGGGCATATTATGCGACCCACTCATTCATCATGGTAAAGAAGGCTTGTTTAGCCCCTCACCTTGATTATTCGCAGATGAATGAGGTTCAACAGGCGGCGTCCCTTGTGCAGGAGCAGCCGCTACACTTTCAACGTCATCCGCCAAGGTTCTCTCTACACCGGGATCCATTTACTAATCAAAACAAAAATTTTAACCGTCAGAAGTCATCACACATTTAAACATTAACATTAAGGCATGTATAGCTAGACTCATACGTGCTATGGTAGTCCTAGAACCGACTAAACTATAGCTCTGATACCAATTAAATTGTAACACCCCGAACCCGAGTCCGTCGCCGGAGTCGAACACGAGGTGTTAACAGACTTCAAACCACTTATTAGAAATTTCCCAGACAAGCTGCCAATCTGCATACGAGTCGCATTAAAAATCATATCTTGAGTTCTGAAACTCGAAATCCAGTTCCGTAAATTTTCCCCTGAACTAGACTCATATATCTATATGGTAGAATTTTTGTAGAATTTTTGGCGGGGCCAATTTGTACAGTTTATTGGTTAAACTCGTCCCTGTTCCTGGGTTCGACTACTCTGACCCTTGTGCATTACGACTTAGATATCTCCCTTTACAGAGCTCCAATACTTATTCCATTGGTTTCTAATGAAACTAGACTCAAAAGGGAATCTATACATATAAAGAATGACTTCTAATTGTCTCTGATTAATTTAGGGTGAATTTCTAAAATCGGGACAGGGGATCCAGAAATCGCTCTGGCCCTATTTCACAAGAGTTTAATTATCTCCTAACATACAGCTCATATGGTCATTTCGTTTCTTCCATATGAAAATAGACTCATCGAGCTTCGATTACATAATTTATTCATTATTTAATTCCATTCCTACTATTTTTAGTGATTTTTCAATCTCACGTCACTGCTGCTGCCAGCATCTGTTACTAAAGCAACTATGCCTATTTTATGATTTCTCCTTGATCTAACTAGTAATTCATCATACATATCACAAATTATGATCATGACTAGCCATGCCAAAGGCTAATCATTGTCAAACATCTCCCTACTACACTATTTCCATATCATTAATTTTAACACCAAAAATAATCAACCATGACATATGGCATAAAAATCGAATTACCAAGACTTGCGACCTAACATTATACAACCAAATCCAACCGAACATTTATGCCATTTTCGCATGGCTAAAAGTTTACATACCAAATTTCAACAAAACATATTAGCCTATACATGCTGAAATGTTCTCCTAGACCGACTAAAAGAAGATACCAAAAGTTGCTAGCGGTGTGATGACTTCGATGACATCCCGAGCACGCAAAAAGACGAGTCCAAGAAACCTAAAGTAGGTGACAAGCAAACACCGAGTGAGTATATAACTCAAGAAGTCATAAGCATTACATTTCCGTTCAGTAATAATATATCATAAGAGAAAATAAATAATGCGGATTAAAATCCTCCATCCATACCCAAACTGTGCTATAATTCCTTAGGCATTTCGGCCCATCTCATACCAAGCCCTACTTTGATATTTCATACATTACACCATATGACATTGGATGCATTTATCTTCAAGTATAATCACCATATAGGTTCAAGACTTACCAAGCTCAATCCCAAATATAAATAAAATGTCTATTCCTCATGAGCTCAAGGTTTTTACTCGCATCATGTCCATGATTGACTCGATAAGGCCGCACACTTAGAGCATGTATATTTGTTAGAGAATGTATAATAAGCCCGCACACTTAGTGCTTAATAGTCGAACTCGCACACTTAGTGCTATATAATCAAACTCGCACACTTAGTGCTATACAATTTGAACCCACACATTTAGTGCCAATCTCATGATCATGAATGTTTACACCCGCACACTTAGTGCCGAAACCAACAACTCAATACATCTCACCTCTTTTCTTTTTCATTCAATACTTTCATCACCCCATGCATACATGTATATATATATATTTATCATTCCATTCAGCATCATTACATAGACGTTATGACCATTTAAAGTAATACGAAATATATGCTTAATGACTTACCTTGTGTTGGGTAAGACGGTTCCAACTCGGCTACTCGATGATCTTTTCTTTGCCTTTGCTTGATTCTCCTCCTTTAACTCCTTGAGCTTAATCAATAAATCAACTAGTTTAACCACCTTGCTAAATATTTATAATCCAATTACACATGCATATGTATGTTAGTATATTCGGCAACCATCCTCACTAATTACCCATTTAGTCAATATACACATAATCAAAGGTAACCTCACGAATGGGCATACTTATGTATATATATATATATACACTTAGAATGGGCATCACAATTAGATTTAACACCACCTTCATACTCAATTAGATGGTCGAATGTATGTACAATGTCAACTATAACATCATTTAAACATCTAATTTCATCTCATGAACACTTGATCGAATTTTCCTAATCTAGCATATTTTCACATCTATTTGTAACATCATGTAAATCCACATATAACTACATTTCTTAAGTTCCACATCTTAATGCCCATTATAGCCATTCTCATAGTCTAAATCTAAAAAATCGGCACATCCACCTTTCAACCATGTTAGCCGAATACTCATTCTCTTCTTAGTCCTAAATTCAAGACCTCCAACAAAGTGACTTAACAGCTTCAACTTTCATGCTAACATAACAAGCAATTTAACACATACATATAACTAACATGTTAATAGCATCAAGGTATCAACTAAAATTTTTAAGCTTCTTAGTCAAAGCCTAACTCTACGACAACCCCAAATCCAACCATGGGATAGATAGAATTTAGACTCATCACCCAAAGGTTGTGTAAACTTCCAAAATATCATTGAACATACCTTGATCTAAAGGACCACCTTGGCGAATCTTGCTTCCTCTTCTTCCTCTAGTTACGACAATTGCAAAAGAAAGAAAACATGAACACTCCTTCTTCCCTCCTTATTAAGCATTCAAACTCCCTCATTTTCATGCCACAACATCAAACACTCCTCCTAGATACAAGCAATGGCCGAACTTCTTCAAAATTTTTCTCCTTTCTTTTCTTGGTTTTTTCGACTAGGAGATGGCAAGTATGAACACCCTTTTTTTTGTTCACTTTCCTATTATTATTCCCATCATTTGTTAACTAAAAAAACATATTAAATTAGAATGAGTGGAGCATCATCACTCCTTGGCCGCCACCATGTATTTTATGGGTAATTTGACATGCAAAGCCATGCTTCCTCTCCCTATTATTAATTACTCCTTATAATTCATCTATCATCTTTTCTGACTTCGTTAACTAGGTCCTTTTCGAATTAATTCACATTCCTAAAGCTAATATTAAGCATTTAATTTCTCATATATTCACTGTCACACAAAAATTTATGTAATTAAAACACAAAAATAAATTTTTGGCTCGGTAATGTGGTCTCGAAACCACATTCCGACCAGGGTCTAATTAGGGTTGTCACACCTCGGCCTTGCAAGCTCTTTCAACTAGTACCACAAACTCCCCCAACTCTAGGATACCAACTAATAAATGAATGTTTTCATTTAGACCATCTTCAAATCTCTTACACATGATGGCCTCTGTAGATACACATTCCCGTGCATATTTCCTGAGCCTCGTGAACTCACGTTCATATTCTGTCACTGTGATACGACCTTTCTTTAGCTCTAAAAATTCTTTCCTTTTATTACCTATAAACCTCTGGCTAATGTACTTCTTCCGGAACTCTTCCTGGAAGAACTCCTAAGTTATCCACTCTCTCGGTACAACAGACACGAGACTATTCCACCATTGGTAGGTCGGGTCTCGTAAGAGTGATACTGTGCACTTCACACACTCCTCAAACGTGCACGATAGCTCATCAAATACCCTAATGGTATTTTCCAACTAGAACTCTGCTCTTTCTGGGTCATCATCAATATTAGCTCAAAATTCCTTGGCCCCTTGCTTTCGTATTTTATCTACTGGAGATTTCTCTCTTCTAACCATATCCACTCCTTGCGGAGCTACAGGGGCATACTGAGGAATCAGAGGAGGTGGGGGAGGTGAAGTGTTTGGATTCGCACGAACAAACTCCGAGTACCAGGCATCCATCATGTGGAGGTAGGCTTCTTTAGCCCCTCTGCCTTGACTCATCGTCACGGGCCCACTATCAACTGGAGCGGTCCCTTCAGCGGGAGCTAGCGCATTACTTTCCACATTATCCGCTGTAGCTACGTCAGGATCCATTTACTATATGAAAACATAATTTATAATCGTCAGGATTCGTCACACTATCATTATACAACTATGGCATGTATAGCTAGACTCGTACTCATGCTAGGTTAGTCCTAGAATTGACTAAACCATAACTCTGATACCACTAAATGTAACACCCCTTACCCAAGTCCGAGGCCAGCACAGGGCACGAGGCATTACCATACTTAATCACATGTATACAATCATTTCCAAGTCACCAAGACTTAATCAAATTTAAAGCTCTTTCGAACTTTGTTTAAACTCCTTAATGTGGGCTTACGAGGCCTCTAACGTCCACTCGAAACCATTCAGGATCAGTTTGGGTCCTTAACCAACTTTAGAAAATTAACCCTTAAAAATAAGGCACACCCCCGTGTGGTCTTTATGACCTGGCCATGCTGATGGCTCGTGTGACACACATGGCCTAAGCATCTAGGGGAACGCCCATGTCCTATACTCGTTGTGAATTTAATTCCAAATTCGAACCTGCAAGGGTTTTCACACGGCCTAACACACGCCCGTGTCTATGGCCCGTGTCCCTCACACGGCCATGACACGCCCGTGTCCCTCACACGGCTATGACACGCCCGTGTCTAAAAACCTTGACATTCTATTTTTGATGTAAGCATACAATTTAAGACACACAACCGAGGCACACGCTTGTGGCCAGAGGCCGTGTCCTCTATACAGTCGTGTATTTGCCCGTGTGTTTACTACTATGCATACTAACTTGAAATTTTTACATACAGGGGACACACAGTCGGACAACACGCTTATGAGGCTGGCTGTGTGCCACACACAGCCTAGGCACACGCCCATGTGTCTACTAGTATGGACAATATAGGGCTATCTACCAAGCCCTTTGACACCCTGAAACACAACATAACAACAACCATAGCTAAAGCCTATATGCAATTCATGTATTCAACCATACCAATAATTTCTCATTCATGAAAGACTACTTTGCATTCATATAATAACTTTCAATATTAGCCATTTTTTCATGGCCTTGTACAAAATGAGTCAAATATTAAAGCAAGCAAACACATTTGGCCCAAAACAATGTGACACTAAAACAAAACCAAAGGGTCCTATACATGCCATAATCAACAATAAAAGATCTAACTATACCAAGTGCTTCGGATGATAGTGTGACTAGCTTCTCCAACTTAGTCAAGGACCCTGGAGCTACTTTGGCGACACTATAAGAAAATGGAAAGGAAATAAGGTAAGCATAAAGCTTATTAAGTTGCATGAAAGTGAACATCAACTAATCATTATAAACAATATGCTCATAACCTTTCATAGCTTATTCATAAATACCATAAGTAGATGGAGGTACAACTTACTCATCGTCATCCATTACATTTCATATAGGTACCTGTACCACTCATCACATTATCATAACTTTTCTCATCTTGATATAAAATCATAAATTTTTCGTTGAACCATTTGGAATTCTACCGGATACTCAATAGCCCTAACATGGGTTAAGATGCTGACGCCATGTCCCAGACATGGTCTTACACTGGATCTCATTTATCCATGTCGATGTCATGTCCCAGACAGGTCTTACATTGACATACAACAACCTGACGCCATGTCCCAGATAGGTCTTACACTAGCTTGTATATCGCGAGGCCGATTCATGCCCCAGACATGTCTTACACTAGCTCTCGTCTCAATGTCGATGCATGTCCCAAACATGTCTTACACTGGCTTAAATATCTCGAGGCTAATGCATGTCCCAAACATGTCTTACACTGGCTTTCATACTGTGGCTGATGCATGTCCCAAACATGTCTTACACTAGCACACATATCACCCATTATCAAGGTACAAATATCCAAGTCTATTCCAAATGTTCAACGAAAGTCTTTACTACGTAAATTTCTCGACATGTATTCTCATATTCAAAATCAAGACAATTTATGTCATATCAACTCAATTACACATCATAAAGATATAGTTGCATTATTAACATACAACTTACGTCGGATCCCAAAATGTAGGCGACTAGTCAGTTTTAGTCTATTTGCTTGGTTTTCCCCCGGTCTAGGTTCGGAGTTGTATTTCTTGATTTGAGAGGGTTACAAGTTGCTGAAATTTTTAAGCTTTCAAACCCTTACAATGGCTGAATTTTCAGTGGAGAAGAAATGGTGAAAAGGGATGATATCCTCTTTCTTTTATTTTATTTCTTTTTAGTCAAATAAGCCTCCAAATTTTTACCTATCATTTGACTACCTTAATTATCTGTCTCATGGCTGGTCAAGCTATAATCTAAGGGTTTATTTTCCCTTTAAAGACCCCAAATTTATGATACATGACAATTTAACCCCCTTAGCTATCAAATTACGACTTTTGCACATTATGCGATTTAGTCCTTTTTCACAATTAAGCCTACAAACGCTAAAATTACTTCACTAATTTTTTCATGCACTAATATAAACATGCTATAACTCTATGTAACACCCCACAACCATGCCCCACATCGGGTTGGAATATGAGGCATTACCTGACATAAACTTATGCATATAGACATTTTCGTGATACCAAAACGTGGTCAAATTAAAAATTTTTCAATTCTATTTATAAACTCCTTAATGACAGCTTACGAGGCTTAAAACATCCATTGGAACCCATTCGGAATCAATCCGGGTCCTTAAACAAACTTTGAAAAATAACACTTAACCCAAGACACAAGCCCGTGTATGAGAGATAACTCGCCCGTGTGACATTTCGACACGGTCATGCAATTAGCCCGTGTGGATCACACGGCCTAAGCAAAACAAGAACACACCCGTGTCCCTTATACACGTGGAATCAATTCTAAATGCATACCTACAGGGGTTTTCACACGGCCTGGCATACGCCCGTGGCCATGGCACCCCGTGTCCTTCACACGGCCATGGCACCCCGTGTCCTAGCCCGTGTGCAAAAACCTGGACATTCTGTTTCTGACGTCAGCAATCGTTAAAGGTCACACGGCCAAGGCACACGCCCTTGTGCTAGGCCATGCCCTTTACACCGCTAAGATGCACGACCATGTCTCTGCCTTTTTTTTACTACTATGCATACTAACTCGAAATGTTTACGTGCAGGGGACACACGGCCGGACCACACGCCCATAGGGCAGACCGTGCGTCACACACGGCCTAGACACATGCCCGTGTGCCTGCCCGTGTGGACAAAATAAGGCTATTTACCATACCTCTTTGCCACCCTTAAAAACACCTGTTTAAATAAGATCAATCCAAATTTAATACAAAGATAATGAGTATAACGAACACAGCCATAACCATTAGAAATTGCATCATTTTATTTAATATTAATTAGCATTAATCAACATTCATGGCTTATACAAAATCAGTATCAAATCACATATGAACCAATATATTATGGTGACTTGACAAAAAGCTAAACAAAAGATTCTAGTCCTGTAACACCTCTCGCCCGCATCCGACGCCGGGACGGGGTTCGAGGTGCTACCTAACTTTTACTAACACTTCTATACTAAACAGGGCCATGAAATCTCAAATAATTAAAATGAATTTATAATCCCATAATCAAAATAGGCCAACACATAGGGTCAAAGCCATATCACATACTCTAATATTCAAACTCCTATACATGCCATAGACTCAAAGTACTTGAAATCACTACACCAATGGCGTTAGCTTGACAGTGTGATAATATCTCCGACGAACTCCAACCCGAACAAACTTGGAAACCCTAGAGAACACGGAAAAGATAGAGGTAAGATTTTTCTTAGTAAGTTCATATGAAAACAATAAGCAACTCATTAACTTGTTTTATCAATGTTTACAACATATTCTCAAGTTTACGACAAGCTGTCTTCCTCCACAACAATCACTAAATTATTTATATTTGGAGCTACGAAATGCCGAATTAAGTTCCATAAATTTTACCTAAAATTAGACTCATTTATATTTCTTCCATAAAATTTTCAAAATTTTTGGTCGACCCATTTAGTACAGTTTATTAGTTAATGTATTCCATGTTTCAGGGTATGACTACTCTGACCACTGTACACTACGAACCGAATTTCTCCCTGTAAAGAATTCCAATGACCATGCCGTTTGTTTCTTGTAAAAATAGACTCAACAAGGAATCCATGCATGTAAGGTATGACTCTTAATAATTGTTTTACAATTTATGGTGAATTTATAAAATAAGAACAGGGGATCTCGAATTCATTCAGACCCTGTTTTACAAGAATTCAAATATCACATAATATAGAATTATTTTTCTTCCCCTGTTTCTTTCATGTGAAAATAGACTCATTAAGATTACCTCTAACTCATTTTCCACTATTTTTAGTGTATTTTCAAAGTTACACTACTGCAGTAACTCAAATCTGTCAAGGCTAAGTTACTCATTCATGATCATTGTTCACAAAATTAATACAACATCATTTCATCCATCATGGTAAGAACACATATTATGCATCATAGTTCATCACATATCAAGGCATTCTCATAGGCTTAGTATACATACTTGCACAACTCGTAACATAACTCAAGTGCATACTCACCAATGACTTACCTCATTGGGACCATCATCAACTCTTTCCTTGGATTACCCGTTGAACACTTGGAATACTAATTGGATACTCGGAAAAGCCTTTGCACATAAGTGCCTCAATTGTAGCTAAAACTACCTCATATCTCATGACATTTCAATGCTCACTCTCGAGCTAGTCATCTTGACTCATAATTCCTAGTGACATGTCACTCGTATCCTATTCTATTCCAAATGTTCAAACGGGATTTTTCCTCGTCTATTAAGGCTTTGTCTTATCATATTTCTATTAATCACATACACATTAGTATTTGTACAATTCATGTAATGATAACATTTAAATACATGTATAACATGGTATTGTTTACATACGAACTTACCTCAATACCACAAAGGTAAAAAAAAGACGTAATTATCCCTTAATCGATTTCTTTCCGTTCTAGGTCCAAATCTCGATTTTCATAATCTAAAACATCACATTCAACTTATTAAAACAATGTACTGATCAAATTAGTCCATTGACACACTTGGGCTATTTTTACAATTTTGCCCCTATATTTTACCAAAATTGCCAAATTACCCCTAGGCTCGTAAAATAATTTTTATCACATTTCTTTACTCCTTGAGTCTAGATGAACCATTTTCATAACTATAGCAACTCATAATTTCAACTATTTCACACATTTACAACTCATTTTACAACTTAGCAATCTAGCCCTTTTTAAGGTGTTTTCATGCAATTTCTTTCACAAAAGTTGTTTATTAGACAACTAGAACTCATAATCTTCCATAAAAACACAACAAACAACACATTTACTCTCATGGAAAAACCCTAGACTCTTCATCATTTTGCATAATAGTCCCCTCTTATGAAAGCTGTAACGCCCCGTACCCGAGCCCGTCGCCGGAGTCGAACACGAGGTGTTAACAGACTTAATTCATTACTTAAACAGCTCAAACAATTTTTTTTTAAATTTTCAGTCAAGCTAGCAATCTGCGTCACAGTTGCTTAAAAATTCATATCTCGAGTTCCAAAACTCTAAATCAAATTCCGTAAATTTTACCTAAAACTAGACTCATATATCTATTTACTAATTTTTTTATAGAATTTTTGGTCAAACAAATTAGTACAGTTTATTAGTTAAAATTTCCCCTACTTCAGAGTTTGACTTCTCTGACCTCTGTGTATTACGAATCAGATATCTCCCTGTACAGACTTTCAATGACTATGCCGTTTCTTTTTAATAAAACTAGACTCAATAAGGAATCTTTACATTTAAATCATGACTTATAATTATCTTTGAAAAATTTATGGTGAATTTACAAAATCAGAACAGGGGATCCAGAAATCGCTCTGGCCCTGTTTCACAAAAATTTAAACATCTCATAAAATGTAACTCATATACCTGTTTTGCTCCATCCATATGAAAATAGACTCATAATTATTCAATTCCATATATTATTCATCATCTAATTGTATCTCTACTATTTTTAGTGATTTTTCAAACTCACGTCACTGCTGCTGTCTGAATCTATTTTATGGTAAATTTTACCTATTTCATGGTTTCCATGGATTAGCTAGCAATTTAGCATACATAACACCTAATATGATCATGATTAGGCATTCCAATGGATAATCATTACCAAGCATTTCCATACCACTCAACAACCATATCATAAGACCATATACACAAAATGATTATAATGCTATACATGCCATACTCAAAATATACAAGCCATTATGCCAAGATGGTATACAGATAGTGTGAGCGTGCCTCCGACCGTTTCTGATTTCCGAGCTGGCTTGTCAACACTACAAGGAATGAAAAGGAGGGAGTAAGCATAAATGCTTAGTAAGTTCACATGCAAATAGCAAGTAACATAACTATATAAGCAAACATAAAACATCATTTGCATAATCATCACCGAGACATTCATATCACATTTTCATTTATCATCTTACCATATTGTTGTTACATCGAGTTTTCAACCCGAGGGTTAAGTACATACCTGTTCAAAGTATTCATTTCACAACACTTACCAATACGTCCCTTTCATCTCGAGTATTCCTCCATTTGAGTAGAATTTTACCCATTGAACACATCGGAATATAATTCGGATACATGGAAAGTTTGTACATAAGTGCCACATATGTAGCCAAGCTACCATGTAACCCGCCCATAAGCGAACTCGGACTCAACTCAACGAGCTCGGGCGTTCGCATCCATGAGTGAACTCGGACTCAACTCAACGAGTTCGGATGCCTAGTTACATCTTACGAACTCGGACTCAACTCAACGAGTTCGGACATTTGCATCCATAAGTGAACTCGGACTCAACTCAACGAGTTCGGATGCTCAACCATCCTAGTGATATGTCACTTGTATCCTAATCCATTCCTAAGGTTCAACGGACCTTTTTCCAATCATGTGTCTCAACCATCTTCTACGGAATGCCGATTCTGATACTCGGTAGTATTTCACATTTTCCAAGTATATCACATAATTTGACATATTAACAAACAATTATCACAGATAATATTTCATAATAATTATCATATCATTTAAATAACATTAAAACATTTAAAATAATAACTATGTTACCAACATTTACGTATGAACTTACCTCGTATGCAAAAATGGCTACTTTTACCATTTCGTCCACAACTTGGTATTTTCCCCATTTTAGCCTGAATTTCAGTTTTCCTTTCTCTATCATTTAAAATATAGTCTAATTAGGACTCACATTATTCAAATTGACCCAAAATCATATTTTGGAAAAATTACAATTTTGCCCCTAAACTTTTTCATATTTACACTTTTGCCCCAAAGCTCGTAAAATAAACTTCAGCCTCTTTTCTTATGTTTTATGACATGCTGATCATTTTTCCCTTCTATGGAAACATCAAATTCTCACTCTAACATGTACTTATGACTATTAGGTATTTTTACCGATTAAGCCCTTTTGCTAGTTTTCGCTTAAAACCGAGTAGTACAAGTTGTCTAACATAATTTAAAACGTCATATTCTATCATAAAACACCAAAATATACAAATTTCACCTATGGGTATTTTTTCAAATATGAACCCTAGGTTAAATTATTGCTAGCATAAGCTAAATCGAGCTACCGGGACTCCAAAAATGTAAAAATCATTAAAAACGAGGCTAGAACGGACTTACAATCGAGATTGGAAGCTTGAAAAACTCTATCCATGGTTTCTCCTTGCTATATTCGGCCATGGGGTTGAAGATGAGCAAAATTGGCTTTTAATTTTGTATTTTAATTCGTTTTACCCCTAAATGACCAAAATGCCCTTACTACTAAACTTTCCAAGTATTCCATCCATGTCCAATTTTTGTCCATAGACTTAGAAATTGGTAAAATTCTATTTAAGACCTCCTAATTAATATTTCAAAACAATTTCATACCAAAAACTTCTAGAATGCAAGTTTTACAAATTATTCGATTTAGTCCCTAATTTCAATTTAAGCACTTTATGCATAAAATTTCTTCACGAAATTTTCACACAATCATGCAATCATATCATAGACCTCAAAATAATCATAAAATAATTATTTCTATCTCGGATTTTGTGGTCACGAAACCACTATTCCGACTAGGCCCAAAATCAGGATATTACAAAAGCTCATGCTTTAGGGGTTACAAAAATGTAAAAATCTTCAAGAAAGACATTAAAATCACTTACTTGCTAAGCCTAAAAGTTGCTGAAAATATGAAGCTTTCAAAACCCATTTCTTGGCTGGAAAAATCGGTGGAGAGAAGATAAAAAAGGGATGATATCATCCTATTTTTATTTTATTACCTATTTGGTCAAAAGTCACCTAATATCCCATAAATTTTGGCTTTTTTAAAAATTTTGTCTCCCCTTGGCCAGCCACACACTTAAAAAGGGTCCAATTTCCCTTTAAAGGCCTCCAATTTTAGTTCTCTAGTCTATTAACACCTTTAGGCACTAAAATACAACTTTTACCTTTTACGCGATTTAGTCTTTTTTCGAAATTGGACTAGAAATCGCTAAAATTAACTTACCAAAATTTACATGCACTTATAAAATTATATTTAACACATAAAATAATACTAAAATAATTTTCTCTGCCTCAGAATAGTGGTCCCAAAACTACTGTTCCGACTAGGCCCAAAATCGGGCTGTTACATTTCTTCCCCCCTTTAGGGATTTTTGTCCCCGAAAATCTTAGTAGCGACTAGGTTAGTCATCTTATTGAATTATGTCCATATAAACATTAGTTCATCAATAACAATTATAATTCATTACTACTTTCACATCGATCTACAAAATCACTTTCTTATCTTAAAACAAATACATAAACATTTCTACAAGTATACACTTACATCTCATTTTCTTGATTTCATAAGCAATAATCACTTAATTGAATTTATACTTGCATTTCAAACACATATAAATCACATATTAACATGTATAACACATAACATCAACTCACATATTCATAACCCACATTTTCATTCATGTATAAGCTGTAACCTGGCCGAAAGTACACATATTCTCAAACATCCCAATGAATATCTTTTATAACTTTATCACATCTCAATATTCAACTTAACTCATTTCCAAAAGAAAAGTCAACTTCCACGTACCTGAACATTTAGTTCATTTAGCACATTCAATCATAGTTAACGTTACCCGTATACAGTCGATTAGGCATAAAGCTTAATATAATACACTGGCATGAGATTTATTCTAGCGCATAACTTGTATATCCAAAATTATCAGCATTCATCAAAAATTCTTACAAACTTTCGAATGTCGAAACTTAATCAAAATAATTTCTTGAACAAGATTAACAAAATAGTGTCCATTCAGCAATAGCACATATAACTTCATATACCGAGAATCTTATAGGCTAAATCCATAACACATTTTCAACTAAGCACTTAAGTGTACATATAACGTAAATCCATTCCTTAACAACATATCCACCATTTTTTTTTACGCATCCACTTATAACAAAATTACAGCCGAAACAATAATCAATCGTCAATTTATATCTATTAATCCCCAATTCAAACTCAAATACCGAATATCAGTATCTAATTAAAATTCAACATCTAACTTCAATTCTACTTCCTAACATTTGTCAATTTAAAGAGCGTCGTACTTGTCTGAGTATGTCGTTTACTTAAAGCCATAGTCCAACCATGTTATTACATGTTATCACATATCGAGTCGACGCCATGTCCTAGACATGGTCTTACACAATATCTCAAATCAATGCCTTCATCCCAGATGAGGTCTTACATGAATCTCATTTCACACACTTAGTGCCCACTGACCGATCTCGCACACATAGCGCTCGGTTGAAGAACTCGCACACATAGTGCCTCAATTACCGATCTCACACACATAGTGCTCGGTTAAAGGAATTCGCACACACAGTGCCTCAATTACTGATCTCGCACACATAGTGCTCGGTTAAAGGAATTTGCACACACAGTGCCTCTAATCATTCACACACATAATGGCCATATTCATTCGTTATTACACATTGAAATGACTTAACCAAGTCTATAAAACATCATATATGTACACTTTAAACGTATTCTTTCATTTAACTTTGAATTCATATAGTAATGAACACTTAAACCTTGCTTGAATCACCAGCATTAAGCCTACTAGGCACGAAGACCCGAATACACATCACCGGCACGAAGCCTGCTAGGCACGAAATCCTGAATACATATTACCGACACAAAGCATGCTAGGCACGAAGGCCCGAATACATATCACCGGCACGAAGCCTGCTAGGCACGAAGGCCCAAATACACATTATCGGCACGAAGCCTACTAGGCACGAAGGCCCGAATACACATCATCGGCACGAAGCCTGCAAGGCACGAAGGCCCGAATACACATCACCGGCACGAAGCCTGCTAGGTACGAAGGCCCGAATACACATCCCCGAGTTTCATGCATATTTATTCACATTTTAATACATTTCATATAGCATATCATATTTTTAATTCATTTACTTCGTTTCAATATATACATATCATATACACCTTGACATTATATCATAGATATCATTTACATGTAGGCTCATTCCAAATACATTATTTTCTCTTCAAAGTTCTCATTCACATATTTAAAACATAACATCTTATATAACATTAACAAAGCATAAACTACACAACAATTCCATCTCTAATAGATGACATATATATGTATATATTTAGCCCATTTACATAAAATCTCAACCAAAATATAACTTCTCATGCATACAATATACATCACTATTATCCTAATATACTTTTCCATATTTATTTCATAACACATTCAGCAAAATTACTTTGCATTTCAATACTTCAAATGTATATCATACTTTTATTCATACATTTCTCAATTTTGACACATCATAAGCATGTTTCAATCCTCTCAATACCATCTGCTACAGCTTGATCGGGATTGGAATTCATTATATTACAAAAAACACATTTTAACTGTCAGAAATCATCACACTATCATTTTATCATTTTATGGCATGTATAGCTAGACTCACACGTGCTACGTTAGTCCTAGAATCGACTAAATCGTAGCTCTGATACCACTAAATGTAACACCTCTCGCCGGCATCCGACGCTGGGACGGGGTTCGAGGTGCTACCTAACTTTTACTAACACTTCTATACTAAACAGGACCATGAAATCTCAAATAATTAAAATGAATTTATAATCCCATAATCAAAATAGGCCAACACATATGGTCAAAGCCATATCACATACTCTAATATTTAAACTCCTATACATGCCATAGACTCAAAGTACTTGAAATCACTACACCAATAGCGTTAGCTTGACAGTGTGATAATATCTCCGATGAACTCCAACCCGAACAAACCTGGAAACCCTAGAGAACACGGAAAAGAAGGGGGTAAGCTTTTGCTTAGTAAGTTCATATGAAAACAATAAGCAACTCATTAACTTGTTTTATCAATGTTTACAACATATTCTCAAGTTTATGATAAGTTGTCTTCCTGCACAACAGTCACTAAATTATTTATATATGGAGTTAAGAAACTCCGAATCAAGTTCCATAAATTTTCCCTGAAATTAGACTCATTTATCGTTCTTCCATAAAATTTTCAAAATTTTTGGTCGAGCCATTTACTACAGTTTATTAGTTAAAGTATTCCATGTTTCAGGGTATGACTACTCTGACCCCTGTACACTACGAACCAAATTTCTCCCAGTACAGAATTCCAATGACCATGCCGTTTGTTTCCCATAAAAATAGACTTAACAAGGAATCCATGCATGTAAGGTATGACTCTTAATAATTTTTTTTACAATTTATGGTGAATTTATAAAATAAGAACAGGGGATCTCGAATTCATTCAGACCCTGTTTTACAAGAATTCAAATATCACACAATATAGAATTATTTTTCTTCCCCTGTTTCTTTCATGTGAAAATAGACTCATTAAGATTTAATCCCATATTTTATTATTCCTCTAACTTATTTTCCACTATTTTTAGTGTATTTTCAAAGTTACACTACTGCAGTAACTCAAATCTGTCAAGGCTAAGTTACTCATTCATGATCATTGTTCACAAAATTAATACAACATCATTTCATCCATCATGGTAAGAACACATATTATGCATCATAGATCATCACATATCAAGGCATTCTCATAGGCTTAGTATACATACTTTCACAACTCGTAACATAACTCAAGTGCATACTCACCAATGACTTACCTCATTGGGACCATCATCAACTCTTTCCTTGGATTACCCGTTGAACACTTGGAATACTAATTGGATACTCGGAAAAGCCTTTGCATATAAGTGCCTCAATTGTAGCTAAAGCTACCTCATATCTCATGACATTTCAATGCTCACTGTCGAGCTAGTCATCTAGACTCATAATTCCTAGTGACATGTCACTCGTATCCTATTCTATTCCAAATGTTCAAACGGGATTTTTCCTCGTCTATTAAGGCTTTGTCTTATCATATTTCTATTAATCACATACACATTAGTATTTGTACAATTCATGTAATGATAACATTTAAATACATGTATAACATGGTATTGTTTACATACGAACTTACCTCAATACCACAAAGGTAAAAAAAAGACGTAATTATCCCTTAATCGATTTCTTTCCGTTCTAGGTCCAAATCTCGATTTTCATAATCTAAAACATCACATTCAACTTATTAAAACAATGTACTGATCAACTTAGTCCATTGACACACTTGGGCTATTTTTACAATTTTGCCCCTATATTTTACCAAAATTGCCAAATTACCCCTAGGCTCGTAAAATAATTTTTATCACATTTCTTTACTCCTTGAGTCTAGATGAACCATTTTCATAACTATAGCAACTCATAATTTCAACTATTTCACACATTTACAACTCATTTTACAACATAGCAATCTAGCCCATTTTAAGGTGTTTTCATGCAATTTCTTTCACAAAAGTTGTTTATTAGACAACTAGAACTCATAATCTTCCATAAAAACACAAAAAAAAACACATTTACTCTCATGGAAAAACCCTATACTCTTCATCATTTTGCACAATAGTCCCCTCTTATGAAAGCTCATGCTTTAGGGGTTACAAAAATGTAAAAATCTTCAAGAAAGACATTAAAATCACTTACTTGCTAAGCCTCAAAGTTGCTGAAAATATGAAGCTTTCAAAACCATTTCTTGGCTGGAAAAATCGGTGGAGAGAAGATGAAGAAGGGATGATATCATCCAATTTTTATTTTATTACCTATTTGGTCAAAAGTCACCAAATATCCCATAAATTTTGGCTTTTTTAAAAATTTTGTGTAACATCCTGATTTTCGGGTTTACTCGTGATTTTCAATATTTTGTAAAGATTTTTAAAATTTTGTATTTGGATGTGGAATTAGTATTTTGAGTAGGTAAATAGGCTTATAGAAGGCCCATGAGTTGGCCAAAACCCAGTTGAATTTTTGGAATTTTAGACTTAAGAGTTAGGGGTTCTGGCTAAGTGGCCTTAAGTGGAGTGATGGGTAAATTGCATCACAAATGAACCTTTTGTAAAGTGGCTAAGTGATGCCACTAGGGAGCTATGAAGGTGGCGTGTAAGTGTTGGGGGAAGACCAGGTTCGATTCCTTTGTTGGCAAATAGATGCATTTATTTTTTAGTGCGGGAGGGTAAGTGTTGGAGTTCGTGGATTCTGCTAGAGGAGATTTGGATCGGTTTAACTGCTTGGATTAAGGAGTGATAAGGGAGAGATTTAAGGATTGGGATGAGGCTAGGAGTTAGCCGAATGGGGGAATTGAAGAGGGAAAATCGGTGGGGGATTATGAGGGTAGTATTTCGCACTCGTGGTATTGTTGGTGCCGCTTTTTCGCTTTTACACCTTAGGATTGTTCTTTTCTCTTTTTTCCTCTCTAGCCAAAACTACCACCTCCCTACTCTTCTTCTTCTATTTTTCTTCATCAAACTATTCATCATACCTACTATTCATCAACACTTTTGCGAATCCATAAAAGCCAAATCCGTGATCACCGCCAGCCGATTTCTTCAAAGCCGTGTTCTCCTATATTCTTTTGCTTTTATTAATTTACAAATTATCTTTTCTTAATCCTGGATTCTGACCGCAATTCTACTTCAAGGTTGTAGCCCGCATTATCATCTCCTTCATCACACAAAAGCCAAAAACCATAGAATTGGGGCTTATAGCGAAACTTCGAACTCCGGAATCGAAGTTCTACCATCGTTAGATAGATAAATCTACACTAGATTGCGTCGAAATCAAGTGGGAGTAAGGGTTAAGTACGTATCATCTCGGATCTGTTCTTATTTTGCAAAGTTAAGAAAAGTCAAGTCCCTAAAATTAGGGAGGTCATCGATTTGGGCATGTGGCTCTAAGGGTTGTTAACGGTTGTTTTCTTTCATTGGTTAGTGCCTTCTTAAGTGTGGGATTGAAAGCGTGAATCATCGGAGCAATTGGATTCGAGCTAGTCATCGATTTTGGCGACAAAGGTAAGGTACCCAAGGGCTATTGTGGATGGTGGCGAATGTGTAAGTGATGATAATAGGTAGTTTCGATTTGGTTTAATACAACATGGTCTAATCTATAAGTGGTTGATTATAGGGAAATCGCATAGGAGATCTCGTCAAGGAATATTGCAAATCGTGTGTACCGAACACCCTTCTTTAGTTCAATTCAAGAAAAGTCGAAATGCCAAATTCGCATTTCATGGTCATGTGGGTATGCGAATGCTCTCAAGTCATAGAGTAATTGTTAGATCTCGCACTGCAAGGTGGTAAGCACGTTCAGCGTGATGTTTTAGCATATTTGGAAAAAGGGGCTCGATGGGCCAAAAGCGGGCCCAATGGGCTTACTGGACCAATATGGGTAAGAGATGGGCAAATTAGCTTTGTTAGGTAGATGGTGGAATCAAATTGCATAAAACCGATAAAATTACTGAATTAGCTTGTGCAAGAGCGTAGATCACTTAAATTACCCTAAAGAGCAAAATTACCAAATTACCCTAAAAGAGCAAAATTACCGATATACCCCTAGGGTTGTAAATTGGTGAATCGCTTGATTGATTACTACTTGTATTTTGCATGATATGCATTTATTAATATCTGTTGCATGGGATTGGGGTATTAATGGAGGAAGTACTAAAAGTGGTTCATCCACGATTGGAGGCTTTGCCTCAATCGATCGAATTTGAGTGCTCTTTCGCAACTGTGGTGTGTAGGGTGGGTGGGTTGAGATATTCCCCACATGGTGTGTAGGGTTGGTACAGGCGATGTAGCGGTTGGTGGGTTGAGTAGTCTCCCAGATGGGCTTGCATTCATTATTACCGTTGTTACTCATATTATCGAATCGGGCCTATGGGCCACACTGTTATGCAAAAAGGGCTAAGGCCTTGCTATCAGATTCGAAAAGGGCTTGACCTCTTGTAATCAAGTTATCTGAATAGGGCTCAGCCCAATGGGCTCGAGCTGAATTGGGCTTTGGATGGGTTTCAGATACACCGAGTTTTCCCAAACTCACCCCCTTCCTCTTCCATCCTTGCGGTGAGCCCTAGAATTGGTGGACTTGGAGTGGATGGGATTCAGAGTGGCCATGAAGATTGATTGCCGATTTTAAATAAGTTTAATATTTATTTTGGATTATTTTTATTATGCTTAAAGTTGTAATAAGGTCGCTCTTTTTAATTACTTATATTTTGGGGATTATTAAACTGCTAGCACTAGGGTTCGTTTTATAAAATCTACTTGTTTTTAAAAGATCACGATGACGCGCAAAGTTTCCACAAAGTAAATGTTTTCCCAAGAAAATAAATATTTTAAGCAAACGATTTGCAACCTTAATCATTTTCTTAAGTGGTCATAATCAAACGGTTTTCTCAAAATTATACGAGATGTTAGAGTGTGGCAATGGCGAAGGTGCATGTCTAGGATTGGATCCAAGAGAGAGCTTGGTACTTAAGCGGTCCGACGGACTCACCTCCTCTTCTTCCCGGTTTCCTACCGTGCGCAGCTTCCATTCACTTTAACTTACTTTTAAAAGTGTCTTTACAACACCAACTCAACTTTTCCAAACTAAGTGTTTTGAACGCATCAATGTGGCGCATCAGATCCGGTCATAACATCCAGGCCGGGTTTGAGGTGTTACATTTAGTGGTATCAGAGCCTAGGTTGCAACAACTCGGCTGTGGATCGGGTCCGAAAATCTTTTCAAAAACTTGGGCCTAAGAAGGGTATTTTTGGAAATGGTAAGATTTTCGAAGATGTTCAAGTTTTTCTATTTGTTAAACGGGGTTAAATCAATAGTTTTAAAATAAAAGTGTTTCAAAATGAAATCTTTTTATTTTCGGTAAACAAAAACATAGTTTTTAATTTTTACATGGACTGATAAGGAAGTGGCACACTGAATCCTCGGCACCAAGTCTGTAAGTGATCTTTTTCTGCTTTAAGTATTTATATGGAATCTGCATCAAATAAATAATCTGCAGATAGTATCGAGCCTTAGAGATAGAACTATTGATGATGTAGTATTAGGACTACAAGATCAAACCGTAGCTAAATTATGATTGCGCAAAATAACTCAAACTCTATCTGCTCATAAGATATTCGTAATAAACAAAGAAACCAAAACTAATGTCATAAAATTCGTAATCGATAAATCGTTATGAGTACAAGGGCTACTCGAGGAAGAGGCCGTGGTCGAGGCCGAGGTAGCACTCAAGCTGGATCTGCGTCATCTCCAACACATGCCACCAAGGGTACGTCCACTACCGATTAATGAAAATGGGCCGTATGACCGGCTGCGAGGGATGATGCTTTGTCTCAAGCCATGTTGAGGGTTTTGGAAAGGGTGGTTGGAGCTAACGTCGGGCCCATGAATAGGGGTCCATTTCGAACGACTTCGCCAACTGAGCCGAGATTTTAGGGCGATCTGAGGTGGCCCCAAATGTGGTAAGCATTGGTTGGAAGCCACAGAGCGGATCATGGACGACTGGACCGCTCAGAGAGTAGAAGTTGAAAGGGCGATGTCGTTGTCATGGGATGAAGCGTGTCGATGGTGGATTATCGTGAGAGAAGGTACCCCACCGAGAGGGTAACATGGGAGCTGTTCAAACAGACCTTTAAGGCAAAATATGTTGGAGCTAGCTATGTAGATGCACGCAAAGGAGTTCCTGAATCGACTCGTGGAAATAAGACCATTGCTGAATATGAGGCGAGTTTCTACGATTGAGTCAAGATGCTAATGGCATCGTTTCCACTCAATCTGAGCGCAGCGTACGTTTTGAGGATGGCCTTAGAGATGAGTTAAGGGTGCTCATAGCTCCGCAGAGAGAGCGAGATTTCGCTGCACTGGTAGAGAAGGCTAAGATAGTCGAGGAAGTGAAGCAAACCGAACGGAGGAATCGTGATAAGGATCGAAATCGGTTCAGGAGGGATGCCGGACCACGGTGGTGTCAGAATCGAAATATTAAAAGAGCTAGGATGGAGGAACCGGTTCGAGCAGTTCCGGTGAACACAGGTAGACCGCAAGCTTGTGGAGATTGTGGCAGAATGCATCAAGGAGAGTGCTTGTAACACCCCGAACCCGAGACCATCGCCGGTGTCGGACACGAGGGGTTAACAAGCCAAGTTCACATGTTTTGCCACCAATTTGACATTTCCAATCAGTGGAAAACTGCGTCACCGTCGCCTTAAAAATCATATCTCGAGTTTCAAAACTCGGAAACTAGTTTCAGAAATTTTCCTGAATTTAGACTCATATATCCATCCATGGATTTATTTCTAGAATTTTGGTTGGGCCAATTGGTACAGTTTATTAGTTAAAGTCGCCCATGTTACGTGGATCGATCGCTCGACCTTCGCGCTATAACTTGAATATCTCTCATGACAGGGCTTTAATACTGGTGTTGTTTTCTAATGAAACTAGACTCAAAATGGAATCTGTACATATAAGGCATGACTCCTAATTCTTTCTGGATAATTTATAGTAAATTTTAAAGTTGCGACGGGGGACCCGAAACCGTTCGCCCTGTCTCACAATAGCTTTCATATCTCTTAACCTGTAACTCCTATGACCATTTCGTTTCTTCCATATGAAAATAGACTCATCAAGGTTCATTTACATAGCTTATTCACTATTTAATACCATTCCTACAAATTTTGGTGATTTTTCACATTCACGTCATTGCAGCTGGCAGCTTGCTTTTTAAGGTAGGTCTTACCTATTTTGTAGTCTCCATGAACCAACTAGTCTTGCCATACATAGGTTCATATATGATCATTTTAACCATACCAATGGCTGATCATGTGACCAACATTCCCATTTCCAATCCATAATCACATCATGACACCATATATATACATACAAACCAAAAATAGTCTAAGTTCATGCTTCCTTTTACGAGCCATTTTCGCATGGCCGTATACATATACATCACCACATTTTTAAACCAACAAGGGTAGTCCTATACATGCCATTTCAAATTTCAAACAAAATTTATACCAAAATAGAGGCGTTGATAGTGTGGATGACTTCGACTTTATTGATCCCGAATCCGATTGCTATCGAGCGAAATCTATAAAACAGAGAGCCAAAGCAACAGGGTAAGCATTTTTATGCTTAGTAAGTCTCAAGGAATATAATCAGCTTTAATTAAAGCAATACATTCACATAACCAAATGCATCATTCCATTAATACACATTCACATAGTCATTCTTACTTCACACTTCATCATTATATACTTTCACAAAGTATCGATCAATTCAATAGCTGAAATTCGTTAGACGGTTGAGCGAATGTTGCTCAAACATGTCGACTTTCCAATGCACATATAAACGTACCTTATTCTTTGGGCTTTTCGAGCGCACTAATTGAATTCGTTACAGCAACCAACACTCACCTCCAGCCCAAGATTCTTCGAATATAACCGGATATAACCACGCACAAATGCCTTGGTCTTAGCCCGGATAGAATGACTCGCACGAATGCCTTGGTCTTAGCCGGATGTAGCCACTAGCACAATTGCCTTGGTCTTAACCCGGATATAATTTCCAGATTAACGTCTTTGGGGCTTAGCCCGATATCATTCAATTTCTTATGCGCACATACATCAATAATCATTGGACATACATATTTCATTTTCGTTACTAAGGCTCAAACACAATTAGGATCACTAGCATAATCGCCTTGGGACTTAGCCCGGTATCATTCAAATACTCATACACACATAATCAATAATCAATACACATCCATACATCATTTCACATAATTCAAGTAGGGTCACTTCTTGAGGACTTACCTCGGATGTTGTCGAACGGCTTTTACGGCTATTCGATCACTTTCTCCTTCCCCTTGTCCAATTGTGGCCCTCTAAGCTCTTGAGCTAATTCAAACAAATTCAATTTATTAAAACCTCATTGTGCTAGCTTATGGCCGAATATGACAAGGAGTTTAAATGGTCATATGGCCACCCTTTAGCTTGAATACACAATGGTCATGCACATTTTATACTACATCAAGCAATTCAATACAATTTATTCGAGCATCAAGGAAAAGCTAAGGCCTTCAATAGGCTACCCAAGGCCGAATATTCATGTACATGTTGAGGCCAATTATGCACTTAATACCTCACAAAAACAGCATGCATTTTACTAGTTAATGCTTTGCATATTGTAGCTCAAAACTTATAATATAGCATCAAGCACTCATATGTGTGCTAGGCCAATGTGCTTGCAATTTCACAATTATTCTTCAACATCTTCTTCTTTAAACAAACATATTCATCACTTCCTTCATAACCAAAACATCATGTGCAAACATATATATACATATATGAGCATGGCCAATTTCAAGGTGTCCATAGCCATCCAAAACACAAATTTTAACTAACATGCAAGAAGCATGAATCATGCTCATGAATGCATCATGGCGAATATGACAATCATGCCCTTTTAACTTCAATCATGGTTGAACAAAAGAAAACTCAAAATCTTACTCAAGAGTAGACAATCCATCATTGCATGCATCATCATCAAGCTTCACACTTAGCATGCAATGGCTTTATCACCATAACAACTTTGGCCAAATACCATTTCCATGGCATAACAAAGATTTGAGCCATGGCTAACATGCACATCAAGTTAGCAACCAAAACATGCATGAAACTCCCAACACAACCTCATACATACCTTAATCTTGATGCAATTTAGCCAAATCTCCTTCTAGATCTCTTCTAAACCAAGCATGAAGCAAAAATCCTCCCCTTTTCCTTAGTATTTTCGGCCAAGAAGTGAAAATGGATGGACAAAATTTCTCCTCTCTTTTCCTCTACTCACGGCAACAAGGGCATCCAAGCTCATCTTTCTTTTTTTTTTTTCATTTTTTATGCTTATTTTTATTATAATACTTCCTACATAACTCACTAGCCAAACATGTTGGAAACATGTTTTCCCATGCCCATAATTTGTCATGGCCTACCATCCACCTTAGGAAATGGGATAATTGACATGCAACTCCATTTATTTCACTTCATGCATTATTAGGCCACTTAAAAATACACCTATCACATTTTCAAGTCCTAGCACATGGGTCATTTCTTATAAATTTGCACCTAATTAATAAAAATCAAGACACGAAATATTTACGCATACAAATTCCACATACAATAAGCACAGAATATAACACCTAATTATTCTTGTGACTCAGTTTCGTGGTCCCGAAACCACTCTCCGACTAGGGTCACATTAGGGGTGTCACAGTGCTAGAAGCGTTCTGGGGCTTGTTTTCGTTGTGGATCTGATGAATCGAGTATTCCAACCTTACTTGGATCGGTTTGTAGTCGTCTTTATCGACGATATCTTGGTATACTCTGAAACGGAGGCGAAGCATGATGAGCATCTCCGTATTGCGCTGCAAGTGTTAAGGGAAAAGGAGCTCTATGCAAAATTTAGCAAGTGTGAATTCTGGTTGAGGGAGGTAACTTTCCTAGGGCATGTGGTCTCTGCCGAGGGGATTAAGGTGGATCCTCGTAAAATTGAAGCGATTTTGGAATGGAAGCCACCTAGGTCAGTATCGGAAATTCGGAGTTTCCTAGGGTTGGCAGGTTACTACAGAAGGTTTGTGGAGGGTTTCTTGGTGATGGCGGCACCTTTGACAAAGCTCATAAGGAAAGGAGTACCATTTGTCTGGACCGAGAAACAGCAAAAAGCTTTTGATCGGTTGAAAAAGGTATTGACTGAAGCGCCAGTGTTGATTCAACCGGTGTCTGGGAAGGACTTCACCGTATATAGCGATGCGTCGCATGTGGGGTTAGGTTGCGTACTGATGCAAGAGGGCAAGGTGGTCGCTTATGCATCACGACAGCTTAAGGCTCATGAGGTGAATTACCCTACGCATGATTTGGAGCTAGCAGTGGTGATTTTTGCGTTAAAAATTTGGAGACATTATTTATATGGGGAGAAGTGCATCATATACACCGATCATAAGAGCTTAAAGTATTTGTTGACTCGTATGAGTTGAACCTTAGGCAACGAAGGTGGGTGGAGTTGCTTAAAGACTACGATCGTTCGATAGAGTACCACCCAGAAAGGCTAATGTGGTGGCGGATGCATTGAGTCGAAGGGTTGTTACGGATTTGAGAGCCTTGTTCGCATCGATTAAGTCTATACGATGATGGAAGCTTGTTGGCAGAACTACAAATAAGGCCTACTTGGACTGAGCAGATTAAGGAAAAACAGTTGAAGGACGATTCATTAGCTCTTCGGTTCCAACAAATTAAGAGTAGTGAGAACAATGATTTTGGGTTGAACAGTGAAGGAGTTCTCAGATTTTCGTGGAAGGGTTTGTATTCCAAAGGACCTCGAATTGAGGCGATTAATTCTAAAAGAGGCTCATGGTGGACTCTGTGCCATGCATCCCGGAGGGAATAAGTTATACCAAGACTTGCGAGAGGTGTACTTGGTGGCGGGATTAAAGCGAGAGGTGACTGAATTTGTGGGAAATGTCCGACGTGCCAGCCAGGATAAGGTGAGCACCAACCGCCGTCGGATTATTACAACCAAGTGAAAATTCCACTATGGAAGTGGGAAAGAGTAACAATGGACTTTGTGAGTGGGTTACCTTTGACACCCACCAAGAAAGATTCGGTGTGGGTAGTTGTGGATAGGTTAACAAAATCGCTCATTTCATACCTGTTCGCACCGACTACTCATCGCAAAAGTTGGCCAAGTTATACGTGGCGGAGGTAGTCGACCGCATGGTGTGCCGTGTCAATAATTTCGATCGAGACCCTAGGTTCACGCCTAGGTTTTGGCGGAAGTTGCAAGAAGCGTTGGGAACACGATTGATTTTAGCATCGCTTTTCACCCACGCATGTATGGACAATGTCGAAAGGGTTATTCGTGTTCGGAGGATATGTTGAGAGGTTGTATCATCGATTTTCGTGGAAGTTGGGAGGGCTACTTACCATTGGCGGAGTTTATGTACAATAACAACTATCAAGCAAGCATTCAGATGGCACCATATGAAGCGCTTTATGGGCGAAGATGTCGTACAATCCGACGTGTTGGACGAGTTGGGTGAACGTCGAGTGCTTGGACCGTAATTGGTGGCGATAATCGAAAGCAAGGTTAAGTCGATAAGGGTCGGTTAAAGGAGGCATCCGATAGATGAAGTCGTATGCGGATTTGAAGCACAAAGAGATTGAGTTCATTGTGGGGATATGGTTTTCTTGAAGGTTTCCCTTGGAAGAAAATTTTGAGATTTGGTAAGAAGGGTAAGTTGAGCCCACGGTTTATTGGGCCTTACCGGATTGTTAAGCGGGTTGGACCAAAGGCTTATCACTAGAGTTACCACGAATCGCATCGTATCCACGACGCTTTCCATGTATCCATGTTTGGCGGTATCGATCTAACCCAACTCATATCATACCGATTCTTTGAAATCGAGGTACAATGATTTAACTTTCGAGGAGGAACTCAGCAAATACTTGATCGTGACGTCAAGATGTTGAGAAGGAAATCGCCCACTAGTGAAAGTACTTTGGAGAAACCATGGCAAGGAAGAAGCTACTTAGGAGACTGAGGAAGCGATGCGTCAACAGTACCCTCAATTGTTCTGATAAGGTAAAATTTCGAGGTCGAAATTTCTTTAAGGAGGGTAGAGTTGTAACATCCTGATTTTCGGGTTTACTCGCGATTTTCAATATTTTGTAAAGAATTTTAAAATTTTGTATTTGGATGTGGAATTAGTATTTTGAGTAGGTAAATGGGCTTATAGAAGGCCCATGAGTTGGCCAAAACCCAGTTGAATTTTTGGAATTTTAGACTTAGGAGTTAGGGGTTCTGGCTAAGTGGCCTTAAGTGGAGTGATGGGTAAATTGCATCACAAATGAACCTTTGGTAAAGTGGCTAAGTGACGCCACTAGGGAGCTATGAAGGTGGAGTGTAAGTGTTGGGGGAAGACCTGGGTTCGATTCCCTTTGTTGGCAAATAGATGCATTTATTTTTTAGTGCAGGAGGGGTAAGTGTTGGAGTTCAGGTGGATTCTGCTAGAGGAGAGTTGGATCAAATTAACTGCTTGGATTAAGGAGTGATAAGGGGAGAGATTTAAGGGATTGGGATGAGGCTAGGAGTTAGCCGAATGGGGGGAATTGAAGAGGGAAAATCGATGGGGGATTATGAGGGTAGTATTTCGACTCGTGGTATTGTTGGTGCCGTTTTCTTACCTTTTACACCTTAGGATTGTTCTTTTCTCTTTTTCCTCTCTAGCAAAACTACCACCTCCCTACTCTTCTTCTTCTATTTTTCTTCTTCAAACTATTCATCATACCTACTATTCATCAACACTTTTGTTAATCCATAAAAGCCAAAATCCTGTGATCACTTTGCTTGTGCCGATTTCTTCAAAGCCGTGTTCTCCTATATTCTTTTGCTTTTATTAATTTACAAATTATCTTTTCTTAATCCGGATTCTGACCGCAATTCTACTTCAAGGTTGTAGCCCGCATTATCATCTCCTTCATCACACAAAAGTCAAAAACCATAGAATTGGGGGCTTATAGCGAAACTTCGAACTCCGGAATCGAAGTTCTACCATCGCTTGATAGATAAATCTACACTAGATTGCGTCGAAATCAAGTGGGAGTAAGGGTTAAGTACTTATCATCTCGGATCTGTTTTATTTTGTAAAGTTAAGAAAGTCAAGTCCCTAAAATTAGGGAGGTCATCGATTTGGGCATGTGGCTCTAAGGGTTGTTAACGGTTGTTTTCTTTCATTGGTTAGTGCCTTCTTAAGTGTGGGATTGAAAGCGTGAATCATCGGAGCAATTGGATTCGAGCTAGTCATCGATTTTGGCGACAAAGGTAAGGTACCCAAGGGCCATTGTGGATGGTGGCGAATGTGTAAGTGATGATAATAGGTAGTTTCGATTTGGTTTAATACGACATGGTCTAATCTATAAGTGGTTGATTATAGGAAATCGCATAGGAAATCTCGTCAAGGAATATCGCAAATCGGTGTGTACCAACACCCTTCTTTAGTTCAATTCGGCAAAAGTTTAAATGCCAAATTCGGCATTTCATGGTCATGTGGGTATGCGAATGCTCTCAAGTCATAGAGTAATTGTTAGATCTGGCACCGCAAGGTGGTAAGCACGTTCACGTGGACGCTTTAGCGTATTTCTAAAAAGGGCTCGATGGGCCAAAATCGGGCCCATTGGGCTTACTGGACCAATATGGGTAAGAGATGGGCAAATTAGCCTGTTAGGTAGATGGTGGAATCAAATTGCATAAAACCGATAAAAATTACTGAATTAGCTTGTGCAAGAGGCGTGATCACGAAATTACCCCTAAAGAGCAAAATTACCAAATTACCCTAAAAGAGCAAAATTACCGATATACCCCTAGGGTTGTAAATTGGTGAATCGCTTGATTGATTACTACTGTATTTTGCATGATATGCATTTATTAATATCTGTTGCATGGGATTGGGGTATTAATGGAGGAAGTATCTTGAAAGTGGTTCATCCACGATCGGAGGCTTTGCCTCAATCGACTGAATTTGAGCAACGTTCTTTAAACTGTGGTGTGTAGGGTTGGGTGGGTTGAGATATTCCCCACATGGTGTGTAGGGTTGGTACAGGCAAGTAGCGGTTGGTGGGTTGAGTAGTCTCCCGGATGGGCTTGCATTCATTATTACCATTGTTACTCATATTATCGAACCGGGCCTATGGGCCACACTGTTATGTAAAAGGGGCTAAGGCCTTGCTATCAGATTCGAAAAGGGCTTGACCATCACTGTATCAAGATATCTGAATAGGGCTCAGCCCAATGGGCTCGAGCTGAATTGGGCTTTGGATGGGTTTCAGATACACCGAGTTTTCCCAAACTCACCCCCTTCCTCTTCCATCCTTGCGGTGAGCCCTAGAATTGGTGGACTTGGAGTCAAGGGATTCAGAGTGGCCATGAAGATTGATTGCCGATTTTAAATAAGTTTAATATTTATTTTGGATTATTTTTATTATGCTTAAAGTTGTAATAAGGTCGCTCTTTTCAATTACTTATATTTTGGGGATTATTAAACCGCTAGCACTAGGTTCGTTTTATAAAATCTACTTGTTTTTAAAAGATCACGATGACGCGCAAAGTTTCCATAAAGTAAATGTTTTCCCAAGAAAATAAATATTTTAAGCAAACGATTTGCAACCTTAATCATTTTCTTAAGCTGGTCATAATCAAACGGTTTTCTCAAAATTATACGAGATGTTAGAGTGTGGCAATGGCGGTGTGCATGTCTAGGATTGGATCCGAAGAGAGAGCTTGGTACTTAAGCAGTCCGACGGACTCACCTCCTCTTCTTCCTGGTTTCCTACCTGGTGTGCAGCTTCCATTCACTTTAAATTACTTTTAAAAGTGTCTTTTACAACACCAACTTAGCTTTTCCAAACTAAGTGTTTTGAACGCATCAATGTGGCGCATCAGATCCGGTCATAACATCCAGGCCGGGTTTGGGGTGTTACATTTTGTCTCCCCTTGGCTGGCCACACACTTAAAAAGGGTCCAATTGCCCTTTAAAGGCCTCCAATTTTAGTTCTCTAGTCTATTAACACCTTTAGGCACTGCAATACAACTTTTACCTTTTACGCGATTTAGTCTTTTTTCGAAATTGGACTAGAAATTGCTAAAATTAACTTACCAAAATTTACATGCACTTATAAAATTATATTATAACACATAAAATAATACTAAAATAATTTTCTCTGGCCTCGAAATAGTGGTCCCGAAACTACTATTCCGACTGGGCCCAAAATCGGGCTGTTACAAGTCCCTATACATGCCAATAAACAAAAGTAATTAAACCAACTATACCAAGGACTTGAGTGATAGTGTGATCGAAGCTTCTAACGTCACTAGATCCTCGATGTTAGCTTGGCGACACTATAAGGGAAGAAAAGAAAGGAGGGTAAGCATGGCAGGTTAGTAAGTACATATATGCAAATAAAGTGCAATTAAAAGAAAGTCATATTTGGAAAATGGTAACTCATCATGAGTAAAAGATATAAATAATTTAACATCCGTATCTTATTCTTCCTTTCATTCATGTATGCTTGATGCATCTCGTCTTTTCTCAGGTCCAATCCATGAGTTCGATATACATACCTCACCAAGTTTTCACCAACTACATCTGCGAGTTACCCGTTGAACTCTCGGAAGACATGTGGATACACGGGGAATTTGTATCTAAGTGCCATCTAAGTAGTTGAAGCCACCTCGTGCTATGAAATGCTCACATTTGAACTACTCATGAGCCTTTTTATAAAATTAAGACCCAGACCCCATTGCATTCTTGCTATCATGTAATGTTCGCTCATTGAGCCGCTCATGGGTCTGTACACAAAATCAGTACCCGGACCCCTGTTACATATAACATTCCTCTCATGAACTCAGACTCAACTCATGAGTTCAGACACATAACTTTTTATGGCATACCCCTGTTGTATCCTATGTTAATTCTAATGCCCAACGGGATTTCATAACTAACCGAATAGCATCGTACTTGCTCACAACGTACTTTACTCACACTTCATGTTATTCATTCATTCATATCAACAAATAGACTTTAGATACATAGCACAATAAATCAATTCACACATGTATAGTACCAACATATTTCAAAGCAAGCTTCAATAAGACATTATTTACATATGTACTTACCTCGATACAAAATGATGAAGACGAGCTTAATCCTCATAAACTTTGTTCTTACCCCGATCAAGACCCAAATCACATTTTTTTATCTAAATTAATAAAATTCATTTATTTCATCAGCACATCAATTTATACATTCAAAATTTCATAATTGGGCAAAATGACTATTTTGCCCCTAGACTTTCACGAAATGACCATTTTACCCCTATGCTCAAAAATCGATTTTTATCGAATTTCTTCATATCCCTTTTTACTCTTAAAGAAACTCCAAATTCCCACTATTTCACACATTTATCACCAAACTTCCAATTTATGCAAGGTAGTCCCGATTAAGGTTTTCATGAGAAAACTCTTCACAAAAGTTATTTATTACACATCTATTACTCATATTTTCCCATAAAATTTCAGAAAATGACACATATGTTTTCATGGAAAAACCCTAAACTTTCCATTATTATGCAAGATAGTCCCCTCATTTGAAAACTTATGTTTTAAGGGTCTCAAAAATGTAAAAATCATTAAAAAAGAACATAAAAATCACTTACTTGCAAGAGGATAATCTACCTGAAATTTTAAAGCTTTAAAAAATCTTCCCTTGTTGGTATTTTCGGTCAAAAAGAAAGGAAGAAAATGAAAAAGATGAAGCTAAGCTCTTAGGGTATTATTTTATCACCTAATATGACATCGCTTTACCAAATGTTGACTTTTCAACATCCATATCTCCTATGCCCGGCCAAGGTTGCATTTTAGGGTCTATTTGCCCTTTAAAGACCCCTAATTTTTATTCTCTATCTATTTGAAACCTTTAGCTATCAATATAAGACTTTTGCACTTTATGCGATTTAGTCTTTTTTCAAAATTAAGCTCACAAATGATAAAATTACTCCACCAAACTATTCATGCACTCATAAAATCATGCTTTCAGAAAAAAATAATTTATTCGACATCGGATTTGTGGTCCCGAGACCACTATTTTGACTAGCCCAAGATCGGGCTGTTACAATCCTCCTCCCTTTAGGGATTTTTGTCCTCGAAAAGCTTACCGGTAAAAATGATTGGGTAATGGTTTTTCATGATTTCTTCGGGCTCCCATATGGCCTCTTCAATCCCATGTCTTTGCCATAACACTTTCACAAGGGGGACGCTCTTATTTCTCAATTACTTAACTTCTCGAGCTAGAATCTTAATAGGTTCCTCACCATAGTACATATCCGATCTAATCTTTACTTCAGTTAGAGAAATCACATGTGAAAGGTACGAACGATATCGACATAACATGGACACCTGGAATACGTCATGGATCTTTTCCAATTTCAATGGTAAGGCTAACCAATAGGCTACCAGCCTGATTCTCTCGATCACTTCATAAGGTCAGATAAAACGCGGACTCTGTTTACCTTTTTTACAAAATCTAAAAACCTTCCTCCACGGGGATACTTTTAGAAATTCCTTATCACCGACTTGAAACTTGATCTCTTTTCGTTACAAATCCGCGTAGGATTTCTTTCTATCTGATGTTGCCTTCAAACAATCACGAATCAACTTAACTTTTTCTTTTGTCTCCTTGACTAAATCAACCCCGTGAATCTGACTCTCTTTAAGCCTTACAAAGGCGTTCAACACTTACGCCTATACAACTCTTCAAAAGGTGCCATCTTCAAACTTGACTGAAAACTATTGTTATAGGCAAACTCCACCAGTGGCAAATACCTTTCCCAACTACCTTGAAACTCGAGAACACACACGACAACATCTCTTCTAAGGTTTGAATCACTCTTTCGTATTGACCGTCAGTTTGCAAGTGAAATGCAGTGCTAAAATTCAGTTTTGTTCCCAATGCCTCATGTAACTTCTTCCAAAATCATGAGGTAAACTCTGGTCTCTATCCAAAATAATCGACAAGGGTACTCCATGAAGTCTCATGATCTCAGAAACATACAATTCAGCCAATTTCTCAAGGGAATAGTCGATATGCACCAGTATAAAATGTGCCGACTTGGTAAGCCTATCAACAACAACCCAAATGAAATCCTTTTTCCTTGGGGTCAAAGGCAATCCTGACACAAAATCCATGGTTACATAGTCCCATTTCCATTCGGGAACCATCACAGGCTGAAGTAAACCCGAAGGTACTTGGTGCTCAGCCTTCACTTGCTGGCATACTAGGCATTTGGATACGAACTCTGAAATATCTCTTTTCATCCCTGACTACCAATACTCTTTCTTTAAATCGTTGTACATTTTCGTACTCTCGGGTGTACTGACAAACAACCATTATGTGCCTCATCTAAAATCTTTCGAATCAACTCATTGTTCTTTGGGACACAAATCCTATCCTAAAATCTCAAGCAACCATCGGAACCAATCTAAAAATCCGGTCCAACATCTGATCCACACTGGGTTTTCTTGGATAGAACTTCACTGTCACTCTTCTGAGCTTCACAAATTTCTTGAAGGAATGTCAGTCTAGCTTTTAACTCTGCTAGAATCGAACCATCCTTTGTCAAGGTCAATCGGGTATTCATTACTCTCAATGCAAATAATGATTTTCTACTTAATGCATCAGCGACCATGTTTGCTTTTCCTGGATGGTAATCTATCATCAATTCATAATCTTTTAATAATTCCAACTATCTTCATTGCCTCGGGTTCAAATCCTTCTGAGTCATCAAGTACTTAAGACTTTTATGATCAGTATATACGCAACATATCTCTTCAAATAAATAATGTCGCCAGATCTTCAGAGCAAATACTATGGCAGCCAACTCTAGTTCATGCATTGGATAGTTCTTCTCGTGAGGTTTCAATTGTCTCGAGGCATAGGCTACAACTTTGCCCTCATTCATAAGTACACATCCCAACCGATTAAGAGAAGCATCGCTATAAATCACAAACTCCTTTCTTGACTCGGGTCGTATTAGCACTGGAGCCTCAGTTAGCAATATCTTTAACTTCTCGAAACTCTGTTGACACTTATCTGACTATTCAAATTTAACTCCTTTTTGTAGCAACCTTGTCAAGGGAGTCGCAATCATAGAGAAGTCTTTCATAAATCACCTGTAATAACCGGACAACCCTAAAAAGCTTCTAACTTCGGTCACATTACTTGGTGGCTTCCATTCAACAATAGCAGAAACCTTGTTGGGATCAACCCTAATACCGTCACTCAAGACAATATGACCCAAAATGTCAACTTCTTGAAGCCAAAACTCAATTTTTCTAAATTTTGCATACAACTGATTGTCTCTCAGAGTCTGCAAAATGGTTCTCAAGTGTTTAGCATGTTCTACCTTGTCTCTAGAGTAGATCAAAATGTCGTCGATGAATACAACTACAAACTTATCTAGATATCACTGAAACACTCTATTCATTGAATCCATAAACACGGCGGGGGCATTTGTTAAGCCGAAAGGCATGACAAGAAACTCATAGTGACCATACCACGTCCTAAAAGCAGTTTTAGGCACAATTGCCTCTTTAACTCGTAGTTGGTAGTAGCTTAATCTCAAGTCTATTTTGGAAAGCATGCTGCTCCCTTTAGTTGGTCAAACAAGTCGTCAATTCGTGGCAACGGGTATTTGTTCATGATCGTTCTCTTATTTAACTGCCAGTAATCTATACACAACATCATAGATCCATCTTTCTTTAACACCGAAGCACCTCATAGTGAAAAACATAGTCCCACAAAACCCTTGTCGGTCAAATCTTGCAACTGTGACTTTAGTTCTTTCAGCTCAGTCGGAGCCATCTGATGCGGAGCAATCGAAATAGGCGTGGTCCCTGGTATTAGCTCTATACTAAATTCAACCTCTCTATCAAGGGGTAACCTAGGCAATTCTTTTGGGAATACATCAATATATTCACTTACAACTGGCATTGACTCAACCTTCAATTCTGATTCCTTTGTATTCATACAAAAGCCAAATAAGCTTCACATCTTTTCCTCAAACATTTCTGGGCAGACAACGCAGATATTTTAATAGGCAAATTCCCTGATTCACCTGATACAATCTAAAAGGTTTCACCATTTTCGTATTTCAATTTAATAGCCTTTTGTCTATAGTTTACTACAGCATCATGGAATGTCAACCAGTCCATACCCAAAATGATATCAAACTCATCAAATGGTAATAGCATCATATCGGCCAGAAACCAATGACCTTCAACTACTAAAGGACATTTCTTACATGCCTTATCAGCTATCACATGTTTGCCTAAAGGGTTCGACACTTTAATTCTAAATTCTGTAGACTCTACAAGCATATTCGTGCTAAACACCAACTTCATACACATATATGAATGAGTAGAACCAGGGTCAATCAAAGCAATAACAATATTATCATAAAGAGAAAATGTACCGGTGATCACATCAGGAGAGGACGCATCTTCAGGCGCACGTATAGCATAGGTCCTAGCTGGAGCCCTAGCTTCAGTCCTTATGGTGTTGTCTCTAGTCACATTTTTACTGCCAGTCCCAGCTCCAACATTCTTCTAAGGCCTTCCTTTAAAATTTGTGCCACTTGGTCTTGTACATTGAAATATTTCTTTTTTCGCCATCTCAGGGCAATCCTTGATAAAGTGGTCTTGAGAACCACACCGAAAACAAGACCCATCACTCATTCTACACTTGCCGAAGTAATTTCTACCACAATGTTGACATTCAGGTTTGGGAGATCTGACATTGTCCACACTCGCCACCGATGTCACCCAAGACTTAACATCCAAATCTTGCTTCTTACGATCTCGGTACGAATGACCCGTAGATGTGCGAGAACAAGAGTAGACATCTCTGGATTTCTTAGACTGGGATGGAAACGACTTGCTTGCATGCCTCTTCCTTGCGTCTCTAGTTTCAGCTTCAGTTTTCTTCTTTTCTTTGATTAATTCCTCGGATTTACAGGCCCGATCAACAAGCACCACGAACTCTTTCAACTCATGCACACCTACTGACAATCTAATGTCCTTATTAAGTCCGTCTTCGAATCTTCACATATTTTAGCCTCGGAGGATCACACTCTTGAGCATACCTACTGAGTAAAACGAGCTCTCTTTCATATTTAGTAACCAACATGCGACCTTGTTTCAAGTCAAGAAATTATTTACGCTTTTGATCCATAAATCTCTCACTGATGTATTTCTTCTGGAATTCCTCATGGAAGAACTCCCGCGTGACCCTTTCATGAGGCACCACTAAGACTAACGTCTTCCACCAGTAATATGTCGAGTCCCTCAATAACGATATGGCGCACTTCAAACATTCTTCAGGAGTGTAAGATAATTCATTGAATACCTTGATGGTATTCTCTAGCCAGAATTCTGCCCTTTCAGGGTCGTCATCTCTATTAGCACGGAACTCCTCGGCTCCATACTTTCGGATATTATCTACTTGAGGTCTATTCCGTCTCTCAAGGTCTATACCCAGGGGTACTGCAGGGACAGGTTGAGGGATAGGTGGGGGAGGAGGGGGATGAGTATTCGGGTTTTCTCAGACGAACTCTGTATACCACACATTCATCATGTGGAGAAAGGCTTTTCGAGCCCTTCTCCTTCTCCCTGACTAACCATAGAAGGTCGATTATCAAACGGCATCGCCCTTTCGGCGGGAGCAAGAGCGTTACTTTCTACGTCATCCGCCATAGTTCAATCGGGATCCATTACTATAAGAAAACACATTTTAGAAAAATCAGGAGTTGTCACACTATCACAATTTATCTATGGCATGTATAGCTAGACTCGTACACACACTACGTTAGTTTGAGAACTGACTAAACCATAGCTTTGATACCACTAAATGTAACACCCACAACCATGGCCCACGTCGGCTCAGAATATGAGGCATTACCTGACTTAAAGTTATGCATATAAACGTTTTCGTGATACCAAAACGTGGTCAAATTTAAACTTTTTCAATTCTATTTATAAACTCCTTAGTGAGAGCTTTTGAGGCTTAAAACATCCATTGGAACCTATTTGAAATCAATCCGGGTCCTTAAACACACTCTGAAAAATAACACCTAACCTAGGACACACGCCCGTATGGGAGGGGTAACACGCTCGTGTGACATTTCGACACGGTTGTACTATTAGCCCATTGTAGATCATACGACCAAAGTGTGTCCCTTATACGTGTGGAATTAATTGTAAATGCATACCTACCAGGGTTTTCACATGGTCTGGCACACACCCATGTCCCTGGCCTGTGTCCTTCACAGCCCGTGTGTAAAAACCTGGACATTCTGTTTCTGACGTCAGCAATCCTTAAGGGCCACACGGCCAAGGTACATGCCCGTGTGCTAGGCCGTGCCTGTGTTTTTACTACTATGCATACTGACTCAAAACTTTTACATGCAGTGGACACACGACCGGACCACACGCCCTTAAGGCAGACCGTGTGTCACATGCGGCCTAGACACACGCCCGTGTGCCTGCCCGTGGGGGAAAAATAAGGCTATTTCTAAACCTCTTTGCCACCCTTACAAACACCTGTTTAAATAAGATCAATCCAAATTTAAAACCAACATAATGAGCATAACCAACAAAGCCACAACCATTAGAAATTGCATCATTTCATTTAATATTAATTAGCATTAGTCAACATTCATGGCCTATACAAAATGAGTATCAAATCACATATGAACCAATACATTATGGTGACTTCAAAAAAAGGCTAAAAAAAAGACTCGAGTCCTTATACATGCCAAAAAACAAAATAATTAATCCAGCTATATCAAGGTCTTGAGTCATAGTGTGATCGAAGCTTCTAACGTCACTAAATCCTCGATGTTAGCTTGGTGACACTATAAGGGAAGAAAAGAAAGGAGGGTAAGCATGGAAGCTTAGTAAGCACATATATGCAAATAAAGTGCAATTAAAAGAAAGTCATATTCGACAAATGGTAACTCATCACGCGTAAAAGATATAAATGATTTAACATCCCTATCTTATTCTTCCTTTCATTCATGTATGCTTGATGCATCTCGTCTTTTCTCAGGTCCAATCCATGAGTTCGGTATACATACATCACCAAGTTTTCACCAACTACATCTGTGAGTTACCCATTGAACTCTCGGAAGACATGTGGATACACAGGGAATTTGTATCTAAGTGCTATCTAAGTAGTCGAAGCTACCTCGTGCTATGAAACGCTCACATTTGATGTGAAAACTCAAGTTGTCTTAGCAAAACATTAGTTATCTTAGTTTGTTATTAAATTTTTAAACAGTGTTTGTAGCAGAGGATTTTAAAATGTGTTGCATAAACGTGATGTTTTCAGAAAACATTTTTTTATAATTTCTTAAAAATCTGAGACCTATTATTACCAGATTCAAATTCAAAGTGGCTAAATTCACAAACTAAAATAAAATTAAAGAGGCCTTATTACAAAATGAAAAACCCAAAAAAAGGAAAACCTCAATTTAATTATTAAAAGAAACTTCGTCGAGTAGCCACCTCAGAGTCCTCCGTCATCTCGATCCATCTAAGCCTGGGGATTTCTTGTACAATTAATAGATGGGTGAGTTTATGAAAACTCAGGGTGTGAAATCCCATAAAAGCATACAGTCATAGTAATGCAATTTGGGCCTAAGCCATTTTAGTTTCAGTTGAGGCCTTAGCCTCGCTTTCGATGTGATGCGATGCCTGGCTGAGCCCATTCAATAACAAAGGATACCACGCCTTAGCCTATTTTAGTACAGTATGCAAACAAATAATCCTACCCAATCCATCCGCTACACACCATCTCCGTACCAGCCCTACACACCATGTGGGGATAAAATCAACCCACCCAACCCTACACACCGAGTTGTGCCGGTTACGGCACTAAAATAGTATTTGCAGCAGAGCTACCAGTAATAGGCTTATAGCCTTTCCATACACTTCCTCCAAAATCATATATCCCACCTCATGCAATGCAACATAATATACATGTACATACAGTGAAAATCGCATGCTTAAACAGTTTTGCAATACACAGGGGTAAAACAGTCATCTTACCGAAACAAGAGCCCAAGTATACTTACCGGCCCAATAGTAGGTCCACATTCGTCTTAGGCGACCTATGCAACCTTAACAGTCAATCAGTGATAATGGGCCTACCGCCCATATTATGGCCCATGAGGGCCCACACGCCTATGTGGCCTAGTAAGCCTAAAAATAACCTTGGCCGTGTGAACAACACAGCCTGATCCACTAGTATCCACACGTCCGTAGGGTTTACTCCTGTGGGGCCCACGAGCTAATGGGGCCCACACGGCCCATTTCTGAACCAACGTGGCCCAAACTAGCCACAACCCATGAAACCGCTCATAGTGGCCTCTTACGATCATACATCCTCGTTTGAGTGTTTAGAGATGAACACAAGCGTGAGCACGCTTGTATGGCATTATCAAGCACAGTTTTCGGCTTTTGCTGACTTATGAATATTGAAGTGTGGTTACACACTTGATTTGATTTGGAGTTAATTCATGCTCCGAACACTCTTATGCCTAAAGAACAAATAACGTGATAACTAATCAGTTACTTAACCTATGTTTCAATTGGAAACTAACGAAGTTTCAAAATGACCATAATCATTTTACCCAAAAGCCAAAAATAATCACACCCTTAATTCTCAGGGGATGTGTCAATCAACTTCGATCACCACATACAAAAATACCACCTTTCTATATCAGACTCGCAATTGAAGCAGAACAACATCTCAACTGTACCACCTTACCACAACGACCAAGAAGAGTACCACTTAATGAAGTAACGCACACAGAATCACAAATAAGGATTGATATGAAAGGTAGAGGAGATATTCAGGAAGAAGAGAAAAAGTTAGAAGATAGATTAACAAGGTGAAACAAACTGAAAGGGGAAAAAGTGAAACTGAACCTTCCCTAACAATATTCAGCCAACACAAGAGCACTAGAGTGGAAGAAGAGAGTCATGCGCTTAACCCAACCGATCACAACACACTTGCCAACCGAAAGAAGAATAGAGAAGTAAGATGGATATTTAGCCAAGGTACTAAAAATGAAAAGGGGAGGAATAGGGAGAGGAAGAAAAGAGTCGGCTACAACCAAAGTAGATATATTCGGCCAAAGAGACCTAATCATGAGAGGGGAGAGTATGGTATTCGTCCCAACAGAGGAAGTGTAACGACCCCACGCCCGAGACCGTCGCCGGAGTCGAGTATGAGGTGTTACTAAGCTTAATTTAACATATTTAGAACTTTGGATTATTTATTTCTACATTCACAGCTTTTAAGCTACTTGCACCACAGTCATAAGAAAAATCATATCTCGAGTTACGAAACTCGAAATCAAGATCCGTAAATTTTCCCTAAATCTCGACTCATATACCTATCTACTAATTGTTTTCTAGAATTTTTGGTTGGGCCAATTAGTACAGTTTATTAGTTAAAGTTACCCCTGTTTCAGGACTTGACTGGTCTGACCTCTGTTTACCACGAACCACATTTCTATCTGTAAACAATCCATATGACTATGAGATTTATTTCTCCTGAAACTAGACTCAATAAGGATTCTGATAATATAAAATACACTACCTAATTATATCTTTACAATTTATGGTGAATTTCTAAATTTGGAACAGGGGATTCAGAAACTGCTATGACCCTGTTTCACTAAAATTCAAATATCTTGTAACATATAATTCCTTTACCTGTTTCATTTGTTTCATGTGAAACTAGACATAATAAGATTCAATTTGATATGTAGTCCATCACCAAGTTCAATTTCTATGATTTTAGTAAATTTTAAACCCGCGTCGGTGTTGCTGCATATTCTATTTATGGCAAATTTCATCCCTTTTATGAGTTTTTATGCACTAAGTATCTTAATAATTTTCCTTAACATCAAATATAATCTAAACTAACTATTTTCATCATTTATCATTATCAAGCATTTCCTCAACCATTCCATCACCATACCATAAGATCATTTACACAAAAAGGTATATTGCTATACATGCCATACTTAAATTTACAAGCCATTACCAAAAGTCTTCCTGGATAGTGTGGTGAGCCTTCGACCTATCCCGACTCTCGAAATGGCTTGTCCAAAACTACAATGAGTAAGAAGGAGGAGTAACCATAAATGCTTAGTAAGTTCATATGCAAATAATAAGTAACATAACAAACAGTCATACCAATCAACATTAGCATGTATCACTAAAACACATATCACATTTTAATCATTTTCATCATCTTATTACCTTATCGTGGTTGTATCAATACTCAACCCGAGGGTTAAATACATATCTGTCCAAAATGTCCATTTCACATCACTTACCAATACGTCTCTTTACATCTCGAATATTCCTCCATTTGAGTAGAACTTTACCCGTTGAACACATCGGAATATAATTCGGATACATGGATAACTTGCACATAAGTGCCATATATGCAATCAAGCAATCATGTAACCCGCCCATAAGCGAACTCGGACTCAACTCAATGAGCTCGGGCGTTCGCATCCATAAGTGAACTCGGACTCAACTCAACGAGTTCGGATGCCTAGTTACATCTCACGAACTCGGACTCAACTCAACGAGTTCGGACATTTGCATCCATAAGTGAACTCGGACTCAACTCAACGAGTTCGGATGCTCAACCATCCTAGTGACATGTCACTTGTATCCTAATCTATTCCTAAGGTTCAAACGGGCTTTTTCCTCGGACACTTATCCTTGCCGCCTTCCGTAGAATGCCGAAATCAATACTCGGTAACAATTATATTTAACAAGTAGTTCACATAATTTACATATTATTTGAAATTAACCACAAAGGATACATTTCATAATAAAATTCAGCATAACATATACTTAACATCAATAACTTAAAAATAACCATTATGCTACATTATTTACACATGAACTTACCTTGGTACCAAAATACAAGGATTTTGCAATTTAGTCTACAATCTTTTCTTTTCCTCGATTGAGGTCGATTCCACGTCTTTCTTGATCTAAAATAACACATTTAGCTTATTTAATACTCACATTATCAAATTAATCCTTACCTCAAATTTTGGCAAAATTACAATTTTACCCCTAAACTTTTGCATATTTACATTTTTGCCCCTAGGCTCGGGATTAAACTTTATTCCTTATTCTTATGTTTTACAACATGCTGATCACTTTTCTCTTCTATGGCAACATCAAATTCTCACTCTAACATGTACTTGTGACTATTAGGTATTTTTACCGATTAAGCCCTTTTTACTCATTTTTACTTAAAATCGAGTAGTACAAGTTGTCTAACATAATTTAAAACTTCATATTCTATCATAAAACATCAAAATACACAAATTTCACCTATGGGTATTTTTCCAAATATAAACCCTAGGTTAAATTATTGCTAACATAAGCTTTATCGAGTTACCGGGATCTCAAAAACGTAAAAATCATTAAAAATGGGGCTTGGAATCACTTACTATGGAGCTTGGAAGCTTGAAACAAACCCTAGCTATGGAGAACCCTTGAAATTTTGGCCTAATGAAGAAGATGGACAAAAATTGGCTTTTAATTTTATTTTTAATTCATTTTAATAACTAAATGACCAAAATACCCTTACTACTAAACTTTCCAAAAATTCCTTCCATGTCCTAATTTTGACCATGAACTTAAAATTGGTCAAATTGCTATTTAAGACCTCCTCATTAATATTCCAAAACAATTTCGTACTAAAAACTTCTAGAATGCAAGTTTTGCAACTTATTCAATTTAGTCCCTACTTTCAATTTAAGCACTTTAGGCATAGAATTTCATCACGAAATTTTCACACAATCATGCAATCATATCATAAACCTCAAAATAATTATAAAATAATTATTTCTATCTCGGATTTATGGTCACAAAACCACTATTCCGTTTAGGCCCTAATTCGGGATATTACAACTCTCCCCCCTTTAAGGATTTTCGTCCTCGAAAATCTTACCCAGAAATGATGTGGGTATTGATTTCTCATAGTTTCTTGGATTCCCATGTAGCTTCTTCTACTCCATGCCTTTGCCACAACACGTTCACAAGTGCAACATTTTTATTCCTTTGTTGTTTGACCTCTCGAGCTAAAATCTTAATCGGTTCTTCTTCGTAGGTCATATCTGGTTGTAGTTCAATTTCTGTCGGTGAAACTACATGTGAAGGATCCGAACGATACCGACGTAACATAGATACGTGGAACACATCATGAATCTTCTCTAATTCAGTTGGTAATGCTAGCCGATATGCTACCGGTCCAACTTTTTCAATTACTTCATACGGCCCAACAAAGCGCGGACTTAATTTGCTCTTCCGTCCAAATCTAAGGACTTTCTTCCACGGAGTCACCTTTAAAAATACTTTATCACCAACTTGAAATTCAATGTCCTTTCGCTTTAGGTCGCATAAGATTTACGCTATCTGAAGCGACTTTCAAACAATCTCGAATTATCTTCACTTTTCTTGATTTCTTTTATTAGATCAACTCCATAAATCTGATTTTCCTTGAGTTCAGTCCAATACAATGGCGTTCGACACTTACGACCATATAATGCTTCATAAGGTGCCATTTTCAAGCTCGTCTGATAATTATTATTGTAAGTAAATTCCACCAACGGTAAGTATCTTTCCCAACTTCCTTGAAATTCCAATACACAACATCTAATCATATCTTCAAGAATCAATTATTCTTTCGATTGTCCATCGGTTTGTGGATGAAAAGCGATCGAAATTTAACCCATTACCTAACGCGTCTTGCAACTTTTGCCAAAACCGCGAGGTAAACCTTGGATCTCTATCTCAAATAATCGACAATGGTATTCCGTGTAATCTAACAATTTCTCTAATATACGATTCACCAACTTGTTAAGAGAATAATCCGACGCATACCGATAAAATGAGCCGACTTAGTTAATTTGTCAACTATTACCCAGATGGCATCTTTCTTTCCCGGAGTCAATGGCAATCTTGAAACAAAACCCATAGTAATCCGATCCCATTTCCATTCAGGAACCATAATAGGCTGGAGTAATCCTGAAGGTACTTGGTGTTCAGCTTTCACCTGTTGACAAATTAAGCATTTGGACACAAACTTTCGTACTACCCGGATGAATCGAGAAATAACCACTATGTGCTTCTCAGAGGATCTTTTGAATCAATTCCTCATTCTTGATACACAACCGATCTTTAAACATTAAGCACCCATCGAACCAATTAAAATCGATCCGTGTCGACTTCCTTTATTTTCTTTTGGCTAGCAAATCTTGATCATTTTTCCGAGTTTGAAATCTCTTGTAAAACATCGGTCTTGCTCTTAACTCGCTAGAATCGAACCGTCATCCGACATTTTCAACCGAGTGTTCATAACTCTCAAAGCAAACAACAACTTTCTACTTAAAGCATCGGCAACCACATTCGCTTTTCCTGATGATAATCAATAACAAGCTCATAATCTTTCAATAACTCCAACCATCTTCATTGTCTCAAATTCAAGTCTTTTGTGACATCAAGTATTTAAGACTTTTGTGATCGGTATATACTCGGCACTTTTCACCATACAAATAATGTCGCCAAATCTTCAAAGCAAACACCACTGCAGCTAATTCCAAATCGTGAGTAGGATAATTCCTCTCATGAGGTTTTAACTGCCTCGAAGCATAAGCCACCACTTTTCCTTCTTGCATGAGTACACACCCCAAACCATTTAGAGAAGCATCACTATACACCACAAATTCTTTACCTAATTCGGGTTGTACCAACACCGGTGCTTCAGATTAATAACTTTTCAATTCTTCAAAACTCGTTGACATTCTTCCGTCCATTCAAATTTAACTTCCTTTCAAGTAGTCTAGTCATAGGAGCAACAATTATAGAAAATCCATTTACAAACCGCCGATAATACCCAGCTAGCCCCAAGAAACTTCTAACTTCGATTCGTTTTTGGTGGTTTCAATCAACAATGGCTGAAATTTTACTTGGATCAACCCGTATACCATCACCGAAACAATATGACCCAAAATCCAACTTCCCCGAGCCAAAATTCACTTTTACTAAACTTAGCATACAGATTGCTTATCTCTCAAAGTTTGCAAAACTATCCTCAAATGCTCAAAGATGCTCTGTCTCATCTTTTGAATAAATTAAAATATCATCTATAAACACCACAACAAATCTGTCCAAGTATGGCGAAATATGCGATTCATTAAATCCATAAACACAATAGGAGCATTTGTCAACCCGAATGGCATAACTAAAATTCATAATGACCGTACCTTGTTCTAAAAGCGCTTTAGGCACATCCGACTCCTTTACCCGCAGCTTGGTAATACCCAGATCTCAAGTCAATCTTTGAAAACCATGTCGCTCCTTTTAGCTGATCAAACAAATCATCAATTCTTGGCAACGAATACTTGTTTTTGATTGTCACCTTGTTTAACTGCGATAATCAACACACAACCTCATAGAACCATCCTTCTTTTCACAAATAACATGGGAGCACCCAAGGTGAAAACTCAGTCTCACAAAACCTTTATCACCAACTCTTGCAATCTGCGACTTTAATTCCTTCAACTCTGCTGGTGCCATTCTATACGGAGCAATCGAAATCGGTCTTGTTCCCAGATCAAATCAATACCAAATTCTACTTCCCGATCGGAGGCAAACCCAAAATTCTTCCGAAATACGTCGCAAATTCACACACAACCGCAGACGATTCAACTTTCTTTTCAACTTCTTTTGTATTAATTACATACGCCAAATAAGCTTCATAACCCTTTCTCGATATCTTTGAGCCAACATTGAAGAAATCACACTAGGCAATGCCTCGATTTATCCGATTCAACCCGCAGAGTTTCACCATTTTCACACTTTAATTCTATAACCTTTTCTTTGCAATTTATTTTAGCATCATGCAATGTCAACCAATCCATACCCAAAATAACATCAAACTCATCAAACAAAGAACAACATCAAGTCGGTAGGAAAGTAATGATCCCGAATCATTAAAAGACATTTCTTACATACTTTATCAACAAATACACATTTGCCTAACGGATTCGACACTCTAATCATAAATTACGTGTTCTCAACAGGTATATTCATACTAGACACCAATTTCATGCACACATATGAATGAGTAGAACCGGATCAATTAAAGCAATAACATTAACATTATAGAGAGAAATGTACCGTAATCACATCGGTGAGGAAGCATCTTCACGCCGCTTTAATAGCATAAGTTCTAGCCGGAGCCCTTCCTTCAGTCTAATCGGTGCATCCTCGGCTACATTCTTCTCGCTTGTTTCACTTCCACTTTTCTCGGATACCTTCCCTCGAGTCTGCACCACTAGCTTTTACATTCGAAATTTTTCTTTCTCGGCTCTCTCAAGGGTCTCTAATAAAATGATCCGGAGAACCACATCGAAAACATTCATTTGCTCTGACGGACCAAAATGATTTCTACCACATCTTGGCACTTTCGGGTTTAACAAATCTCGAGTTCCCTACACCGGCATCAGTAAGTATTCGAGATTTAGGACCCACATTTTGCTTCTTATAATTCCCATATGATTGTCCAAATGAAGCTTGGGAACGAGGATTCATATTCCTTGACTTTCTAGGTTCTTGTGAAAATGAACTACTCATCGGTCTTTTCTTCCAATTTCTAGTCTCACCTCTACCTTTTCTTTTCTTTAAGTAGTTCTTCACCTTGCAAGCTCGATCAACCAAGACTACCATTTATTTTAGTTCAAGGATCCCGACAAATACTTTAATGTCTTCGTTGAGCCCGTCTTCAAATCGTCGACACATCTTGGCTTCAGAGAACATATTCCCCGCATACTTACTCAATCGAACAAACTCTCTTTCATATTCTCGAGATGTCATATTACCTTGCTTCACTCAAGAAACTCTTTACATTTCGATCAATAAACCTTTCACTAATATATTTCTTCCAAACTCTTCTTGAAAGAATTCCCGTGTTACCCTCTCTTTCGGTACCACGAAATCAAAGTCTTCCACCAATTATAGGCTGAATCTCTCAACAAAGATGTAGCACATTTCAAACATTCTTCGGTGTACAAGATAATTCATCAAATACCGGATAGAATTTTCAAGCCGAACTCGCTTTCTCGCATCATCATCAATATTTGCTCTAAATTCTTTAGCCCCTTGTTTACGAATTCATCAACCATGCTACGTGAAATTTTATCATATCCATACCTTGAGGCATCGGGGTGCAGGTTGAGGAATTGGGGAGGTGGGGAGGTCGTACATTTGGGTTCGTCTTAACGAACTTAGTGTACAATGCACTCATCATTTGGAGAAAGGCTTCGATCCTTTCTCCTCCTCCCCGACCAACAGAGAGGGGTGGGTTTTCATCGGCACGCTGCTCCTTTAGCCGAGCTGGCGCATTACTCTCTACTTCATCTCCACAATTGGATCGGGATCCATTTACTATATAAAAAATTCATTTAAAAGGTCAAGTCGTCACACTATCACAATTCATACATATGGCATGTATAGCAAAATCCGTACATACAACACGTAGTCTGAGAACTGACTAAACCTGTTCTGATACCACTAAATGTAACGCCCCCACGCCGGAGACCGTCACCGGAGTCGAGTATGAGGTGTTACTAAGCTTAATTTAACATATTTAGAACTTTGGATTATTTATTTCTACATTCACAGCTTTTAAGCTACTTGCATCATAGTCACAAGAAAAATCATATCTCGAGTTACGAAACTCGAAATCAAGATCCGTAAATTTTTCCCTAAATCTAGACTCATATACCTATCTACTAATTTTTTTCTAGAATTTTTGGTTGGGTCAATTAGTACAGTTTATTAGTTAAAGTTACCCCTGTTTCAGGACTTGACTGGTCTGACCTCTGTTTACGACGAACCACATTTCTCTCTGTAAACAATCCATATGACTATGAGGTTTATTTCTTCTGAAACTAGACTCAATAAGGATTCTGAAAATATAAAATAAACTACCTAATTATATCTTTACAATTTATGGTGAATTTCTAAAGTTGGAACAGGGATTCAGAACTGCTATGACCTGTTTCACTAAAATTCAAATATCTTGTAACATATAATTCCTTTACTGTTTCATTTGTTTCATGTGAAACTAGAAATAATAAGATTCAATTTGATATGTAGTCCATCACCAAGTTCAATTTCTATGATTTTTAGTAAATTTTAAACTCGCGTCGTTGTTGTTGCAAGATTCATTTTATGGCAAATTTCATCCCTTTTATGAGTTTTATGCACTAAGTATCGTAATAATTTTCCTTAACATCAAATATAATCTAAACTAACTATTTTCATCATTTATCATTATCAAGCATTTCCTCAACCATTCCATCACCATACCATAAGATCATTTACACAAAAAAGGTATATTGCTATACATGCCATACTTAAATTTACAAGTTATTACCAAAAGTCTTCCGGATAGTGTGACTGAGCCTTCGACCTATCCCGACTCCTGCGCTGGCTTGTCCAAAACTACAATGAGTAAGAAGGAGGGAGTAAGCATAAATGCTTACTAAGTTCATATTCAAATAATAAGTAACATAACAAACAGTCATACCAATCAACATTAGCATGTATCACTAAAACACATATCATATTTTTAATCATTTTTCATCATCTTATTACCTTATCGTGGTTGTATCAATACTCAACCCGAGGGTTAAATACATACCTGTCCAAAATATCCATTTCACATCACTTACCAATACGTCTCTTTACATCTCGAATATTCCTCCATTTGAGTAGAACTTTACCCGTTGAACACATCGGAATATAATTCGGATACATGGATAACTTGCACATAAGTGCCATATATGCAATCAAGGAATCATGTAACCCGCCCATAAGCGAACTCGGACTCAACTCAATGAGCTCGGGCGTTCGCATCCATAAGTGAACTCAGACTCAACTCAACGAGTTCGGATGCCTAGTTACATCTCACGAACTCGGACTCAACTCAACGAGTTCGGATGCTCAACCATCCTAGTGACATGTCACTTGTATCCTAATCTATTCCTAAGGTTCAAACGGGCTTTTTCCTCGAACACTTATCCTTGCCGTCTTCCGTAGAATGCCGAAATCAATACTCGGTAACAATTATATTTAACAAGTAGTTCACATAATTTACATATTATTTGAAATTAACCACAAAGCATACATTTCATAATAAAATTCAGCATAACATATAATTAACATCAATAACTTAAAAATAACCATTATGCTACATTATTTACACATGAACTTACCTTGGTACCAAAATAAAAGGATTTTGCAATTTAGTCCACAATCTTTTCTTTTCCTCGATTGAGGTCGATTCCACGTCTTTCTTGATCTAAAATAACACATTTATATTATTTAATACTCACATTATCAAATTAATCCTTACCTCAAATTTTGGCAAAATTACAATTTTACCCCTAAACTTTTGCTTATTTACATTTTTGCCCCTAGGCTCGGGATTAAACTTTATTCCATATTCTTATGTTTTACAACATGCTGATCACTTTTCTCTTCTATGGAAACATCAAATTCTCACTCTAACATGTACTTGTGACTATTAGGTAGTTTTACCGATTAAGCCCTTTTTACTCGTTTTTACTTAAAATCGAGTAGTACAAGTTGTCTAACATAATTTAAAACTTCATATTCTATCATAAAACATCAAAATACACAAATTTCACCTATGGTATTTTTCCAAATATAAACCCTAGGTTAAATTATTGCTAACATAAGCTTTATCGAGTTAGGGATCTCAAAACGTAAAAATCATTAAAAGCGGGCTTGGAATCACTTACTATGGAGCTTGGAAGCTTGAAACAAACCCTAGCTATGGAGAACCCTTGAAATTTCAGCCTAATGAAGAAGATGGACAAAATTGGCTTTTAATTTTGTTTTTAATTCATTTTAATAACTAAATGACCAAAATACCCTTACTACTAAGCTTTCCAAAAATTCCTTCCATGTCCTAATTTTGTCCATGAACTTAAAATTGGTCAAATTGCTATTTAAGACCTCCTCATTAATATTCCAAAACAATTTCGTACTAAAAACTTCTAGAATGCAAGTTTTGCAACTTATTCGATTTAGTCCCTACTTTCAATTTAAGCACTTTAGGCATAGAATTTCATCACGAAATTTTCACACAATCATGCAATCATATCATAAACCTCAAAATAATTATAAAATAATTATTTCTATCTCGGATTTATGGTCACAAAACCACTATTCCGATTAGGCCCTAATTCGGGATATTACAGGAAGAAAGAATAAAAACGGAAAAGGAAGTATTTAGTTTCAAAGAAGAAGATGAGAAGAATAAGATACTCAATCAGGATAATCAGCCTTCACTAATGTCTGGTAATCGGTTTAAATCAAAGAAAGGATGGAGAGTAAAATGTCACTTAGGTATACGGCCAGAAAGAGGAAACAAAAGATTGAGAAAGGTTTTCAGGAGTATTCAAGTAAAGCCAATAAACAAAAGAAATAAAGTTGGCAACTCGAAATATTCAAAATGAAGTCGACCTTTTGTTAGCTAACACAAATCGGCACCCAAAGCCTAAAACTCCACATCAGCAAAAGAACTCCACATATTTGGTTAGTCTTCAACATACTAAACACATCCTCACACCCTTACACAACCGAACACTAAGTACAAGAGTCCTCATTCGACACTAACTCCCCACAATTCAAAATCCCCTGATTCTCTCTTAAAACTCTCCTCATATCTCTCCTCAACTCCCTCCTACAATCCCTCTATGACCGATTCAAACTCCCTTCCATTCATTAGTGTTTCAGTCAAACACTACTACCTCCCCAGGCAAACAGTAAAAATAATCTCCCTTTGCACAAGTAGGGATTTGAACACCAGACTCCTTGCACACTCCACACGCCACTCACCACTGGGCTAGTGTCAAGATTTTAACAAGTTCTGCATATAACCATATTGACCAAGGATAGGGGTTTTAACTTAAATAAAAACCAAATTTTGCTCAAGCCAAGGCTTGGACCCATGACTTCTCAGACACTCGTAGATCACTTAACCACTAAGGCAAACATACAGACACGTCACAAACACGCAAAAATAATTTTAACAAGGGTTTTCAGGATTTGGGGCGTTACAATATCAGGTTGAATCTCTACCTTTGACGAAGAAATAACATGTGAAGGATCCTATCGATACTGTCGTAACTTAGACACATGAAAAAACATTATGAATCTGGTCAAGTTCTGGTGGTAAGGCTAGCCGATATGCAATAGGTCCAATTCTTTCTGTGATTTCATATGGCCCAATAAACCGTGGACTCAATTTTCCTTTATAGCCAAAGCGAAAAACTTTCTTCTAAGGTGATACTTTCAAGAATACCTTGTCACCACCTGAAATTCTATTTCTTTTGTTTATGATCATCATAGGACTTTGACGATTAGAGGTTGCTTTCAAACTGTCCTGAATTACTTTCACCTTTTCCTCGGTTTGATGGACTAAGTCAACTCCGTGTAACGTTTTCTCACTAAGTGCTGTCCAATACAATAGAGTTCTACATTTGCGACCATACAGAGCTTCATACGGTGCCATTTTGATACTGGACTGATAACTATTATTGTAAGAAAATTCAATTAAAGGCAGATATTTTTCCCAGTTACCTTTAAATTCCAAAATACAACACCGAAGAATATCTTCAAAAATCTATATCACACATTCAAATTGACCATCTGTCTGAGGATGGAATGCAATGCTAAAATATAATTGTGTACCTAGAGCTTTTTGCAATTTGCTCTAGAATCGAGATGTAAATTAAGGATCTCTATCTGAAATAATAGAGACAGGTACTCCATGCAATCTGACAATATCAGAGACATATAATTTAGCCAATCTATCTAAGGAAAAATCCATACATACCAGAATAAAGTGTGCAGACTTTGTCAATTGATCAACAATTAACCAAATGATATCTTTCTTCTTTGGAGATAGAGGTAATCCTAATACAAAATCCATAGTAGTTTTTTCCCATTTCCATTCTGGTATTGTAACTGACTGTAATAATCCCGAAGGCAACTAATGTTCAGCTTTTACTTGCTAACATATTAAACATTTAGATACATATTCAAAAATATCCCATTTCATACCCGACCACCAATACATCTTTTTCAGGTAATTGTACATATTCAAAAATCTTCTGTACTAGTACACATATTCTACCTCTGAATAATAAACAATCATCAGACCCAATCTGAAATTCTGAATCAGTAGTCGATTCCTACTGTATTTGTTTTGCTTGTAACTTACTATCATTTTTCTGAGCTTTAGAAATCTACTACAAAAATGTTGGTCTAGATTTTAACTCAACTATGATTGAACCATCATAAGATAACAGAAATCACAAAGTAAATAGGGATTTCTACTCAGAGCATCTGCAACCACATTGGCTTTTCCCGGATGATAGTCAATAACCAAATTATAATCATTCAATAACTCAAGCCACCGCGCTTGTGACAGCCCAAAATTGACCCTAGTCGGAATGTGGTTTCGGGACCACAAAATCGAGGCATAAAAATAGTTTAATATTTATTTTATTGCCTATAATATGTGTTAACTCATGTGTGACATTTTTGATGTTTTAATTTAGAGTTATAAATGTGAATTTCACTAGAAAGGACCTATTAGAAAACTTTGAAAGTATGATGGGGAAATGTGTGATGACTAATTAAAGCATGCATGCAAAACAATGGCCTTGCATGTCAAATACCCCCCTTTTTACAAGTGATGGCCGGCCATGACAAGGGAGTATGGGCTAAACATGTCATGAAACATGTTTTGTTGGTGCATTAGGGAGAAACAATAAACAAATAAGTATGGGTAATAAGGAAAGAAAAAAAAAATGTGTGTGAGTGAACCCCCCCTCATTGCCGTGCATGGAAGAAAAGAAAGGAAAAAAATTTTGTTCATCCATTTTTTTCTCCCTTGACCGAAAATACTAGAGGAAGGAAGGAATTTTGCTTCATGTTTGTTTTTGGAAGAGGATTAGGAAGAGGTTGGCTATACTTGCATCAAGATTAAGGTATGTTTGAGGTTGTGCCATGAGATTCATGGATGTTTTTAGTTGCTAGCTTGATGTTCTTGTTAGCCCATGGCTCAAATCTTTGCTATGCCATGGGAATGAAATTGGCCAAAGTGGATGTGGTGTTAATGCCATTGCATGCTAAATATCAAGCTTGCTAATGATATATGTGATGGTGGATTGATGGCTCTTGGACTTTCTTTTTAGTATTTTTTTAGTAAGACATTAAGTTCTTTGCTTAATCATGACCAAAATTATGGTGTTGTGATGTATTCGGTCATGGTATATCCATGAGTATGATTCATGCATGTTGCATGGTAGGTAAGATTTGAGCTTTGGATATGTGTTTATATTTGGATATAAACAACTTGAGATTCGGCCCTTGCACCTACATGAATATATGTTTGCACATGATGAATTGGTATGACATATGTACTATTTTAAGGTGTATATTTGCTTGTGATGTTGTTTCGGTTATGAAGTAAATGAGAGATGTGCATTGAGCTACAATATGTAATGCGTTAGTTAGTAAAATGTATGCTGTTTTTTTTGTGTAGTATTAAGTGTAAAATTGGCCTCAACATAGACATGCATATTCGGCCAAATGAAGTAGATTGGTGTGCATGTATTCGGTTAGAGGCAACCATATTGAAGCCTTATCTTGGCTTAGATTGTTGACTAAATGGGTAATAAGTGAGGATGGTTGCCGAATATACAAACATACATATGCATGTGTAATTGAATTATGAATGTTTAGCAAGATGGTTAAACTAGTTGATTTATTGATTAAGTTCAAGGAGTTAAAGAGGGAGAATCAAGCAAGGGAAAGACGAAGGTCATCGAGTAGCCGACGTGGAACTATTTTACCCAACACAAGGTAAGTCATTAAGCATATATTTGATATTGCTTAAATGATTGTAATATCTATGCAATTGTGTTTAATGAGATGAAATATATACAAATGTATGTGTATGAAAAGATGATATTGTTGAACGTAAAGAGATAGTGAAATGTGTAGGAAGTTTGCTTCGGCACTAAGTGTGCGAGAAATAGATGTGTACGGTGATTTAGATTGGCACCGAGTGTGCGAGCTTGTAATGTATGGCACTAAGTGTGCGAGGACTATATGGCACTATGTGTGCGGGCTTGAATCACATGGCACTAAGTGTGCGTGATTGAGTATTAAGCACTATGTGTGCGAACTCTACACATATCTCCGATTGAATATTTATATGGAGATGTGACTTTATCGAGATGAGTATGGACAGCGGAAAGAGTAAGTACCTTGAGTTCATGGCTAATAGATGCTATGTTCATGCTCGGGGTGGAGTTGGTAAGATTTAAATCTATGTGATGATTTCAATTGCATTCCCATAAATAAGGTATCGTGGAATAGATGAAAGTTCATTTGATTGCATGATTGTTGCGGAAATGAAATGATGTATGGAAATTGCTTCAAATATCCTATTGAATAGTATATGAAATGTAAATGTATGACTTGGTATGAGATTGATCCGAAGGTCTAAGGAACTATGGTATAGTTCGGTATGGTTGGAACACTTGGCCTTGTTTCATTATTTCATTTTATGATAATTTTATTAATGGATGGTTGTGGAATGCTTATGACTTCTCGAGTTATAAACTCACTCGGTGTTTTCTTGTCACCCATTTTAGGTTTCTTGGACTCATCTCCTTTTGGGTGCTCGGAACCACAACGAAGTCATCACACCGTGAGCAATTTTTCGTATTGTCTTCTTAGTCAACTTAGGAGAACATTTGGCATGTATGGGCTATTTTGTTTTGTTAAATTTTGGGTTGTAAACTTTAAGCCATGTGAAGATGGCCTATGTGGTCGCTTTGAGTGGGATGCTAGAATCCATAGCCACGAGTCTTAGAAACCTTAATTTTGATAAGGTGGCCATAATTCGTGTCATGTCCGATGGATGATTAGTAAGGCTAAGGAAGGATTCATGAAATTGGCATAGTCTCATGCGAATCTGTTCATTGCGGACAGCAGCGGTGATATGAGATCGAAAAATCACTAAAAATAGTAGAAGTGGAATTAATTGCTAAAAAAAATTACGTACTCGAAGCTTGATGGGTCTATTTTCATATGGACGAAACGAAACGACCATATGAGCTGTATTTTAAGAGATATTCAAGATTTCGTGAGATAGGGCCAGAACGGTTTCTGGATTCTATGTTTCGACTTTGAAAATTTACCATAAATTATCCAGAAACAATTAGAAGCCATTCCTTAAATTCATAGATTTCCCTTTGAGTCTAGTTTCAGTAGAAACAAACGGCATGAGCATTGGAGCTCTGTACAAGATGATATCCAGGTTGTAATGCGCAAAGGTCAGTGTAGTCGAACCCCGAAACAGGGGTGACTTTAACTAATAAACTGTACCAATTGGCCTGACCAAAAATTTTAGAAATAAATCCACGGATGGATATATGAGTCTAAATTTGGGGAAAATTTACGGAACTGGTTTTCGAGTTTTGGAACTCGAGATATGATTTTTAAGGTGACAGGGACGCAGTTCGCTAGCTGGACTGGAAATGTGAAAAATAGTCTGCGTGACACATGAGAGTTGGTCTGAGAACCCCTCGTGTCTGACTCCGGCGACGGTATCGGGAACGGGGTGCTACAATTTTATTGGTATCAGAGCTAGGGTTTAGTAGGTTCTAGGACTACCGTAGCGCGTGTGAGTCTAGCTATACATGCCAATGTGTTAGCGCTTAAAAATGTGATGACTTCTGACGGTTGAAATTTTTGTTTTGATTAGCAAATGGAACCCGGGGTAGAGAGACCCTTGGCGGATGACGTTGAAAGTGTAGCGATCGCTCTGTGCAAGGGACACACTGTTGAGCCTCGGTCATCCGCGAATAATCAAGATGAAAGGGCAAAACAAGCCTTCTTCACCATGATGAATGAGTGGGTCGCGAATATGCCCGAACCAATCCTACTGTCCAACCATTCCCAAATTTAAATAATCCACCCCAAGAGCACGTAATGCCATCGATTGCTTGATCCTGTGAGGCTGAGTAAACCACCGTGGACTTGATTAGGAAGCATGGGGCCGAGGAGTTTAAGGCCATAGTTACTTGATGATACCGAAAGGGTGAGTTCGCTTGATAACACCATTAGAGTGTTTGATGAACTGTCATGCACACCGATGAATGTCTTAAGTGTGCTATATCCTTGTTATGAGACTCACCTACTATTGGTAGAGGACCTTAATTTCCATAGTCCCAAAGGAACAAGTTACTTGGGATTTCTTCCAAACGAAATTTCGAAAGAAATACATCATCAACTGTTCATCGATCAAAAGCGTAAGGAATTCTTGGAGCTCAAGCAAGGTCGTATGATGGATCTCGAATCTGAACATGAGTTCGTAAGACTTAGTCGGTATGCTCGAGTGTGTGGCTGATGAGGTTGCTATGTGCAAAAGATTTGAAGAGGATTGAATGAAGAGTTAAAGCTACTGGTGGGTATTTTGGAGATAAAAGAATTTGTAACACTAGTTGAACGAGCCTGCAAGGCGGAAGAGCTCGGAAGGGAGAAGAGGAAGGCTAAATTTGAAGCTAGAGATAATAGTAAAAGATCGACGGGCAAGGCTCCATTTTCGGCTATAAAGAAGTTCAGAGAGGGTACAAATAAGTCGAGGGCGACTGCGGGGATTTCCATTAGAGCGCGACCATCGATGGACTCACGAGCTACTTCTGTAGCTAGTGTGGGCAATAATCGTCAAGAAAAGCCCGAATGCCCCCAATGTGGAAGACAACACATAGGTGAATGTTAGGGTAAGTCTGTTAATAGGGCCTATTATGGATGCGGTTCGAAGGACCACTTCACTAGAGATTGCACGGAGCTAGATGAGAAGAATAAGATGCAAGGTGCAAGATCTAGTGGGACGACGGCTAGAGGTAGACCCCCGAGGACTTCAGGAGGTAGGGGTGGTAATCAGAGAGGGGTCTCTGATACGGTTGTTCAATCCGAGACTCGTGCTCCTGCTAGAGCATATGCTATCCGCGCACGAGAGGAGGCATCCTCCCCTGACGTTATCACTGGTACTTTCACTCTCTTTGATACTAGTGTGATTGCATTGATTGACCCCGGCTCTACTCATTCATATGTATGTGAAACCTTAGCATCCAAGAAGACTCTACCGTTGAGTCTCATCGAGTTCGTAATTCGAGTGTCAAACCCTTTGGATCAATACGTACTCGTTGATAAAGTGTGCAAGAGATGCCCCTAATAATTCGAGAATCTGCTTTTCCTACCGATTTGATACTTCTACCATTTGATGAATTCGATGTTATTCTTGGTATGGATTGGTGACCGTGCATGATGCAAAGGTGGTGGACGCAAAGGAAAACCATTGATTTAAGGAGTGCAAATAATGAGGTAGTCCGAGTCGAGTCTACTAATTTAAGAGGAGTGCCAGCGATAATATCTTCTATGACCGCTCGGAGATATGTGAAAAAGGGGTGTGAAACATACCTTGCGTATGTGTTTGAGAGTAAAGAGACGGAAAGGAAACTCGAATCGGTACCAGTGGTTTGTGAGTATTCAGATGTTTTTCCTGAGGAGTTATCGGGATCGCCACCAGTTCGAGAAGTGGAATTCGGCATCGAAGTGGTACGAGGTACTACGCCGATCTCAATAGCCCCGTATCGTATGGCATTAACGGAATTAAAGGAATTGAAGGTTCAATTGCAAGAATTGACGGATAGAGGTTTCGCTCGACCGAGTTTTTCTCCATGGGGAGCACCAGTATTGTTTGTGAAGAAGAAGGATGGAACTATGAGATTGTGCATCGACTATCGTCAGTTGAATAAAGTGACGATAAAGAATAAATATTCGTTACCGCGTATCGATGATTTGTTCGATCAACTGAAGAGAGCCTCAGTGTTCTCAAAAATAGATTTGAGATCGGGCTATTATCGCCATGTAATTCGGACTTCGGACATACCCAAAACTGCCTTCCGAACGAGATATGGTCACTACGAGTTCTTAGTGATGCCGTTTGGGCTCACTAATGCCCCTGCGGTATTTATGGATTTGATGAATCGGATCTTCAGCCCGTATTTGGATCGGTTCGTAGTTGTGTTCATTGACGACATCTTGGTCTATTCAAGAGATGAGACCGAACATACGAAGCACCTGAGATTAGTGTTACAAATTTTACGGGATAAGCAGTTATATGCTAAGTTCAGCAAGTGTGAGTTCTGGTTAAGAGAGGTTAGCTTCTTGGGTCATGTGGTATCTCGATCGGTATTCGAGTCGATCCGAGCAAAATTTCAGCCATACTTAACTGAAACCTCCAAGAAATATTACTAAGGTTTGGAGCTTTTTGGGACTTGCGGTTACTTACCGATCGCTTGTAAAAGGATTCTCGATGATAGCCACACCCATGACGAAACCGCTTGAAAAGATGTCAAGTTTGAATGGACGGAAAAGTGTCGAAAAAGTTTCGACAAATTGAAAACTCATTTGATGAAGCTCCGGTGCTAGTACAAACTGAATCGGCAAAGAGTTTGTCATCTATAGTGATGCCTCCCTACTTGGGTTAGGGTGCGATTGATGCAAGAAGGTCGAGTTGTGGCCTATCGCCGAGACAATTAAAGCCACATGAGAAAAATTATCCGACCCATGATCTCGAATTGGCGCCATCGATTTGCCTTAAAGATATGGCGACATTACTTATTTGGTGAGAAGTGCCATGTGTATTCGGATCACAAAAGTCTCAAATATTTGATGACTCAAAGAGACTTAAATCTGCGACAAAGACGTTGGCTCGAGTTGTTAAAAGATTATGAGCTTGTCATTGATTATCACCCGGGAAAGGCTAATGTGGTCGCGGACGCCTTAAGCCGGAAATCGCTGTTTGCTTTACGAGCGATGAACGTACACTTGTCTATTCTACCCGACAATGTGTTAGTAGCCAAATTAAAGGCTAAACCATTATTGACTCATCAAATTCGTGAAGCTCAGAAAGTTGATGATGAGTTGGTTGCAAAACGGGCTGAGTGTGTTCCGAACAAGGAATCGGAGTTTCAAATTGATGATGACGATTGTTTGAGGTTCAGAAGTCGTCTGTGTGTTCCAAAGAATTCGGAAATTATTTTGATAATTCTGAACGAAGCCCATTGTAGCCGAATGGCAATCCACCCGGGGAGTACGAAGATGTACAATGATTTGAAATGTCGGTTTTGGTGGCATGGTATGAAATGAGACATCTCCGACTTTGTTTCGAGATGTTTAATATGTCAACAAGTGAAAGCGGAACATCAAGTGCCTTCAGGATTACTTCAACCGACCATGATACCCGAGTGGAAATGGGATCGAGTCACAATGGACTTTGTGTCCGGGCTGCCATTGTCAGCTAGTAAGAAGGATGCGATTTGGGTTGTTGTTGATAGACTGACTAAGTCGGCTCACTTTATCCCTGTGCGTACGGATTTTTCATTGGATAAACTAGCTGAATTGTACGTTTCTCAGATTGTGAGATTACACGGGGTACCGATTTCTATTGTGTCGGATAGAGATCCAAGGTTCACCTCGCGTTTTCGGAAGAAATTGCAAGAAGCTTTGGGTACCAAGTTGCATTTCAGCACCGCCTTTCACCCCCAAACCGATGGTCAATCCGAGCGAATAATTCAGATACTTGAGGATATGTTGAGATGTTGCATCCTCGAGTTCAGTGGTTCATGGGAACGGTATTTACCTTTGATTGAATTCGCTTACAATAATAGTTTTCAATCAAGTATTAAGATGGCACCTTACGAGGCTTTGTACGGGCGTAAATGCCGTACACCATTGTTTTGGACCGAGCTCGGTGAAAGCAAAATCTTCGGAGTGGATTTGATTAAAGATGCTGAACAGAAGGTAAAAGTAATCCGTGAAAATCTGAAGATAGCCTCCGATCGTCAGAAGTCATACGCGGATTTGAAACGAAAGGACATTGAGTATCAGGTGGGAGATAAAGTGTTTCTTAAAGTTTCGCCTTGGAAAAAGATACTTAGATTTGGCCGTAAGGGCAAGTTGAGCCCGAGATTCATTGGACCGTACGAAATCTCCGAACGATTTGGCCCAGTTGCATATCGTTTGATTTTGCCCCCCGAACTCGAAAAGATTCACGACGTCTTTCATGTTTCAATGCTTCGACGCTATAGATCTGATCCATCGCACGTAATTAGTCCATCAGAGGTGGAAATTCAAGCCGATATGAGTTATGAAGAAGAACCGATTCGTATCCTAGCTCGTGAAGTAAAGGAGTTGCGAAACAAAAGGGTTCCGTTAGTAAAAGTGTTATGGCTCAAACACGGGATGGAAGAAGCTACTTGGGAACCCGAGAACTCTATAAAAGAGCGTTACCCAAACCTATTTACCGGTAAGATTTTCGGGGACGAAAATTTCTTAAGTGGGGGAGAGTTGTGACAGCCCAAAATTGACCCTAGTCGGAATGTGGTTTCGGGACCACAAAACCGAGGCATAAAAATAATTTAATATTTATTTTATTGCCTATAATATGTGTTAACTCATGTGTGACATTTTTGATGTTTTAATTTAGAGTTATAAATGTGAATTTCACTAGAAAGGACCTATTAGAAAACTTTGAAACTATGATGGGGAAATGTGTGATGACTAATTAAAGTATGCATGCAAAACAATGGCCTTGCATGTCAAATACCCCCTTTTTTACAAGTGATGGCCGGCCATGACAAGGGAGTATGGGCTAAACATGTCATGAAACATGTTTTGTTGGTGCATTAGGGAGAAACAATAAACAAATAAGTATGGGTAATAAGGAAAGAAAAAAAAATGTGTGTGAGTGAACCCCCCCTCATTGCCGTGCATGGAAGAAAAGAAAGGAAAAAAATTTTGTTCATCCATTTTTTTCTCCCTTGACCGAAAATACTAGAGGAAGGAAGGAATTTTGCTTCATGTTTGTTTTTGGAAGAGGATTAGGAAGAGGTTGGCTATACTTGCATCAAGATTAAGGTATGTTTGACGTTGTGCCATGAGATTCATGCATGTTTTTAGTTGCTAGCTTGATGTTCTTGTTAGCCCATGGCTCAAATCTTTGCTATGCCATGGGAATGAAATTGGCCAAAGTGGATGTGGTGTTAATGCCATTGCATGCTAAATATCAAGCTTGCTAATGATATATGTGATGGTGGATTGATGGCTCTTGGACTTTCTTTTTAGTATTTTTTGAGTAAGACATTAAGTTCTTTGCTTAATCATGACCAAAATTATGGTGTTGTTGTAACACCCCTAACTCGTGACCGACGCCGGTGTCGGACACGAGGGGTTAACGAGACAAATCCTCTTAAAGTACCGACCAATTTGGCATTTCTGGACAGGCTGGAAAACTGCATCACCGTCGCCTTAAAAATCATATCTCGAGTTTCAAAACTTGGAAACTGGTTTCGTAAATTTTCCCTGAATTTAGACTCATATACCCATCCATGGATTTATTTTTAGAATTTTTGGTTGGGCCAATTGGTACAGTTTATTAGTTAAAGTCACCCATGTTACAGGGATCGACTGCTCTGACCTCCACGTGTTACAACTTGAATATCTTTCTGTACAGGGCTTTAATACTGGTACCGTTTGTTTCTAATGAAACTATACTCAAAATGGAATCTGTACATATAAGGCATGACTCCTAATTCTTTCTTGATAATTTATGGTAAATTTTCAAAGTCGCGAAAGGGGACCCAGAAACCGTTCTGGCCCTGTCTCACGAGAACTTTAATATTTCCCAATATACTGCTCATATGGTCGTTTCGTTTCGTCCATATAAAAATAGATTCATCAAGGTTCAGTTCCATAATTTACTCACTATTTAATTCTACTTCTACTATTTTTAGCGATTTTTCAATCTCATCTCACTGCTGCTGTCCGCAACAGTTACTGCAGTAGACTATGCCAATTTCATGAATTTTTCCTTGGCCTTAATCATCCATCATACATGACACAAATTATGGCCACCTTAACAAAATTTGAGTTTCTAAGACTCGTGGCTATAGGTTCTAGCATCCCACTCGACGACCACATAGGCCATTTTCACATGGCTTAAAGTTTACAACCCACAATTCGACAAAATATAATAGCCTATACATGCCAAATGTTCTTCAACAACAAAAAACAATACCACAAGATTTCAGCCGGTGTGATGACTTCAACGACGGTTCCGAGCACGCAACAATACGAGTCCAAGAGACCTAAAATGGGTGACAAGAAAACACCGAGTGAGTTTACAACTCAGTAAGTCATAAGCATTCGTCAATCCACTGATAAAGTTACTACTACATGTACAACAAATGAGGCTAGGTACTCGTCCATATCGAATCTATAACATAATACCTCGGACCTTGCGGTCCAATCTCGCACTAATTCATACATCCACATTTCATATTCTACACAACAAGATAATCAAGCATTTTACACATTAACTCATTTTCCAGCACAACCATACAATTTCAATCATCACATAGATTTAAGGCTTACCAAATTCAACCCCAAGCATGAACGTATTCTCTATTCGTCATGAGCTCGAGGTACTTACCCGATCCGCTGTCCATACCCAATTCGATGGAGACACACCTCCATATATATAGAGTACGCACACACAAGTGCTTATTACTTGATTTCGCACACTTAGTGCCACGTAATTTAAGCCCGCACACACAAGTGCCATACCCTCCGAGCTCGCACACCCAAAGGTCAGATTTTTTTTCAGCTTGCACACTTAGTGCCATATATTTCCAGACGCACACTTAGTGCCGATCTCGCCACCGTACACACGTATTGTTCAAGACACTTAGTGCCGAAAGCAAACTTTCTACACATTTCACTATTTCTTTTACATTCAACAAATGTCATCACTCCATACACATACATTTTCATTTATATATATATATCATCCCATTAAACACAATTGCATAAATTTTACAATCATTTAAGCAATATCAAATACGTGCTTAATGACTTACCTCGTGTTGGGTAAAATAGTTCCAAGTCGGCTACTCGATGACCTTTGTCTTTCCCTTGCTTGATTCTCCTTCTTTAACTCCTTGAGCTTAATCAATAAATCACTAGTTTAACCATCTTGCTAAACATTCATAATTCAACTACACATGCATATGTATGCTTGTATATTCGCAACCATTCTTACTAATCGCCCATTTGGTCGATTATACACCTAACCGAATATGCACCAAAACTTGATTCAACATTACCTACATACTCACTTTAATGGCGAATATATATATATATGTACAATGTCAACTAACATCTTTTAATCACCTAATTTCATCTCATGAACATTTAATCAAATTTTCCCAATCTAGCATATATTTTCACATCCATTTGTAACATCATGTACAAACACATATACACATATATCAAAACACAAATTTTTACCTATCATGCAACAAGCATAAATCGCACTTATGAGCATGCCATGGCCGAATACATCCCACACCATCCCCTTTCAATTTTTGGTCATGGTTAAACAAAGAAAACTCCACGTCTTACTCAAGAATGCTAAAAGAAATTTCAAGAGTAGTCAATCCATCATTACATGCATCATCAACAAGCTTCACATTTAGCATGCAATGGCTTTAACACAATATCAACCTTGGCCAAATACCATTTCCATGGCATAACAAGGATTTGAACCATGGGCTAACATGAACATCAAGTTAGCAACTAAAACATGCATGAATCTCATGACACAACCTCAAACATACCTTAATCTTGACACAAGTATGACCAAATCTCCTTCTAGTTCTCTTCTAAACCAAGCATGAAGCAAAAATCCTTCCTTTTTCCCTTAGTATTTTCAGCCAAGATTTGAGAATGGATGAACAAATTTTTTCCTTTCTTTTTCCTCTACTCACGGCAACAAAGGGGGGCATCCATGCTCATTTTTTTTCATTTCTTTATTTTTTCTACATAATCCACTAACTAAACATGTTGGAAACATGTTCCCTTGCCCATATTCTTGTCATGGCCGCCACTCACCTTAGGAAGTGGGTTATTTGACATGCAAGGACAACTATTTTCCCACATGTATTAATAGGCCACCTTACAATTGCCTAGCACATTTCTAAATTTTCTCACATAAGTCCTATTTGATAAAAATTCACTTACTATTAACAAAATCCAAACACGAAATTTTCACACATGCATATATACATATAATGAGCATCAATTATGATGGTTAATTATTATTATGACTCGGTTTGGTGGTCCCGAAACCACTTTCCGACTAGGGTCGATTTAGGGATGTCACAACTCTCCCCCACTTAGAAATTTTCGTCCCCAAAATCTTACCGTAAATAGGCTCTGTATCGCTCTTTCATAGAGTCCTCAAGTTCCCAAGTGGCTTCTTCCATTCCGTGTTTATGCCACAACACCTTCACTAACGGGATTTTCCTATTGCGCAACTCTTTTACTTCACGCCTCATAATGCGAACCTGCCTCTTCATAGCTCAAATTAGGTGAATCTCAATCTCGATGGAGCAATTACGCATGATGGATCGACCTATATCGTCAAGCATCGAGACATGAAAACGCTAGAATCCTTTCGAGCTCGGGGCAAAATTAATCGATATGCGATCGCCCAACTCGTTCGGATACTTCATATGGCCCGATAAACCTCGGACTCAATTTGCCCTTACGACCAAATCTAAGCACCTTCTTCCAAGGTGAAACTTTGAGAAAGACCTTGTCTCCAACCCGATATTCAATATCTTTTCTTTTCAAATCCGCATACGACTTTTGGCGATCCGGCGACTTTCAAACTTTCACGAATTACTCGAACTTTTGCTCGGCATCCTTAACCAAATCAACCTCAAGAATTTACCTTCACTAAGTTCACCAGAATAATGGGTACGGCATTTACGATCGTATAAAGCCTCGTAAGGCGCCATCTTAATACTTGATTGAAAGCTATTGTTGTGCGAATTCAATCAAAGGCGATACTGCTCCCATGAACCACTAAACTCAAGGATGCAACATCTCAACATATCCTCGAGTATTTGAATTATCCGCTCGGATTGACCATTGGTTTGGGGTGAAAAGCAAGCTAAAATGCGCTTTGGTACCCAAAGCCTCTTGCAATTTCTTCCAAAACCGCGACGTAAATCTTGGGTCTCTATCCGACACGATAGAAATAGGTACCCCATGCAATCGAACAATTTGGGAGACGATAATTCGCCAACTTATCGAGCATAAAATCCGTAAGGACAGGATAAAATGAGCAGACTTGGTCATCTATCAACAATGACCCAAACCGAGTCTTTCTTATTCTCGAGTCAATGGTAACCTGCACACAAAGTCCATTGTTACTCGATCCCATTTCCATTCGGGTATCATGATCGATCAAGTAATCCCGATGGCACTTGATGTTCCGCTTTCACTTGTTGACATATCGACACCTTGAAACAAATTCGAAATGTCTCGTTTCATACCGGCCACCAAAATTGGCGCTTGTGTCATTGTACATTTTAGTACTACCCGTGGATTGACATTCGACTACAATGGGCTTCATTTAGAATTATCGAAATAAGTTCAATTCTTTGGAACACACAGACGACTTCAACCTCAAACAATCGTCATCATCAATTTGAAACTCGATTCCTTGTTCGTAACACACTCAAATTTCGCTTTGCAAGCAACTCATCGTCGACTTTCTCGAGCTTCACGAATTTGACGATCAATAATGGTTTGGCTTTCAATTCAGCTACTAACACATTGTCGGGTAGGATAGACAAGTGTACATTCATCGCCATAAAGCAAACAATGATTTCGCTTAAGGCATCCGCAACCACATTAGCCCTTCCCGGTGATAATCAATGACGAGCTCATAATCTTTTAACAACTCGAGCCATCGCCTTTGTCACAGATTTAAGTCTCTTTGGGTCATCAAATATTTGAGACTTTTGTGATCCGAATACACATGGCACTTCTCACCAAATAAGTAATGTCGCCATATCTTTAAGGCGAATACGATGGCGACCAATTCGAGATCATGGGTCGGATAATTTTTCTCATGTGGCTTTAATTGCCTCGACGATAGGCCACAACTCGCCCTTCTTGCATCAATACACAACCCAATCCAAGTAGGGATGCGTCACTATAAATGACAAACTCTTTGCCCGATTCGGGTTGCACTAGAATTGGGGCTTCACCAAATAAGCTTTCAGTTGATCGAAACTTTTCGACATTTCTCCGTCCATTCAACTTAACATCCTTTTGGAGAAGCCGTCATTGGCGTCGCTATCGTCGAGAAACCTTTACAAATCGTCGGTAATAACCGCAAGCCCCAAAAGCTCCTAACTTCGGTAACATTCCTTGGTGGTTTCCAATCGACTATGGCTGAAATTTTGTTCGGTCCACCTCGACACCGATGCGACACCACGTGCCCCAAAAAGCTAACCTCTTTCAACCAAAATTCACATTTATCAACTTTACGATAATCGCTATCTCGTAAGATTTGCAACACTAGCCTCAAGTGTTCAAGATGTTCGGCCATCTCCGAATAGACCAAAATGTCGCCGATAAATACAACTACGAACCGATCCAAGTATGGCCTGAAAATTCTATTCATTAAATCCATAAACACCGCAGGGCATTAGTGAGCCCAAACGGCATCACCAAGAATTCGTAGTGACCGTACTCGCTCTAAAAGCGCTTTGGGTATGTCCGATTCTCGGACCTCAACCGATAGTACCCGACCTCAAATCTATCTTTGAAAACACCGAGGCTCCCTTTAATTGATCAAACAAATCGTCAATTCGTGGCAATGGATATTTATTCTTTATCGTCACTTTATTGAGTTGACGATAGTCGATGCACAACCTCATGGTTCCGTCCTTCTTCTTCACAAACAATACAGTGCACCCCATGGAGAAAAACTCGGTCGAGCGAAACCTCTATCCGTCAATTCTTGCAATTGAACCTTCAATTCCTTTAATTCCGTTAATGCCATATGATACGGGCTATTGAAATCGGCGTAGTACCCGGTACAACTTCGATGTCAATTCCACTTCTCGAACCGGTGGCAATCCCAGAACTCCTCGTGAAAAACATCTCAATACTCACAAACCACCGTACCGATTCGAGTTTCCTTTCCGCCTCTTTACTTCCAAACACATACGCAAGGTATGTTTCACACCCTTTTCACATATCTCCGAGCGGTCATAGAAGATATTATCATTGGCGCTCCTTTAAATCAAGAGACTCGACTCGGACTACCTCATTATTTGCACTCCTCAAATCAATGGTTTTCCTTTGCAGTCCACCAACGCATCATGTACGGTCACCAATCCATACCAAGAATAACATCAATTCATGAAATGGTAGAAGCATCGATCGGCGGAAAACAGATTCTCGAATTATTAGGGGCATCTCTTGCACACTTTATCAACAAGCACGTATTGACCCAAAGGGTTTGACACTGAATTACGAACTCAAGAGACTCAACAGTAGAGTCTTCTTTGGATGCTAAGGTTTCACATACATATGAGTGAGTAGAACCGGGTCAATCAATGCAATCACAATAGTATCAAAGAGAGTAAAAGTACCAAAGTGATAACGTCGGGGAGGATGCCTCCTCTCGTGCGCGGATGGCATATGCTCTAGCAGAGCACGGGTCTCGGATCGGACGGCCAGATTAGAGGCTCCTCTCCGATTACCACCCCTACCTCCAGAGATTCTGGGGCCTACCTCCACCGTCGCTCCACTAGGTCTTGCACCTTGCGCCTTATTCCTCTCATCTAGCTCCGCAATCTCTAATGAAGTGGTCCTTCGAACCGCATCCATAACAGCCCTATTAATGACTTACCCCAACATTCACCTAGGTGTCGCCTTCCACATTGGGGGCATTCAGTCTCTCTTGACGATTATTGCCCACACTAGCTATCAAGTAGCTCGAGTCCGTCAATGGTCGGGCTCTAATGGAAATTCCCGCATGTCCTCGACTTCATCGGTGTCCTCCCCGAACCTCTTTACAGCCGAGAACGGAGCTTTACTCGTCGATCTTTTACGGTAATCTCTTGCTTCAAATTCAGCCTTCTTCTTCTCCTTCCCAAGTTCTTCCGCTTTGCGTGCTCGCTCGACTAGTGTCACGAACTCCTTTATCTCCAAAATTCCCACTAGTAACTTTAACTCTTCATTCAATCCTTCTTCAAATCTTTTGCACATCGCAACCTCATCAGCCACACACTCCCGAGCATACCGACTAAGTCTTACGAACTCATGTTCAGATTCGATACTGATCATCCGCCTTGCTTGAGTTCCAAAATTCCTTACGCTTCGATCGATGAACTGTTGACTAATGTATTTCTTTCAAATTGGATTGAAAGAAATCCCAAGTAACTCATTCATTTGGGACTATGGAAATTAAAGTCCTCCACCAATAGTAAGTCGAGTCTCACAACAAGGATATAGCACACTTAAGACATTCATCGGGTGTGCATGATACCATCTAACACTCTAATGGTGTTATCGAGCGTAACTCGCCTTTTCGGCATCATCAAGAACTATGGCCTTGAACTCCTCGCCCCACGCTTCCTAATCAAGTCCACGTGTGGTTTACTCACCTCACAGATCAAGAATCGGAGGCATTATGGCTCTTGGGTGGAGTATTTAAATTCGGAATGGTTGGACAGCCGGGTTGGTTCGGGCATATTATGCGACCCACTCATTCATCATGGTGAAGAAGGCTTGTTTCGCCCTTCATTTTGATTATTCATGGATGATCGAGGCTCAACGGCGGTGTCCCTTGCGCAGAGCAGCCGCTACACTTTCAACGTCATCCGCCAAGGGTCTCTACCCGGGTTCCATTGCTAATCAAAACAAAAATTCCAACCGTCAAGTCATCACATTATTAAGTGCTAACAATTTGGCATGTATAGCTAGATTCACACGCTATGGTAGTCCTAGAACCGACTAAACCATAGCTCTGATACCAATAAAATTGTAACACCCTAACTCGTGACCGACGCCGTGTCGGACACGAGGGTTAACGAGACAAATCCTCTTAAAGTACCAACCAATTTGGCATTTCTGGACAGGCTGGAAAACTGCATCACCGTCGCCTTAAAATCATATCTCGAGTTTCAAAACTCGGAAACTGGTTTCGTAAATTTTCCTGAATTTAGACTCATATACCCATCCATGGATTTATTTTTAGAATTTTTGGTTGGGCCAATTGGTACAGTTTATTAGTTAAAGTCACCCATGGTACAGGGATCGACTGCTCTGACCTCCGCGCGTTACAACTTGAATATCTTTCTGTACAGGGCTTTAATACTGGTGCCGTTTGTTTCTAATGAAACTAGACTCAAAATGTAATCTGTACATATAAGGCATGACTCCTAATTCTTTCTGGATAATTTATGGTAAATTTTCAAAGTCGCGACAGGGGACCCAGAAACCGTTCTGGCCCTGTCTCACGAGAACTTTAATATTTCCCAGTATACTGCTCATATGGTCGTTTCGTTTCGTCCATATAAAAATAGATTCATCAAGGTTCAGTTCCATAATTTACTCACTATTTAATTCTACTTCTACTATTTTTAGCGATTTTTCAATCTCATCTCACTGCTGCTGTCCGCAACAGTTACTGCAGTAGACTATGCCAATTTCATGAATTTTTCCTTGGCCTTAATCATCCATCATACATGACACAAATTATGGCCACCTTAACAAAATTTGAGTTTCTAAGACTCGTGGCTATAGGTTCTAGCATCCCACTCGACGACCACATAGGCCATTTTCACATGGCTTAAAGTTTACAACCCACAATTCGACAAAATATAATAGCCTATACATGCCAAATGTTCTTCAACAACAAAAACAATACCACAAGATTTCAGCCGGTGTGATGACTTCAACGACGGTTCCGAGCACGCAACAATACGAGTCCAAGAGACCTAAAATGGGTGACAAGAAAACACCGAGTGAGTTTACAACTCAGTAAGTCATAAGCATTCGTCAATCCACCGATAAAGTTACTACTACATGTACAACAAATGAGGCTAGGTACTCGTCCATATCGAATCTATACCATAATACCTCGGACCTTTCGGTCCAATCTCGCACTAATTCATACATCCACATTTCATATTCTACACAACAAGATAATCAAGCATTTTTACACATTAACTCATTTTCCAGCACAACCATACAATTTCAATCATCACATAGATTTAAGGCTTACCAAATTCAACCCCAAGCATGAACGTATTCTCTATTCGTCATGAGCTCGAGGTACTTACCCGATCCGCTGTCCATACCCAATTCGATGGAGACACACCTCCATATATATAGAGTACGCACACACAGTGCTTATTACTTGATTTCGCACACTTAGTGCCACGTAATTTAAGCCCGCACACACAAAGCCATACCCTCCGAGCTCGCACACCCAACATAGGTCATATTTTTTCAGCTTGCACAATTAGTGCCATATATTTCCAGCACGCACACTTAGTGCCGATCTCGCCACCGTACACACGTATTGTTCAAGACACTTAGTGCCGAAAGTAAACTTTCTACACATTTCACTATTTCTTTTACATTCAACAAATGTCATCACTCCATACACATACATTTTCATTTATATATATATATCATCCCATTAAACACAATTGCATAAATTTTACAATCATTTAAGCAATATCAAATACGTGCTTAATGACTTACCTCGTGTTGGGTAAAATAGTTCCAAGTCGGCTACTCGATGACCTTCGCTCTTCCCTTGCTTGATTCTCCTTCTTTAACTCCTTGAGCTTAATCAATAAATCACTAGTTTAACCATCTTGCTAAACATTCATAATTCAACTACACATGCATATGTATGCTTGTATATTCGCAACCATTCTTACTAATCGCCCATTTGGTCGATTATACACCTAACCGAATATGCACCAAAACTTGATTCAACATTACCTACATACTCACTTTAATGGCCGAATATATATATATATGTACAATGTCAACTAACATCTTTTAATCACCTAATTTCATCTCATGAACATTTAATCAAATTTTCCCAATCTAGCATATATTTTCACATCCATTTGTAACATCATGTACAAACACATATACACATATATCAAAACACAAATTTTACCTATAATGCAACAAGCATAAATCGCACTTATGAGCATGCCATGGCCGAATACATCCCACACCATCCCCCTTTCAATTTTTGGTCATGGTTAAACAAAGAAAACTCCATGTCTTACTCAAGAATGCTAAAAGAAATTTCAAGAGTAGTCAATCCATCATTACATGTATCATCAACAAGCTTCACATTTAGCATGCAATGGCTTTAACACAATATCAACCTTGGCCAAATACCATTTCCATGGCATAACAAGGATTTGAACCATGGGCTAACATGAACATCAAGTTAGCAACTAAAACATGCATGAATCTCATGACACAACCTCAAACATACCTTAATCTTGACACAAGTATGACCAAATCTCCTTCTAGTTCTCTTCTAAACCAAGCATGAAGCAAAAATCCTTCCTTTTTCCCTTAGTATTTTCAGCCAAGATTTGAGAATGGATGAACAAATTTTTTCCTTTCTTTTCCTCTACTCACGGCAACAAAGGGGGGCATCCATGCTCATTTTTTTTTCATTTCTTTATTTTTTTCTACATAATCCACTAACTAAACATGTTGGAAACATGTTCCCTTGCCCATATTCTTGTCATGGCCGGCCACTCACCTTAGGAAGTGGGTTATTTGACATGCAAGGACAACTATTTTCCCACATGTATTAATAGGCCACCTTACAATTGCCTAGCACATTTCTAAATTTTCTCACATAAGTCCTATTTGATAAAAATTCACTTACTATTAACAAAATCCAAACACGAAATTTTCACACATGCATATATACATATAATGAGCATCAATTATGATGGTTAATTATTATTATGACTCGGTTTGGTGGTCCCGAAACCACTTTCCGACTAGGGTCGATTTAGGGATGTCACAGTTGTGATGTATTCGGTCATGGTATATCCATGAGTATGATTCATGCATGTTGCATGGTAGGTAAGATTTGAGCTTTGGATATGTGTTTATATTTGGATATAAACAACTTGAGATTCGGCCCTTGCACCTACATGAATATATGTTTTCACATGATGAATTGGTATGACATATGTACTATTTTAAGGTGTATATTTGCTTGTGATGTTGTTTCGGTTATGAAGTAAATGAGAGATGTGCATTGAGCTACAATATGTAATGCGTTAGTTAGTAAAATGTATGCTGTTTTTTTTGTGTAGTATTATGTAAAATTGGCCTCAACATAGACATGCATATTCGGCCAAATGAAGTAGATTGGTGTGCATGTATTCGGTTAGAGGCAACCATATTGGAGCCTTATCTTGGCTTAGATTGTTGACTAAATGGGTAATAAGTGAGGATGGTTGCCGAATATACAAACATACATATGCATGTGTAATTGAATTATGAATGTTTAGCAAGATGGTTAAACTAGTTGATTTATTGATTAAGCTCAAGGAGTTAAAGAGGAGAATCAAGCAAGGAAAGCCAAGGTCATCGAGTAGCCGACGTGGAACTATTTTACCCAACACAAGGTAAGTCATTAAACATATATTTGATATTGCTTAAATGATTGTAATATCTATGCAATTGTGTTTAATGAGATGAAATATATACAAATGTATGTGTATGAAAAGATGATATTGTTGAACGAAAAGAGATAGTGAAATGTGTAGGAAGTTTGCTTGGCACTAAGTGTGCGAGAAATAGATGTGTACGGTGATTTAGATTGGCACCGAAAAGTGCGAGCTTGTAATGTATGGCACTAAGTGTGCGAGGACTATATGGCACTATGTGTGCGGGCTTGAATCACATGGCACTAAGTGTGCATGATTGAGTATTAAGCACTATGTGTGCGAACTCTACACATATCTCCGATTGAATATTTATATGGAGATGTGACTTTATCGAGATGAGTATGGACAGCGGAAAGAGTAAGTACCTTGAGTTCATGGCTAATAGATGCTATGTTCATGCTCGGGTGGAGTTGGTAAGATTTAAATCTATGTGATGATTTCAATTGCATTCCCATAAATAAGGTATCGTGGAATAGATGAAAGTTCATTTGATTGCATGATTGTTGCGAAATGAAATGATGTATGGAAATTGCTTCAAATATCCTATTGAATAGTATATGAAATGTAAATGTATGACTTGGTATGAGATTGATCCGAAAGGTCTAAGGAACTATGGTATAGTTCGGTATGGCTGGAACACTTGGCCTTGTTTCATTATTTCATTTTATGATAATTTTATTAATGGATGGTTGTGGAATGCTTATGACTTCATCGAGTTATAAACTCACTCGGTGTTTTCTTGTCACCCATTTTAGGTTTCTTGGACTCATCTCCTTTTGGGTGCTCGGAACCGTCAACGAAGTCATCACACCGGCGAGCAATTTTTCGTATTGTCTTCTTAGTCAACTTAGGAGAACATTTGGCATGTATGGGCTATTTTGTTTTGTTAAATTTTGGGTTGTAAACTTTAAGCCATGTGAAGATGGCCTATGTGGTCGTTTGAGTGGGATGCTAGAATCCATAGCCACGAGTCTTAGAAACCTTAATTTTGATAAGGTGGCCATAATTCGTGTCATGTCTGATGGATGATTAGTAAGGCTAAGGAAGGATTCATGAAATTGGCATAGTCTACTGCAGTAACTGTTGCGGACAGCAGCAGTGATATGAGATCGAAAAATCACTAAAAATAGTAGAAGTAGAATTAATTGCTAAAAAAAATTACGTCCTCGAAGCTTGATGGGTCTATTTTCATATGGATGAAACGAAAAGACCATATGAGCTGTATTTTAAGAGATATTCAAGATTTCGTGAGATAGGGCCAGAACGGTTTCTGGATTCTATGTTTCGATTTTGAAAATTTACCATAAATTATCCAGAAACAATTAGAAGTCATGCCTTATATGCATAGATTCCCCTTTGAGTCTAGTTTCATTAGAAACAAATGGCATGAGCATTGGAGCTCTGTACGAGATGATATCCAGGTCGTAATGTAAAAAGGTCAGTGTAGTCGAACCCCGAAACAGGGGTGACTTTAACTAATAAAATGTACCAATTGGCCCTACCAAAAATTTTAGAAATAAATCCACGGATGGATATATGAGTCTAAATTTGGGGAAAATTTACGGAACTGGTTTTCGAGTTCTGGAACTCGAGATATGATTTTTAAAGTGACAGGGACGCAGTTCGCCAGCTGGACTGGAAATGTGAAAAATAGTCTGCGTGACACATGAGAGTTGGTCTGAGAACCCCTCGTGTCCGACTCCGGCGACGGTATCGGGAACGGGGTGCTACAGCGCTACCTCAAATTCAAATCTTTTTGTGACATCAAATACTTCAAACTTCTATGATCAGTGGATATATGACATTTTTCACCAAACAGATAATGTTGCCATATTTCAATGCAAACACAATTGCTACCAATTCAAGATCATGTATCGGGTGATTTCTTTTATGTGGTTTTAACTGTCTTGAAGCATAGGCTATTACTTTACCTTCTTGCATCAAAACATAGCCCAAACTATTTAATGATATATCACTGTAAATTACAAATTCCTTACCCGGTTCAAGCTGAACTAACACAGCTTTTGCAACAAATGAGTCATCCAAGAAGCTATCATTGAAAAACCTTTTACAAACCTCTGATAATATCTGACAGGTCCCAGAAAACTTCTAACTTCAGACACATTTTTCGGTGGCTTCCAATTAAAAATAGCTAAAATTTTATTCGGATCCACCTTGATACCTTTAGCAGATACAATATGTCCAAGGAAGCAAACTTCCCGTAGCCAAAATTCACATTTACTGAATTTGGCATATAATTGTTCTTCATGCAATGTTTACAGTACAATTCTCAAATGATATGTATCTTCATTTTCATCTCGGGAGTAAACCAAAATATCATCTATAAATATCACCACAAACTTATCTAAATATGGTTTGAAAATTCTATTCATTAGATCCATAAACACTGCAGGTGCATTTATCAAACCAAATGGCATCACAAGAAACTCATAGTGTCCATACTAGTTTTAAAAGCTGTCTTTGGAACATCTAATTCCTTTACTTGCAGTTGATAATAGCCAGAATGGAGATCAATTTTTGAAAATACAGTGGCACCTTTCAACTAGTCAAATAAATCATCAATTCGAAGTAGTGGATACTTGTTCTCTATTGTAACTTTGTTAAGTTGTCTATAATCAATGCACAGCCTCAAAGATCTATCTTTCTTCTTTAAAAACATAACTGTTGCACTCCAAGGTGAGAAACTGGGTCGAGCAAAACCTCTATCAATCAACTCTTGCAACTATACTTTCAACTCTTTTAATTCGGTAGGAGCCATTCTATAAGGTGTTATAGATATGGGTGTTGGCCCTGGAACAAGATCTATAGAGAATTCCACTTCTCTAACCGGTGGTAAACCAGGTCATTCTTTCTGAAATACATCAGGAAATTCACGTACAACTGACACTAGCTAAATCTTCGACTTAGATACTTTAGTGTCCAACACATATGCAAGATAAACATCATATCTTTTTTTTGACATATTTTTGTGCTGATATTGCTGAAATCACATTAGATAACCCATCTAATTTATCATACTCAATATGGAGTAACTCACCGCTCTGACATTTCAATACAATGTATTTCTGTTTATAGTTCACCACTGCATCATGTTGGGTTAACCAATCCATTCCCAAAATCACATCAAATTCATTAAATGGCAATAACATCAAATCAGCCAAAAGCAATAACCCTTTACCATCAACATATAGTTTTTATAGACTTTATCCACCATAACATACTGGCCTAGAGGGTTTGAAACTTTAACCACAAATTCAGTGAATTCAACAGCTAAATTTTTAACAGACACTAAATTTGTACATATGTATGAATGTGTGGAACCAAGATCAATCAAGTAGAGAAAATGTACCAGTAATGACGTCTGGTGCAGTGGCATCTTCTCTAGCACGAATAGCATATGTCGTTGCTGGTGCTTGTGCCTCAGATTTAACTATTGTATCCCTTGTAGTACCTCGGCTACCACTGACATTGCCGGAATGGCGGGGTGGTCTGCCTCTTGAAGTAGGATTACTTGGCTTTGAAGTTTGATTAATATCTCTTTCAATTCTTTTCGGGCAATCCTTGAGAAAATGATCAAGAGATCCACATTGATAACATGCTCCACTTCTCAAACGACATTCCCCAAAAATGTAAATTGTTACAAAATTTACATTTCGGTTTAATATTACTGACACTACCAACACTAGTTACAGATGGATACGAGGATCTTGGATTAGAGCGTTAAGAACCTCGCTCTTTTTTAGAATATCCCGCAGATGTTGTAAAACGATCATAATACTTTTTTAATTTCTTAGAAGCAGATGATTGTGACTTGCTCATAATTATTTTACCATAAACCTGAGCTTCTCTATCAGCTTGATTATTTTCTTTACTCAATTTTTCAACTTTATGTGCTCGATCGGCTAACACCACAAATTCTCCTAATTCAAGAATTCCAATCAACAACTTAATGTCTTCATTTAAGCCCTCTTCAAAACATTTGCACATATCAACCTTGGTTGGAACCCACTCTCTAGCATACTTACTCAATCGAACAAATTCTCGCTCATACTCAGACACAGTCATATTTCCCTATTTGAGTTCTAAAAATTCTTTCTTTTTTTGATCCAGAAATCTATGACTAACATATTTCTTTCTAAATTCAGTCTAGAAAAATTCTCATGTAATATTTTCTCTTGGTACCACAGAAGTTATAGTCTTCCACCAATGATAAGCCGCGTCTTACAGTAAATATACTGCACATTTGAAACATTCAGTTGGTGTGCAAGATAATTCATCTAAAGCCCAGATGGTATTTTCGAACAAAAACTCATCCATTTCTGGATCATCATCTACAGTAGCTCTAAATTCCACTGCCCCATACTTACAGATTTTACCTACCGGAGGCTTACCAGTTCTAACAGGTTCAGCACATTGTGGCATCTCAGAAACTGGTTGAGGAGCAGGTAGGGGAGGTTGTTGTACAAAGGGATTTGTTCTTATATACTGAGTAAACTATTCATTCATCATTTGGAAGAAGGATTGTTTTGCCTTCTCACTTCGGCCCTCAGATACTAGCCTTCCACTATTAGATGCAACTCTTTGAACTGATGTTGAAGAATTGTTTTGAGCTTCCTTAGATTTAGCTCTAGATTGGCCGGATGAGATTACTATATGAAAAACACATTTAAACTGGTCAGGAGATATCACACTATCACCAATTATATAATGGCATGTATAGCTAAGCTCATACTTGCTATGTTCAATCCGAAACTCGACTAAACGTAGCTCTGATACCAATAAATGTAACAACCCTAACCTACATCCGTCGCTGCAACAGAGTTATAGAGCATTATTAAAGTTTTTAGAAAATTTTCAGATAATTCATGTAATTTATTATTCATTTCCTAGGATTATTCATAACATTCCTTAAATGGACCCTTGAGGCCCAATATGAGTATTAGAATTGAGTTGGGACTAAATTGGGAACTCAGAGAATTTTTTACAAAATTTTTAAAATTTTCCTAGATGCAGGGCAGACACGCCCGTGTAGTCCAGGGGACACACCCATGTGACCCTAGGACATGCCCATGCTATAGGTCGTGTTTGAAACCCTGTAGCTCTCTGACTTGTGCCACACGGCCAGCCATAAGCCCATGTTCTAGGCCGTGTAGTTAATTAAATTTTTCAAAATTAAGTGCAAGTTCACACGACCAAGACACACGCCCGTGTTCTAGGTCGTGTAACACACACGATTGAAACACACGCTCGTGTCTCTGCCTGTGTGCGCAATTTTGAGCATTCTGTTTCTCAATTTAAAGTACAGGGGACACACGACCAAACCACATGCCTATATGCCAGGCCAAGTGTCACACACGGTCATGACACACGTCCTTATGTCTACTCATGTGGACAAAATAAAGCCATTTCCTAGCTTTATTTCTCACCCGAATTTGCCAATAAACTACACCAAAATTTACAAGTATATAACAACCAATTCAAGTATTAAATCCAAGACAATTCAACCATATAATATGATAATTTATCAAATACATTTATGTTTATATTCTTACCCTTGTTTAACATATATATTAAACATAACTTGAACAACCATATTAATATACTTATCACATAGGTTTTTGTCATATTATATCCTTATAAATATACCAAAACAAATAATTACTAGCCATCCCAATGGCTAGTTTACAAACCACATTTATATGCCAACAATGACCAAGTTACCTATACATGTCATTATACCAAAATAAGTTTACTATTTATACCAAAACAAATTAGTGGATGGTGTGATGATACTCCAACCGATCTCCAACCTTCACGAGCTTCTGAGCACTATAAAATAGAGAAAATAAAACCTAGTAAGCATTTATAATAGGAATTAAACTTACCAATCTCATTTATTAAAATTAAACATACAATAACATGTTTTTCCATCAACTTGGCAAATTGCCTAAACACATACACTCAATCAAACAAGTTAATTACATAAGTCTCATGTGTATCAAATAAGCATATTTGAGCTCATCATAAAACAATTCATCAGATTACTCAGAATTATTCAAAAATATAATTTTATTTATCACATCGCTTTTTCTTGTTAAGAGTTTTATGTGTTGAATTACTGAAATATTGATGAATACTTAAATAGTACACTCAAGGTGTACATATCTATAAACCGTCAATTCTTATTTAGGGAACATAGTCTCGAGCCACATGTCAAGATGCTCAAACGAGCCATGTAATCATGTAACGGGACACTTATCTGAGCTAATCAGGAAACTCATAAGAATTTTTACTCAGGAAGCTCATAGAGCTTTTCAGATATCTCCGAAGAGATAATATTAGTGAGCTTCGGACAAGGTAACAGAGAGTTCAAGCGAGCTTAACGGAAGGCTAATGATGAGCTGCGTTTGTATCCGCATTATATACAGGTGGAACAACCAAAATGTGCAAGTGTACACAATCGCAAAGTAATAAAGTGACAAGTAAATGTCGAGTTATCGTACCCACAGGGAATGTGAAAAGAATTATTTATGAATGCTGTTTCAAACACTTTGGTGAAGAAAAATATTTTGCTTGAGGAGGGTGATTAAAAACTATGATTTTAAACTAAGTAGCTAAACAAATAAATCTCAAATGCACGATTTCAAAATACAATTTTAATCGAGATGACATAATTGTGTTAGATTAATTACATTTCTTATCTTAGAATTATTGAACTCATGTTTATATTGTTACGAATAAATTCACGGCAACTCGGTAATTTGCTAACTTATGAATATACTCACCTACCAAAATCCATTCATCTCTTGGACATATCTCTATGTCAATTCAATCGATTAAACAAATCTGAACAGGAAAATATGTTATAGCACATACATACTTATTAAATTGAAATAATCTCTTAAACATATCCCTATGTCAATTCAAACAGTTAACTCGATGTAATAAACACATAAAAGAGTATGTGAGGTAACAAAGTATCCTTACCTTGAAACAGTTTAATCACAATAATCTTGCAAGTTATGCAAGGCAATTGTATCGTCAGATACCATTGGTAATTTAACCCTCAGCTACCTTAGATGATTAAACATGCACTGATTAAGTACTATGTCTATTAATTACAAATTCAATCCGTTTAAATAATTAATTCAATAGTTACCTAACAATTGTAATGCAAGAATAATTTTGTCATGATTTTACTTAATCAAGCATCTTATCGAGGCCTATAACAACATAAACACAATTTTAACAATTTAAGAAGACGGAATGTGTAACATCCCGAACTCGACCTAGACGTTATGGCCGAATCTGGCGATGTCACATTAAAGTGTTTTTCGTAAAGTGTGATGTTGTTGAAAACATCTTTTCTATTTAATCTCTTGTGTGATCTTTGAGATGATTTTAAGATGTTCGTTCACTTTTAAAATGTAAGTCGTTTGTCAAAAAGGTAGTCATATTAAAACATCATTATTATATTTTTATTTTAAAAACGTTATTTCTTGCGAAAGCTCTTAAAACTAGTTGCATTTCGTGGTGTCTTTGAAAAACATTTATCTTTTGAAAACCCGCGTCTTTTCCTACTGCTGGCAATATTAAATCAAAAACCAATAGAAATACCAAATTAAAAATAAAATCCAAAGAGGCCTTATTACGATAAAAAATACCCAAAATAAAATTACTTATAATTTAAAAATCAAACAAGAAAGTATGTGTTGTTGTGTGGCCACCTTTGAGTCCCTCACAGCATCGATCCGCCCAAGCCTGGGGATTACCTGTACAGATAAATAGATGGGTGAGTTATGAAAACTCAGTGTGTAATCCCATATTAAATAACCAAACAGTGAGCATATAAAGTTTGGGCCTAAGCCCAATTCAGTAATGGTTCAGTCTCAGTTAGGGCCTTAGACTATTACAGTATCAGTATCAGTTTGGGCCTAAGCCCATCTCAGTGATAGTAATAGTACAGATATGCAATCAAGAGATCCTACCTAGCTAGCCTCTACACTCTATCTCCGTCCAACCCTGCACTCCATGTGGGAATATAATCAACCCACCCATCCCTACACACCAAGTAGTACCGGTTGCGGCACTAAACAGCATTTGCAATAGAGCTGCCAGTGCAGTACACTTCCTCCAATCATAATAAAACCCACCCCATGCAACACATCATGCATCATATCATGTCATGCCATAATATCATACATGTACTCAATGCGTCTAAAATGGCATGCTTAAATAGAATCATACATCACATAGGGGTTAATCAATCATTTTACCACATAGGGGCATAACAGTCATTTTATTAATTATAGGGTTTAGGTAAACTTACCGACCAAATAGTAGGCCTACAGTCGTCTCGGGTGACCCGTGCAACCTTAACATTTCAATAGTGAAAATAGGCCCAAGGCCTATATTGTGGGCCCACACGCCCGTGGGGCCCACACGACCCATAATGGCTTGGGCATGTGTATTACACAGCCTGGCCCAATAGTTTCCACTCGTCCTTGTAGTTTACCTGTGTGGGGTCCACATGCCCATGGGGCCCACACGACCCAGTTCGGCCCAATATGGCCTAATGCAGCCTCAGCCCACAAAATCGCTCATGGGCGCCATGTCGACAATATGCCCATGTTTAATCACTTGGCCCACCTACACAGCCACGAGCATGCCCATGTGGCGTCGACATTCACTCATTCCAGCTTTTATCGATTTTTATAGTCGGAGTTGAGTTTGAACACACTTGACGTGATTTGAAGTTAACCACACTCTAAATACTCCTATACCTACATTTAATCAGTTACCTAACTCATATATCAAATGGAATCTAACAGATATCCAAATCGATCATAATATTGACCTCTTTACCGAAAATCAATCAAAATCTCACCCTTGGTACTTAGGAGACGCACCAATCAACCTTGATCTCCACCTACATGAAAGACACAACCGTTTTATTAAAAATATACTTGGATTACAATTCAATCTTGACTGAACCGCCCTTACCATTAATGACAGAGCAGAATGTAATTCGGTGATGTAGTGAACCAAGAACCGAAGAGGAGGATTGAATTGAAAAAGTAAACAGAAGGGGTAACCACAAGAAGTGGAAAAGAGGAGAAATGGTGCTCAGAAAAGAGAAAAGCCAAAAGGGGCAGAAGTAAAGCAGAGAATTACCTATCAATATTCAGCCACCGAAATGTGCAAGAGGATGCAAAGCCTGCTAGAGGAAAAGAGGAAGAAACATAGAAGGGAAAATCGACAAGAAAGTAAGCAAAATGAGAAGAGGGATTTGTCCAAAAACTAAAAGATAAGAGAGAGGAAGAGAAGAAGTATTCGACCAAAGCACACAGGGAAAGGGTGACTGTTAAGAACCGATTGAGAGAGGGAAAAGAAGAAGCAATCAGTCAGTAAAAGAACACAAGGGAAGAGCAACCTTGGAATAAACAACCCGAATGATCCTTAGAAATAATTGGACCCAAGAAAGACGAAGAAGTAGCAAAAACCCAAAAGCAAAATTCGACACAATGGGGAAAAGGAGTGATAGAAACTGAAAATGGAGAGAACAACCAACCAAAACTGAAATCCTAAGAGCTAGGAGTTCAAATTCAGCACCAACACTCTCACTCCCTTCAAAATCCTATATTTTCCTCCCCAAATCCCTCCATACCGTCCACTCCTCCCTCAACCACTTAATTCAGAACCCACTATAACACTTCAATAGTTCAGGCTGACCAAAACTCCCACACGGCCTTAGTAGCAAAATAAAACACTCCCCTTGCGCATAGCAAGACTCGAACTCTAGACCTCAGCTTATAGTAACACGCCACTTATCCCCTAGACCAGTAGGCCCTTTCTGACATAAAATACCCACTTGAATTTGTAAGCCTATTGACTAAAGGCAGGGTTTATTCATATTAAAAACAAAACTTTTACACAAGCCAAGGTTTGAACCCAAGACTTCTCAGACTCTTCCCAGGACACTTAACCACTGAAGCGGACATGTAGTTGTGTAACAAAAACATATGGAAATAAACATTAAGGATTTTTGGGGTGTTAGAACTCTACCCCCTAAAAGAAAATTTTGGCCTCGAAATTTTAGCTGATCAGAATAGATGAGGGTATTGTTGTCGCATCGCCTCCTCAGGTTCCCACGTGGCCTCCTCAGAGCTATGATTATGCCAAATAACCTTAACCAGTGGGATAGACTTCCTCATTAAAACCTTTACATCACGCTCTAATATCTGAACCGACTCCTCCTCAAAAATTAGATCTGGCCTAACTTCAACCTCCTCAACAGAAATAACATGCGTGGGATTAGAGCGGTAGCACCTCAACATAGAGATGTGGAACATATCATGAATCCAATCCAACACTGGAGGTAACTCTAGCTGATAGGCAACCGGTCTGACATGTTTCAGTACACGGTAAGGCCCAATGAACCTAGGGCTCAACTTGCCCTTTCGTCCAAACCTCAGTACCTTCTTCCATGGCGAGACCTTGAGAAAAGCGAAGTTCCCCGTAGAATACTCAATCTCTTTACGCTTCAGATCTGCATACGACTTCTGTTTGTTTGATGTCGCCTTCAGTCAATCCTGAATTAGTCTAACTTTATCCTCAGTATCAGAAACTAATTTTGGGCCCAGAATACGCCGCTCGCCCAACTCAGCCCAACACGAAGGTGTACAACACCTACAACCATATAATGCCTCGTAATCTGCCATCTGTATGCTAGACTGGTAGCTCTTATTATAAGCAAACTCTTCTAGCGGTAAATACTCCTCCCAACTGCCTCGAAAATCAATCACACAACTCCTTAACATGTCCTCCAGTATCTAAATCACCCTCTTTGACTAACCATCTATCTGAGAATGGAACGCTGTACTGAAGTCCAACCTTGTACCCAGAGCTTCATGTAACTTCTTCGAAAACTGAGACGTGAAGCTAGGATCCCTATCAGATATTATGGAAACCGGTACCCCACGTAGTCTCACTATCTCAGACATATACGGTTTAGCCAGCTTCTGCAAGGAGTAATCAGTACGAACTGGTATGAAATGGGAAGATTTTATCAATCAATCCACGATGACCCATACTGAATCCTTCTTAGTAGGCGTCAGGGGCAGCCTACTAATGAAGTCCATAGTCACTATCTCCCATTTCCAAAGTGGAATTTTAACTGGCTGAAGCAACCCTGAAGGTAACTGATGTTTAGCCTTAACCTGCTGGCAAGTCAGACATTCACCCACGAAGTTGGTAGCTTCATGCTTAAGACCCAGCTACGAATATAACTCTCGAAGGTCCCGGTACATCATATTTCCACTAGGGTGCATAGTATAAGGACTATTATGTGCTTCTCGTAGTATAGACTGCCTCAAATCAGTATCCTTCGGAACACAGATTCTCCCACAGAAATAGAGCACCACTTTGCTATTCAACCTAAAATCTATATTATCACCACTTTCAACCTGTCGAAAACGAAGACCTAGTGACTCGTCCTCCAACTGTTTACCTTTAATCTGATCCAATCATGTTGGTTTAACTTGATGCTCGGCCAGCAAAATACCATCATTAAATAAATTAAGGCGAGCAAACATCGCCCTCAGATAAGTCATAGCTCTACGACTCAGTGTGTCTGCCACAACATTGGCCTTCCCAGGATGGTACTCAATTGTACAATCATAGTCTTTTAGCAGCTCAATGCATCTACGCTATTTAAGATTTAGCTCCTTCTGAGTAAGGAGATACTTGAAGCTCTTGTTATCAGTGTAAATGATACACTTCTCACCATACATGTAATGCCTCTAAATTTTCAGTGTGAATACCACTGTGGCCAACTCCAAGTTATACATTGGATAATTTGCTTCATACATCTTTAACTGTCGAGACGCACACCCTACTACCTTACCTTCTTGCATCAAAACACATCCCAAACCAACATGTGATGTATCGCTGTAGATAGTGAACTTTTTCCCAAACTCTGGCTGCATCAAGACAGGGGCCTCAGTCAGAACTTTCTTAAGCTTCTCAAAGCTCTCTTGTTGTTCATCAGTCCAGTTAAACGATACACCCTTACATAATAGCATAGTCAAAGGTGCTGCAATCAATGAAAACCCCTCTACAAATCACCGATAATACCCTGCCAGTCCCAGAAAACTGTGAATTTTAGATACAGTCTTAGGTGGCTTCCAATCCAAAACAACCTTAATCTCTCGAGGATCAACCCTAATCCCTCAGCAGATACCACATGGCCTAGAAATGTTACCTCTCGTAACCAGAACTCACACTTACTGAACTTGGCGTATAGTTATTTCTCCCTTAAAATCTACAAAACCACTCGGATATGTTCATCATGTTCATCCTCAGTCCTTGAAGACACCAAAATGTCATTAATAAAAACCACTATGAATTGATCCAGATAGAACTGAAACACTCGTTTCATCAGATCCATAAAAGCTGCTGGTGCATTCGCCAGTCCAAACGACATCACTAGAAACTCGTAATGACCATAACGAGTCCTAAATGTTGTCCTGTATACATCAGTGTTTGTAACCCTCAGTTGATGGTACCCTGACCGGAGATCAATCTTAGAGAAACCGAAGCTCCTCGAAATTGGTCGAACAGATCATATATCCTTGGAAGGGTATACTTATTCTTAATGGTCAATTTATTCAATTACCAGTGATCAATGCACATACACATAGATCCATCGTTTTTCTTCACAAAAAATCTAGTGCTCCCCATGGAGGCACACTAGGTCAGATGAACCAATGATCCAATAACACTTGAATCTGAGCTTTAAGCTCCACAAGCTCCTTCGGTGCCATTCTATAAGGGGCGATGGACACTAGAGCTATACCCGATAGGAGCTCAATCTCAAAATCAACTTCACAGTTTGGAGGTAACCTAGGTAGCTCATCAAGAAAAACATCCCGAAAGTCTTTAACTATTCTGATATCTTTAACAGAAGAAACCCCAGCTTCTGAAACACTAATGTAGGCTAGGTAAACCTCACAACCCTTCCAAACCCACTTCTCGGCCCTCAGTGCAGAGATCACATTTGACAAGTAGTTCCAGCGCTTTCCAATTACAACTACCTCGTCATCCTCCACAGTTCTTGGTACCATCCGTTTAGTAGTACAATCTAAGCTCAGTCGATGTTTAACCAGCCAGTCCATTCCCAGTATTAAATCAAATTCTTCTAAAGGAAGTTCCATCAAATTCGCCAAAAAGGTAACTCCTTGAACCTCCAAAGGTACATCTCTGAATAGTTTATTCACCCTCACCGACTGCCCCAAAGGACTCAGTACAGTAACCTTGCTCGTAGTGCTCTCAAACATGATACCTAAAGTCTCAGACACAGTACAAGCTATCTAGAATGAGTAGATCCTATATCTATCAATATAGTATAAGGTACATTATAGATAAAGAACATACCTATGATAACATTCGAGGTATCTCCATCCACTCGGTGACGTACAACATAAACTAGAGCTGGCTGCCTCACATTAGTATGACCAGCACCTCTGCCTGGTTCCCTCTGACCACGGCCTAAACCATTACCACCTCTGGCCTGACCACGGCCTCTCGATGGCTGCTGAACACCCCTCGGTAGTTGTACAGTACCCAAACCTGTAGCTTGCACCTGCTCGGGCCTCCATGGACGCTCTCTGATACGGTGCTCTAATGATCCGCATCTCAAACATGCCTTAGTCATTTTTTGGCACTCGCATTGATGCCGTCTCTCACAATCAGCATAGGGCTGCGGTCTAATAGCAGCAATAGGGCCCCTAACTCTGATCAGCCCATCAACTCTGGCCTTTTTCTTAGGCTTCAAAAAGGAACTTGAGGACTCCAAATCCCTCTTGTTCCTACCTTTCTCTTTCTTACGATTTAGTGCTCAGCGCACTTTACTTCCTCAGTGATCTTCGCTTTATCAAGCAAAGCAGCAAAATCTTGCTTCCTCTATGGAGCTATCAGAACCCATAAACTATCCCTAAGGCCGTCTTCGAAATGAACTCACCGCTTGTACTTAGCCGTCACCATCCCTAGCGTATAGCAGCTTAATCGTAAAAATTCAGCCTCATATTCAGCCACTATTTTATCCCCCTGTGCCAAATTCAGGAACTCTCTCCATCGGGCATCCACATAACTAGTACCCACATACTTTCCTTGAAAAGTAGTCTTGAAAAATTCCCAGGTCAGTCGATTAGGCTGAGTGCCCTCTTTAATCGTAAGCCACCACTAGTAAGCCTCATCTTTTAGCAGTGACACTGCACCCTTTAGTGTCTGCTTGGGGGTGCAATCAAGATCATCCATGATCCTTTCTGTAGCCTCAATATAATACTCAGCCAAACTAGGGGCAACTCCAGCACTACCCCTAAAAATCTCAGCTCCATTAGACCAGAGTCATTCCATAATCGACCCTCAGCCCACAGCACCAGTATTGGGTCCAGCGACCCTCTCCAAAATTTACAGCATAGCGTGGGACAGTGCATTGTCCCTAGTCATACAGCCATGAAGCTCAGTCTCAGTCACAGGTGAAACCGGTGCCTCCCTAGCTTCAACATTAGGCATGTGCCCATAGACGAGACCCAGCTCGAGCACCTCCACGGCCTCCGCCGCGGCCTCTTGTACCCCTTCCGCGAGTACATAGGTGCTCATTATCGAATTACGTTTTATCTGTATTAACAGTTTTATGCATCAATTTACAGTTTTAGTGTTTATTAATAGATATTTTATGGGAAATAGTATCAGTATTTTAGAGTTCATTTTCGTAGATCGCAGTCTTACTATAGTTTTTAGTTTACCCTAACTAGAGTATTTCAGTACAGTTTACTACCTATAGTAGTCCCAGCATTTCAGTTTAAACAAATAACAGTTTCAGAGGACTTATAGAATCAGCGCCGAAGACTCGGTGCACCACACATTCAGTATAACATTCAAAAATACTTCAAATCATTTAAAACAATTCTTTTAGAAATTCCAAGTTTTAAAAGAAACCCAAATCCACAGCCGAGTTTTGCAACCTGACTCTGATACCACTAAATGTAACACCTCAAACTCGGCCTGGACGTTATGGCTGAATCTAGCGATGTCACATTGAAGAGTTTTTCATAAAGTGTGATGTCGTTAAAAACCCATTTTCTATTTAATCTCTTGTGTGATCTTTGAGATGGTTTTAAGATGTTCATTCACTTTCAAAATGTGAGTCGTTTGTCAAAAAGGTAGTTATATTAAAACGTCATTATTATATTTTTATTTTAAAAACGTTATTTCATGCAGAAGCTCTTAAAACTAGTTGCGTGTTCGTGGTGTCTTTGAAAAACATTTATCTTTTGAAAACCCATGTCTTTTCCTACTGTTAACAGTATTAAATCAAAAACCAATAGAAATCCCAAATTAAAAATAAAATCCAAAGAGGCCTTATTATAATAAAAAATACCCAAAATAAAATTACTTATAATTTAAAAATCAAACAAGAAAGTATGTGCGATTGTGTGGCCACCTTTGAGTCCCTCGTAGCACTGATCTGCCTAAGCTTGGGGATTACCAATACAGATAAACAGATGGTTGAGTTATGATAACTTAGTGTGTAATCCCATATCAAATAATCAAACAGTGAGCATATATAGTCTGGGCCTAAGCCCAATTCAGTAATGGTTCAGTCTTAGTTTGGGCCTTAGCCCATTACAGTATCAGTATCAGTTTGGGCCTGAGCCCATCTCTGTGACAATAATAGTATAGATATGAAACCAAGAGATCCTACCTAGCCATCCTCTACACTCCATCTCAGTCCAGCCCTGCACTTTATGTGAGGATATAATCAACCCACCCATCCCTACACACCGAGTAATACTGATTGTGATACTAAACAGAATTTGCAGCAGAGCTGCCAGTACAATACACTTCCTCCAATCATAATAAAACCCACTCCATGCAACACATCATGCATCATGCATCATGTCATGTCATGTCATAATATCATACATGTACTCAATGCGTCTAAAATGGCATGCTTAAATACAATCATACATCACATAGGGGAAAATCAATCATTTTACTACATAGGGGCATAATAGTCATTTTATCAATTAAGGGGTCTAGGTAAACTTACTGACCCAACAGTAGCTCTACAGTCGTCTCGGGCAACCCGTGCAACCTTAATAGTCCAACAATAAAAATAAGCCCAAGGCCCATATTGCGGGTTCGCGTGGCGTGTGGCCCACATGGTCCATAATGGCCTTAGACGTGTCTATTACATAGCCTGGCCCAATAATTTCCACTCCTCCGTGTAGTTTACCTATATGGGGCCCACATGCCATGTGGCCCACATGGTCCAATTTGGCCCAATATGGCCCAATACAGCCTTAGCTCACGAAACCACTCATGGGTGGCCATGTCGACAATATGCCCATGTTTAATCACATGGCCCACCTACACGGCCGCGAGCTCGCCCATGTGGGGTCAACATTCGCTCATTCCGGCTTTTGCCGATTTCTATAGTCGGAGTTGCATTTGTACACACCTGACGTGATTTGAAGTTAACCGCACTCCAAATACTCCTGTACCTGAATTTAATCAAAGCCATTTATTCAGTTACCTAACTCATATATCAAATGGAATCAAATAGAGTTCCAAATCAATCACAATAGCCACCTCCTTACTGAAATCAATCGAAATCGCACCCTTGGCTCTTAAGAGACACACCAATCACCCTTGATCTCCTCCTACACGAAAGAAACAACCTTTTTATTAAACCTATACTTGGATTATAATTCAATCTTGACTGAACCTCACTTACTGCTCAACACGACCTTCATTCAGTAATTTATGATTCATTACAATAATACCTAAAACACTTACCAACAACGAGAGAGCATAATGTAATTCGGTGATGCAGTGAAACAAGAACCAAAGAGGAGGATTGAACTGAAAAAGTAACCAGAGGGGGTAACGAAAAGAAGAGGAAAAGCGAAAAAATGGTGCTCAAAAAAGAGAAAAGTTGAAATGGGCAGAAGTGAAGCAGAGAATTACCTATCAATATTCAGCCATCGAAACGTGCAAGAAGATGCATAGCCTGCTGGAGGAAAAGAGAAAGAAACAGATAAGGGAAAATCGACAGGAAAGCAAGTAAAATGAGAAGAGGTATTTGTCCAAAAACCAAAAGATAAGAGAGGGGGATAGAAGAAGAAGAAGCACACAGGGAAAGGGTGACTGTTAAGAACTGATTGAAAGAGGGAAAAAAAGAAGCAATCAGTCAGCAATAGAACACAAGGGAAGAGCAACCTCAAAATAAAAAAACACAGAAAAAGAGAAAAACCCAAATTATCCCCATCAATAATTGGCCCTAAGAAGAGAAAAAATAAAAAGAGAGAGAAGTAGCAAAAACCCAAAAGCAAAATTTTCACAATGGGGAAAAGGAGTGACAGAAACTAAAAATGGAGAGAACAACCAACCAAAACTGAAATCCTGAGAGCTAGAAATTCCAATTCGACACCAACACTACCATTCCCTTCAAAATCCCATATTTTCCTCCCCAAATCCCTCCTTACCATCCACTCCTCCCTCAACCACTTAATTTAAAACCCACTACAACACTTCAATAGTTCAGGTTGACCAAAAATCCCACATGCCCTTAGCAGTAAAATAAAACACTCCCCTTGCACATAGCAGGACTCCAACTCTAGACCTCAGGTTACAGTAACCCGCCACTTATCCCCTAGACCAGCAGGCCCTTTCTGACATAAAATACCCACATTTATTTATAAGCCTACCGACTAGAGACAGGGTTTATTGATATTAAAAACAAAACTTTTGCACAAGCCAAGGCTTGAACCCAAGACTTCTCAGACTCTTCCCAAGACACTTAAGCACTGAAGCGGACATGTAGTTGTGTAACACAAACATATAGATATAAACATTAAGGATTTTTGGGGTGTTACAGAATGAAATCAACCTAACATGAATTAAATTCAAGATAAATTAATTAAATTAACCATTCCAACAACATAAATATTCATAGATATGTTCATCATAACAACAACGAAAATTAAAGAGATAGGGAACAAGAATCAAATCTGGTTTTTTTTTGTGGCTTCGATAGCTTGCTTCGCTCTTCGTTCTCTGTTGTCCTCGTCAATCAAAGCTCCTATGAACACTTCAATTTTTCTCCAAAATGGCTAATGAACACCCTTTTTCCAAGGGAAGAAATTAGCAAGAGAGTAAGAGAATTTAAAATGGCGAAGAAGAGAGAAAGTGGAAAGAAGAGAGAAAAGATGTGAATGATTTGAGGTGTGTTGAATGATCAGCCAAAAGGGGTTTATAGCTGAAGATGGCTGCTAAAATTAGCTAAGCCATCCCTTGGCCGGCCACTCATGTGGCAAGGTTGATAGTTCCAATTTTGCTAAATTTGGCTTGGGGCATATCTACAATGCCACCAATTGTGGAGGGGTTTGAATGAAACTTGAACAAGTCTTTGAAGGCCTCTTTGCAATCTCAAATAATCAGCTAATAAGCTAATTTGGGTCAGCTCTTGGGACGATTTTGGGCTGTCCATTTCTTGGGCGGTTCAGTTCACTTGATTCAGTTCAACTGGACCACTTTTTCATAATTAATTAATAATAGTTATTAACTTAAATTAAATTGGATATAAATTAAAATTAATTATTATTATGAATTAATACATATAATTTTGGGCCGTCTTAGGCTGAAATTTAGTTCACCTCGATACTTCAAATTGCTTCTCTGTTTTGTGCTTCTTCCAATTTCTGCCGAGCCATTTTTCGCCCTGTGTGGAAATCTGTTGAAAAGAACCAAAATTCATAAAAAATAATTATAAAATTAACTAAAATTCAACATGTTCATATTTTAAGTTCACTTTAATTATTTTATAAAAATTAATTATTTTTCGACAAGAATTTTATAGAAACTGTATGATTTTAAGTTAAAAAGGGTATGTAAAAATGCTTAAATTTCCATGTTTCCACACCCCCAAACTTAATTCATTGCTCGTTCCGAGTAATGCACAAATTGAAAAAGAATTTCTCGAAAACACCTTTGAAAAATTCCTTCAGAACAACATTTTTCCCTGAATTATGAACTTAATATACTTATACTCAGAAACAAGAAATTTGATAGTTATGCTTACTTAAGTATACATATCGTTCAAATTAATCTCAATCATTCTTATGATAGCCAAAAATTAGACTAAATGTTTCCTAATAAAGTCATGTTAACCCTTACCAATTTAATTTTATTCCCTTATTCAAGATTAAGCTGCAATCATTAAGTTTAACTTATGCCTTCATATGTTACATGCAACAATTTATCTCCACTAATGTAGGTAGCATTGGAACTTGAATCAATAGGCCTTTAACAAGGTTGTAATGTGGCTGGGCTTAGGGGTAGGTAGAAGATAGATAATTTTAGGCTAAAAACCCTAGGCTCAGCTTGTATCGGACATTCGAAATAACTACCTTCTATACATCAACATTCTTTGCTTTCACATGCTCTTTTGTACCTATTATTTTAAAAACTCATGCTTTTTTTTTACACGAGCGTTTTACTATATGTACTATAATTTTAGAGCTTTTGATACTTCTTTTCAATTCCCCCAAACTTAATTTCAAAGAATACTTTGAATAGTACTGAGTCTAGTGTTTGAAACAATTTTAAGATAGTTAAGAGAGAAATGATGGCTAAATTTGCAAGGGTTCAAATAAAATTAGGCCATATAGTCTCAAAGTTAGGTTTCAACAGACAAAAATTTCATCATGGTTGGCTTGAAAGGCTCAAAGGGTCCAAAAAACAATTCCCTAAATCATTTTCAACATTCCATGCTTCCTAGGATTTCGCCTTAAGAAACTACTAAGTCAATTCTAAAGACTTAAACTTTCATGTACGTCTAACTTTCCCAAGGAATAAAAAATTTTATGGTACGATTTGCATGCTTTATTAAAAATGCATTTATGTCATTATTAAGCTAACATAATAATTTTTGAAATTTTTGAACTTTATTTATACTGAAGTTTAGCATACTTAACAAAGTTTCAAATTTTTGAACAAAATATATCCTAATCATAATTAAAAGGAAAATTTATTCTAAGTGGAAATAATTTTTTGGTCCCCCTACTTAAGAAGAAACAATGTCCTCATTGTTAAAAGTGAATAGATACTATACACCAGGTAGGATTCTAGAAAAGTGGAGGTGAGTCAAATTGACTGCTTAAGTACCAAGCTCTCTCAAGATCGAATCCTAGACATGTATATACTTATTGCCACATTTTATACTTTGCAACTTGTTCATTTTTATTCATGATTTCCATCTCTTGCTTTATTATGAAAAAATAAAAATTCCTACTTAAGCTTAATCCTAAAATGACCTAAGAATAGAAATAAAATAAAGTCAAGATCCTCCCTTTTATTTATTTACAGATTCTTCCGAATTTGACTCATCTTTTGCTCCATCATTATTGCTTTTGCGTGAATCGCTTCGCTCCTTCTTCGATAGTGGACTCCATGCTTCAAATATGAGATCTGAAAACTCAGGCACAAAAATAAATACGTCATTGTATATTTTTGTAAAAGCGCTTCTCATTGAGTCATCCCTTATTTTTAAGTATCTCCAGTAAGCTTGTTGCTGCCACTGCATATGTTGCATTATGTCCATCAATTTTGACAGCTCATCTCGAATATCTGGGCGAGGTGATTGAGCTTTGAACTTTGAAGTTTAGACATCAGGTTCAGCTTCTGGTTCCACTGGTCTGCCTTATCTGGGACTACAGCTGATTGCATTGTGAGATCTTCTTCTTCTTTAGGGTCCTCACTTTCTTCAACTTGTTACTGTAGAATAGGTTCTACAGCTATTCCGTAGAGGTCCCAATCTGTGATTGTACCCTGGCTATAGGCTATCTTCTTTACGTTTGCAAGAATTTTAGCTTTCAAGTACAGAATTGTTATCGTAAAAGGAAAATAAGCTCGGCCAGAATGTCTAACGGCACTATTCCACATTTCTCTCAGGATGACTTTTCCCACATTAATGGTCTTTCCAGTTAAAATCGAGTATAATAAGACCATTCTCTCTAATGAGATTGTAGTCTCATGTGAGCTAGGAATAAGGCTGAAACGGATGAAATAGAACCATACCTTTGCAAGTGGTGTCAAATATTCTCTTCGACAAGTGTGGATTCCTTGCTTTGACACAGTCCACTTAGAATCTAGAACTGTAAGTTCTTCGAGAATTTCTTGCAAATTTTCCGGCTCTATATTGCTCATCAAGGAAGAATATTTGTCATTTTCGAAATCAGGCAATTCAAAGAGCTCAATAATAGCGTTTGAAGTTCTTGGTACCTTGATTCTGCGAACTAGAAATTCCGTCAACTCACTTGAGGTTAAATTCGAATAGAACTTGTGCACTAACTCCTCATCCACACTAGGTCAGTTCTCACAAAACAACTCCTAATTGAGAGTTTCAGCAACCTGACGAATACGCACTATAAAATTAATATAGTTGCTTTCTTTCAAGGTGAAGCCTTTCTCTAGATGCATCTGTTGATTCTTGAAGATACTCCCTATCTTGCTTTGGCTTCTTCACAGTGGAACTTGTTTTATGATTTGTCAATTTAGACGGATGCACGAGTTCTCTTATGAGGCATGATTAACCTGATTATAAGATGGTAACAATTATTTTCTCAAAATTTTAATTAATATAAAATATTAGTAATTCAATAAATTGAAAAATTATATAATTGAATAAAATTAAAATTTAGGAGAAAAATTGGTCTTACTACCTTTTTTTGTAAAAAAAAATTAAGAACTGTTAAGAAAATTAATTTTGAATCAAAAGATGGCAAATTAAAAGAGGTTGGGAGGTTTTTGGCTAAGGATGGGTGAAAGGGTGGTGTGTCGCTCAGGTGTGCAAAGAAGCAGCATGGAGTAGTGGATGTGTGCAGTGTGTAGATCATTGAGTAGGCCCGGTGTGGGACACGGTCTGGCCAGTAGGGGCTAAAGCGCCAGGCGCGCCAAGGAGCAGCTAGGTGCTGAGAAGGCGTGTAACACCCCATACCCTTCAATCCACGTCGGAGTGGAGTACGAGGCATTACCTGACTCGATCTCATGCACACAAACATTCCCAAGTCACAAAAACTCGGCCCAATCCGAAACTTTTTCAATTTCTACTTTAAACTTCTTATTATGGGCCTACGAGCCCTTAATCGACCATTAAAACTATTCGGGACCATTTCAGGTCTTTAAATCATTTATTGAAATTTTACCATTGAAACAAGACACACGCCTGTATGAAAGGGTAACACGCCTGTGTGGAATTAATTCTAAATACACACCTGCAGGGGTTTTTACACGGCCTGGCACACACCCGTGTCCCTGGCCCGTGTCCTTCACACAACAATGACACGCCCGTGTGCAAAAACATGGACATTCTGTTTCTGACATCAGCATCCCCAAAATGTCACACAGCCAAGGCACACGCCCGTGTGCTAGGCCGTGTCTATCACATAGCTGAGACACACGACCATGTTTCTGTCCGTGTGTTTACTACCATGTATACTGACTTTAAATTTTATGTGTATGGGATACACAGCTAGACCACACACCCATGGGACAGATCGTGTGTCACACACGGCCCAGACACACGCCCATGTGTCTAAACATATGGACAATATAAATCTATTTACCAAGCCTCTATGCCACCCTTACTTACACAACCTACACATTAGCAACCAAAACTAATACAAGGCTATCTTATGCAACCAAATCAGCCAAAATAAACAACATTCCATGTATTCATTTTACTCATCTATGAATATAACATCTTTGTATATAAATGAAAATGAATATTAGCCATCATTTGAGGCTTAATACAAAATGGGGGATTTATCCCAAGCCAACACATTTAGCCAAATTACTAATAACACAAAACACATGTCTAATCCCCTATACATTCCATTTCAAAAATATAAATCAAACTATACTGAATGCTTCGATTGATAGTGTGATCGATATCTCTAACTTTCGATGATCCTCGAGCTAGTTAAGCGGCACTATAAGAAAATAAAATGAAAAGGGAGTAAGCAAATAGCTTAGTAAGTTGCACATAAATAAATATACAACTTTACCAATTATTAACAAGCTCATGATAAAAAAGAGGGCATAAGCATAACTTACTCATCACTATCCATACAAATCACATAGAATATACGTTGAGCTCACATTTTATATAGACCAATTAGGTAGTTGTACCACTCGCAACACAGTTATACTTTCCTCAATAACTGAAGCTTATAAGTTTCACTGTTAAACCATTCGGAACACTACTAGATATTCATTAAGCCTAAAATGTGGGTAAGGTGCTGATGGCATGTCCCGAACATGGTCTTACACTGATACATCTTGCAGCCAATGCATGTCCCTGACATGTCTTACACTGGCTTACATCTCGAGGCTGATGCATGTCCCAGATATGTCTTACACTAGCACTCGTCTCAATATCGATGCCATGTCCCAGACATGGTCTTACACTGGCTCTCATAATATGGTCGATGCATGTCCCAGACATGTCTTACACTAGCCCACAATAACCCATATGTCATGGCATGGATATCCGATTTGTTTCGTAGGTTCAAACGGGAACTCTACTATCTTTATTTCCATCATGCTTTCTCAATTCCTCAATCAAGCAACTCATGCTATATTAAATTTCAAATACAATTCAACACATACATTAGCATTGTAGCTGTATTATTTATATACAACTTACCTTGGATTACAAAAAGTAGGTGATTAGACGGTTTAGTCTAATTGCTTGGTTTTCCCCCGATCTAGGTTCGAATTCGGTAATTCTTGATCTAGAATAACAAAATGCACTTATTTAGTCACTTTATCGATCTAAGCATTCAATAATTCATACTTGGGCAAAATTACCAATTTGCCCCTAGACTTTGACAAAATGACCATTTTACCCCTAGGTCCGAAATTCTATTTTTATCAAATTTCTTCGCATTTTAACCCTAGAAGAACCTTTTTTTCTCTTATAGAAACTCTAAATTCTCATTATATTACACATTTATAATCTACTTTACAACTTATGTAAACTAGTCGTTTTTAGGTATTTTCATGAAAATCCTTTCACAAAAGTTGTTTATCACACCATTAAGCTGCATATTCTTCCATAAAATTTTAGAACACACCCTAAATATTCTCATGAAAAGACCCTATACCTTCAACCATTTGCAAAATAGTCCCCTCATTTGAAAGCTTATGCTTCAAGGGTCTGAAAAATGTAAAAATCTTCGACAAAGGGTATGAAAATCACTTACTTCTAGAGATGATAAGTTGCTGCAAATTTCAAGCTTCAAAACCTTCATATGGCTGGTAAAAATTGGTGAAGAAGGAAAATAAAGAGGATGTGGACTTTGTTTTATTTTAATATTAAAACTAGTCAAAATTGGTGACCAAAACTCACCTAATTTTGACTTTCTCAACAATTTGTCTCCTATGGCCAGCCAAGCTATCTCTATAGGGTCTAATTTCCTTTTAAAGACCCCAAATTTATAAATTCTAACTATTTGACACTTCTAGCTATTAATTAAAGACTTTTACACTTTATGCGATTTAGTCTTTTTTCTGCAATTGGGCTCACAAACATCAAAATTAACTTACCAAAATTTTCATACACTAATACAAACATGTAATGACTCCAAAATAATAATAAAATAATTTATTCGACTCCATATTTGTGGTCCCAAGACCAATATTCTGACTAGGCCCTAAATCGGGTTGTTACAAGGCGCGCGATGGAGCAGGCATGCCCGAGGTACGGGTACGGCATGTGATGGAGCTAGGGCTGCTGGCCGAATGGCTGGTAGGTAGCTACGACACTTAGGGAATTTGGTGTTTAGAGGGAATAGTGTATGAATGAAAAAAATAAGAAGAGATGGGTGGTATTTATAGTGAAGGGAGTAGGAACTAAAGTAGAATTCTTAGTATAATTTGATAATTAAAAATTCTAAGTTCCAATTCTACTCAAAGTAAATAAAAATTAATAATTAAATTATTATTTGGTATTAATTTATTAAGAAAAAACTTATAAAATAAAATATGATTAAATTAAAACTAATTCTAACTCTATATAAAGTTAATAAAAATTAATATATATTATAATGGATATAATTATATATTAATAATTATCATTTTTATTAAACTAAAACATTTATTCTAAAAGCCTTTTGAAAATATTTACAAAAGAGTCATCTAATTTTAATATTTACAAAAGAACAACCACATTTTGAAAATTATTTAATTAAGTACCTAGACTTAAAGAAAATCTGGAATTGAGTTGCAATTTAAAACTTGGGTCAAAATTGACCCTTTTATTTGAAACTAAAAATTTATTTTGCCATTTAGGGGATAATTTCTAGAAAAATTATGTCAAAATCAATTCCCAAGAAAGATTGGAGGGGTCACAAGCGGTCTCGCTTAAGTTCCAATCTCCTAGATAGAATTTATTTAAACATACTAATCCCGAAAATATACCCTAAATCATTTATTCAAAAAGAAGAACAAGAAAAATTAAATATCTAATAAAATGAACGAGATTTGATTTCGTTCAATTTTATCTCCTCAGTAGTGTTTCAAGCGTTGAGCATTAACTCGAAAATTACCTCCCTTACCTTGAAGTTGAACAAATTTGTACGGATAAACTCGATGAATCATAAATAGACCGGACCAACGTGATTTTAACTTACCTGGAAAGAACTTTAATCTGAAATTAAATAACAAAACTTGTTGACCTGCTTTGAATTTAGGAACTCGAATGTGCTAGTCATGCCATTTTTTAAGTTTCTCATTGACCAATTTGGCATTTTAGTATGAGAACATTCAGAATTCTTCTAATTCATTGAGCTGGAGCATCTGTTTCTCTTTAGCAAGCTTAATATCCAAGTTGAGTTATCGGAGAGCCCAGTAAGCTTTGTGTTCTAACTCCAAAGGTAGATGACAGGCTTTCCCAAAGACTAACCTATAGGGTGACATCCCTAAAGGTGTCTTGTATGCTGTCCTGTAAGCCCATACAACATCATCCAGTCTTTTGGATCAATCTCGTTGGTTCAAGCAAACTACCTTCTCAAGTATGCCTTTGATCTCGTTGTTTGCTAGTTTAGCTTGCCCATTCATTTGTGGATGGTAAGCTGTAGCGACCTTTTGTTTCACTCCATGTTTATCTAATAACCATTTCAACCACTTGTTTACAAAATGGGACCCTTCATCACTGATGATGGCTCTTGGGGTTCCAAACCTTGTGAACACATGTTTTTGCAAAAACTTCATCACAACCTTAGCATCAGTTGTCGAATATGCTTTAGCCTCAATCTATTTAGATATGTAGTTTACAGCTACCAAGATGTACTTGTGACTAAAAGACGAAGGGAAAGGACCAAGAAAGTTAATACCCCAAACATCAAATAATTCTACCTCAATGATGTTTGTTTGAGGCATCTTATTTTGTTGGTGACATTTTAGACCATTTGATATCGATCACAACTTTTTACGTAAGCATATGCGTCTTTGAATAGTGGTGGCCAAAAAAATCCGGCTTGCAATACCTTGGCTGTAGTATGTGTACCTCCGAAGTGTCCCCCACTTAAAGCTGAGTGATAATGGTATAAAATCTTATGTACTTCATCTTCTGCCACGCATCTCCTGATCATTTGATCTGCACACTTTTTAAACAAGTATGGTTCTTCCCTGAAATAGTACTTCACATCGTGAAGAAACCTTTTCCATTAATGATACATCTTATCAATTACCTTCAAACCACAAGCTAAATAGTTAGCAATATAAGCAAACCAATAGGTATTATGGACATGATTTACCTTCAGTATGTGTTCATCTGGAAACGTCTCTCGAATTGGTATAAGAGGAGAGTTCCCTTCTTGCGGCTCCAATCTAGACAAGTGGTCTGCTACTTGGTTCTCCACTCCCTTTCGATCTTGAATTTCTAGATCAAACTCTTAAAGTAGAAGTACCCATGGGATCGGTCTCGGCTTAGCGTATTTCTTGGGAAGTAAATACTTAATTGTCGAGTGGTCAGTATAGACAGTCACTTTGGTACCTACAAGATAAGATCAAAACTCGTCAAAAGAAAACACAATAGCAAGTACCTCTTTCTCTGTTATCGTATAATTCAGTTGAGCTCCTGTTAGAGTTCGACTTGCGTAGTAGATAGGATGAAAAACTTTGTTCCTTCACTGGCCCATAACAGCTCCTATCACGAAGTCACTTGCGCCACACATCAATTCAAATGGCAAACCCCAGTCTGGTGTGACTATTATTGGTGCTGTAACTAATCGAATCTTCAAATCGTTGAAAGCTCTTAAGCACTCTTCATCAAATTTGAACATTGTGTCCTTCTCCAATAATTTGCATAAGGGTTTAGCAATTTTGGAGAAGTCCTTGATGAATCTCCGATAGAAACTGGCTTGGCCCAAAAAGCTCGTAACACCCTTTACAGATGTTGGTGGTGGGAGTTTCTCAATAACATCTACCTTTGCTTTATCAACCTCTATTCCATGTCTTGCTATTCGATGCCTTAGAACAATACCTTCTCGTACCATGAAATGGCACTTTTCCCAGTTGAGTACGAGGTTTGTTTCTTCGCATCGCCTTAGTACCTTGGTTATATTGGCTAGGCAATCATCATATGTATCTCCAAATACTAAAAAATCATCCATAAAGACTTCCAAATATTTCTAATCCATGTCAGTAAAAATAGACATCATACATCTTTGAAATGTAGCAGGTGCAATACATAAACTAGATGGCATGAGCCTAAATGCGAATGTACCATATGGGTAGGTGAATGTTATCTTGTGGTAATCTTTTGGTGCTACTGTAATCTGGTTATACCCCGAGTATCCATCGAGAAAATAGTAGTTGTCTCGCCCTGCGAGTCTATCCAACATTTGGTCCAAAAAGGGTAATGGAAAGTGATCCTTCCTAGTCGCCTTGTTCAGCTTCTGGTAATCGATGGAAATTCTCCATATTGTAACCATTCTACTCGGTATCAACTCATTATTCTCATTTTCAATGACCGTGATACCTCCTTTCTTTGGCATGCACTGGACCGAACTTACCCATGAACTATTTGGGATGGGGTAGATTATACCCGCACTTAACCACTTGATGATTTCTTTCTTGATGACGTCCTTCATGATGGGGTTCAGTCTTCAGTGTCCATAAATCATCCCTTTTTCTCTATCTTCCAGGATAATCTTGAGCATGCATACAGATGGTCTAATTCCGCGAATATCGGCTATGGTCCATCCGATAGCCTTCTTGAATTGTTTCAATACTAGGATGAGTTTCTCTTCTTACTCAGTAGTTAATTCTGCTGAAACAATCACAGGCAGAGTAGAAGAGTTACCTAAATAAACATATTTCAAATGTACGGGAAGTATCTTCAATTCTAATTTAGGTGGGTCCTCGATTGACACTTTTGGTTGGGCATAATCCCTTTTCTCTATTTCCAAAGATTCAAAGTGGGATTGCGGATTAAATCCCCTTTGGTTAGCTTCTAAGCTAGATAGTCATCCTCCTCTTCATCATTTGGAGGATCTAATGTCAACATTCATTCCAATGGGTCCCCAACATAGTTGAGTTCCTTTTCCATGATTAAATCCTCTAAATCGAACACTGCAGAACAATCATCAATTGTGTCTGGAAATTGCATAAACTTAAAAACGTTAAATGTGAGCTGATCATCCTGAACATGCATAGTAAGCTCGCCCTTCTACACATCAATAAGGGTCCTTCCGGTAGCTAAGAATGGTCTTTCAAGGATGACTGGCACCTCTTTGTCAGCTTCAAAGTCTAGAATCACAAAGTCAGCTGGAAAGATAAATTTCTCTACATGTACCAATACGTCCTTGATTTTTCCTTCTGGATGTGCTAAGGATCGATCTGCCACCTATTCCCAACTTCCTAAATATTTACAAGGGCATCAAGTTGATACTTGCACCTAAGTCACATAGTGCCTTTCCACAATATGTTGCTCTAATGTTGCAAGGTATGGTAAAACATCCAGGATCCTTCAACTTTAGAAATAAATTGTTTTGAAGATATGCATTGCATTCCTTTGTTAGGGCTATGATCTCAAATTCTCCAAGCCTTCATTTTTTAAACAGGATATCCTTAATGAATATGACATAGTTCGGCATTTGTTCAAGTGCTTCAACCAACGGGATGTTGACATGAAGTTGCTTGAGTACGTCTGGGAACTCTTGAATTGGATTTCCTGCTTCTGTTTCTGAAGACTTTGAGGGTCGGGTGGTGGAAGTTTCTTTACTGGAACTGATTGATTCATCTTCTGTGGCAATTCTGCATCTAACGAAGTTATTGGTTTATCAAAATTAGCTGGTTTCGAAGTCACCTTATCAAATTTTGTAGATTTCAGTTCTTGAGAAAATGGAATTTCAACACTCGGTTGAACTTCCTCTGAGTCTTGAGCATCAGCTAGCTCCTTATGAACTTCGATAGTGTTGAGCTCTAATGTCTTTTCGCTCCTCAGTGTCAATGTTTTACAATGCTCCTTGGATTCCTCGAATTCTCCACATCACTAAGTAAAGCACCTTGTGGTCGGTTTCTGAGTTCAGTAGCAAGCTGGTCCATTTGGTTTTCCGAATTTATCAATTTAGCTGCTTGGCTTTGAATTAAGGCATCATTCTTCGCCATGTATGCCTTTAACAAATTTTCTACGCTATTGGATGGTTCAGCTTGGGTTGGTTTCTGAACTTGTTGGGGAAAACTAGGTGGCTGGCTTCATCTAGGTTGGACGTAAGTGTTACTGGTTCCAATCCCTTGGTTACTCTAGGAAAAATTCAGGTAGCTTCACCATGATAGGTTATAGAAATTGGATTGCAGTCCTTGCCTTCCTCGATTTTGGTTCTGGTTACCCATGTAATATACGGATTCTGGGTTCAATGGACATTCTTTCAACAAATGTCCTTCCCCACAATAGACACAGGCTATATTTTCAAATTTATTTGGTGGCTATGCTCCAAAACTATTACACCCATTAGTAGTACGATTTTTTAACATTGAGGATATTGATGATACTTGAGATGCGAGTGAAGTCAGAGCATCTACTTCATGTATTCCAGCAAGTCGTCTTCCTGACGCTGCTCGATTGGTTGGCCGTTGGTAATTGTTGCTGTCAATCCTCTCAATGATTTCATAAGCCTTATTATAAAACTTAGAAAGGATAGCACCGTTAGCAGAAGCGTCAACTACCATCCTCGTCTGAGCATTGAGACCATTATAAAATGTCTCAAGTTGGATGCAATGTGGGATTTTGTGATGGGGGCACTTTCGTAATAATTCTTTGTACCTTTCACATGCCTCATACAAGGACTCATCATCCATTTGTTGGAAATTAGTGATCTCGTTCCTCAACTTAGCATTTTTGCTAGGCAAGAAATACTTCATAAGGAATCTTTTTGCTAACTCTTGTCATGTGGAAATTGAATTTGGTGGCAATGAGTTCAACCAGGCTCGAGCTCTGTCCTTTAGTGAACATGGGAATAGCTTTAATTGTAATGCATCTTCGAGTACTCCTGCTAACTTGAAAGAATCACTCACCTCCATAAACAATCTTAAGTGTAGATGAGAATCTTCAATAGGCATTCCACTGAGTTGGCCCACTGTCTGAAGCGTCTGGAACATGACAGGCTTCAGATCAAACTATTTTGCCTCAATTTTGGGTCTCCTAATACCTGAATTAAGATCATGAAATACTGGTACGACATACTGTCTTAAAGCTCTATCCTTATCATCAACAATAAGGATAGGATTTTGAGTAGGGTTTGTTTCGTTTCCTTGATTTGGATTTTCGAAGTTCATTTCTTAGGTCCTTCTCTGACTTGCTTGTCTTCTTCGTTGTCGAAAAGCTCGTTCAATCTCAGGGTCTACAGTGAGTAAATTTATGATTCAGTCAATACTCATAAAGACCTAAAATAATCACAGAAAAATTAATGAAGTTAAAATTTAGACAGAAAATTAAACCAAAATGCAAAACTAACAAATTCACAAATAATGACTTTTTAAAACTGTCCCCGACAATGGCACCAAAAACTTAGAATGATAGAAATGTGCAAGTTTACGCAACCACAACAAGTAATAAAGTGACAAGTAAATGTCGAGTTAACGTACCCACAGGGATTGTGAAAAGAATTATTTATTAATGCTGTTTAAAACACTTTAGTGAAGAAAAATATTTTGTTTGAAGAAGGTGATTAAAAACTAAGATTTTAAACTAAGTAGCTAAATAAATAAATCTCAATTGCATGGTTTTAAAATACAATTTTAATCAAGATGACATAATTGTGTTAGATTAATTACATTTCTCATCTTAGAATTATTAAACTCATGTTTATATTGTTACGAATAAATTCACAGCAACTCGATAATTTGCTAACTTATGAACATACTCGCCTACCAAAATCCATTCATCTCTTGGACATATCTTGATGTCAATTCAATCGATTAAACAAATCTTAATAAGCAAATATGTTATAGCACATACATACTTATTAAATTGAAATAATCTCTTAAACATATCCCTATGTCAATTCAAACAATTAAATCGATTTAATAAGCACATAAAAGACTATGTGAGGTGACAAAGTATCCTTACCTTGAAATAGTTTAATCACAATAACCTTGCAAGTTATGCAAGGCAATTGTATCGTCAAATACCATTGCTAATTTAACCCTTAGCTACCTTAGAAGATTAAACATGCATTGATTAAGTACTGTGTCTATTAATTACAAATTCAATCTGTTTAAATAATTAATTCATTAATTACCTAACAATTGTAATGCAAGAGTAACTTAGTCATGATTTTACTTAATCAAGCATCTTACCGAGGCCTAAAACAACATAAACAACAATTTTAACAATTTAAGAAGACAGAATGCAATCAACCTAAGATGAATTAAATTCAAGCTAAATTGATTAAGTTACCCGTTCCAACAACATAAATATTCATAGATATGTTCATCATAACAACAACAAAAATTAAAGAGATAGGGAACAAGAATCAAATCTGGTGTTTTTCGGTGGCTTGACTAGCTTGCTCCGTTCTTCATTCTCTATTGTCCTCATTGATCAAAACTGCTATGAACACTTCAATGTTGCTCCAAAATGGCTGATGAACACCCCTTTTCCAAGGGAGGAAATCGGCAAGAGAGCAAGAGAATTTAGAATGGTAAAGAAGAGAGAAAAGATGTGAATGAATTGAGGTGTGTTCAATGATCAGCCAAAGGGGGGTTTTTATAGCTGTAGATGGCTACTAAAATTAGCTAAAAATAGCAGCCAAAGAGCCATCCCTTGGCCGGCCACACATGTGGCAAAGTTAATGGTTTCAACTTTGCTAAATTTGGCTAGGGGCATATCTACAAAGCCACCAATTGTGGAGGGGTTTGAATGCAACTTGAACAAGTCTTCATAGGCCTCTTTGCAAGCTTAAATAATCAGCTAATAAGCTGATTTGGGTGAGCTCTTGGGACGGTTTTGGGCTGTCCATTTCTTGGGCGGTTTGGTTCAATTGGACCACTTTTTCATAATTAATTAATAATAATTTATTAGCCCAAATTAAATTGGATATAAATTAAAATTAATTATATTATGAATTAATACATATAATTTTAGACCGTCTTAGGCTGAAATTTAGTTCACCTCGATACTTCAAATTGCTTCTCTGTTTTGTGCTTCTATCAGTGTCTGTCAAGCCATTTTTCGCCCTTTGTACAAATCTGTCGAAAATAACCAAAATTCATAAAAAATAATTATAAAATTAACTAAAATTCAACATGTTCATATTTTAAGTGAACTTTAATTATTTTATAAAAATTAATTATTTTTCGACAAGAATTTTATCGAAACTGGATGATTTTAAGTTAAAAAAGGTATGTAAAAATGCGTAAATTTCCGTGTTTCCTGTAGGCTCACAACCGATTGTATGTCAAGGCGCTCACAAAGAGCTGCAGTAATAAGTAACAAATGCAAGATCACTACCGATCAAGATGCTCGCAGGAACTATCTATATCAGTATGCTCGAGAGGCCATATTAGGATTACTCGTCCGTGCTAAATCCTATTTGCAACATATGCAGATTCACATTTATGTACAGGAAATCATACATATCAATCGATTTTCATTGTTCCAACAAAACTTAACATTTTAAATACATTTCCAATCCTGAAATCATTTCATGTATTTGTAACATTCCATAATTCACATAAACATATATTATATTCAACAATCAATTTAATATGTTAATATGCATAAATAAGTTACACGAACTTATCTTGATAATAATTCATACAAGAATCTATTATTTCGAAACATTCTCTTTTCCTCGATCTAGCTTTGAATTTGTGTTATCCGGATCTATATAAATGAATTTAATCATCAATTTCTCACATTTCATATTCTATTGAACTCAATTTACATCCTAGGCAAAATTACCATTTTTTCTTTAAACTTTCCATAAATTCCAATTTCGACCCTAGGCTCGAAAAATGAAATTCATGCAATTTAATCCTTATTCCAAGCTAACTGAAATTTCAATATAAAATTTACAGCACATGTATTCAATAAAATTCAGAATTTTTCTTCATTTACAATTTAGTCTCTAAATCATAATTTCTTCAAAATTCACTTTGTAAAAGTTGTTTATCTATCAACAAACTTTCATTTTCTACCATAAATTTTAAATTTTCAACATATTCATCCGTGGCATAACTTCTATACTTTGATAAATTTTCCTATTAATCCCCCAAATAGATAAATTAGACTACATCGGTTTTAAAAATATAAAAATTACTAAAAATGAGGCTTGAATACTTACCCAATTATACCAAGAAAGCTTGGTTTCTCTTTCCTAGGGTTTCCATGGAACATTTGGAGAAGAAGATGATATAAAATGATTTTTATTTCTTATTAATTATTTATCATCCATTAATTTTTCTCTTTTCCGATTTAGTCCTTACCCTTTTTTAACTTTCCCATGGATGAATCATCAAAAATATCTACTAACTTTTCTTTAATGGTCTAATTACCATATAAGGAACTCAAGTTTTAAGTTCCATAGCTATTTGATCCTCTTAGCTACTAGAATCTAACTTTTGCTTTTTATGCAATTTGGTCCTTTCTGTAATTAAGTACAAAATCAATAAAATTTTCTTATTAGAAATTTCTTATGACATTTCTATTATAATGCAGACCATTCAAAAATATAAAAATAAATTTTCTTTTAGGCTCGGATTTGTGGTCCCGAAACCACTGTTCCGATTTCACTAAAAATGGGCTGTTACAGCTCTCTCCCTAAAGAATTTAACTCACTGGAATCAAGGATATCATATAAGGGTAACCCACACATGACGAGGTCATTGGAAAAAACAGTTGGATGAATTACTTTCGTAAAGAGTATACAATAAGGAGTTGTCAATCATGGTACTTCTTGCAGACTAACTCCATGATTAAGTAACTGCAAATTATCAGAATGATGCTTCTAGACATAATTGCAATCACTAAAGCCTAATTGTATATGTCTAATTGGTCCCTCCACTAGCTCAACAAAAGCTCAATTGGACTGTATTTGAATCAAAAGAAAATTCTATGACTTTGGGAATAATTTAATTGAGTCGATTTATTCGATGTGGAATTAAATTAGGTGGTTGTAAGAATTATTCAACTAGAGAATTTGATTAAAGAAGTTTCTTGAAAAATTAATTTTGAAAATCTAAGTGATTTTTGAAAATTTAATTTTGATCAAGGAAAATTAAATTAATCAAATTAATTAAAATTAATATGATATTTTTGGAAATTCGTTTTCAAGTCAAACAATTGGCCTAATGGGTAATTGAACTTTAAAATTGGAACTGAGATCATAAATTGGGCATGAGTCCCAAAACTGAGACCAAGACCGAAAAACTCGTTGAACTAACGGTCCAACCGGTGGCTAGACTAGACCGGTCGAGTCGTCACTGACCCGAACCGAACTAGCATCAGTCAAACGGCTTGGGGTGCAGTAAGGTTGTCACTCTTGCATCACCAGACATGCTAGTTCCGGAGGCTACGACGATGGCATCCCGATGGCTAGCGGCGGTTGGTCATTAGTGGTTGAGCAATGGAAGTGTTACATTCGTACTAGAAATTTACCAGAGAATTTGATTTTAAATTAATTATTCCAAAAATAATATTATTTTAATAGTTTAATATTAAATTAAATTCAATACTTATATTAGTAGTATTTTATTAATTTAATATTAAAATGATTATCTTAATATTAAATTAAATTTAATGTTTATCTACAAAATAAATATTCTATTATGTTAATAAGATTTAATATTAAATTAATATAATATTTGTCAAGATAAATATTATATTAATTTAATATTAAAGTGATTAAGTTTAACTATAGTTGAACACTTTAAACTCTCCCTATATAAAGAGAGTCTTGGGTTATTATTTACACACACTTGAATTCAAGAGAAAGTTGTGGAGAGAAAATTCTTTGAAGAGATTATTCTAGAAAATTTCTGGAGATACTTTTTTGATTTACAACTTGACCCAAAAGTTTAGAGAAACTGTAAAATTACCCCAATGATAATTTTTGTGGAAATTTTTTTATTCGAATCGAACCCACACTCGGCATACATGAGCTTGAGGATAGTGGAGAATACTAGTTGGTCGAAGCGCTCATCCTAGATGAATTGAAGAGGTACAATTTTGATCAAGTGTTCATTATTTTAGATATCACAACCAAGATCCTGTTTTGGAAAATTTTCAAAACTCTAGTTTTTCCCTAAATTTATTTTCTGCTCTATTTTCCAAACCATTTTTTTCCAACAAGGTTAACTTTTGGAATTTGAAAAGTTGCTCCATTATCCAAGAATCGATTCTCTGACTTAGCAATGTTTGTAATGTACTTTTTAGATCGAATGTGGCATGTACCTTGGTTTTTTTGTTTGTTTCATACTGTATATGGCTAAAGCTATAATGTGGGTTGTTTGATGTTATTTTGAAGTACATATATGCATATTTTCACTTGGTTCCAATTGGTAATTGGTTTTATGGAAATTATTATGTATGATTTCAAGTCATTCAAACTTATACCATGTTTATTTTTATGGAAATAGTTTATCACGTCATGACAATGTACCCTTGACGTCACGACGAGGAACTTGGACACCCTCATTTAGTGAGTTGATATTGTTTAGGAGATTTCACTGGTGAAACCGCCTATGTCATGAGACTTAGACTGGTTAGAAATGGCGAATTTCCTAGCGAAGTATTTTGCTAAGCTTTTCCGAGTTTGCAAAATCAAATTTTGCAGTTAGCGAGTTCCTTGTTTTGGTGGACTCTCCTGCTAATAAGTTCGTCACCAATGTTTTGTGTTACTGCAAATGTAATTGTAGTGGTTAGTTGGGCCCGTTTAAGTTATCTAGCATCCTAGTTGAGGTAATGTGTCAACAACTAGGAGACCTAGGGAGTCTCGTAGGATGTAATTAATTAGTGGAAGCGTGTGTTCATGATTACTTATTAGAGATTAACCTTGAGTGAGATTTGGGCTAGAGATATCTATAAATAAGACAACCCGATAGTGGAGAGAAGATTCTTCTCAGCTTGCCTTCGTTATCAGCAAAAAAAACCTAGATATCTTCTTCATCATTAATAGAAGAGCTGTTTGTTAAGCCTATAGAAGCTTCTTTCTTTAAGTTGTCTACTGGTAAATTCTTAAACCCTTATTTAAGTTTACCAGATAGAAATTAGTTGTTGTAAAAGTTGTTCAGTACGGTTTCATTTAAATATTGGATAGGAAGAAAACTTTCATTTAGAAATTGTTTGCTTGTTTATCGATTCATGTTATTTTGTTGAGTTTTGTTTGTTCTTATATTTAAAGAAATTATTTGATTGTTTTAGCCAAAGATACGAGAGAAGGTCCTTGTGCCAATGGAAAAGAAACTGTTGAGTAAAAACCTCTGAGTGAAGGTTTCTGGTGAGTTCCTTCCAACCTTGAGTCTATTTTTTGTATTAATATGTTTAAACTTTCCAACTGTATACCCAAGTAAGCAGACTTAACCTTTGGTCCTGGTACGTATATCAAAAGGGACATGGAAAGGAGTCGATGCATGAATAGTTACAGTTAGAAATTCAAAATAGAAGTCTTGCATGTGCATTGGTATAAATACTGTAACACCCCTAACCCATGGCTGTCGCCAGAATAGGATTATGGAGCATTACTGGATAATTCATAACATTTACAAATAATTCATGACAATTACTATTCATTTTTAGAGATTATTCAAAATGTCCCTTAAATGGATCCTCGAGGCCCAATATGAGTATTAGAATCAAGGTGGGATTAAATCGGGAACTTAGAGAATTTTTCTCAAAATTTCTACAATTTTCCTAGATACAAGGCACAGACGCCCTTGTGGTCTAGGGACACGCCCGTGCTGCAGGTCGTGTTCGACCCCGTGTAACTCTCTGACATGTACCACACGACCAGCCTCACGCCCGTGTGAGTAGGACATGTGATCAATTTAATTTTCAAAAATTAGGTGCAGGGTTCACACGGCCAAGACATACGCCGGTGTCTCTGCCCGTGTGCTCAATTTTGATATTTCTCAAATTTAAGATGTAGGGGACAGACAGCCTAACCACACGCCCATGTACCAGGCCATGTGTCACACACGGTCTAGACACATGCCCGTGTGTCTACCCGTGTGAAAAAATAAAGCCATTTCTAGCTTCATTTCTCACCCAAACATGCCAATAATCTATACCAAAATTTGCATCCATATACCAACCAATTGAAGCATTATAACAAGCCTAATTCTAACATCTAACATAGTATATCAATACATACATACCTATTTATGATCTTATCTTTAATAGTTATATTCATTTAACAATAATATTTGTACTCATGATAATGCCATAGGGTTACCATAATAGATATACCAAAACATATTCATTACTAGCCATTCCAATGGCTAGATTACAAACAACATGTAACACCCCTAACCTGTATCCATCGCCGGAATAGGGTTACGAGACATTACCGGATATTACATGTCATTCACATATATTTATGCATTCATTTTAGTAAACTATTCACAAACATTCACATTGTCCCTTACAAGGTTAGATGAAACCTTAAAACATGCTTAAGAGCGGTTCGGGACTAAACCGATCACATATAAAAGCTTTCGAACTCTTAGAAAAATTATGCAATCACATGTCACATACCCGTATGGACAGGCCGTGTGACTTACACAGTTATCAAACACGCCTATGTCATAGGCAGTGTGAAAATAGGGCATATATACTTACTTGTACCACATGGCCGGAGAAATGCCTGTGTGCCCTGGCCATGGTCGAAACTGACTTGGGTCACACGAATAATGACACGCCCGTGTGTCTAGCTCGTGTGCCCTTCGAAATGGCAACACGCGCCTATGTACCAAGGCTGTGTACCTCACACGGCTACCAGACATGCCCGTGTGTCTAGGCTATGCTCGAGACTAACTTTAAATTGTAGAACTACCCCACGGGTCACATGGCCGTGTAACATAACCGTGTGTCGCACACGGCTGAGACAAACGCCTGTGTCTCTACCCGTGTGGACAAAAATAGACCATTTGCAAAGCCAATTTGCCACCCTTAATGGTCATTCCTACAAATCCAAAATCAAAGCACAACTCATGACCAAATAGCAACCAAAACCATATTCAAACATGCATAATTCAATCCAAAATGTCACCAATCAATTTCATTCTTATTATCTAAACCAAAACATACCAAACTCATTCATTCATACATTTCATTATTCCAATTTTTCACACCCACTTTTCATATCAAAATCATACCATTTCCATAACTAATTCAAATAACTAACTTACCAAATTGACCATTTCTCACTAGGCCAATTATGCACTTCAAAACATACCATTTCTTAACACAAATTATATACCAAAAACCAAACCAAATAGCAACTTTAATCTAGCCATATCACATGGCATGATATACACCTCAAAAATCATATTCACATACTTCTAGCTTATTCATGCCATACGTCAATATTCACATTTTCAAAAGGTACCCAAAATAGAGTTCGATAGTGTGGTGATGATCCTTGATGATCCTCGAGCTTCCGGTAGCTTCGATTGTAACGCCCCCACGCCCGAGACCATCGCCGGAGTCGAGTATGAGGTGTTACTAAGCTTAATTTAACATATTTAGAACTTTGGATTATTTATTTCTACATTCACAGCTTTTAAGCTACTTGCATCACAGTCACAAGAAAAATCATATCTCAAGTTACGAAACTCGAAATCAAGATCCGTAAATTTTCCCTAAATCTAGACTCATATACCTATCTACTAAATTTTTTTCTAGAATTTTTGGTTGGTACAATTAGTACAGTTTATTAGTTAAAGTTACCCCTGTTTGAGGACTTGACTAGTCGACCTCTTTTACCACGAACCACATTTCTCTCTGTAAAAATCCATATGACTATGAGGTTTATTTCTCCTGAAACTAGACTCAATAAATATTCTGAGAATATAAAATACACTACCTAATTATATCTTTACAATTTATGGTGAATTTCTAAAGTTGGAACAGGGGATTCAGAAACTGCTATGACCCTATTTCACTAAAATTCAAATATCTTGTAACATATAATTCCTTTACCTGTTTCACTAAACTTCTAGAATGCAAGTTTTGCAACTTATTCGATTTAGTCCCTACTTTCAATTTAAGCACTTTAGGCATAGAATTTCATCACGAAATTTTCACACAATCATGCAATCATATCATAAACCTCAAAATAATTATAAAATAATTATTTCTATCTCGGATTTATGGTCACGAAACCACTATTTCGATTAGACCCTAATTCGGGATATTACATCGATAATCTATAAAATAATTCAAAAAAATGCAAGGTAAGCTTTCAAAAGCTTAGTAAGCCATATATAAATAAACTTATAACATAACACAATTTTAAACCAATTCTTTTGTAACATCCTGAATTAGGGCCTAGTCAGAATAGTGGTTTTGAAACCACAAATTCGAGATAAAAATAATTATTTTATGAACGTTACGAGGCCCATGATATATATTCATTCTTGTGTGAAATTATCAATGAGAAATTTTACCAATAAGGTTCCAATTGAGTGATTAGGACTAAATTAAAATAAATGAAAAACATGTTTCTAGTTTATTTAAGGGCTTAATTGTGATGAGATTTGAAATTTTAAGTATTTATTTGGCAATTAGGCCATTATATGACATTATGGATAAAAATGGACATAGGAGGGATAAAATATCAAAGTTTTAATGGAAGGGCATTTTGGTCCATTGGTTATTTAAAGAATTAAAAGGGAAAATAGTTAAAAATTTTGTCCATCTTCATCCTCCCTGGAAAAATTTCACAAGAAGCCATAGCTAGGGTTTCTTTCATCTTTCAAGCTCGAAGTAAGTGCATCATAGCCCCGTTTTTAATGTTCTTTATATTTTTGAAGTCCCTGTAGCTTGGTTTAGTTATTTCTACCCTTAATTTGAGCTAGGGTTCATGTACAAAAATATACCCAAGAATGATATGCTTGTCCTTTGATGTCTAATGGAAGAATATGAAAGCTTGAGGTGTGATAACAACTTTTACTAGGTGGTTTTTTTGTGAAATTGATAAAAAGGACCTAATTGTAAAAGTTGTAGAAACAATGTGTAAATGTATGAATAAATGAAAAATGTGAGTTGGTATAGGAGAGAAAATGATTTGGCTAGACTTGAATAATGGGAAAAACTGGTACTTTTCATTTTACAAGCCTAGGGGCAATTTCATAATTTTATGAAATTTTAGGGGAAAATTGTAATTTTTCCATATTGTGATTTTTGAACTGAATTGAATAGTGCGTGTACTAAATGAGCTAAATGTGTTGTTATAGATTAAGAGGGACGAGGGCTAGACCTTGACCGAGGAAAACGCAAGGTTATGGACTAAATCGTAAATTGTCATATTTTGCACCGAGGTAAGTTAAGTGTAAGTAAATTAAAAATTCCATTATCATGCGTTTAACAATTGATGTTCTATGATACATGTATGAATGATCTAATGAAATTGGCTTGTGACGATTTATTAAAAGTTTGGTGATAGCCTTATATCTCAGAAGTCTCGGATGACCCTGAGGAGTGCTTAGGATTCGGATATCATGACACCCAGAGTAATGAGAACCAGTGTAAGACCATGTCTGGGACATGGCATCGGCATTGATATGATAGCAGACCATGTCTGGGACATGGCATCGGCATTGATATGATAGCTAGTGTAAGATCATCTCTGGAACATGGCATCGACATTAATATGTGTGTTAGTGTAAGACCATATCTAGGATATGACGCCGGCCTCGGTATGTGATTTGATGTGAGACCATATCTGGGATATGGCATTGATATGAGATTCCGTGTAAGACCATGTCTGGGACATGGCATTAGCACCAACGTGAGATGTCGTATAAGACCATATCTAGGATATGGCATCGATATGTAGACCCATGTAAGACCATGTCTGGGACATGGCTTTGGAACTTTATGTGGTGATTCCAGGCAATTCAACGGGCCGTTCAAGATTATGGTTAAGAAGTGGGGTAGAATGAGTAAGAATGTACAGTACAGGTATGTACGTAAACTTCATGAGTATTAGACTTGATTAATGTTGGAAAATTTGGTATGGTTATGAAGGAGTAAGAGAGGCATGATGTTCAAAGGCACTTATTATCAATTCTCAATGTGTTAAATATGTGTAATATGATGAAATTGATAGCATGTTTAATCCATGAGTTTCATGACTTATGTTATTTATTATTTTCCCTTGACTTTCTAAGCTATATGCTTAACCCTATCTCTTTTCCTCTTTCTTATAGCATCGTCAAGCTAGCTCAGGGATCATGGACATTAGAGCTCGAGTCACACTATCAACAAATCTTTTGGGGTATAATTAGTTTACTACATTTAAGTAAGGCATGTATAGGGGACTTAGTATTTTGTTATATGTGTCATATTTGTTAGCCAAAGTGATGGCTCCTTTTGGTATATTATTCCATTTTGTATATGGCCATGAAATATGGCTCATATTGATTATTGTGTTGAAATTACTAAATATTGTTACATGCATGAGATGTGTTATTACTTTTGCGGTGTGTGCCAAATGGTTGATAAAGTGTGGAATTTATGCTTGACGGATAAATGATATCAATTGGCATAGTCACTATATTAATAAAGGTAAAGAAATGTATTGAATGAACTTAACAAGTCAAGGAGTCCCAATTAGGTATACTTGATATGAATTTATCATGCACGAGTTAAAGCTATGGATGTATAAGTAACCCTTTTGTGCCATGACAACCATCATTGCCATGTGAGTGTGTGTTGGGGTTGTTAAGGGTGACAAGAGGGCTTGAAAAATAGCCTCAAATTTTTCCATACGGGTAGACACGCAAGCATGTGTCTAGGCTATGTGTGACACACAGTCAGCCACATAGGTGTGTAGTCTGGCCCTGTGTCCCCTACAGCCTAGTTTTACAAGTCAGTATGCATGGTAGTAAACACACGGGCAGAGACACAGTCGTGTGTCTCTGCCGTATAGAGGACACGGTCATAGGACATGGGCTTGTGCCCAGGCCGTGTGAAGTCTGTATGTAACGCCCTCAAACCCGAGACCGTCGCCAGAGTTGAGCTTGAGGTGTTACTAAACTTAATTTATCACTTAAAGAATTTTAAATCATTTATTCCAACTTTCGTAATAAACTGTCAATCTGCGGCATAGTAGCTTAAAAAATTCATATCTCGAGTTCCGAAACTCGAAATTAAGATCTGCAAATTTTTCCTGAAACTAGACTCATATATCTATCTACCAATTTTTTTTTCTAGAATTTTTGGTTGGGCAAATTAGTATAGTTTATTAGTTTAAAGTTTACCCTATTTCAGCATTTGACTGCTTTGACCTCTGTTCACTACGAACCACTTTTCTCTTTGTACAGAAATCAAAAGACTATGCTGTTTCTTTCTCTTAAAACTATACTAAATAAGGAATCTGTAAATATAAAGTATTCATTCTAATTATTTTTTTACAATTTTTGGTAAATTTCCAAATTCAAAACAAGGGATTCAGAAATTGCTCTGGCCCTATTTCACAAAAAGTTAAATATCTTATAAAATATAACTAATTTACCTGTTTTGTATCATCCATATGAAAATATACTCATCAAGCTTCGATTTCATAACTTATTCATCATTTAATTCCATTTCTTACTATTTTTAGTGATTTTTCAAATTCACATCACTACTGCTGTCTGATTCTATTTTGTGGCCAACTTTACCTTTCCAAGGATTTTCATGGTTTAGTTAAGACATAAAGCATACATGTTATCATATATAAACTTGATTAGCCATTCCAATAGCTAATCATTTACAAACTCTTTTCTTACCAAACCATAACCATATCATAAGATCATTTACACAAAGTGAATATAGTGCTATACATGCCACACTCAAAATATACAAGCCATTTTACCAATTTAGGGCTTCGGATAGTGTGAACGAGCCTTCGACCTATCCCGATACTCAAGCCGGCTTGTTAAAACTACAATGAATGAAAAGGAGGGAGTAAGCATAAATGCTTAGTAAGTTCACATGCAAATAATAAGTAACATGATCATGCAATCCAACATAAACATCATTAAGACACACATAACATAATAATACGTCTATCTTACCACAATTTTGTCTCACCAATTTCTCAACCAAGAATTAAACTTATACCTGTCCATTTTCACTTCTTCAACACATTCGTCATCGAATCACTTTCGTTTTAAGCATTCTCCATATTCTCTTAGGATTCTCCTATTGAACACATCGGAATATAATTTTGGATACGCGGATAGTGTGCACGTAAGTGCTATACTCATAGCTAAAGAAGCTCAATAGCTTCTGAAATCTATGTAGCCAAGCTACCATGTAACTCGCCCATAAACGAACTCAAACTCAACTCAACGAGCTCGGGCGTTTGCATCCATAATGAACTCGGACTAACTCAACGAGCTCGGATGCCTAGTTACATTTCACGAACTCAGACTCAACTCAACGAGCTCGGAACTCAACCATCCTAGTGACATGTCACTTGTACCCTAATCTATTCCCAAGGTTCAAATGGGATTCTTCTCAATTACACATTTTGATCGCCTTCTTCGAAATATAGAAACCGATATTTGCTAGCATCTTATACTTATCAAGTTGTTCATATAATTTGCATATTACCAAACAATAATTCACAAAGCATAATATTTCATGGTAATAAATATCATATCATATAAATAACATTAAATCACTTAAAATAAAAATTATGTTACTTTATTTACACATGAACTTACCTCGATACAAAATTTTAGCAATCGAGCCTATTCCTCGTAAACTTTATTTTTCCCTTGATCATGAATTGAATCTTGTTTCTCTTGATCTATAATACCAAATTAATTTATTTAATACATACATTCATCAAAACAGCCCCTAATACGAACTTTGGCAAAATTACCATTTTGCCCCTAAACTTTTACATATTTACACTTTTACCCCAAGGCTTGTAAATTAAACCTCATCCTATTTTCTTATGATTTATGACATGCTGATCATTTTTCCCTTCTATAGCAACATCAAATTCACACTCTAACATGTACTTATGAATATTAGGTATTTTTACCTGTTAAGCCATTTTACTTGTTTTCACTTAAAACCGTGTAGCACAAGTTGTCTAGCATAATTTAAAACCTCATATTCTATCATAAGACCCCAAAATACACAAATTTCACCTATGGGTATTTTTCCAAATATCAACCCTAGGTTGAATTATTGCTAGCATAAGCTAAATCGAGCTATCGGGATTTCGAAAACATTAAAATCATTAAAAACAGGGCTTGAAATCACTTACTATGAAGCTTGGAAGTTGAAGAAACCCTAGCTATGGAGAGAGGTAAGGTTCAGCCAAGGTAAGAAGAAGATGAACACATTTTGGCCTTAATTTCGCTTTTAATTAATTTTAATTACAAAATGACCAAAATACCCTTAATACCTTTCTTTGAAAATTTTCATGTACAAGCCCATTTTTGTCCAAAATTTTAGAAATTGGTCAAATTGCTATTTAAGACCTCCTAATTAATATTCCAAAGCAATTTCATACTAAAAACTTCTAGAATACAAATTTTGCAAATTATTCGATTTAGTCCCTAATTTCAACTTAAGCACTTTATGCAAAGAATTTTGTCACAAAATTTTCACACAATCATGAAATCATATCATAAACCTCAAAATAATTATAAAATAATTATTTCTATCTTAGATTTGTGGTTAGAAACCATTATTTCGATTACGCCCTAATTCGGGATATTACACTACACCTTAATTTTGAAAATTAAATTTTCCACACGGCCTAGCACACGAGCGTGTGACTTTCCCGTGTGATCTTAAATTTATTCTGACATCATAAACAGATAGTTACACGGCCTGGGGACACGGGTGTGTCAAGGGCACACGGGCGCGTCCTTATGTCCACACGGATGGTGACCCTGTTTTATGAAAAATTTCCTAAAGTTCACGGTTTAATCCTGAATCACCCCCGATGTATGCTTTAGGCCTTGTAGGCCCGTATTAGGGGCGATGTGCATGTGTATGTATAGTTTTGTGTTCAAAAGAAATTTTATGACTTGGTTCTGTATGTATGTTTACATTTTTCCGGGTAATGCCTATACCCGTCCCGACGATGGATACGGGTAAGGGGTATTACATTTATTGGTACAAGAGCTACAGTTTAGTCGGTTCTAGGACTACGTAGTGGGTGTGGAACTCTAGCTAAACATGCCATACGTATATTATTATAGTGTGATGACTCCTGACAATTAAAATTTTGTTTTATATAGTAAATGGACCCCGAACGAGCAATTGTTGATGATGTAGAAAGTAGTGTGCCTGCTCTCGCTGAGGGAGCAGTGCCTGCTGATAGTAGACCCGGGATGGTTAGTAGAGGAGAAGGAGGCAGAGAAGCCTTTCTCCACATGATGAATAATTGGTACACCAAGTTTGTTCGGGCAAACCCGAGTGTTCAACCTCCCCCACCCCCTCCTATTCCTCAGTCTACCCTTGTAGCTCCCCAAGTTATTGAGATGGTGAGAAGGGAAAGGCCTTCAGTTGACTCGATTAGGAAGGAAGGAGCTGAAGAGTTCCGAGTTAACATAAATGATGATTTAGAAAGAGCAAAGTTTTGGCTCGAGAACACTATCCGAGTCTTTGATGAGTTGTCACGCACACCGGAGGAGTGCATGAAGTGCGTGGTATCACTTCTAAGAGATTCAGCTTACCAGTGGTGGAACACCCTCGTGTCGATTGTACTAAGGGAGAAAGTGACTTTGGAGTTTTTCTAAGAGGAATTTCGTAAGAAGTATATCAGTCAAAGGTTTATGGATCAAAAGAGGAAGGAGTTCCTCGAGCTGAGACAGGGTAAAATGACAATTAATGAGTATGAGCGTGAGTTTGTGAGGCTTAGCAAATACGCTTGGGAATGTGTATCTACTGAAGCCATCATGTGCAAAAGATTTGAGGACGGGTTGAATGAAGAGAGTTTGTTGGTTTGGTCAAGAGAGCATGCAAGGCTGAAGAATTGACTAAATGAAAGCGGAAAGTTAATCTGTAATCTCGAGACCCGAGGAAGAGGCAACTGAGCAAATTTTTTCAATCTTCATTTAAGAATTCGAGAGAGTTTACTACTCGATCTAATGCCTCTGCTAGGTATTCGAGCAAGAATAGGAGTAAATAGTACTCAATTCTGAAAGATCAAACTACCTTAATTGCTAGTGTTGGGAATACTCGATCCGATAGATCAGGTTGTCCCCAATATGGGAAACGCCACTTTGGCGGGTGTCGAGGGAGTGATGGGGCTTGTTTTAAGTGTGATTCTCCTGATCATTTTGTTAAGGATTGCCACAAGAGGACGAAAAGAGGAAATTTCCAAGGAACAAGGTCAGATAGCACTGCTAATAAGGGAAAACCTCAGAGGAATCCGAATAGTGGAGCGAGTAGTAAGGGTGCACCTATAGAGTCTACTGTGAGACCCGAGGGTAGGGCACCTACGAGGACCTATGCCATTCGCACTTTCGAAGAGGCCTTGTCTCCCGATGTAATTATGGGTACATTTTCTATTTATGAAACTCCTGTTGTTGCTTTGATTGATCCGAGGTCTACCCATTTGTATATTTGCATGAATTTGGTGTCTAGTATGAACTTATTTGTTGAATCTACTAAGTTCGTAGTAAAGGTGTCAAACCCGTTAGGCAATTATGTGCTAGTTGATAAAGTGTGTAAAAATTGCCCTTTAATGATTAGAGGTCATTATTTTTCGGCTAATCTCATGCTAATGCCGTTCGATGAATTTAATGTAATTCTTGGTATGGATTGGTTGACCACTCATGATGTGGCAGTGAATTGTGGAAGGAAGTTTATTGAATTGAAATGTGAGAATGCTAATGTTCTTTGGGTTGAACCAGATGAATTAAATGGCATGCCTGTAGTGATTTCTTCCATGTCTACTCAGAAATGTGTAAGAAAGGGGTACGAAGCTTACCTTGCCTTTATGCTGAACACTAAAGCATCTTAGTTAAAGATTGAGTCGGTACCGGTAGTATGTGCATATCTAGATGTGTTTTCGAAATAATTACCGGGGTTACTTCTTATTACGGAAGTAGAGTTTAGCATTGATTTGACTCCTAGTACTGCATCCATTTCGATTGCTCTGTGTAGGATGGCCCCAACAGAATTAAAAGAGTTCAAGGTTCAGTTACAGGAGTTGACTTATAAGGGTTTCGTGAGATCGAGCTTTTCACCTTGGGGTGCTCCCGTATTATTTGTGAAAAAGAAAGATAATTCGATGAGACTATGTATAGATTATCGACAGCTCAACAAGGAGACAATAAAGAACAAGTACCATTCGCCAAGGGTTGATGATCTATTTGATCAATTGAAGGGAGCAACGGTATTTTCAAAGATAGACTTGAGGTCCGATTATTATCAGTTACGGGTTAAAGAATCAGATGTGCCTAAGACTGCCTTCAAAACGAGGTATGGTCACTATGAATTCCTTCTTACGCCATTTGGATTAACAAATGCTCCTGCCATGTTTATGGATTTAATAAATAGAATATTTTAGCCTTATTTGGATAAATTTTTCGTGGTTTTCATCGATGATATTTTGATTTATTGAAGAGATTAGGCAGAGCATGTCGAGCACTTGAGAACTATTTTGCAGACTTTGAAGGACAAACAGTTGTATGCCAAGTTTAGTAAAAGCGAATTTTGGCTTCGAGAAGTTGGGTTTTTAGGACAAATTATTTTGGGAGATTGTATTAGAGTTGATCCAAGTAAGATTTCAACCATTGTTGACTGGAAACCGCTGAAGAATGTGACAGAGGTCAGAAGCTTTTTAAGCTTGGACAGTTATTATAGACCGTTTGTTAAAGGATTTTCGATGATTGCCACTACAATGAAGAAGTTTCTACAAAAGGATGTTGAGTTTGAATTGACAGAGAAGTGTTAACAGAGTTCTGAGAAATTGAAAGCGTTGTTGACTAAGCTCCAGTGTTAGTTCAACCTGAGCTGGGAAAGGAGTTCTTGATCTTTAGTATTGCATCCTTGAATGGGTTGGGGTGTGTGCTTATGCAAGAAGGAAAAGTGATAACCTATGCATCTAGACAACTGAAATCGCATGAGAAAATTACCCAACACATGATTTAGAACTAGCGGCTATTGTGTTTGCATTAAAGATTTGGAGTATGGTGAGACTTGCCGAATATTCACCGATCACAGGAGTTTGAAATATATGATGACTCAAAAGGATTTAAATCTTAGGTAGTGGAGATGGCTAGAGTTGATAAAAGATTATGAGTTAATAATCGACAACATCCGGGAAATGTAGAAATCCTTGTTTGCTTTGATAGCCATGGATGCTCGGATTGCTTTATCAAGTGATGGTGCTGTTGTAGCAGAGTTAAGAGCTAGGCTGATGTTTCTTCAAGAAATTTGTGAAGCTTAGAGTAACGACAATGAATTGCAAGTTAAGAGAACTCAGTGTGAGTCGGGTTCTAAATCTGATTTTCGGGTTGATTCCAATGGTTGTTTGATGTTTCGAGATAGAATTTGTGTTTCTAAAGATACAAAGTTGATTCATAAGATTTTGAATGAGGCACACAATGGTCGTCTGTCATTACATCCCTGTAGTACGAAAATATACAATGACTTGAAGAAAATATATTGGTGGAATGGTATGAAGGGAGATATATCCTAGTTTGTTGCGAGATGTTTAATTTGTCAACAAGTAAAAGTTGAGCACCAAGTACCTTCAAGATTACTGCAGCCTATCATGGTTCTCGAGTGGAAATAGTACCGAATCACCATGGATTTTGTATCGGGCTTACCTTTGACACTGAGTAAGAAAGATGCGGTGTGGGTCATAGTTGATCGATTGACGAAGTCGGCTCATTTTATCCCGGTACATACCGACTACTCGCTTGATAAATTGGCTGAGTTATATATTTTTGAAATTGTGAGACTTCACGGAATATCCTTTGCAATCATATCGGATAGTGATCTGAGGTTTAGCTCGTAGTTTTAGAAAAAGTTGCAAGAAGCCTTGGGCATGGAATTGAATTTTAGTACTGCTTTCCACCCACAAACCGACGGCCAATCCGAGAGAGTGATTCAAACCTTGGAAGACATGTTGAGATGTTGTGTCCTAGAATTCCAAGGTAGTTTGGAAAAGTGCTTACATTTGGTTGAGTTTGTCTATAACAATAGTTTTCAGATGAGCCTAAAAATGGCGCCTTATGAAGCACTGTATGGCCGAAAGTGTCAAACTCCCTTGTATTGGACAGAGCTCAAGGAGAATAAATTGCACAGAGTTGACTTGGTTAAGGAAACCAAAGAAAAAGTAAAAGTGGTTAAAGATTGTTTGAGAGCGACATCGGATAGACAAAAGTCTTACATGGATTTAAAAAGAAAGAAAATTGAGTTTCAAGTGGATGATAAGGTATTTTTGAAAGTATCCCCATGAAAAAAGGTTCTGAGATTCGGCTGGAAGGGCAAGTTAAGTCCTCGTTTCATAGGACCCAACGAGATCATCGAAAGGATAGGATCGGTAGCTTATCGGTTGGCTTTACCGACAGAATTGGAAAAGATCCATGATGTATTCCACGTGTCTATGTGGCACTGTTATAGATCGGACCCCTCACATGTGATATCACCTACAGAAGTTGAGATTCAACCGGACATGACTTATGGTGAAGAGCTGATCAAGATTTTGGGTCAGAAAGACAAACAGTTGAGAAACAAGAATATTACCTTAGTAAAATTGTTATGGCATAGGCATGGGATAGAGGAGGCCACATAGGAGCTCGAGGAGGCCATGAGAAATCAATACTCGCACTTGTTTTTCGATAAGATTTTCGGGGACGAAAATCCCTAAGGGGAGAGAATTGTAACATCCTGAATTAGGGCCTAGTCAGAACAGTGGTTTCAAAACCATTAATTTGAGATAGAAATAATTATTTTATGAATGTTACGAGGTCCATGATATATATGCATTCCTGTGTGAAAATATCGATGAGAAATTTTACCAATAAGGTGTCCAATTGAGTTATTAGGACTAAATTGCAATAATTGAAAAATATGTGTTCCAGTTGATTTAAGGGCTTAATTGTGATGAGATTTGAAATTTGAAGTCCTTATTTGGAAATTAGACCATTATACGTCATTATGGACAAAAATGGACATAGGAGGGATAAAATATTAAAGTTTTAATAGAAGGGAAGTTTCCTCCTTGGCCAAATTTCACAAGAAGCCATAGCTAGGTTTTCTTTCATCTTTCAAGCTCAAAGTAAGTGCATCCTAGCCCCGTTTTTAATGTTCTTTATATTTTTGAATTCCTCGTAGCTCGGTTTAGTTATTTCTACCCTTAATTTGAGCTAGGGTTCATGTAAAAAATATACCCATGAATGATATGCTTGTGCTTTGACCTAATGGAAGAATATGAAAGCTTGAGGTCCGATGAACAACTTTTACTAGGTGGTTTTTGGTGAAATTGATAAAAAGGACCTAATTGTAAAAGTTATAGAAACTGTGTAAATGTATGAATAAATGAAAAATGTGAGTTGGTATAGGAGAGAAAATGATTCAGCTAGGCTTGAATAATGGAAAAAACAGGTACTTTTCATTTTACGAGCATAGGGGCAATTTTGTAATTTTGTGAAATTTTAGGGGCAAAATTGTAATTTTTCCATATTATGATTTTTGGACTGAATTGAATAGTGCATGCATTAAATGAGCTAAATGTGCTATTATAGATCAAGAGGGATGAGGCATAGACCTTAACCGAGAAAAGGGCAAGGTTGTAGACTAAATCGCAAATTGTCATATTTTGCATCGAGGTAAGTTGGGTGTAAGTAATTTAACAATTCCATTATCATGCATTTAATAATTGATGTTCTATGATACATGGATGAATTATATAATGAAATTGGCTTGTGACAATTTATTGAAAGTTGGTGATAGTCTTATGTCTCGGAAGTCCCGAGTGACCCTGAAAAGTGCTTAGGATTCAGATATCATGACACCATGATTAATGAGAGCCAGTGTAATACCATGTCTAAGACATGGCATTGGCATTGATATGATAGCCAGTGTAAGACCATATCTGGGACATGGTATCGGTATTGATATGTGTGTCAGTCTAAGACCATATCTGGGATATGTCGTCGGCCTCGGTATGTGATTTCATGTAAGACCATATCTGGGATATGGAATTGATATGAGATTTTGTGTAAGACCATTTCTGGGACATGGCACCGATGTGAGGTCCCGTGTAATACCATGTTTGGGACATGGCATCGGCACTGACGTGAGATTTTGTATAAGACCATATCTGGGATATGGCATCGATATGTAGACCCATGTAAGACCATGTTTCGGACATAGATTTGGAATTCTATATGGTGCATAATGATTCTGAACGTCCTTTAGTATTCTGAGTGATTCAATAGGCCATTCAAGATTATGGTTAAGAAGTGGGGTAGAATGAGTAAGAATGTATGGTATAGGCATGTACGTAAACTTCATGAGTATTGGACTCGATTCATGTTGGGAAATTTGGTATGGTTATGAAAGAGTAACATAAGCATGATGTTCAAGGGCATTTATTATCAATTCTCAATGTGTTCAATATGTGTAATATGATGATGTGTTGGAAATTGATAGCATGTTTAATCCATGAATTTCATGACTTATGTTGTTTATTATTTGCACTTGACTTGCTATGTTATATGCTTACCTCTCACTCTTTTCCTCTTTCTTATAGCATCGTCAAGCTAGCTCGGGGATCATGGACGTCGGAGCTCGAGTCACGCTATCAACAAATCTTTTGGGGTATAATTAGTTTACTACATTTAAGTATGGCATGTATAGGGGACTTAGTATTTTGTTATATGTGTCATATTTATTAGCCAAAGTGATGGCTCCTTTTGGTATATTATTTCATTTTGAATATGGCCATGAAATATGGCTCATATTGATTATTGGGTTGAAATCCCTAAATATTGTTACATACATGAGATGTGTTATTACTTTTGTGGTGTGTGCCGAATGGTTGATAAAATGTGGAATTTATGCTTGATGGATAAATGATGTCTTGGCATGGTCACTATATTAATAAAGGTAAAGAGATGTATTGAATGAACTTAACAAGTCAAGAAGTCCCAATTAGGTATACTTGATTTGAATTTATCGTGCATGAGTTAAAGCTATGGATGTCTAAGTAACCCTTTTATGCCATGACAACCACCATTGGCATGTGAGTGTGTGTTGGGGTTGTTAAAGGTGACAAGAGGGCTTGGAAAATAGCCTCAAAGTTGTCCACATGGGTAGACACACGGGCATGTGTCTAGGCTGTGTGTGACACACGGTCAGCCCCATGGGCGTGTAGTCTGGCCGTGTGACCCTTGCACCCTAGTTTTACAAGTCGGTATGCATGGTAGTAAACACACGAGCAGAGACACGGCCGTGTGTCTCAGCCGTGTGGAGGACATGGGCCTGTGCCCAGGCCGTGTGAAGTCTGCACCTTAAATGCAAAAATTAAATTCACCACACGGCCTAGCACACGGGCGTGTGATCTTAAATTTATACTGACGTCATAAACAGAGAGTTACATGGCCCGGGGACACGGGCGTGTGACCTTATTTTATGAAAATTTTCCTAAATTTCATGGTTTAATCCTGAATCACCCTTGATGTATGCTTTGGGCCTTGTAGGCCCGTATTAGGGACAATGTGCATGTGTATGTACAGTTTTTTGTTCAAAAGAAATTTTATGACTTGGTTTTGTATGTATGTTTACATTTTAGCTCGGTAATGCGTTGTACCCATCTCGGCTATGGATACGAGTAAGGGATGTTACATCATTCATATAGCTCATGGCAAAATACAATCACATATCCATATGTCTCATATAGCTCATTTGATCATAATTCACTTACATATAACACATCTCATTCTCATAAAAATAATTCATACATATATCATATGTCCACAAATGTACATATACTTACCTTTCATTCTAAAAAATGATATACATTTCAAACGTACCTGAATTGGATACACATTCACATAATCATTCGTTTCTCGGAATGCCTGTTGAACCGTACGAAATCAAATAGGATACGCGGATATCTGGGAAAGCTCGTACAATGCCAAGATCCCAGACATGGCCTTACATGTAATCAGTTATCAATGCCATTATCTCATATAGGGTCTTACACTAAATCAAATACGATGCCAATGTCCCAAACATGGTCTTACACATAAATCTCAAATCGATGCCAACGTCTTAGACACGGTCTTACACGAAATCCCACATTGGAATCCTATGTCATGACATATGTATCCTAACTATTCCTATGGTTCGTACGGGACTTTTCAGACGTCGTCACAATATCGAAACTTTCTCAAATTTCTCATATTCTACTCAAATAGCCATTCATTACTATTCAATAGCTTATAAGGAATAATAATTCAATTCAAACAAATTTATTTGTATATCGACTTTCCTCGTACGAGAATGAACGAAAACGAATGGCTATTCAACTACTTTCAACTTTCCCCGATCTAATTCTGTTTTCTTTGGTTCTTGATCTATACACATTCAAATTTAACTCTTTTATTCAACAAATCATTCAGTTCAATCCATATACATATATTTAGGGCATTTTACAAATTAGCCCTTACATTTTCACATTTTAACACTTTATTCCCTAATTGATAAGATCACAAAATACACATGATTTCATATTACACATGCTAGACCGAATTTTATTTTAGCTCATATAAGCCCACATATTTCATTTATTTCACATTTTAGCCCCTTAATTTCTCATTTTCACAAATTAGTCCAAAATATTCAAATTCATCAAAAATTCAAATACAAAACATATTAACCAAACACATATCTTTCATTTTCCATCAACTAACATCACAAAGCTTACAATTTCTTCAATGGCATAACTCAAATTCATCATCAAATTCAGAAATTGAGACATGACTTGATAGATTACTAAGCAATAATCTCAAAAACATAAAAATTATCGAAAATCGAACAAACTACATACCTTAATCAAGCTCAACCATAGTCGAACCCTAAATGAATTTTTATCTTTTCTTTTTCTTTGTATTTTCGGTGCAGAGATGAACAAAATGATCACCATTTTGTTTTATTTTAATTAATATAACATTAATAAGCCATTTACTAATTTAACCTTTGTTAAACCATATAAAAATCACTTAATACAAGCCTATTTATGTCCATCCATCATTCAAAAGGCCTAATATCATCATAAGGACCTTTGATTATAAAGCCATAACACTTAAGCACTTTTAATAATAGAATGCAACTTTTGCATTTTCTGCGATTAGGTCTTTTTCTAAATTTAGCACACAAACTATCAAATTTTTATACGAAACTTTCATACATATCATATATCAATCCGTAAACACAGAAAATAATATTAAAAATACTTTTCTAACTCGGATTTGTGGTCCCAAAACCACTATTCTGACTAGGGTCTAAACTGGGATGTTACAACTCTCCCCCCTTAGGGATTTTCGTCCCCAAAAATCTTGCAGTTGAACAGATTCGGATATTGCTGTCTCATAGCATCTTCAGGATTCCACGTAGCCTCTTCAACACCGTGTCGATGCCACATTACTTTTACTAATGGAATTTTCATATTTCGCAGTTCTTTAACCTTGCGATCTAAGATACGGATTGGTTCTACTTCATAATTCATATCAGACTGAGTTTCTATTTTGGACAGAGTAATTACATGCAGTGGGTCGGATCTATATCATCGAAGCATCGATACATGAAATACATTGGGGATCTTTTCTAGCTCAGGTGGCAATAGCAATATATACGCAACTGGCCCAATACGCTCTATGATTTCATATAGTCCAATGAACCTCAGACTTAATTTACCTTTTCTACCAAGCTGAAGTACATTCTTCCATAGAGATACTTTCAGAAACATTTTGTCACCTATCTTAAATTCAATATCTTTTCATTTCAAATCTGTATATGATTTCTGATGATCAGAAGCTGATTTCAGACTATCTTGGATTGTTTTTACTTTTTGTTCAGTCTCTTTAATCAAATCAACCCCGTGAATCTTATTCTCACTAAGCTTAGTCCAATGCATAAGTGTACGACGTTTTCTACCATATAAGGCTTCGTATGGTGCCATTTTAATGCTCGATTGAAAACTATTATTATAAGCGAATTCAATCCGTGGCAAATATTGTTCCCACGTATCTTCAAACTCAAGAATGCAACATCTCAACATATCCTCAAATATCTAAATAATTCACTCGGATTGACTATCCTTTTGCGGGTGAAAAGCAGTACTGAAATGCAATTTCGTACATAAAACCTCTTACAGTTTCTTCCAAAATTGCAAAGCGAATCTCGGATCTCTATCTGACACAATAGATAATGGCACCCCGTGCAATCTCACAATATCGGAAATGTATAACTCAGCTAATTTATCAAGCGAGGAATCTGTTGCAACCGAAACGAAATGAGCTGGTTTCGTGAATCTATCAACTATAACCCAAATTGCATCCTTCTTTCTCAGAGATAGGGTAAACCCGAAACAAAATCCATCATTATTTTATCCCATTTCCACTCCAGAATCATAGTCAGTTGTAACAACCCAGATGGCACCTGATGTTTAGCTTTAACTTGCTGACAGATCAAACATTTTGAAACAAAGTTTGAGATATCTCTTTTCATTCCGGACCACCAGTAATGCTGTTTCAAATCATTATACATTTTTGTACTTCCCGGATGAACAGATGAAAGACTATTGTGAGCTTCGTTCAAAATCATTTGAATCAACTCTGGATTTCTTGGAACACAAATATGATCTCAGAATCTCAGACAATCATCATTATCAATTCTATATTCAAAATCAGAATCCAAATCACATTGAGCTCATTTTCCTATAATCTCATTATAAACCTTCTGAGCTTCGCCAATCTGCTGAATAAATAGCGGTTTTGCTTTCAATTAAGCTAATACTGAACCATCATCAAATAGAACTAAATGAGTATTCATCGTACGCAATGTAGACAATGATTTCTGACTCAAAGCATCAACAACAACATTTGCTTTTCTCGGATGATAATCAATAACAGGCTCGTAGTCTTTTAGTAATTCTAGCTATCTTCTCTGTTGCAGGTTCAAATCTTTTTGAGTCATCAGATATTTCAAACTTTTATGATCAGAATATACGTGACATTTCTGACCAAACAGAAAATGTCGCTAGATTTTTAAAGCAAATACAATAATAGCTAATTCAAGGTCGTGTGTCAGATAATTCTTTTAATGTGCCTTTAGCTATCTCGAAGCATAGGCTATAACTTTGCCTTCTTGCATCAAAACACAACCTAAGCCATTCAACGATGCATCACTATAAATCACAAATTCTTTACCCAATTCTGGTTGTACTAACACTGGAGCTTCAGTTAATAAGGCTTTGAACTGATCAAAGCTTTTCTAACACTTTTCAGACCATTCAAATTTCACTTCTTCCTGAAGCAATTTCGTCAATGGATTCGCGATCATAGAAAAGCCTTTGATGAACCGTCGGTAATAACCAGTAAGTCCCAGAAAACTACGGACTTCAAAAATATTTCTCGAAGGCTTCAAATCCAAAATAGCTGAAATATTGCTCGAATCAACTCAGATACCAGATGCTGACACAACATGTCTCAGAAAACCGACTTCTCGTAACTAGAATTCACATATGCTAAATTTCTCATACAACTTCTTATCACGCAAAGTCTGTAGCACTATTCTCAAATGTTCGACATGCTTAGATTCACTATGAGAATATATCAAGATGTCATCTATAAACACAACTACAAATTGATCCAAATATTGTCTAAAGATCTGATTCATTAGGTCCATAAAAATAGTAGGTGCATTTGTTAATCCAAAAGGCATAACTAAAAACTCATAATGTTTGTACCTCATTCGAAAAACAATCTTTGGCACGTCAGAGTCTTTAACTCATAACTGATAGTAACCCGATCTCAAATCTATCTTTGAAAACACGGTAGCTCCTTCCAACTAATCAAACAAATCTTCGATTTGAGGTAGAGGATATTTGTTCTTGATAGTCTTTTTATTTAACTGAGATAATCAACACACAATCTCATCATGCCATCTTTCATTTTCACTAACAGAATAGGAGCACCCCAAGGTGAGAAACTCGGTCTTGCGAATCCTCTATTGGTCAACTCTTGCAACTGAGACTTTAATTCTTTTAACTCGGTCGGAGCCATTATATATAAAGCTATTGATATCGGATTAGTTCCCCGCACTAACTCAATACCAAGCTCAACTTCTCGTATCAGAGGTAATCCCAATAATTCTTCAGGAAACACATTAGGAAAAATCACAAACAACAGGCGCTGATTCAATTTTCTTTTTGATCACTTTAGTGTCGAACAAATAAGCAAAATAAGCTTCACACCCCATTCTCACATATTCTCAACTAACATCGAAGAAATCACTGTCGGAAAACCACTCGAATCATCAGACTCAATTCGAATTATCTCATTATCCTAACATCTCAGATCAATCGTCTTTCGTTTGTAGTTCACTATCACATCATGTAGTGTTAACCAATTCATACCCAGAATTATATCAAATTCGTCAAATGGTAACAACATCAAATCAGCCTAAAAGCAATTATCTCAAATCATCAACGGACAGTTCTTGCATACTTTATCAACCAAAACACATCTGCCTAAGGGGTTCGATACTCTAATAAAAAATTCAGTAGACTTACAGGTAAAGTCTTACTATATACTAAAGTCTCACATACATAAGAATGAGTTTATCTAGGATCAATTAATGCAACAACACTATATTATAGAGAGTGAAAGTACCAGTAATAACATCTGGAGATGAAACTTCCTCGCGAGTACGAATAGCATAAGCTCTGGCAGTGCTCGAGCTTGAGATCTAACAGCGGTGTCTTTAGTCATTCTTTGCATGCCACTTACATTACCTATGTTTCTGGGTGGTCTACCTTGAACTTTATTACCACTCGGCCTCAGATTTTGCACAATCTCTTGCTCTACAGACTCAGGACATTCACGGATAAAGTGATCTAAGGATCCACATCTAAAGTAAGCTCAGTCATTCAATCAATAACTTCCTGGATGTCTTGTAGTGTCTCTACTTAGTTTGATCGAATTGGGCATTTCCAACACTTGCAACAGAAGTAGCTGGATCTCTGAAGCTAGAATGTGATCTAATACGATCTCTACTCGAATGTCCCATATTAGCCTTTGAACGACTATAATCATCTCGAAATTTCTTTGATGCTGACTGAAATGAATTATTCAATGATCTTTTTCCCACCTCTCTAGCTTCTGAATAAGCTTTTCTTTTCTCTTTACTCAATTTTTCAGCTTTACACGCTCTTTCAACAAGCAGCACCATCTCTTTTATTTCCAGAATTTCGACTAACAAACAGATGTCTTCATTTAAGCCATCTTCAAACCTTTTACACATTATTGCTTCAGTCGAGACACATTCTCGTGCATACTGGCTCAATCTCACAAATTCTCGCTCGTATTCTATAATAGAATACGGCCCTGCTTCAACTCAAGACACTCTTTGCATTTCTGATCGATGAATCTTTCACTGATGTATTTCTTTTGAAATTCAACTCGGAAGAAATCCCAGGTGATTCGTTCTCTTGGAACCACTGATATCAAAGTTTTCCACCACTGTTACGTAGTATCCCTTAGTAGTGAAATAACACATTTAACACATTCTTCTAGAGTACAAGATAATTCATCGAATACCTGAATCGTACTCTTAAGCCAAAACTCAGCCCTCTCAGCATCATCATCTGTAGTAGCACGAAACTCTTCAGCCCCATATTTTCTAATTTTATCAACCAGAGGCTTATTCAACTAAATCGGGTTAACTTGTGGCATGACAGGGACTTGTAAAGGATTAGGCAGGGGTTAAGGCTGTGGAGCAGCCGGATTAGTTCTCATATACTGAGTGAACCAATCATTCATCATTTGGTAAAAGGCTTGCTTAGCCTCTCCCTCGTGGCTACTCGAAACAAGTCTGGAATAAATTGCATTGCTTGTTCGGGATCCATTTACATATAAAAACACATTCTTAACTGTCAAGATTCATCACACTATCACAGTTTATAAATATGGCATGTATAGCTAGACGAACATACGGTACGTTAGTCCTAGAATCGACTAAATCGTAGCTCTGATACCAATCAAATGTAACACCCCTAACCCGTATCCATCGCCAGAATATGGTTATGAGGCATAACCGGATATTACACGTCATTCACATATATTTATGCATTCATTATCATAAAGTATTCACAAACATTCACACTGTCCCTTACAACATTACACAAAACCTTAAAACATGCTTAAGAGTGGTTTGGGACTAAACCGGTCACATATAAAAGCTTCTGGACACTTAGAAAAATTATGCAATGTCACACTCCCGTGTGAACAGGCCGTGTGACTCACAGGTTTATCAAACACACCCGTGTCATAGGCTGTGTGAAAATAGGGCATACATACTGACTTGTACCACAAGGCCGGAGACATGCTCGTATGCCTTGGCCGTGGTCGAAACTGACTTGGGTTACACGGCTAACCACACGCCCATGTGTCTAGCTCGTGTACACTTCAAAATGGCCACACACGCCTATGTGCCAAGGCTGTATGCCGCATATGGCCACCAAACACACCTGTGTGTCTAGGCCATGCTCAAGACTGACTTTAAATTCTAGGACCACCCCAAGGGACACACTGCCATGTAACATAACCGTGTGTCGCACACTGCTGAGACACACGCCCGTGTCTCTACCCGTGTGGACAAAAATAGATCATTTGCAAAGCTAATTTTCCACCCTTAATGGTCATCCCTACAAATCCAAAATCAAAGCACAATACATGACCAAATAGCAACCAAAACCATATTCAAACATGCATAGTTCAATCCACAATGTCACCAATCAATTTCATTCTAATTATCCAAACCAAAACATACCAAAATCACATACCAAACTCATTCATTCATACATGTCATTATCCCAATTTTTCACACCCATTTTTCATATCAAAATCATACCATTTCCATAACTAATTCAAATAACTAACTTACCAAATTGACCATTTCTCACTAGGCCAATTATACAATTCAAAATATACCATTTCTTAACACAACATTTATACGAAAAACCAAACCAAATAGCAACTTTAATCTAGTCATATCACATGGCATGATATACACTTCAAAAATCATAATCACATACTTCTAGCTTATACATGCCATACTTCAATATTCACATTTTCAAAAGGTACTGAAAATAGAGTTCGATAGTGTGGTGATGATCCTCGAAGATTGTCGAGCTTCCGGTAGCTTTGATAATATATAAAACAATCGAAAACAAGCAAAGTAAGCATTCAAAAGCTTAGTAAGCCATAGAAAAATACACTTATCACATAACACAATTTTAAACTAATTTATTCATGTAGCTCATGGAAAAATACTCACATATCCATATGTCTCATATAGCTCATTTGATCATAATTCACTTACATATAACACATCTGATTCTCATAATGCTAATTCATACATATATCATATGTCCACAAATGTACATAAACTTACCTTTCATTCTACAAAATGATATACATTTCAAACAAACCTGCATTGGATACACATTCACATAGTCATTCATTTTTTGGAATGTCTGTTCAACCATACGGAATCAAATAGGATACACAGATATCTCAGAAAGCTCGTAAAATGCCACCGTCCCAGACGTGGTCTTACATGTAATCAATTCTAGATGCCACTATCTCAAACAGAATCTTACACGAAATCAAATACGATGTCGATGTCCCAGACATAGTCTTACACGTAAATCTCAAATCGATGCCAACGCCCAAGACGTGGTCTTACATGAAATCACACATCGAAATCTTATGTCATGACATATGTATCCTAACTACTCCTATGGTTCGTGCGGGACTTTCCAGACGATGTCACATTATCGGAACTTTCTCATATTTCTCATATTCAACTCAAATATCCGTTCATCACTATTCAATAGCATATAAGCAATAATAATTCAATTCGAACACATTTATTAGTATATTGACATACCTCGTACGAGAATGAACGGAAATGAATGACTATTCAGCTACTTTCGACTTTCCTTGATCTAATTACATTTTCTTTGGTTCTTGATCTATACACATTCAAATTTAACTATTTTATTTAACAAATCATTCAATTCAATCCATATACATATATTTAGGACATTTTACAAATTAGCCCTCACATTTTCACATTTTAACACTTTATTCCCTAATTCATAAGATTATAAGATTCACATAATTTCATATCACACAAGCTAGACTGAATTTTCCCTTAGCTCATATAAGCCCACATATTTCATTTATTTCACATTTTAGCCCCTTAATTTCTTATTTTCACAAATTAGTCAAAAATACTCAAATTCATCAAAAATTCAAATACAAAACATATTAACCCAACACGTATCTTTTACTTTCCATCAACTAACATCACAAAGCTTACAATTTCATCAATGGAATAAATCAAATTCATCATCAAATTCAAAAATTAAGACATGGGCTTGATAGATTACTAAGCAACAATCTCAAAAATGTAAAAATTATCGAAAATCGAACAAAATACATACCTTAATTAAGCTCAACCATAGCCGAACCCTAAATAAACTTTTGTCTTTTCTTTTTCTTTGTATTTTTGGTGGAAAGATGAACAAAATAATCACCATTTTGTTTTATTTTAATTAATATAACATTAATAAGCCATTTACTAATTTAACCTTTATTAAACCATATAAAAATCATTTAATACAAGCCTATTTATGTCCATCCATCATTTAAATGGTCTAATATCATCATAAGGACCTTTGATTATAAAAGCCATAACACTTAGGCACTTTTAACAATAGAATTTAACTTTTGCATTTTTTGCGATTAGGTCTTTTTACTAAATTAAGCGCACAAACTATCAAATTTTTATATGAAACTTTCACACATATCATATATCATGCTATAAATAAAGAAAATAATGGCCAAACCGGGTTGTTACACAACATTTGTAAGCCAATAATGGCCAAGTTACCTGTACAAGCTTGTTGATAGTATGGTGATGCTCCAACCATTCACCAACCTTCACGAGCTTCTGAGCATTATAAAACAGAGAAAAGTGAACCTAGTAAGCATATTATGCTTAGTAAGTTCATATAACTAGAGTTAAACTTACCAATCTCATTTATTAAAATTTAGCATATATTAACATGTTTCCACCAACTTAACGAAATTGCCTAAACACATGCACTCAATCAAACATGTTAGTCACAAAATTCTCATATACATCAAGTAAACATAGATGAGCTTATCATGCTATATTCTTTCAATACATTATTCATTTCATCTCATAATTCTTATATTATGTCATGTATTTTTTCCGTTGAATCATTGAAATTCTAATGGATACTCAAATAATACACTCAAGGTGTACAATTCAATAACCCGTCAATTCATATTCAAGAGTACCCATTAAGGCACTTAATTAGAAAGCACACTCTCAAGCCACATATCATACAACAAGATTACTTGTCCAAGCTAAATCCTATTTCCAACATATGCTTATAAGAGCTTAATCAGGATTACCCGTTTGGGCTAAATCCTATCTATAACATATGCTCAAGAGGGCTTATATCAGGATTACCAGTCCAGGCTAAATCCTTTCTGTAATGAGGTAAATAGGATTACTTGTCTGAACTAAATCCTGTTAGCAACAAATGCAGGACCTCGTTTAATAGGGGAAATCACATTTGTCCATCGAAATCCAATATTCAAACGAAACTTGACCCTTTTCAAACAATAACAAGCATGTATTCAATTCTTATATTATAACATTTAATTAATTCACATAAATATAAATCACATTTTGTACAAATACAACATTCAAATCAACATATTTACATGTTCAATTAATTTACACGAACTTACCTTGACACTTGTTCGCGTATATAGATCTACTAATCTGAAACTCTCTTTTCCTCGATCTAACTTTGAATTTGAGTTATCTAGATCTATATAAATTAATTTAATCATCATTTTATCACATTTCATATTCAATTGGACTCAATTTACATCCTAGGCAAAATTACCATTTTGCCCTTAAACTTTCCATAAATTCCAATTTCGTCCCTAGGCTCGAAAAATGAAATTCATGCAATTTACTCCCTACTCCAAGCCTAAACAAAATTTCAATATACAATTTACAGCACATGTATTCCATAAATTTTAGAATTTTTCTTCAATTTTCAAAACTTTTAAATTAGTCCCTAAATCATGTTTTCATGAAAAATCACTTTGTGAAAGATGTTTATCTATCAACAACCTTTCATTTTCCACCATAAATTTTAAATTTTTAGCATATTCATCCATGGCATAATTTCTATACTTTGATAACTTTTCAAATTAATTCCTCAAATAGATAGAGTAAATTATCACTGTTTCAAAAATATAAAAATTACTAAAAACGAGAAAAGAAAACTTAACCAATTAAGCTTGATTAGTTTCTTCTCTCTGTCATAGGGTTTCCATACAAATTTTGGGGAAGATGATATAAAATACGATGATATTTCTATTTAATTTAATTATCATATTTAATTTTATCACTTTCCAAATTAGTCCTTAGCCTTTTCTAATTTTTCCATGGATGAATCATCAAAAATATCTACTAAATTTTGATTAATGGTTTAATTACCATATAAGGACCTCAAGTTTTGAATTCCATAGCTACTTGATCCTTATAGCTACTAGAATTCAACTTTTTCATTTTATGCGATTTGGTCCTTCTCGTAACTAAGCACTAAATCGATAAAATTTTCTTATCAAAATTTTCACATGGTATTCATATCTAAATGCAAATCATGAAAAAATATAAAAATTATTTTTCTTTCTGATCCGGATTTGTGGTCCTCTAAACCATTGTTCCGATTCTACTGAAAATGGGCTATTACAAATACTCTTTCCTTGGTGAAGAAGCTTTGTATCTAGAATCGTGTAAGGAGGTATCAGAGAGTGGATGCATATGATGATGAAAGAAGAAATAGTATATTATGTTTTGCCTCTAATATGACATTTTGGTGCAAACCGTGACTAGTGAATACTCGATCTTGTGGGGCAACACTCATGTATTCAAATCACAACAAGGAATGATGCAGGTACGGAGGTTATGACTAGTCTACTGTCTCTACGAATCGGTATGAAGATGTAAGATTATTGGTATTTTGGAACTAGGATTAGAAGCTAGCACAAGAAATAAAGTATACAAATAAAATGAGCATATTGTGTTAGACAATTATGGATATTGCATGAAGTGTAAAAAGTACGAGAAATAGTCATAATGGGGTAGTTCACAAAGGTAGTATATGATAAAGCAATGTGCCTTGTGTTTGCATATGCGGGTCTCTAATAGCAGATAGTGTCTGCCACTGGGCTGTGTCTCTAGTGGATACTTTCAATAGGAAAAATGTATCTTCCAGAAGTGGCATGCCATTTTGTCGATCTAAGTCTTAATCTAGTGGTGTTTCCTTCAAACACACTAAGTTCTTATGAACTTAGTTTCTTTTCTTCTCATTTTCAGGCTTTTAGGTTGGACGTATCATGAAATCGCTAGGGAATAAGATGTCTATTAGTTTCCACTAGTTTGAACTTAATTTTTTTTTAAAATGTTGATTTGTATTTCTGAATTTTCATGACTAGTCTTGCTAAACTTTACGCCAAACTTTTTATCATGATGTTAGTTAATTAGAAATGAATTTTAAACTTCTGCTTGAGTGATAACTCGATTGCGCTTTTGTTCAAACAAGTGAATGTTTATAAAGCTTTGGTTAAATGTTACTTACTCAGAGCTTATTTATAATAGGCGTAATACTGTTTTAAATTACTTTTAAAAAATAAAAATTAATATATATTATTCGATTTTTGGGTTATCACCCTACGCGAAATATTCGCCAAACAAAAGTGATGGGATTTCAAATGGTTTCATTGGTCCAGTTAGTTTTATTTTATGACATTATACCCGAATTTGACGAATGGATCGAATATAGTGTGTTACATTTTATTAGCATCAAAGCTTTGGTTTAGTTGATTTTCGAAAACCGACATTAATAAGAAACTCCACATGCATGCTACATAAGTCTAACATAATCCCTATTAGTGTTGCTAATTTAAGTTTATGTTTTGTAGCAAAGACAAGAAAATGTCAGTACACTCTAGGAATGCTGAGGGGGAAGAGATCGAGAGCAATTCTCCTCCACAAGCTAGTAGCCGGGTGATAAACTGTGATTTCTACATATTGTTACCCCATGCTTAGCCTATTTATGGATGAATTATCTTTATAATTGGTGAATTTGATGCTCCTAATCCTTTAATTTCATGTTTTATACTTAAGTGAGCATAGGAGAGTAAAAAGAGCAAGAAACGGGCCGAAAATGCAGAAAATGGACCAACATGTGAAATCAACACGGCCTGGACTTCTGTACACGGGCAGACCACACGGTCATGTCCTTTTAGTAGAATCGAGCACAACTTACACGGGTAGGCCACACACCTATGTCTATGTAACAGCCTTGAACACTGATTGAAGAAATCAAACACGGGCGTGTCACTGTCGAGCCCAAGTTTAGTCCTATTTGGAAAAGGCCACTCTTGAGGGCTTTTAGGCATTCTAAAGCCTATTTAAACACACGATAGGAGGATTAGAGGGGACATATGGAGTAGAAGGAAAGGAATTACTCAAGGGAAGCCGATTGATCCATCTTAGAAGTCGGATTCACCTTCAAGACTGAAGATCTCCCTTCAATTCCCTTCAAGAGTTCTTGGGTTTTCTTTATGTTTTGTTATCATTATTCTTTTGAGATGTTTTATTTCATAAATATGAACTAAACCCCCTAAATACCTAAGGGGAATGAAACCTAAGACGGATTTTGTTATTATTATTTGAATTGTATGATAAATATTTGACTTGTTCTTAATTGTGAGTTCTTAATTCTTGCTTTAATATTCCAGGATATTGATTCAAGTATTGATGTGCTTATTCAGAGGAGCAAAAGTCCCTGTCTAAGAGTAGATCTAACATAATTAAGCGGAGTTGATTGCATGCCTAGAGATAGGGTGACAATATTTTGTCGGATTAGGGTGTAAGGGAATCCATAGATTGAGTTAATGCAACACTAGGGAGTTAATTTGAAAGAGATTTCAATTAATCAACCTAAGGTTAGACGTTGTTAGTCTTGAGAGAGATAATAATATAAATTAGGGATTTTTATGGATCAAGTCAAGTGAATAAATCGTCTGATTCAGAGTCCATAACAAGTGAAGTCTAGGTGGATTTTTCCCTTAGGTATTGTCCAAATCATTCAGTTTTCCCAAAAGTTATTTCCCCAATTTACTTCCTGTGCATTCTTAGTTTAGTAATTCGTTTAGATAAAACAAACCCCTTTTATTTTCAGGTTAGATAATAAAAAGAAAGTTGATACTAGTACTTTTAGATCCTTTGGGTTCGACATCTCGGTCTTGCCATAAGCTATACTACTGTTCGATAAGGTGCGCTTGCCTTTGTCGTGATAATAGTTAGTTTTCAAGAACGGACATTCATAAATAGAAAAAAACTTATCATGATTCACTTTACATCAAGTTTTTGGCGCCATTTTCGGGGAACTAAGATATTAGGAACACTCGATTTTTATTACTTTAGCCATTTTACTTTTATTGTAATTTAAATTTTTATTTTCTTTTCTAATTTTTCATTTATTCACTTCTAGTAGGTTTTATAATGTATGACTAGAAGGAGCCCGTCAGGACCATTACTTTTTGACAGTGAGATCGGTCGTATAGCTCACAAAAACTGAAGAGATATAAGGTGAAGCCTAAGATACACAGAGGAAGAGCAAGAGGACGATATTTCCACCACAACCGAGGAGATGGCTGAAAATCAGGAAAACCCGCTACCTCCTGCAATAGCTACGATCCAGTAAATCAAAATCTTGCTCCACGTACTATGTATGATTATGCTAAACCTACTTTAACAGGAACTGAGTCAAGTATAGTTAGGCCTGTTGTTGCTACAAATAATTTTGAACTGAAACCTAACACAATTCAAATGATCCAACAGTTTGTTCAGTTTGATGGTTTGCAGGACGAGGACCCAAACGCTCATTTGGCGAATTTCCTAGAGTTTTGCGACACTTTTAAAATCAATAGCGTTTCTAATGATGCCATTCACCTTCGATTTTTTCCCTTTTCATTGAGGAACAAAGATAAACAGTGGCTGAACTCGTTACCACGAGGGTCAATCACTACTTGGGAACAAATGACCGAAAAAATTTTACTTAAATATTTTTCTTCAGCTAAAACGATTAAGTTGAGGAATGATGTAACATCCTGATTTTCGGGTTTATTCGCGATTTTCAATATTTTGTAAAGATTTTTAAAATTTTGTATTTGGATGTGGAATTAGTATTTTGAGTAGGTAAATGGGCTTATAGAAGGCCCATGAGTTGGCCAAAACCCAGTTGAATTTTTGGAATTTTAGACTTAGGAGTTAGGGGTTCTGGCTAAGTGGCCTTAAGTGGAGTGATGGGTAAATTGAATCACAAAAAGAGCCTTGGTTAAGTGGCAAGGGTGACGCCACTAGGCTCCTAGAAAAGTGGCGTGTGGAGCTTTGGGAAGGCAAGGGATCGATTCCCTGTGTTGGCAAATAGATGCATTTATTTTTTTAGTGTAGGAGGGGTAAGTGTTGGAGTTCAGGTGGATTCTGCTAAAGGAGAGTTGGATCAGTTTAAATGCTTGGATTAAGGAGGATAAGGGAGAGATTTAAGGGATTTGGATGAGGCTAGAGTTGGTCAATTATGGGAATTGAAGAGGGAAAAATCGGCGGGGGCTATGTTGTTAGTATTTCGCACTTAGGGTATTGAGTGGTGCCGCTTTTCTTCCGCTTTAACACCTTAGGGTTGTTTTTCCTCTCTTTTTCCTCTCTAGCCAAACTACCACCTCCCTATTCCTCTTCTTCTATTTTTCTTTCTTCTTCTTCAAAACTATTCATTACACCTGCTATTCATCAATACTTTTGCGAATCCATAAAAGCCGAAATCCTGTGATCATTGCTTGTGCTGATTTCTTCAAAGCCAGGTTCTCCTATGTTCTTTTGTTTTTATTAATTTGCAATTATCTTTTCTTAATCCTAGATCTCTGACCGCAATTCTACTTCAAGGTTGTAGCCCCACATTATCATCTTCTTCATCACACAAAAGTCGAAAAGCCATAGATTTGGGGGCTTATAGCGAAACTTCAAGACTTTGGGGAATCGAGTTCTACCGTCGTTTGATAGATAAATCTACACTAGATTGCGTGGAAATCAAGTGGGAGTAAGGGTAAGTACGTATCATCTCGGATCTGTTCTTATTTTGCAAAGTTAAGAAAAGCAAAGTCCCTAAAATTAGGGAGGTCACGATTTGGGCATATGGCTCTAAGAGTCTTTAATCGATGTTTTCTTTCGGTGACTAGAGTCTTCTTAAGCATTGAATCTAAGGCGTGGTTCATTGGAGCAATCGGATTCGAGCTAACTATCGATTTTGGCAAAAGGTAAGGTTTCAAAGGTTTTAGGGATATGGTTCGATCATGGATAAGTAAGATTTGGGGTTTAGTGATTATGGTTTGTAAATAAGAACTGTGCTAATAAATTGTAGGACATCGAAAGGGATCTTAGAAGCAGTCGTCGCGAATCAGGTGTGTACCAAACACCCTTTCTTAGTTCAATTCGGCAAAAGCCGAAATGCCGAAATTTCGGCATTTCATGGTCATGTAAGTATGTGAATGCTCTCAAGTCATAGAGGAATTGTTAGATCTGCACCGCAAGGTGGTAAGCACGTTCAGCGTGATGCTTTAGCGTATTTCGAAAAAGGGCTTGATGGGCCAAAAGCGGGCCCAATGGGCTTACTGACCAATATGGATAAGAGATGGGCAAATTAGCTCATTAGGTAGATGGTGGAATCAAATTGCATAAAACTGATCAAAATTATGAATTAGCTTGTGCAAGAGCGTAGATCACGAAATTACCCTAAAGAGCAAAATTACCAAATTACCCCTAAAGAGCAAAATTACCGATATACCCCTAGGGTTTTAAATTGGTGAATCGCATGATTGATCAATGTTGTATTTTACATGATATGCTTTTATTAATATCTGCATGGGGTTGGGGTATTAATGGAGGAAGTATCTTGAAAGTGGTTCGATCCACGTCTTGGAGGCTTTGCCTCAATCGACTGAATTTGAGTGCGTTCTTTAAACTGTGTGTGTGTGTAAATTTGGGTGGGTTGAGATATTCCCACATGGTGTGTAGGGCTGGTGCAGGCGGCAAGCGCGGTTGGTGGGTTGAGTAGTCTCCCGGATGGGCTTGCATTCATTATTTCATTGATACTCATGTTCTTGAATCGGGCCTATGGGCCACATTGTTATGTAAAGGGCTAAGGCCTTGCTCATGTATTCGAAAAGTGCTTGACCTCTCGTAATCGTTATCTGAATAGGGCTTAGGCCCAATGGGCTCGAGCTGAATTGGGCTTTGGATAGGTTTCTCAGATACACCGAGTTTTCCAAACTCACCCCTTCCTCTTCCTCCTTGCGTGAGCCCTAGTTGGTGGACTTGGAGTCAAGGGATTCAGAGTGGCCATGAAGATGGATTGCCAATTTTAAATAAGTTTAGCATTTAATTTGGATTATTTTATTTTATTATGTTTAAAGTTGTAATAAGGCCTCTTTTTAATTATTTTTATTTTGGGGATTATTAAACTGGTTAGCACTAGGGTTCGCTTTTATAAAAACTACTTGATTTTTAAAAGATCACGATGACGCGCAAAGTTTCCGCAAAGTAAATGTTTTTCCAAGGAAATAAATATTTTAAACAAACGTTTTCAACTTAAACATTTTCTTAAGACGGACATAATCAAACGATTTTCTCAAAATTATACGAGATGTTAGAGTGTGGCAATGGTGGTGTGCATGTCTAGGATTGGATCCGGGAAGAGCTTGGTACTTAGCAATCCGACGGACTCACCTCCTCTTTTTCCGGTTTCCTACCGGTGCATGACTTCTATTCACTTTAACCTACCTTTAAAAGTGTCTTTTACAACACCAACTCAGCTTTTACAAACTAAGTAATATGGAATGTTTTGAACGCATCAATGTGGCGCATCAGATCCGGTCATAACGTCCGTGCCGGGTTTGGGGTGTTACATTTAGTGGTATCGAGCTCAGTTGCAACAACTCGGTTGTGGATCGGTCCGAAAATCTTTTCAAAAACTTGGGCCTAAGAAGGGTCTTTTTAGAAATGGTAAGTTTTTCAAGATGTTCAAGTTTTTTTCTATTTGTTAAACGGGGTTAAATCAACAGCTTTAAAATAAAAGTGTTTTCAAATAAAATATTTTTATTTTCGTAAACAAAAAATGGTATTTGAAATTTTAAATAGACCGATAAATGAGTGGCACACCGAATCCCCGCACCAAGTCTGTAAGTATCTTTCGCTTCTATATATATCTTGTCTTGCATCTTGTAAATAATACTCGTAGATAGTCTTGAGCCTTAGAGATAGAGCTATTGATGATGTAGTATTAGGACTACAAGATGGAACCATAGCTAAATTATGATTGCGCCAAATAACTTTAAAACTTTATTTGTTCATAAGACATTCGGTATTAAACAAAGAAACCAAGAAACTAATGTCATAAAATTCGTGAATCGATAAATCGTTATGAGTACAAGGGCTACTCGAGGAAGAGGCCGTGGTCGAGGCCGAGGTAGCACTCAAGCTGGATCGGCGTCATCGAACACGCATAGTAGGGGGTACGCCCACCACCGATTAATGAAAATGGGCCGTATGACCGGGCTGCAGGGGATGACGCTTTGTCTCAGGCCATGTTGAGGGTTTTGGAAAGGGTGGCCGGAGCTAACGTCGGGCCCATGAATAGGGGGTCCATTTCTGAACGACTTCGGGCCAACGGAGCTGAGATTTTTAGGGGCGTATCTGGAGTGGCCCCAAATGTGGCTGAGTACTGGTTGGAAGCCACAGAGCGGATCATGGACGACTGGACCGCCAGGGAGAGCGAAGTTGAAAGGGGCAGTGTCGTTGCTGCGGGATGAAGCGTATCAGTGGTGGATTACTGTGAGAGAAGGTACCCCAGCTGAGAGGGTAACATGGGAGCTGTTCAAACAGACCTTTAAGGCAAAATATGTTGGAGCTAGCTATGTAGATGCACGCAGAAAGGAGTTCCTGAATCTGACTCAGGGAAATAAGACCATTGCTGAATATGAGGCGGAGTTTCTACGATTGAGTCGGTATGCTAATGGCATCGTTTCCACTGGAATATGAGCGCAGCGACGTTTTGAGGATGGCCTTAGAGATGAGTTAAGGGTGCTCATAGCTCATTGACAGGAGCGAGATTTACCAGACCGGTAGAGAAGGCTAAGATAGCTGAGGAAGTGAAGCAAACTGAACGGAGGAATCGTGATAAGGACCGAAATCGGTTCAGGAGGGATGCTGGACCAGCGGGTGCTGTAAATTGAAATGTTAAGAGAGCTAGGATAGGGGAACCGGTTCGAGCAGTTCCGGTGAACACAGGTACACTGCAAGCTTATGGAGATTGCGGCAGAATGCATCAAGGAGAGTGCTGGAAGCGTTCTGGGGCTTGTTTTCGTTGTGGGTCTAAGGAGCATAGGATTAAGGATTGTCCTAGGAGGGCCACTCCAGCACAAGTGGCCGAACAAGGGGCTGAGCGACCGGCACAACCTGTGAGGGATGGACCACCGCTACCAAGAGGTCGTGGACAAGGTCGCGGAGGTAATGGCCGTGGACGTGGGGCACCCGGCAGGGGTATTGGTAACGCGGATGCTCGTCAGCCAGCTTTGGTATATGCTGCTCGTCGCCGCGAGGAGGGTGACGCACCTGATGTCATAACTGGTACGTTTTTTATCTATGGTGTACCTTATACTGCTCTGATTGATGTGGGATCAACCCATTCATATGTGGCGTATAACATTTCTGGGGCACTGGGCGTGCACTTCGAGGAGACTGTAGGTGGGGTGTCTGTGATAAGTCCTTTAGGTCATTCGGTTAAGGTAGAGAAACTCTTCAAGGAGGTGCCTCTGGAGATTCAAGGCAAGGTTTTCTGTGGGGATTTGATGGAGTTACCGTTTGAAGAATTCGATCTGATCCTAGGGATGGATTGGTTGACCAAGCATAAGGCAACTTTGGATTGTGCAACTAAGAGGATGGTGTTAAGAATGCAATGATGAAGAGGTTATGATCATTGGAGAACGAAGGATTACTTATCCAATGTAGTATCGGCGTTGAGGGTTTGAAACCGATGCGCAAGGGATGCGAGGCATATCGGCTTTGGTAAGTCAAGTGGCCGAGGATCTGATGTGGAGACCATCGAATCGTTAGGGAATTCGGATGTTTTCCGGAAGAGCTTCTGGATTACCTCCCAATCGGAAGTTGAGTTTGGAATCGATTTGTTACCGTGGACGACTCCGGTCTCTATTGCACCCTATAGGATGGCACCAAGGAGTTGGTGGAATCAAGGCTCAAATTCAAGAGCTATTAGATAGAGGCTTCATTAGGCCTAGTGTGTCTCCTTGGGGAGCACCGGTCTGTTGTAAAGAAGAAGGACGAAACGATGCGCATGTGCATCGATTATCGCCAGTTGAACAAACTGACGATTAAGAATAAGTATCCACTACCAAGGATTGATGACCTGTTCGATCAATTTAGGGGAGCTTCGGTATTCTCCAAAATCGATCTTCGTTCTGGATACCATCAGCTAAGGGTAAAAGAAGGGGATATTCATAAGACAGCATTTCGAACTCGATATGGACATTATGAGTTTGTGGTCATGCCGTTTGGGCTAACGAACGCACCTGCAGCTTTTATGGATCTGATGAATCGAGTATTCCAACCTTACTTGGATCGGTTTGTAGTCGTCTTTATCGACGATATCTTGGTATACTCTGAAACGGAGGCGAAGCATGATGAGCATCTCCGTACAGTCTTTAAGTGTTAAGGAGAAGGAGCTCTATGCGAAATTTAGCAAGTGTGAATTCTGGTTGAAAGAGGTAACCTTCCTAAGGCATGTGGTTTCTGCCGAGGGGATTAAGGTGGATCCTCGTAAAATTGAAGCTATTCTGGAATGGAAGCCACCTAGGTCGAGATCGAAATTCGAGTTTCCTAGGGTTGGCGAGTTACTACAAAGGTTTGTGGAGGGTTTCTCGGTAATGGCGCGCCTTGACAAAACTCATAAGGAAAGGAGTACCATTTGTGCGACCGAGAAACAAAGAAAAAGCTTTTGATCGGTTGAAAAGGTATTAACCAAGCGCCGGTGTTGATTCAACCGTGTCCGGGAAGGACTTCACCAGTATATAGCGATGCGTCGCATGTGGGGTTAGGTTGCGTCTTGATGCAAGAGGGCAAGGTGGTCGCTATGCATCACGACGCTTAAGGCTCATGAGGTGAATTACCCTACGCATGATTTGGAGCTAGCAATGGTGATTTTTGCGTTAAAATTTGGAGACATTACTTATATGGGGAGAAGTGCATCATATACACGATCATAAGAGCTTAAAGTATTTGTTGACTCGAAGGAGTTGAACCTTAGGCAACGAAGGTGGGTGGAGTTGCTTAAAGACTACGATCGTTCGATAGAGTACCACCCAGAAAGGCTAATGTGGTGGCGGATGCATTGAGTCGAAGGGTTGTTACGGATTTGAGAGCCTTGTTCGCACGATTAAGTCTATTCGATGATGGAAGCTTGTTGGCGAAACGCAAGTAAGGCCTACTTGGACCGAACAGATTAAGGAAAAACAGTTGAAGGACGATTCATTAGCTCTTCCGGTCCCAGCAAGTTAAGAGTGGTGAGAACGAGGATTTTGGGTTGAACAGTGAAGGAGTTCTGTGTTTTCGTAGAAGGGTTTGTATTCCAAAGGATCCTGAATTGAGGCAATTAATTCTAAAAGAGGCTCATGGTGGACTCTGTGCCATGCATCCTGGAGGGAATAAGTTATACCGAGACTTGCGAGAGGTGTACTGGTGGCCCGGATTAAAACGAGAGGTGACTGAATTTGTTGGGAAATGTCTGACGTGCCAAAGTTTAAGGTGAGCACCAACTCGCCGGGATTACTACAACCAGTGAAAATTCCACTATGGAAGTGGGAAAGAGTAACAATGGACTTTGTGAGTGGGTTACCTTTGACACCCACCAAGAAAGATTCGGTGTGGGTAGTTGTGGATAGGTTAACAAAATCTGCTCATTTCATACTGCTCGCATCGACTACTCACTACAAAAGTTGGCTAAGCTATATGTGGCGGAGGTAGTGCTTGTTGCATGGGGTGCCGTGTCAATAATCTCGATCGAGACCCTAGGTTTACGTCTCGATTTTGGCGGAAGTTGCAAGAAGCGTTGGGAACACGATTGGATTTTAGCACCGCTTTTCACCCACGCATGATGGACAATGAAAAGGGTTATTCGTGTTCGGAAGATATGTTGAGAGGTTGTATCATCGATTTTGTGGAAGTTGGGAGGACTACTTACCATTGGCGGAGTTTATGTACAATAACAACTATCAAGCAAGTATTCAGATGGCACCATATGAAGCGCTTTATGGGCGAAGATGTCGACGAAGCGTGTTGGACGAGTTGGGTGAACGACGAGTGCTTGGACCGAATTGGTGGCGGATAATCGAAAGCAAGGTTAAGTCGATAAGGGTCGATTAAAGGAGGCGTCCGATAGATGTAAGTCGTATGCGGATTTGAAGTGCAAAGAGATTGAGTTATTTGTGGGGATATGGTTTTCTTGAAGGTATCCCTTGGAAGAAAATTTTGAGATTTGGTAAGAAGGGTAAGTCGAGCCCACGGTTTATTGGGCCTTACCGAGTTGTTAAGCGGGTTGGACCAAGGGCTTATCGACTAGAGTTGCCACGAATCGCATCGTATCCACGACGTTTTCATGTATCCATGTTGAGGCGGTATCGATCCGACCCAACTCATATCATACCGATTCTTTGAAATTGAAGTACTGACCAGATTTAACCTTCAAGAGGAACTCATGCAAATACTTGATCGTGACGTCAAGATGTTGAGAAGGAAATCAATTCCACTAGTGAAAGTACTTTGGAGAAACCATGGCAAGGAGGAAGCTACCGGAGAGATCGAGGAGGCTATGCAAAGAACAATACCTCAAGCTGTTTCGATAAGGTAAAATTTCGAGGTCGAAATTTCTTTAAGGAGGGTAGAGTTGTAACATCCCGATTTTCGGGTTTATTCGCGATTTTCAATATTTTGTAAAGATTTTTAAAATTTTGTATTTGGATGTGGAATTAGTATTTTGAGTAGGTAAATGGGCTTATAGAAGGCCCATGAGTTGGCCAAAACCAGTTGAATTTTTGGAATTTTAGACTTAGGAGTTAGGGTTACGCTAAGTGGCCTTAAGTGGAGTGATGGGTAAATTGCATCACAAAAGAGCCTTGGTTAAGTGGCAAGGGTGACGCCACTAGGCTCCTAGAAAAGTGGCGTGTGGAGCTTTGGGAAGGCAAGGGATCGATTCCTGTGTTGGCAAATAGATGCATTTATTTTTTAGTGTAGGAGGGTAAGTGTTGGAGTTCGTGGATTCTGCTAAAGGAGAGTTGGATCGGTTTAAATGCTTGGATTCGGGAGGGATAAGGGAGAGATTTAAGGGATTTGGATGAGGCTAGGAGTTGGCGAATTATGGGAATTGAAGAGGAAAAATCGGCAGGGGCTATGTTGTTAGTATTTGGCACTTAGGGTATTGAGTGGTGCCGTTTTCTTCCGCTTTAACACCTTAGGGTTGTTTTTCCTCTCTTTTTCCTCTCTAGCCTAAAACTACCACCTCCCTATTCCTCTTCTTCTATTTTTCTTTCTTCTTCTTCAAAACTATTCATTACACCTGCTATTCATCAATACTTTTGCGAATCTATAAAAGCGAAATCTGTGATCATTGCTTGTGCCGATTTCTTCAAAGCCGTGTTCTCCTATGTTCTTTTGTTTTTATTAATTTGCAATTATCTTTTCTTAATCCTAGATCTCGATCGCAATTCTACTTCAAGGTTGTAGCCCCACATTATCATCTTTTTCATCACACAAAAGCGAAAAACCATAGATTTGGGGGCTTATAGCGAAACTTCAAGACTTTGGGGAATCGAGTTCTACCGTCGTTTGATAGATAAATCTACACTAGATTGCGTGGAAATCAAGTGGGAGTAAGGGTAAGTACGTATCATCTCGATTTGTTCTTATTTTGCAAAGTTAAGAAAAGTCAAGTCCCTAAAATTAGGGAGGTCATCGATTTGGGCATATGGCTCTAAGAGTCTTTAATCGATGTTTTCTTTCGGTGACTAGAGTCTTCTTAAGCATTGAATCTAAGGCGTGGTTCATTGGAGCAATCTGATTCGAGCTAACTATCGATTTTGGCAAAAGGTAAGGTTTCAAAGGTTTTAGGGATATGGTTCGATCATGGATAAGTAAGATTTGGGGTTTAGTGATTATGGTTTTAAATAAGAACTGTGCTAATAAATTGTAGGACATCGAAAGGGATCTCGTAAGCGCCGTCATGAATCGGTGTGTCTAAACACCCTTTCTTAGTTCAATTCGGCAAAAGTTTAAATGTCAAATTCGGCATTTCATGGTCATGTAAGTATGTGAATGCTTTCGGTCATAGAGGAATTGTTAGATCCGCACCGCAAGGTGGTAAGCACGTTCAGCGTGATGCTTTAGCGTATTTCGAAAAAGGGGCTTGATGGGCCAAAACTGGGCCCAATGGGCTTACTGGACCAATATGGATAAGAGATGGGCAAATTAGCACATTAGGTAGATGGTGGAATCAAATTGCATAAAACCGATCAAAATTATGAATTAGCTTGTGCAAGAGCGAGATCACGAAATTACCCCTAAAGAGCAAAATTACCAAATTACCCCTAAAGAGCAAAATTACCGATATACCCTAGGGTTTTAAATTGGTGAACGCATGATTGATCAATGTTGTATTTTACATGATATGCTTTTATTAATATCTGCTGCATGGGGTTGGGGTATTAATGGAGGAAGTATCTTGAAAGTGGTTCATCCACGTCTTGGAGGCTTTGCCTCAACCGACCGAATTTGAGTAGCGTTCTTTGCAACTGTGGTGTGTAGGGTGGGTGGGTTGAGATATTCCCCACATGGTGTGTAGGGCTGGTGCAGGCAATGTAGCGGTTGGTGGGTTGAGTAGTCTCCCGGATGGGCTTGCATTCATTATTTCTTGATACTCATGTTCTCGAACGGGCCTATGGGCCACACTGTTATGTAAAAGGGCTAAGGCCTTGCTATCAGATTCGAAAAGGGCTTGACCTCTCGTGTCTTGTTATCTGAATAGGGCTTAGGCCCAATGGGCTCGAGCTGAATTGGGCTTTGGATGGGTTTTTGTATACACCGAGTTTTCCAAACTCACCCCTTCCTCTTCCCTCCTTGCGGTGAGCCCTAGTTGGTGGACTTGAGTCAAGGGATTCAGAGTGGCCATGAAGATGGATTGCCAATTTTAAATAAGTTTAGCATTTAATTTGGATTATTTTATTTTTATTATGTTTAAAGTTGTAATAAGGCCGCTTTTTTAATTATTTTTATTTTGGGGATTATTAAACTGTTAGCACTAGGGTTCGCTTTTATAAAAACTACTTGATTTTTAAAAGATCACGATGACGCCGCAAAGTTTCCATAAAGTAAATGTTTTTCCAAGGAAATAAATATTTTAAACAAACGTTTTCAACTTAAACATTTTCTTAAGACGGACATAATCAAACGATTTTCTCAAAATTATACGAGATGTTAGAGTGTGGCAATGGTGGTGTGCATGTCTAGGATTGGATCCGGAAGAGCTTGGTACTTAAGCAATCAACGGACTCACCTCCTCTTTTTCCGGTTTCCTACCGGTGCATGACTTCTATTCACTTTAACCTACCTTTAAAAGTGTCTTTACAACACCAACTCAGCTTTTCCAAACTAAGTAATACGGAATGTTTTGAACGCATCAATGTGGAGCATCAGATCCGGTCATAACGTCCAGGCCGGGTTTGGGGTGTTACAAATGATATAACTTCTTTTGTAAAGATGGATCTAGAGACACTCTATGATGCATGGGAGAGATACAATGACCTATTGAGAAGGTGCTCTCACCATGGGTTACCTTTATGGTTGCATGTTCAAACATTTCACAATGGCCTGAATCCTTCGACTAGACAGATGATTGATACAGCTGCTGGTGGGACTATCAATAATAAGATTCCTGAGGAGGCTTATGAATTTATAGAGAAGATGTCACCGAATAATTATCAGTGGCAAGTCATGAGGACAAAGCCAACGAAAGCAGCCGACATTTTTAACGCTGATTTGGTCACCATGCTCTCTAATCAGGTAGAACTTTTGAGTAAAAAAATGATGGTTTACTTAACTCTTCACAGGTTCACCCAGTAATGCAATGCAATACAAATGGAGGTGGAACGAGCAATAATCCTTATAATAACACTTACAATGTAGGTTAGAGAAACCACCCAAATTTTTCATGGAGAGGCCAAGGAAATCAGAGACCACAACATCTTTCAGGCTTCCAACAAAAACTTCACTAGCAAGAGAAAAAAGTGAACCTAAACCCACTAGGATGAGTATTCAATTAGCTGATAGATCTGTTAAATATCCTAGGGGAATTATAGAGGATGTACTTGTAAAAGTAGGTAGATTTATACTCCCGGTTGATTTCATTGTGCTTGACATGGATGAGGATGTTGAAGTACCTTTAATCTTAAGTCGTCCACTTTTTAGCCACTGCTAGGGCTGTTATTGATGTCGGTGATGGTAAATTGGTACTTAGAGTAGGTGATGAAGAGATTATCTTTAAAAATTATGATGCCATGAGATTTTCCAGGGAACAGGATGACTTATGTTATTTTATTGACTCTATTGATCATGCTAGTCAAGATTCTTTTCAAGAAATCATACATAAGGACACGTTGGAACTGTGTCTTGCCTAAGGAGAGGAGGGGGATGATAATTTTGATATAGAAACTGAACTGAGTTCCAATTAACCCTCCCCAAGACCAGCAGAATATGAGGGTATTAAGGTAAACAATGAACTTAAGCAAAAACTATGACAGCCCTAATTTGGCCCTAGTCGGAAAGTGGTTTCGGGACCACAAAACCGAGTCATAAAAATAATTAACCGTTATAATCTATGCTTACTGTATGTGTACATGCACGTGTGAAAGTTTCATGTTTTAATTTGGTCAATTGTATGTGAAATTATTAAATAGGATTTATGTGAGAAAATTCTGAAATGTGATAGGTTAATCTTAAGTGGCCTATTAATGCATGTGACAAAGAGGATGGACTTGCATGTCAAATATTCATTTTATTTAGGTAGTGGCCGGCCATGATGATATGTTATATAGAATATATGTATTATTTAATTATAATGGCTTTATAATTTTAATTTAGTAATGAATTAATAAAAGAAAATGGGTGATGAAAACAAAGCTTCACCTTTGTTCTTCTTGGCCGAAATGTAAGAGAGGAAAGGGGAGAAAACTTCATTCGGTTACCATAGGCTTAAATCAAGATAAGAATTTTTATTAGTTCTTAAAATTTTAGTTGTTTTTAAGTTAGTTATCAAGTTCTTATTTCAACCCATGTTAAAATTTTGAGTTTTGGGAGAATTTGAGCTTTCGGTCATGGTGGGAATAAAATAAAATGAGTATATGTGTTAATTACCTTGTATTTGAAGTTTTGAAGAATAGGTAGTGATTAATTAAAATGATGAAGGTTAAATCTTTAAATTTAGTTGAATTTGAACATTTTGCATTACCTATGATATTAGATATGAGTGTATGAAAGGTTGATTTTGAGTAGTTAGGTGTGTTAAAAAAAAAAATTATGATTTGGGTGGTATCTATGGTTGATTCGGTTATGGTCTTTGCATGAGTAAAATATACATATGGAAATGGTTGTATTTTTAGTTGATATTTGTGTTCAAAATGGTTCAATTTGTTTTAGCCACATGTGTATAAATTGTAATAATAGAATAGATAATATGTACTTGAGTATTCGGTTATGGTTTTAGGTTCAAGTTGACGGATATGTAAAAATTAGCTTTTGGTATGTATTGATTTAGTATAGGAGTTCGAAAATGGCTTAATTTTCATGTTTAAATTTGGTTATATCCGATCATGGTTGGAGTTATTTTGATATGCCTATTACAAGGTATATATGATTTGTGTTTTGGTTGCATAACTATATTTGGTTAATAATATGAATGCAAAGAGTTGTGATTTAGTATATTGTAATAAATCTGAACGGGACAGCAGCTGTAAAGTGATTTTGGAAAATCACCATAAATTGTGAGAGTGGAGTTAGAAGATGAATAAACTATTTAATTAAAGCTTAATGAGTCTAGTTTCAAATGAAATCAACGAGAACATATTTTGACTTCTGTACAATTAGAAATTTGATTCGTAATAAAGGGTGGTCAGATTAGTCAAACAGTGAAATAGGGGGAAACTTTAAGAAAAATCTGGTATTGATTGGACAAACTAAAAATTCTGAAAATTTTATGGATAAAAGATATATGAGTCTATATTCAGGTAAATTTTACGGCAATTGATTTGGAGTTTTGTAGCTCCAGTTATAAATAATTTGGTGACTGTTGCTCAGGAAGATAGCTTATTGTGAATTTGTGATTATGTGGTAATCATTGATAAAAATTTGTTAATGAGTTGTTTAATGCTTTCTTATAAACTTACTATGATCTATGTGTGTGAAAGTCGAATATATATATTATATTTCTGAAGAAATGCTTGAATAGTCGAATAATGACTAGTTTAAAATTTTTGAATTTAAGCTCAAGAGAAAAGAGGGTCGAAGTTGGATAGGGGAAAGGAGAAAGTAATTGAGTAGCCTTTCCGCAACCGTTCAAGTATATCCGAGGTAAGTTTTGAATAGTCACATTTAGTATGTAATTGATAATGTCTTGATATGTGTATGATAACTGTCCTGTGATCTATTGATTCTATTTGAATATAGTTGAGTGACAAATAATTTATGTTTAAGGCTTAAAGCCGAATAGACATTAGAAGCTAAGCTTGGAAAGTAAATGGACATATATTCTTATGTATGTTATTGAGCCAAAAGTTATATGAATGGTGCCCATGTTATGCTATTATTTGAATGGAATAAATGAACTATGATTGTGAGATGTTATGTGAATTGAATTTTCTTGCGAATAAGTATGCATGACATTCAGTGATGTATATCCGGACTTAGGGTCCGCAGCTATGTGTTTGGAATTATATCTCGACTTAAGGTCCGCAGCTACGTCTTTGAAATATGTCCTGCTAATGTCCCGCAGCTTCGAGCTGGTATTATACCGGTTTAAATTCCTCAGGCTTGTGCTGGTAATTGGTTTCAAGTCCTAAGACCTAACAGGCTTAATGCCAGTAAGTTAAGTAAGATTATGATATTGAATGTTCGCAGTAAACCATCGTCGAGTAAGTACTATACATTTAAAATGTTCAGGTACGTATTACTTACTCATCGGTGAATTGATTTCGAAGTGAATCATTAGCATCAAAGAAGAATATATATATAAATATGATTGATGGTTATATTTGTTAATATGAGAATGATTTAATCGGTCATGGTATATTTGTATATGAATTATATGTTAAAATTTCTTTATGTACTCACGTACATCCAGTCAATGATTTTTGTGAATTATTAGTACTAAAGAATGATACTTAAGTGTGAATGAATGTTTCGATGTTCGATAAGTCTTTAATTGTTTGTGATGCTTAAAACTTACTAAGCTTTGAAAGTTTACTCTGTTCTTTATTTCTCTATTTTATAGATTGTTGATTTTGGCCACCGACTTTGGGATCGTCGTGATTCATCACACTATCGATCTTTTTGGTATAGTTATATTTTGGACTCGATATGGCATGTATAGGTTAGGCTGATGATATCTATGTTTTGAAATTGTAAATATTTTGGCCATACGAAAATAGCGTATAA